>NC_079192.1:273628772-274228772 GCF_029499605.1 Hyla sarda
TTAAGGACAGAAAATATTTACTATAGACTAGGGATCGACCGATTATCGGTATGGCTGATATTATAGGACGATAATCACGATTTTGGGCATTATCGGTGAAAGGTTATTTAAAGTTTACTATTTTTATTCTGGCAGCCTGGACATAGTGGCTAAAATGTTTTTTCACTGAAGTTCTTTCAGGGTACATTCACACACTCGTAACTAGCAGCTAGTTTCCCACTGCAGAAAAACCTCTGCGGGTTATGCTACCGTTCATTTTAACAGGTCTGCAAACCTGCCACTATTACGGACTATGCATATGCCCAAACAAGTGCATGGTAGCATAACTTGCAGTGGAAACCTACTGCTAGTTATGAACGTGTGAACGTTCTCTTAAGGACAGAAAATATTTACTATAGACTAGGGATCGACCGATTATCGGTATGGCTGATATTATAGGACGATAATCACGATTTTGGGCATTATCGGTATTGGCAATTACCTTGCCGATAAGCCGATAATGCCCCGCACCACCCCCACCGCACCGCGACCGCCCCCCCCGACCGACCGCGTTGCACCCCCCACCGTAGTGCTGGGCGGCATATCGGTATGAACCGGATACCGTTTTTTTTTCTCCCACGGTATGGATTTTTGCCTATACCGCTATACCGGTCGGGCCCCTCCCCCACCCTCCGAGTCAATAAAAAAAAATTAAACTTACCCGTAATGGGGTGGTCCGGGCCATCCATCCTTCGTGTAGTGTCCGGCGGCATTCCGGGTGGAGGGTGAACCAGTCCGGGCTGTCCTTCTCCGGGGTCCTCTTCTCCACTCCGGGCAGGCTCCGGCCTAGTACGCTGCATAAACGCCGCTACGCCGTGATGTCAGGTGCGTCTCTGCGCACGGGCGTCACTGCGCAGCGGCGTCTATGCTGCGTTACTAGGCCGGAGCCTGCCCGGAGTGGAGAAGAGGACCCCAGAGAAGAAGTCCAGCCCGGACCGGTTCACCCTCCACCCGGAATGCCGCCGGACACTACAGGAAGGATGGATGGCCTGGACCACCCTGACAGGTAGGGGGAGAGAAGCGGGTGGCGGCAGCGGCCTATGGCACCGCAAAAGCCACTGCAGTGCATTGATTTAAAGCGCCCGCTTTAACCCCTTAAGGACCAATGCAAATAAATCTGTACGCCCCTGAAAGACCAGGCCTGTTTTTTCAAATCGGGGATGTCTGTCTTTATTAGAGAATAACTCTGGTAACGTTTTGCCAATCACGATAATTCTGACATTGTTTTTTTGTCGCAAGTTATCCTTCATGTATATAGTAAAAGTAAGCCGATATCATTTGTAGTTTTTTTTTTTACAATGCAAAAAATCATGAAATTTTTTTAAAAAATTACGATTTTTTGCTATTTTAACACTAATTGGTTGCATATATTTATACTTACTGACCAAATAGTTTATGAAACTTATACTTTCAGATGTCTACTTTATTTTGACGTCATTTTTTAGTTTTTAATTAACATTTTAAATTAGTTAGAACCCTAACAATTTAACTTGAAATTTAGAAAATTTGAAAAGTACATCTTTTTTTATGTGCTATGCAAGGTTTGCAGAAATTAAAAGGTAGTAGAACATAGGAACACCCCCCCCAAATGACCCCATTTTAAAAACTAGACCCCTCAAGGTATTCGCTAGGGGGTACAGTGAGTATTTTAACACCATAGTTTTTTGGCAGGAATTATTACAAAGTCAGTGTTAAAAATTCAAAAATTGCAATTTTTCACAAATGCATCATTTGGGGGGCATATTTTTTGTACATCACTTCTGATATTGAAAGAAATGCACCCTATATTTTATTTAGCTGCTTGTCCCATGTTCGGAAATACCCCCGCTTTGGCCATATATGGTTCCTTGGCCGCGTGGTAGGACTCAGAAGGAGAGGAGCACCATTTGGCTTTCAGGGCAGAACAGTACCCCCACCCCCACAAGTGACCCCATTTATATACCGCACCCCTACAAGTTATTGGCTGGTCGGCTGGCAGTATAACGCGTCTGTCTGTGACAGTTAAGGCTCCTGATGGATATATCCGCCATGTTGTGGGAATAAGCACCCGCTCATGGCGAATATATCCATTACTGCTGCGGCTGGGTAGCTCAGTGTGTCCGCTCATGACTGCTGGCGGAAAATTCGCTGCTATGAGTAGACGCACAAAGCTACCCAGCCGCAGCAGCGAGCTCATTACCGTGACTGCTGCATAATGTGTAGGATCACGTGGCGGACATCCGCAGCATATTACATGCGATCCTACACATTATGCTTTTTTTAAATTAGATTCATTTAATAAATGTATTTTTAATATATATATATTTTTTTTTACACTTTTATTACATTTTTATTTATTTTGACACTTGTATTTTATTTATTTATTTAATTTTTTACACTTTTTAATGCTTTGGAATACTTAGCATTCCAAAGCATTGCAGTTATATGCTGCCTGCCAGTTTTCACTAGCAGGCAGCATATTTCACTAGCAGGCAATACCCAGGGCAGACCTGGGGGTCTTTGTAGGACCCCCGGCTGCCCAGGTATGGAGCAGCACCCCGCGATGCTCCGGGGTGCTGCAGGAGAGACAGAGGGAGCCCCCTCCCTCGGTCAGAACTCCTTACAGCACGCGGTCACTTCTGACCGCGGCTGTAGGGGTTAAACTGTCGGGAGTGAAGTGAACTTCACTCCCGGCAGTGCGGCCACACACAGCACCCCGCGATCGCACTGCGGGGTGCTGCAGGAGAGACAGAGGGAGCCCCCTCCCTCTGTCAGAACTCCTTACAGCACGCGGTCACTTCTGACCGCGGCTGTAAGGGTTAAACTGCCGGGAGTGAAGTGAACTTCACTCCCGGCAGTGCGGCAGGCCCCGGCCAGCCGTGTATTACACGCAGAACCCCGCGATCGCGATGCGGGGTGCTGCAGAGGAGACAGAGGGAGCTCCCTCCCTCTGTCATAACACTTACAGCCCGCGGTCACTTCCGACCGCGGCTGTAAGGGTTAAAACTGCCGGGACCGAAGTTTACTTCGGTCCTGGCAGTGCAGCAGGGTCCCGGCTGTGTGTTTCAGCCGAGTCCCTGCCGCGATCTCGAGAAGAATGGACGAGTATAGACGTCCAGGTGCGGGAACGCCCGCCAACCTGGACGTTTATACTCGTCCGTGGTCGTTATCGGGTTAAATCAATGATCTGCAGCGGGGGGATAAATAGCCGATAACTTATACCAGAATATCGGTATAAGTTATTGGCTATCGGCCCTAACCTCCACCGATTATCGGTATCGGCCCTAAAAAACCGATATCGGTCGATCCCTACTATAGACCTTAGATTTGGACCCTAATACGTTTGTGTTATGGCCTTAGATGCTTTTCCCCTCATTGGAATCTCAGGACATATTCACATGGTGCGTGATCAGAAACCTAGTGCTGTGTATTCTGTATCACAAAACAGACGAAACCAGGAAAATCTTGTCATGTAATTTGGGGGCCCCATATTTAATTTTGCCCAGTGCCACGCAGTCTAAAACCATCCCTGCATAAAGATATAGCAAAACTACAACTCCCAGCATGTCCAACAGCTTTTGGCTGTCTGGGCATGCTGGGAGCTGTGGTTTTCAACAGCTGGATGCACACTGCTGTACGGAGGCAGTGAAGGGATATATAGTGTTAGGATTTCTCCCTGTGGATAGCTCTGGGATCGTCCTTGACACTGCCACAGGACACGTTTCCACTTCAATAAACCGGCAAACAACAGTACTTTATGCAAGTCCAGCCCCTTGCCAGCTTTATTAGACAGGTTGTAGGATAATTAAAAACATGACAGGAACAAAACCCTAGACTGTCTAGTCACTAACTAAACAATCCAGCATGCCCTGATTACCTGGTGGGCTTTTCCTGGCCAGTTAAACTTATGCCTCCTACAACCTTCCACTCACTGTTCACACACAGCGTTTGCAACCTCTTGCTGTGTGTCTTGTCCACACTTCACTGCTGGGGCCACTCACAGCTCTGGCTGTGTGTTTCTCAGCAGGACCCCTGCCTCCCCCAAAGCCACTTTGCTGTCTTCTGGGGAGAGCCCAGATTATTCTGTTTGACTTCCTTTTAAACACACTTCCCCTTTCTGCTACCTCTGCATTAATTAGGCCACAGGTGTAGGTTTCTCCAGGGTTAGCTAGGGAAATACACGCTTTCCTTACCACACTGTCACAATGTAATATATTTCCACTCATAGCAGGAGAGGCTCGCAGTCCAGGGCCGGGCTGTATGAGTCATCTATGACTGTGGTGACTCATAATGATGCGCAAAGTCCTGAAGCTGTCTGCCACCGCGGCACCAGTCCCAGCCCCCACACACTGCTGTGCTGTACCTGTGTGCCGTGCCTCAGAGAAGTGATCGCACAGTTCGCACACACTTGTCAGAGCGCCCAAGCCTGGCGGGCAGCAACGCGGCTGCAAAATGTTTAGCAAGGAAAAAAAAAAAAATATATATATATATATATATATATATATATATATATTTTCCAGCGCGGTAGCTCAAATGCACATGGTTGACTTTTCACTTGCACCCCTGCTAGTACTCTCATTCCTCCTTTTTATCTCAATACATGGGTCCAACACGATTGTTTGTATTTGTGACCTAAATTTACCATATATTAACAATAATAATGTTGTACGCATCAGGGGTGTGGATTTTTTTTTTTTAAAACTACTTGTCCAAGGGACTAAAACGGAGCAGAATCTACTTGTTCCTCATAACCATCCACTTGTCCTGGTACAAAATAATTATTACCCAAATAGTATGTAAATAAGGTCTTTTCTTAATAAAAACTTGATAGGCAAACCAGTATGTCACCCCATTAGGTGGATAGGGTCCCTGATAAGTAAGTCCGCCCCATTAATGGAATACTGCAGTGCAAAATAACTGATCCTGACCGCTGGGAAACCCCTCCCCCCGATCTCTTGTAAGGGGCCCCGGCAGGAATGGGAGCTTGTCCGCATGATGCAGCAGCCGACAGGCCCCCCCCCCCCCATGTATCCCATAGATACATGTAGGGGGGCATTTCAGCAGCTGTGTCATGCAGGGATGGAACATTCCCTTCATGCCCTCTGCTGGGGCCTCATACAAGAGATGGGGGAGGGGGGGGGGGGTTGTCCCAGCGGTCAGACCCCCACGATCTATCACTTATGGGGATAAGTTATTTTGCACTACAGTATTCCCTTAAGTAGGTAGTCTCCCTTCAGGTAGGTATGTCCCTTTATCAGGTAGGGATCTAGTAGGGCCCCCTGCACCATTATATTACCCCCTTCTGATGCCCCATGAGCAATTATATCCCCCCCTCTGATGCCCCCAGGGTCATTATACTCCCCCCCCCTCTGATGCCCCCTGTCATTATATCCCCCCCCCTCTGATGCCCCCTGTGTCATTATATTCCCCCCCTCTCTGATGCCCTGTGTCATTATATTCCCCCCCTGATACCCCCTGTGTCATATTCCCCTCCCTTCTGATGCCCCCTGTGTCATTATACCCCCCCTCCCTTCTGATGCCCCTTGTGTCATATTTCAGCCCAACCCCCCTCTCCTCTCCCACATTATTTACCATACCTCCCCTCCTCTCTGATCCCCTGCTACCTGTACTCCGGCAGGGAGATGTAAGTACAGTAACAGCGTGAGCGGACCTGCGTGAATTCTTCCGGCATTTAACGCTGCTTATGCATAGCAGGGCTAAATGCCTGAAGAAATCACCTGCCCGGCGCCCAGAACTGCTTGTCCCGGGCGCCGGGAGATAGGAATTCCATTTCCCTGCGCATACATGCTCTCGTGTTGACAAAACACAAGTATCTCTGTGCTGATTAAATAAGGTTTTTATTGCGATACTTGTATTTTTAGTAATGTTTTGTCTTGTTTATAAGTGGTCGCTATGTTACCTCTGTACCCCTTAGTAAAAAATATACGTATGTATTTTAGAGGTACCTGCTGTGATCTCTTTCTTCTTTTAGATTACAGGGGGGCTCTGTCTTTTTGATGTTTTTTCTATATGTGAGCCATACCCGTTTTAATCTTTGTACGTTGGAATGTGCTTTTCTGTACGGTGGGAAGTTCCACCCATTCTCACACAGATTTGATTCACATGTGTGGGCAGATCTCACCGCCATAAAAGCAATCCAAGCTAAGACGATCAAAAAGAGAGTGTCCATGTGAATTATGTGAATTGCTGTCACCAATAAAGATCTAATCTGCATTTGAGCTACCGTGCTGGTCATAGTTTCTACCTTGATTATTGCAAGCGATGGGGTCCACACCGGTCCGTGACCGGTGGGCAAACTTGGATGAGCTGGATTTTTTTTGATCTTCTTTACATTCTTCCTAGTTTTGTATTATTACTTTGTGGGACCTGTCATTTCTCTTGTATGCAGTTGCAATAAAATGTATGTGTTTAAATAAAAAATAGCATATTGATAATTTTTGCTTTATTTAAAACGTATTTAATTCACACAATTAGTAAGTGCTACTACACTTGCTTCAGATTAAGAGTAGAGCTGAAATGTTGCACTGGGTGAACAACTGTGCTCAGGGCCAAATTAAGAGCATTATGGGCCTGGTGCTGAGGATTTTGATGGGCCTATAAGTGTCCATGACCCAACAGCTGGGTTGCAGCCATTTGTGGGTTGCAATGCAACTCTATTAACTTGTACGACAAACATATGACATAGGTAGGTAGCCAGGTAAGTAGCTTGCTAGTTGGAATGTTAGCTAACTAGCCAGATAGCTAAGTACAAGCAAGGTAGAGCAGCACATTCGAATAGCGTCAAGGTGATGTGGGTACAAGCGTGCCCAATCGCAGCCCTGGTAGCTGGCGGCAGTAATCAACACAAATAGAAAGCATCCCACAGCACTCCAAAATAGGGATCGACCGATATCGTTTTTTTAGGGCCGATACCGATAATCGGTGCAGGTTAGGGCCGATAGCCGATAACTTATACCGATATTCCGGTATAAATTATCGGCTATTTAACCCCCTGCGACACCGCTGCAGATCATTGATTTAAAGCGGGCGCTTTAAATCAATGATCTGCAGTGGCTTTTGCGGGGCCATAGGCCGCCGCTGCCACCACCCGCTTCTCTCCCCTTACCTGTCAGGGTGGTCCGGGCCATCCATCCATCGTTCCTGTAGCGTCCGGGGGCGTTCCGGGTGGAGGGTGGTCCGGTCCGGGCTGTCCTTCTTCTCCGGCGGTCATCTTCTCCACTCCGGGCAGGCTCCGGCCTAGTACGCTGCATAGACATCGCTGCGCAGTGACGCCCGTGACCTGACGTCACGGCGTCTATGCAGCGTACTAGGCCGGAGCCTGCCCGGACTGGAGAAGAAGACCGTGGGAGAAGAAGGACAGCCCGGACCGGACCACCCTCCACCCGGAACGCCCCCGGACGCTACAGGAACGATGGATGGATGGCCCGGACCACCCCCATTACAGGTAAGTTAAATTTTTTTATTGACTGGGAGGGTGGGGGAGGGGCCCGACCGGTATAGCGGTATGGGAAAAAATCCATACCGGTATACCGCCTAGCATCACGGTGGGGGGTGCGGTGGGTCGGCGGTGCGGTGGGTCGAGGGGGTGGCGGTCGCGGTGCGGTGGGGGCGGTGCGGGGGGCGGGGCATTATCGGCTTATCGGCAAGATAATTGCCGATACCGATAATGCCCAAAATCGTGATTATCGGCCGATAATATCGGCCATACCGATAATCGGTCGATCCCTACTCCAAAATAAGGTGAAAAGCAGTGTAGTTTATCTTCTCATATGTGGCAAGCAACGTTTCAACTGTCTGCACAGTCTTTATCAAGCATACAAAAGTGACCAGAGTACGAGTATTTATGTATGAACACACACAAAATCAATTACAGGGTAATTATAGCAAATCAAAGTGAAAAGATTAAAAAAAATAAAAATAAAAAACAATGCAGTGCAAAAAAATAAAATACACATACAGTGACCCCTCAACTTACAATGGCCTAAACATGCATGGTCTTTTCTGGACCATTGTAACTTGAAACCAGACTCAACATACAATGTTACAGACAGTCCAGATCTGTGAAACGTGTCTATAGCTGGAAGAACCGACCAATCAAACTGGTAAAACCCCTGTATTACTGAAGTGTATGCACTGACTGTGTCTGGTAGCGTCCCCTACAGTACAGGAAGGTACTACATGTTCTGTACTACTCTTTACCTGTACCAGTCAAAGCTGTCTATAATAGCTGAACTATGATAAGCAAATATGGCATTCAGGAGTATGAAAAAGCTAGGTGAGAAATTGTCATCTAACTTTTCTGGGCTCCTGAATGGCATCTTTGCTTATCATAGTTGAGCTATTATAGACAGCTTTGACTATATATTATAGACTACTATATATATATGTTATATAGCTACTATAAGCAGACCTGCCATTCAGGAGCATGGAAAAGCTAGGTGAGACATTGTCACCTAGCTTTTCTGTGCACCTGAATGGCAAGTCAGTTCATGCCTGGTGGACTAGTGATACCTTTGGGGGGGAACTCCTGGGGCAGAGGCAGCAGGACCTCAGGTAGGTGGCAGCTACAGCACACACAGTAGTTTTTTAAACTTGGCGGGCGCTGGCCGAACGGGGGGAGGAGTCTCATACGCTACCCTGATGTCATGTGGGGCACGCAGGTCAGCAGGTTACGCAGTCACATCACCAGGGCTGCCCCTTACACACTGTGGCACACGCTAGATTTTAGAAACATAAAATAACATCGCCACTCCATATTATGACTAATAATACCACCATACTGTAAGGAAATAAAAGCCACTATACACAGACCAGTATCACTAATAACACCACAATACAAGGGACATGTAAATCCGCCACATGACCACTACCATTACCACTAACTAACACTGCTATATTGTTATTGAACAAAAACCAGTACAGTATACAAAAGATCAATAACCCCTACACAGGAATAGATTTGAGCTGTACACAGGGGCTGCAGACCATATAGGTTATTATAGTTATATATAGAGATGAGCGAACTTACGGTGTGTGCGTCTTAAAGGCGCACTCAGTGTTAAAAGCTGCGGTCGCTCTGAAGATTCGGGACCGGTGTCCCGGATCCGCTGGCGTCCCAGATCCCTTCACCTGCTGGCCCAGGCGCAGGGGGAACAATGGGGCCCAGAGGTAAAGGGTCCGGTTATGCACATGCAGGGACCGTGCCAGCACCGGTCACAGCATGTTGCAGCCCTAGGTCTGTGCGGCCTTTTTTGCGGGCCGCCGGGCCTATTTTAACACAGGGGCCTGGAGCTGCCGCTCCATCCGCCCCTACGTTAATCCGGCCCTGACTGTGCTGCTTCCATCTTACCTTTTTTGGCCTTTTATTCATAATATATCAACTAACCATTACTATAAAATTTACAGCAGCAGCCAAAAACACTAAATATATGGTCCATCTAAACTTACCCTGGCAGCTGTATGTTTTGTGTCACAAATGGGATCAGCTTTTCTTTTACTGATTCATACTAGCTTTCGGTATAGAGCATAGAGCCCTCACACAGAGTATTCATAAAGCCATGTGAATGCCTATTTAAAGTGAATGAACACCATTTAGCTTTTCTAATATCAGTCCAAAATCATGAGATGAATAATTTTAGGAATGAAACAATAAAATTATATGGAGTAAGGGTCTGTCAACACATATGTTGGAGGCTCAGTTGGCAGCCCCATCAAATTTAACAGGAAGCACAGCTCCGCACACTGCGCTGTTCTTGCCATTAAAATGGATGCCAAGATGGAACCCAGATAGACACTATTAAGTCATAAGGGTCTGCCAGATTAAATTGGTATTCATTTTAAGGCTATGTTCACATGGCTCTGTGGAGAAAAAAAAAAGAAGACCGACGAACGGCGCCTCGTGTATTACCCAAGGGTGAAAAGAGTGGTGAATGGGGGGCAACCCTGCAAAGCTTCTAGATGGATGCTCACCTGATGGTAGTAATATTTGCGCATGTAACCCACAGATGGGGTGCTAGAGGTCTGAGCCGCTGCTGAACCAAAGGGTTGCAGGAGAAGACTGAGTCGTCCTGGAGTGGATAACAGAAGAAGGCAGGAAAATGACCCTTGAGATAGGCACTGCTAGCTCTGATAGGAAGGATGAAGTGAAGCCAGAAATGCTGGAAAAGTCCTCACACTTACATTTATTAAGTACAAAAATAAAAAACGGATAAGATGACGCGTCATCTTATCCGTTTGTAGGAATATAAGTAATTTATATATAAGGCATCATATAAGTAACTTACAATTGCCTGAGCAATATTGCTCTGAAGACGTGTCAGTAACAATATGATGCAAGTAAGTTCCACCTGAAGATGTGTCAGGTATGATGGGCAAGTTACTTATACTACAACTACGTAAACGATATTGCTCTGAAGTCGTGTCAGTAACAAAATGGTGCCAAGGATTCCCACCTGAATGCGTGTTTGGTATGAAAGTTTTAATAAACTTAGAGCAATAACACATACTTATTGGCGGTATGAGACTTTTTAGTAACCATGTGACATAAAAGCAACCACATGGATGCGCGTTTGATATGATGAGAGATATTAACGCTGCTGAGGGAACGATAGCTATTGATAGACTGTGGTGAGCATTGATAAATGTGATGATACCTGATAACTACCGTGATGGACTGCATAGCAACACACTAATTGTGTATATATTTATAAAAAATTTGTATTTATAAATTTTTTTTTTATGGACTTAGTGCATAGCAACAACACTAATTGTGTAAATGCATATATATATATATATATATATATATATATATATATATACACACACACACATACACACACACACGCGCAAGCACACCAGCGTATCCAATAAAAGTTGTAGCTGTATTCCATAGATACAATGACTACGTAGTCATTGTATCTATGGAATAAAGCTACAACTTTTATTGGATACACTGGTCTTCCTGAACCTCCACCATTGAAAAAGGGGACGCAGCTCCCCGAAACACATCTGGTGTTAAGACAACCCTGCACATCATCTGAGACAATCGTTGCCGCATTGCCGGTCCTCACCTACCCTCTCACCTGCTCCCCGGGGAGAGGATACCTCCAGCGCTGCTACGATCGCTAGGCTTCACAACGCTGCCACCCGCTGCTTTCCAGCCATCATCTCTGACCTCCAGCACCGGATCCTATCACCCCCTCCTACACTTCTCCCGTGCCACCGGGACAGAGGGACGTGCATCCGGATCCCAAGCACAGCCGCACACATCTGACCGTGCATACTTTAGCCGGTAAGAGGCACAAAGTACCTGAACTGTATAGCGATTGCCCTCTTGCATTCAGTTCCCGTGCCGCCGGGGTAGAGGGGGCATCGCCTGTATCTCTGCACCTAAAAACGTTTATATTGGGCCCCAATCTGGGAGGCTCCAGCGCTACTGAAAATTGCCCTATTGGATTATTAACTTTTTTGCCATGCACTTTCATCTGAATTAATCCCGGCTCCTATAATATGACTTTACAGTATAACTAAACAGATACTGTTTGCACTGTCCCATTGCCCCACTTTCATTGTCCAATTGTTGAAGTGCAATATCACTGTTTATATTTTATACGATTGTAAACATTTTATCTAGTGACCAGTCTGCGACAAGGGCCCTGCCGCAGACCTCACATCATTTTCTAAATAAATGTCATTATTTTATGCTATTTTAGACAAGTTTTCTCTTTCTCTTCTTTTGAATTTTTGACCTTATATATCTTTTTCTCTTACCTAGCCTAGCATGACTGCCTCCCTTTTTATACTATTAGAACTCTTTTTTGGCACATGGGTATGTGCAACGCGGTATCCTTAGTATAGGTTTTCCCTCTTTTTTACATTGAGCTCCCACATTTTTTGTACATTTTCAATACGGTTACTTTATGCATTAATAACTCTAGGATGCTTTTACCTATCATTCTGATTCAGAGACAGTTTTTTCATGACTTATTCTACTTTATGTTGGTGGTAAATTTTCATTGATACTTGCATCATTTAGTGAAAAATTAAAAAATGTCATGAAAATTAGGAAAATTTAGCATTTTTCCAATTTGAAACTCTCATCTTGTAAGGGAAATGGACAATACAAATAAATGATATGTGAATTAATTGATTCACATATACAATATGTCTACTTTATGTTTGCATCATAAAGTTGACATGTTTTTACTTTTTGAAGACATTACAGGGCTTCAAAGTTTAGCAGCAACTTTAATATTTTTCATAAAAATTTCAAAACCAGTTTTGAAGTTTTTTTGAATTTATTTATGTTAGAAATACCCCATAATGGATCCCATTCTGAAAACTGCACCCCTCAGAGTATTCAAAATGACATTCAGAAAGTTTGTTAACCTTTAGGTGTTTCACCAGGATAGCAGCAAGGTGGAGGAGAAAACGCAAAAATCGAAATTTTTAATACTACATGTTCTTGTAGTCCATTTTTCTGAGGGGTAAAAGAAGAAAAATGCCCCTAAAATTTTTACCCAATTTCTCTCGAGTAAGAAAATACCTCATATGTGGATGTAAATTGCTCGGTGGGTGTTCTAGAAGGCTCAGAAGGGAAGGAGTTACTCTGGGCTTTTGGAGAGTGAATTTTACTGAAATTTTGGAAACTACTGTACATCCCTCAAGGAACATAAGGTGTAAAGTGAGCCTTAAAGGGGTACTCTGGTGGAAAACTTTTTTTTAATCAACTGGTGCCAGAAACTTAAACAGATTTGTAAATTTCTTCTATTAAAAAATCTTTATCCTTCCAGTACTTATCAGGGGCTATATACTACAGAGAAAGTTATTTTCTTTTTGGATCTCTTTTTTTTTTTCTGCCTACGGTGCTCTCTGCTGACACCTCTGTCCGTATCAGGAACTGTCCAGAACAGGAACAAATCCCCATATAAAAACATATGCTGCTCTGGACAGTTCTTGATACAGACAGAGGTGTCAGCAGAGATCACTGTGAACAAAAAAAAAGTTTAAAATATATACTAATATACAGCCACTAACAAGTACTGGAAGGATAAAGATTTTTTTAATAGAAGTAATTTACAAATCTGTTTAACTTCTTGGCACCAGTTGATAAAAAAAAAAAAAAAGTTTTCCGCCTAAGTACCCCTTTAAGACCCCACAGGTGCTTGACAAACTTTTGTAAATTCCGGACATGAAAATAAATTTTTTTCCCCCAAGATTTTTCATTTTCACAAGCGGTAATAGGAGAAAATGCCACCCAAAATTTGTGACCCCATTTCTTCTGGGTATGGATATACATCATATTTGGACATACTGGAGCACAACATGGCTCTGAAGAGAAAGAGCGCCATTGGGCTGGGGGGGGGGGGGGGGGCAATAATCTTTTGGATCAGCAGAAAGCACTGTGTTCCAAAAAGAAAATAATTTCCTCTGTAGTATTCAGCAGCTAATAAGTACTGGAAGGATTAAGATTTTTAAATAGAAGTTATTTACAAATCTGTTTAGCTTTCTGGCACCAGAAAACTAAAAAAATTAATAAAAAAAGTTTTCCACTGGAGTACCCCTTTAACCGATTGGGGACGGAGGGTTTTCCAGTTTTTGCACTTTCGTTTTTTCCTCCTTACCTTTTAAAAATCATAACCCTTTCAATTTTACAGTTAAAAATCCATATGATGGCTTATTTTTTGCGCCACCAATTCTACTTTGTAATTACATCAGTCATTTTACACAAAAATCTATGGCGAAATGGAAATAAAAAATAATTGTGTGACAAAATTTAAGAAAAAATGCCATTTTGTAACTTTTGGGAGCTTCCGTTTCTACACAGTACATTTTTTGGTAAAAATGACACCTTATCTTTATTCTGTAGGTCCATACGATTAAAATGATACCCTACTTATATAGGTTTGATTTTGTATTACTACTGAAAAAAATAACTACATGCAGGAAATTTTGTACGTTTAAAATTGTCATATTCTGACCCCTATAACTTTTTTATTTTTCTGTGTATGGGGTGGTATGAGGGCTCTTTTTTTGCACCATGATCTGAAGTTTTTAGCGGTACCATTTATGTATTGATCGGACTTTTTGATCACTTTTTATTCATTTTTTTATGATATAAAAAGTGACCAAAAATACGCTATTTTGGACGTTGGAATTTTTGCGCCTACACCATTGACCATGCGGTTTAACCAGCCTAGCGGTATTCCCGAGCGTGACTCGGGGTTAATTTTCGCTGCTAGAAGCGGTAACCCCGAGTCACGCTCGGGGTAGAATTGCAGAGTTGCTGTGCGGGCTGCACAGTATATCGCAAAAGCAATCAAATCGCGATTTTTGCTTTTTGCGATGTAGTGATGCAGCCCCCGGGAAAATATGTGATTATCTGCTCGGGTCGGCTCCCGTTGCGGGGGCCGGCCAGAGCAGGTAAAGACATATACTAAAAGTCAGTGTTTCTCAACCAGGGGGCCTCCTGATGTTGCAAAACTACAACTCTCAGCATGCCCGGACAGCCAAAGGCTGTCCGGGCATGCTGGGAGCAGTAGTTTCACAACAGCTGGAGGCCCCCTGGTAGAAAACCCTGAACTAAGTGTAAAAGTAAGAAGGAAGAAAATAAAAAAACCTTTTGCTCACCTAGTCCCGGTCCCTGAAGATGTCGTTCCCCTCCGTGCGCTCTGGTCACTGCTCTATTCATCTTACAGGACCTTTCCCTTTTCAGCCAATCACAGGCCGCAGTGGTGTAAAGCCTGTGATTGGCTGAAGGGGAAAGGGCTTGTTCTGCAGCAAATACACTAGGTTTGAAATCTGCCCGGCAAACCTAGTGTATTTGCTGCAGGACAAGGTGACAAGGTGACAAGGTGACAAGGGGGGAATGTGACACAGGGGAGAATGTAACAAGGGGGGGGGGGGGGGAATGTGACAAGGGGGGGGGAATGTGACATAGGGGGGGAATGTGACATAGGGGGGAATGTGACAGAGGGGAGAATGTGACAAGGGGGGGGGGGGGATGTGACAAAGGGGGGATGTGACAGGGGGGGAGTGGAATGTAACATGGAGGGGGGAGAAGGTAACAAGGGGGGGGGGAGAATGTAACAAGGGGGGAATGTGACAGGGGGGATGAATGTGACGGGGGGGAGAGTGTAACAAGGGGGGAGAATGTGACAGGGGGGATGAATGTGACAGGGGGGGGGGAGAATGCAACAAGGGGGGGGAATGTGACAGGGGGGGAATGTGATATGGGGGGGGAAATGTGACAAGGGAGGGGGAATGTGACGGGGGGAGATGTGGAATTTCAATGCAAAAAATTGTACCGCTTTTGGTACAAATTTCCAGACGGAATCGTACCGCTAGGGAGGTTAATTAATGATATATTTTTTATAATTCGGACATTTCCGCACATGGCAATACCACATATGTGTATTTTTATTTACAGTTTGCTTTTTTAATTGGGAAAAGGGGGGTGATTCAAACTTTTATTAGGGAAGGGGTTAAATGATCTTTATTCACTTTTTTTCCTTCACAGGGTTAATAGCGTGCGTCACCGCGATCAACGCCACGCGCTATTAGCCACATGTCCCGTGTCAATGCCTAGGGGGGTCCCTTCCTATAATGGCAATCTCTGTGATTTGCTGGTCAATTCTGACTGGCAAATCACGGTTTTTCCGGGCTTATCAGGTCTCTGGTGACCCGATGGCCTGGAAAAGAAGGGTGGATGGTGCTGTCAGCACTAATTACCCTAAAGCAGTGGTTTCCAACCTTTTTCGGCTCGGGCACCCCTTTGAATCTTTTTTTTTTTAATGTTTTTTTTTTTAGGGGGGTACCCCTACCAAATAACTTTGCCCGCATGAAAAAAAATTGCTAAAAGTAAGCAATACACAACACCATATGCAGGACTCACAGATGATGTCTTTCACTTTTCCCTTGTCTTCTCCATCTGGCCTGGACTGTCATGATGGTTTCTTCCAGTCACAACTCTTCACCACAGAACCTGCCACACAAACATATTAGGCTTTTCCAGCATCATCCTCCCTTTTTCCCACAAATACCTCCAGCCTCGACCCCCCCCCCCCTCACACACACACACACACACAAAAATGCCTCCAGCCCCCCAATGCCTCCAACCTCTCTCCCACACATACGCAATGCCTCCAGCATCCCCCAAGTGCCTACAACCTCTCTCCGACACACACACACACACAATACCTCCAGCCTTCCCCAAATGCTTCCAACCTCTCCCACACACACAGTACCTGCAGCCTGCCCCCAAATTCCTCCCTTCTCTCTCTCTCTCTCTCTCTCTCTAACACACACACACACACACAATGCCTCCAGCCTCTCCCACACACAAATGCCTCCAACCTCTTTGAAATGCCTCCAGCCTTTCAACCACTTGTATTGCCTTCAGACTCCCCGCCAACCACCCACCCACCACTATTGCCTTCAAACCCCTCGCCACCCACCACTATTGCCTTTATACTCCCCTATTGCCTCGAGACTCCCAGCCACCCACCACTTTTGCCTCCAGCCAACCACTCACACCTTTTGTCTTCAGCCTCCCTCCCACATTGCTTCCCGCCTCCCAGCGATATTGCCATCATTCACCCCCCCACTATTGCTTCCATTCACCCACCCATGCACCGCTTCCATTCACCCACCCATGCACCGCTTCCATTCACCCACCCATGCACCGCTTCCATTCACCCACCCATCCACCGCTTCCATTCACCCACCCATCCACCGCTTCCATTCACCCCCAACCACCCACTCCTGTTTCCATTTACCCAAAGACACCCACACACACTTCCATTTACCCAAAGACACCCACCCAAAGCTTTCATTCACCCCCCCAGCCACCCACCAAAGCTTCCATTCAACCCCCCCAGCCACCCACCCAAAGCTTCCATTCACCCCCCCCAGCCACCCACCCAAAGCTTCCATTCACCCCCCCAGCCACCCACCCAAAGCTTCCATTCACCCCCCCCAGCCACCCACCCACAGCTTCCATTCCAAACTATAAAAACTATCCAAACTATAAAAATATAATGTTGATTATCCCGTATCTTGAGCAGCGTAAAAAAAAAATAAAAAAAAAATTATCCAAAATCCCCCATCTCTCCGTAATCATCCTGAATGCCCACGGGGCTAGAGACCATTCCCCTGGGTCTAATATATGTCTACTCAGGAAGTCCGCCTCCAAAGTTCTAGCCCCCTTAGAGATAGAAAGTACCTTGTTTTCTGCCCAAGAAAATATTTGATGAGAAATTGATTGAAGAGCTGTGTGATTTGGGCCTCCCTGACGTCTTATAAAGGCTACTGCAGTCGTGTTGTCCGAGTAAATGAGCATATGGCGATTCTTGCAGTTTTCCTCCAGTTCTTGGAGTGTCATTCATATCGCCAGTAGCTCTCTGAAGTTGGAAGATTTTTTTGCTGCCTGAGGATCCGACTTCCCTTGGACTACTTGAGTCTCTGAGTGAGCACCTCATCCCCATGCACTGGCATCTGTTATAAGTAACTGGTTTGTCTGGAACCAACCTACTCCCTTCTCTAAATTGTTCATTAACGTCCATCTTAGATGGGTTTTTACTTGAGTGGGAATTATCACTTTTGTCTAAAGACTTCTGAGACTTGTCCCAAATGGCTAGGATCCTCTTTTGTAGAGGCCTAGAGTACAAGAGTGGAGGGCTAGGAACCGGGACACTAATGCCTGCAGTAATACCCTCTTGGAATCCGGAAGAAAGGAGGTCTGAATCCTTGAATCCAAGAGGGTACCCCGGAATATCTTCCTCTGACTGGGAATAAGATCTGATTTGTCTACATTTAGAATCCAGCCCAACTTCTGGAGAACAAAGATAGTTCTCTGTAAATGAAGTTCCAATTGAGGAGCAGAGTCTGCCACTATCAGAAGGTCATCTAGATAAGGGATAATTAGAATAGACTCCTTCCTGAGAAGGGCAACCACCTCTGCCAAGACCTTGGTGAAAATTCGAGGTGCAGATGACAGGCCAAATGGGAGACAGACAAACTGAACGTGCCGGACCCTGGACCCCCACCAGATGGCAAATCTCAAATATTTTTGGGAATTTGAATGGATGGGAATATGGTAATAAGCATCTCGAAGATCGATTGTTGCCATCACCGCCCCCTCCTTTATCAACTGAACTGCAGATTTTACACATTCCATCTTGAATTTTTTGTAAACCACAAATTTGTTCAAGAGCTTCAGATTTATAAAATTGTATGGAATTTCCTGTTTGGAGACCAAAAACAGGGAGGAGTAATGACCTATGCCCCTCTGAGGGAGAGGAACCTCCTGGATAGCACCCAGGCTGAGAAGGTCCTGAACACCCTTGAGAACCAAATTCTGTTTTTTTGGACTCTGATGAGTAACAACGTATCTTGGAGGGGGAGGTGATGACAACTCGATCCGAAGGCCCCGAGATATTATCTCTACAATCCATGGATTGGGAAAGAAGGACTCCCAATTGGGACAAAATGGGAAAGCATTGCCCTCACTGGCCTGGCGTCATTGTTTATGGTTGGAGGAGGACTGACCAGGGTTAGTGAAGTATTTTCTACCCCTACCCCCCTTCCCGTAAGACCACCGTCCTGTTTTCCCTTTACCTCCTCTGAAAGCTTGGTCTGACTGGGAAAAAAGACGAAAAGGAGATTTCTTAGGTTTGACCATATCTAAGGGCAATGGTTTTTTCTTGTCTGCTGCTTTTTCCAATATGGAATCCAGCTCTGGACCAAATAAAAATATTCCATGGAAAGGAAGGGAGCAGAGTTTACTTTTAGAAGTCATGTCTCCCGACCAAGATTTTAGCCACAGTGCACGCTTAGTGGCAGTGGCGTACCAAGGGGGGGGGGGTGCCACTCTCAAGGGGGGTGCCAGGGGCGGACTGACCCGCCGCCGCTGCTGCTGAGGTCCAGGACACTCGTCCCAGATCCCCAGCAGACAGCGCTACATTTTCCTATATGCGCGATACACGCACATACAGGAGAAGGCATCCCCTCTGTGTGAGCCGCATCTGCAGCTACACAGAGGAGACGTGACCTCCGCCCCCACGCAGCACAGGCGCCGGTGACGTCACTCATTCGGCGCCTGTACTGTGGAGAAGAGAAGACGCGGGCCCTGCAGCTGAGGAGATCGCTGCGTGGGACATCAGGTGAGCATCCTTTTTTTTTTTTTTTGCTCTGCATATACCTACAGGCAAGGGGGGGGGAGGGAGGGGGGGTGCTCTGCATTTACCTATAGGGAAGGGGGGAGAGGGGTGGTGCTCTGCATTTACCTATAGGGAAGGGGGGGGGCTCTGCATTTACCTATAGGGGAGAGGGGGGGCTCTGCATTTACCTATAGGGAAGGGGGGTGCACTGCATATACCTATAGGGAAGGGGGGAGAGGGGGGTGCTCTGCATTTACCTATAGGGGAGAGGGGGGGGTGCTCTGCATTTACCTTTAGGGAAGGGAGGGAGGGGGGTGTTCTGCATTTACCTATAGGGAAGGGGGGGGAGGGGGTGCTGTGCATATACCTATAGGGAAGGGGGGGAGGGGGGGGTGCTCTGCATATACCTAGGGCTGGGCGGTATGACCATATATGCGTATCCCGGTACTTTCTTAAACTTGCGGCGGTTCCACGGTATATAACGGTATTCCCCCCCCCCAAATCATGTGACCCGCCAGCGCTGTTCTGACACCCCCCCCCGCCCCTATCATGTGACCCGCGCTAGGTGTTCGGCTCCTCCCCCCCCCCAAATCATGTGACCCGCCAGCACTGTTCTGCTCCCCCCAATTAATGATCAGCCCAGCGGGGTACTACTCACATATGTCAAGCACTGCCCTCCTCCTCTTTGTTGGGGGCCGCCGGCGATGGAACTCACTGTACGTCAGTGGTCTCCAACCTGCGGACCTCCAGTTGTTGCAAAACTAGAACTCCCAGCATGCCCGGACAGCCAACGGCTGTCCGGGCATGCTGGGAGTTGTAGTTTTGCAACAGCTGGAGGTATGCAAGTTTGAGACCACTGCTGTACGCTGTATACCTATGTCTGGGCTGCAAAAGATACAGAAAATAAACTTTTTACTCACCCACGTCGGCCACACGCTTGGGACAGGAACACCGGACAACGGTCAGCCTATCACCGGCCAGAGCGATGCCCCGCCCCTGCCAGTGATAGACTGAGCCCACAGTCATGTAAGAAGCCGGCTTCATACATTACAGTGGGCTCAGCCTATCACTCGCCAGGGCAGGGCATCGCTCTGGCCTGTGTTAGGCTGACGGCTGTCCGGCGTTCCCGTCCCCAGCGTGCGGCCGACGTGGGTGAGTGAAGTTTATTTTCTGTATCTTTTGCAGCCCGGGCATAGGTATACAGCGTACAGCAGTGGTCTCCAACCTGCGGACGTCCAGCTGTTGCAAAACTACAACTCCCAGAATGCGCGGACAGCCAACGGCTGTCCGGGCATGCTGGGAGTTGTAGTTTTGCAACAACCGGAGGTCCGCAGGTTGGAGACCACTGGCGTACAGAGAGTTCCATCGCCGGCTGTCCGGGCATGCTGGGAGTTGTAGTTTTGCAACATCTGGAGGTCTGCAGGTTGAAGACCACTGGCGTACAGTATAGAGTTCCAGTGCCCTGCGGCCCCCAACAAAGAGGAGGAGGGCAGTGCTTGACATTAACAGTAGTAGTGGATGCCACAGGGGTAACAGGTGCAAAAGAAGCTAATGCTGAATGTATCTCTGAATGAATCACGGTTTTAATTTTTTGCATAAGTGTTGGAGAGTCATCTTTTACCACTGATGCAATGCATGTTTTACACAAGGGTTGAGAAGCAGATTCAGGAAACTATAGCACATTACACATTTTTTAGGTTTTGATTTTTTCAGATTAACCGAAGGCACTGCAGAATCCTTGTCTCCCTGCAATTACAAGGAAGAGAAGGATAAAACACCATGCAAATGAAGATAGGCCAGGGTGAACCCATAGGCCCTCTGTACTCACAGATCCACTGGAGGATCTGGAATCTTTACAGGCGAGCTCATGATGCAGCCTTGTAGTATCCAATGCTGGAATCAGGTAGAGCAACTTCCATCTATTAGAGGGGCTTCTTATAGCAAAAAAGCCGGTCTCCAGATTCAAATTCCCCACCCAAGGGCGGCCGGAAGTGACGTCAGACGCCAGCGTTCCGGCTAGAAGGAGATTTGCAAAACTCCTCGCCAGGATAAATGAACGAGGAAGCGCTGCGCGCCAAAAGTGGAGACCGCCGCAAGAACACCAACAGATCCCGCACACCTGCAGTGCTCCCGTGGCATTCCCTCTGCCTCCATGCTCCCGGAGCGGACCAAGCCCAAGGGAGAAAATATGACAGCACCCCGAGTCTACAAGGCCCCGGTAAGGACCTCCAATTTCTTCGTAGGGCAAAAAAGTCCCCCGCACCTCTCAGCTCCTTCCATGACAGGGACAGGAAAAAACACTGGTGTGGAGAGGAAGGGGTGGGGAATTTAACCTCTCTGTTTTTTCCTGTCCCAATCAGGAGGAGGAGGTAATCTCATGGGTGCTGTCATGGGGAGAAAAGGGTATTTCCTTTTAAATGCTCTAGGAATGAATGTTTTCTTATCTGGGGACTCCCATTCATTCTTAATTGAGAAATGGTTCTATGAACTGGAAAAACTCTACGTTTTCTTTCTTCAAGACCCTCGAACATGATGTCTTGAATAGACTTGTGCTCCTTAGCCTCCTCAAGCCCCATGGTGGATCTCACAGCCTTAATCAATATCTCAGAATCCTCCAATAGAAATTGAGGCTTTCCCGACAAGTCATCCTCCGATGAACGGGAGTCATTCCCTGTAGGGAATATATAACTATGACCACCTCATAGTATAAAAACTGAACAAACCACTACCAGATAAAAGAAATACCTGAATCAGAATGGATAGAAATCAAACCTCCTTCCTCCTCAACCTCAATAGGGACCGAAGGGACCACTTTCGGTTGCAGAGGGGTAACTATTGGTAGAAACCCTTTCAGGGTGGACTCTGGCTCTTAACCATGTTCTGCATCTGCATAATCAAAAAAAACTTGAGTAACAAATTTTTTCCATATAGATATATATATATATATATATATATATTTAAAAAAATAAAAATAAAAAATAAAACACCCACCTGCAGCAATGATCCTATCAATACAAGCTGGACAGTTAGGCTTAGGGTAATCAGATGCTAACGTAATCTTGCAAGTAAGGCATGCCCTATGCTTAGTCTTCTTAACCACCTTCCTAGGAACATCCTAAGAAACAAAATGACAATAAGAAAGCTATACCAAAAAGAGCCATGACACTCACAGTACCGTGGCAGTAGTTTTCAAATCCTCACGGTCCCGCTTGGAAGAGACATCCCCAGTGTAGCTCATCTTCCTTAAACTTCTCCCTTCTGGAGGCCAGCAGCTGCAGCTTCAGACAGATGTTCTTCTCTGCAGTGGAGGCAGGGCGGCAGAAAGGACTTCCTTTTTAAATCTGCCGCCCTGGAAGGACCGGACCTCAGCGTCTGACATCACATCCTGCCGTCACGTGCACCCCTCTCTTCTCCACTGTCACGATAAAGTGACCTGTAAACCCCACCTCCCGGAAGGCAGCAGCCACGGAGCTCTCCACGAGATGTCGCCTAAGCTCCATACCCCCTTGTCCATGCTACTTCAGGTAAAAAATGCGCAAGCTGAAACTGCAATTACAGATTCGCCGTGCGTACCGGGATGAGGAGGCAGAGGGAGAAGGGAGGCAGGCGGTTGTGCCGTAAAACCACTGCTGGGGGCACAGTAAGGAAACCCAACAACCAGGGGGTTATCGGAGGTCCAGATTACTCTCCCAAGCAGGAGAGAAAGGCCTCCTCTGGACCCCCCCACTGTCATGATATCCACACCAGAGGCACGGACTATTCCAGGTTTCCTGCAGAAACAGGAAACCACTGAGGAAGAGAGGGATGTGCATCCTTTTTGTACTCTAGGTTTCCTGTTCCTGGAAGAGGAGTCCATTTCTCTGGTGTCGTGACGAGGTGGAAACATGTAATTTTTACTGTAAAGTGTACAGCGTGAAAACAAAACCTTCCAAAATTTGGTAAATTCCGGTTTTCTTTTTAAATTTCCCCACATAATATTTTTTTTACTGCGCCGTACATTTTATGATAAAAAAGTGATGTCATTACAAAGTAAAATTGGTCACGCAAAAATGGGTCTGTGGATGAAAATATAAAAGTTATGATTTTTAGAAGGTGAGGAGGAAAAAATGAAAATGCAAAAATTGGCCTGGTCCTTAAGGTCAAAATGGGCTTGGTCCTAAAGGGGTTAATGAAAGTCTGTCAATCACCTGTGGGGAATTAAAGGGGTATTCCAGGGGGGAAAAAAAATAATTTCTTCAACTGGCTCCAGAAAGTTAAAAAGATTTGTAAATTACTTCTACTAAAAAAATCTTAATCCTTCCAATAATTATCAGCTGCTGAAGTTGAGTTGTTCTTTTCTGTCTGGCAACAGTGCTCTCTGCTGACATCTCTGCTTGTCTCAGGAACTATGGGAGGTTTGCTATGGGGGATTTGCTTCTACCCTGGACAGTTCCCGAGACAGGTGTCATCAGAGAGCACTTAGACAGAAAAGAACAACTCAACTTCAGCAGCTCAGAAGTAATTTACAAATCTGTTTAACTTTCTGGATAACCCCTTTAAGACTCACTGTACACCTTGTTATGTTTCTTGAGGGGTATAGTTTCCCAAATAGTGTGCCATGTGTTTTTTTTTTTGTTTTTTTTTTTTTGCGCTGCTGTTCTGGCACCATGGAGGTTTCCTAAATGCGACATGCCCCCCAAAAATCATTTCAGCAAAATTCACTCTCCAAAATCCAATTATCGCTCCTTCTCTTCTGAGCCCTCTAATGCACCCACAGAGCACTTTACATCCACATATGAGGTATTCCCTTACTCAAGAGAAATTGAGTTACAATTTATTTTTTTTAATTTTTTTTTTGGGGGGGGGGGCTTTTTCTCCGTTTACCCCATGTAAAAATGATAAAGGGTTACACTTTCTGTAGTCATTTTGAATACTTTAAGGGGTGCAGTTTTCATAAAGGGGTCTATTATGGGGGATTTCTAACAAGGACCCTTAAATTCACTTCAAAACTACACTGGTCCCTGAAAAATTCAGATTTTAAAATTTTCGTAAAAAAAAAAAAAGGAAAATTGCTGCTATACTTTAACCCCTTCAGGACGGAGCCCATTTTGGCCTTAAGGACCGGAGCGTTTTTTGCACATCTGACCACTGTCACTTTAAACATTAATAACTCTGGAATGCTTTTAGTTATCATTCTGATTCCGAGATTGTTTTTTCGTGACATATTCTACTTTAACATAGTGGTACATTTTTGTCGATACTTGCATCCTTTCTTGGTGAAAAATCCGTAAATTTGAAAATTTTGCATTTTTCTAACTTTGAAGCTCTCTGCTTGTAAGGAAAATGGATATTACGAATACATTTTTTTTGGTTCACATATACAATATGTCTACTTTATGTTTGCATCATAAAATTGACGTGTTTTTACTTTTGGAAGACACCAGAGGGCTTCAAAGTTCAGCAGCAATTTTCCGATTTTTCACAAAATTTTCAAACTCGGTATTTTTCAGGGACCAGTTCAGGTTTGAAGTGGATTTGAAGGGTCTTCATATTAGAAATACCTCATAAATGACCCCATTATAAAAACTACACCCCCCAAAGTATTCAAAATGACATTCAGTCAGCGTTTTAACCCTTTAGGTGTTTCACACGAATAGCAGAAAAGTGAAGGAGAAAATTCACAATCTTCATTTTTTACACTCACATGTTCTTGTAGACCCAATTTTTGAATTTTTACAAGGGGTAAAAGGACAAAATTTTTACTTGTATTTGTAGCCCATTTCTCTCGAGTAAGGACATACCTCATATGTCTATGTAAAGTGTTCGGCGGGCGCAGTAGAGGGCTCAGAATGGAAGGAGTGACAAGGGGATTTTGGAGAGTACGTTTTTCTGAAATGGTTTTTGGGGGGCATGTTGCATTTAGGAAGCCCTTATGGTGCCAGAACAGCAAAAAAAAAAAAACACATGGCATACCATTTTGGAAACTAGACCCCTTGGGGAACGTAACAAGGAATAAAGTGAGCCTTAATACCCCACAGGTGTTTCACGACTTTTGCAAATGTAAAAAAAAAAAAATAATAATTTTTACCTAAAATGCTTGTTTTCCTAAAAAGGGTAATAGCAGAAAATACCCCTAAAAATTTGAAGCCCAATTTCTCCCGATTCAGAAAACACCCCATATGGGGGTGAAAAGTGCTCTGCTGGCGCACTACAGGTCTCGGAAGAGAAGGAGTCACATTTGGCTTTTTGAAAGCAAATTTTGCTCTGGGGGCATGTCGCATTTAGGAAGCCCCTATGGTGCCAGGACAGCAAAAAAAAAAAAACACATGGCATACCATTTTGGAAACTAGACCCCCCGGGGAACGTAACAAGGGGTTAAGTGAACCTTTATACCCCACAGGTGTTTCACGACTTTTGCATATGTAAAAAAAAAAAATGCTTGTTTTCCCAAAAATTTTACATTTTAAAAAAGGTAAAAGCAGAAAATACCCCCCAAAATTTGTTAGGCAATTTCTCCCGAGTACGGCGATACCCCATATGTGGCCCTAAACTGTTGCCTTGAAATACGACAGGGCTCCAAAGTGAGAGCGCCATGCGCATTTGAGGCCTAAATAAGGGATTGCATAGGGGTGGACATAGGGGAATTCTACGCCAGTGATTCCCAAACAGGGTGCCTCCAGCTGTTGCAAAACTCCCAGCATGCCTGGACAGTCAACGGCTGTTGTTGTTTTGCAACAGCTGGAGGCTCCGTTTTGGAAACCGTGGCGTACCAGACGCTTTCATTTTTATTGGGGAGGGGGGCTGTGTGGGGGTATGTGTATATGTAGTGTTTTTTACTTTTTATTTTATTTTTTGTTAGTGTAGTGTAGTGTTTTTAGGGTACAGTCGCACGGGCGGGGGTTCACAGTAGTTTCTTGCTGGCAGTTTGAGCTGCGGCAGAAAATTTGCGGCAGCTCAAGCTTGCAGCCAGATACTTACTGTAATCCTCCGCCCATGTGAGTGTACCCTGTACATTCACATTGGGGGGGGGGGGACATCCAGCTGTTGCAAAACTACAACTCCCAGCATGCGCTGACAGACTGTACATGCTGAGAGTTTTAGTTTTGCAACAGCTGTAGGCACACTGGTTATGTATCACAGAGTTTGTGACCTAACTCAGTGTTTCACAACCAGTGTGCCTCCAGCTGTTGCAAAACTACAACTCCCAGCATGTACGGTGCATGGTGTACATTGACTGCTGAGAGTTGGAGTTTGCAACAGCTGGAGGCACACCGGTCGTGAAACACTGAGTTAGGTAAAAAAAAAAAAAAAAACTAAGTTTCACAACCAGTGTGCCTTCAGCTGTTGCAAAACTATAACTCTCAGCAGTCACCGACAGCCAACGGGCATGCTGGGAGTTGTAGTTATGCAACCAGCAGATGCACCACTACAACTCCCAGCATGCACTTTAGCTGTTTGTGCAAGCTGGGAGTTGTAATTATACAACAGCTGAAGGTACACTTTTCCATAGAAAAAATATGCCTCCAGCTGTTGCAAAACCATAAGTCCCAGCATGCCCATTTTGCATGCTGGGAGCTGTTGCTAAGCAACAGCAGGAGGCTGTCACTCACCTCCAACGATTCAGCCGCATGAGGTCAGTCCCTCGTCGCCGCCGCTGGGGCCCCGATCCCAACATTGACGCCGGGGATCGGGGTCCCCAGCACCCGGGGTGCACGTCCCGCACCCGCTCACATCCTCCGGAAGAGGGGCGGAGCGGGTTGCGGGAGTGACACCCGCAGCAGGCGCCCTGATTGGTCGGCCGGTAATCCGGCTGACGAATCAGGGCGATCGTGAGGTGGCACCAGTGCCACCTCACCCCTGCAGGCTCTGGCTGTTCGGGGCTGTCAGAGACGGCCCCGAACAGCCAGTAATTCTGGGTCACCGGGTCACTGGAGACCCGATTGACCTGGAATCGCCGCAGATCGCTGGACTGAATTGTCCAGCGATCTGCGGCGATCGCCGACATGGGGGGGCATAATGACCCCCTCTGGGCGATATGCCGGGATGCCTGCTGAACGATTTCAGCAGGCATCCGGCTCCGGTCCCCAACCGGCTAGTGGTGGGGACCGGAATTCCCACGGGCGTATGGATACGCCCTCGGTCCTTAAAGAGTACCTGTCATCATCTAAACTTTCCCTGATCCCCCTTCCCATCTGTCCCCTTCTCTAACTATGCCTATCCCTGTGTTTATTGAGGTTTAAAACGCTGTGGAAATACCTTTTTTTATCCCTCTTCATTAGCTCAGGAGCACTGTCTTTCTGAGGGGTGGAAGGAGGCGGGTCCCAGCAGGCATGATGTCACATGAAGCTTGGCTGGGACTCTGCTTCTGCCAGTCTTTCTGTATGCTGCTCTCCCTCTGCAGCAGTGTTTACCAACCAGGGCACCTCCAGCTGTTGCAAAACTACAACTCCCAGCATGCCCAGACAGCCAACAGCTGTCCAGACATGCTGGGAGTTGTAGTTTTGCAACAGCTGGAGGCACCCTGGTTGGGAAACACTGCTCTGCAGTGTGCATACAGACTAAGTACAGGTGAGGTATGTCATCCTCTGTCTCTCTGTCTCTCTCTCTCTCCTGTGTCTCTCTGCACTAAAAAGTCAATGCTGAGAACCAGGGGCTGAGGGAGCAATTACAGAGGCAGTGATTAAGATGGATGTCAGGGGGGGGGGGGGGGCACAGAACAGGCAGTGCAGTGAGATAATACAATGTATAAGATAATGTGTGGTGAGGGGCAGGGAGAACACAGAGCAGGGGGGAGGGGGAGGTGACTGGCTGTTATATGAGAGGCATGTGCAGGCTTGTAGCTCACAGTACTGAACTTCCGGTGGAAGGACCAGAGCCCTTCAGCATTAGTCCTAAAAGCTGTACACTTACTATGAAAAGCATAGGATGCTGCTTGCAGACCAGGCATAGAAGAGTGACCCCCTAGTGGCCAAAAGTATAAAATGAAAAAACTAGTATAAATATTAATATTTTTTAATAAAGAGATATTACAATATCTCTTCATTAATGATTATGAACAACATATTAAAAGTTTTTGTTGATGACAGGTACTCTTTAAGGACTCGGAATGCAGGGCGTATCCATACGCCCTATGTCCTGAAGAGGTTAAAGCCCTCTAAAAAAGGAAATACATGTCAACTTTATCATGCCAACATAAAGTAGACATATTGTATATGTGAATATATATCATTTATTTGGTATGTCTATTTTCTTTTCAAGCAGAGAGTTTCAAAGTTAGAAAAATGCTACATTTTCGACCACTAACAAAGTAGAATAGGTCACGAAAAAAAAAAAAAAAACACTCTCAATCAAATTCATAAGTAAAAGCATCCCAAAGTTATTAATGCATAAAGTGACAGAGGTCAGATTTGCTAAAAATGCTGTGGTCCTTAGGGTCAAAATGGGCTTCGTCCCCAAGGGGTTAAAATCTCTCAATTTTTTTTTTTTTAAACACTTTTTATGTCCCCATAGGAGACTATTTACAGAAATCCTTAGATTGCAGATACAGAGCAGTGTTAGGCTAAGTTTCTACTTGGGCCTTTTTCTGGCAGTTTTTGGAATCCTGCCACTGCAGCTTTTGAGCCAAAGTCAGAAGTGGATCCATAAGGGAGGAGAAGTATAAGTCCTTCCTTTATATGTCCTATTCCTTTTGAATATATTTCTGGCTTTGGCTCAAAAACTGCAAAAAAAAAAAAAAACAAGTGGAAACTACACTTTATGCATAGCACTGATCAGTATTCTCAGTGATCTACTTCTCTGGTCTGACATTGAGGCATCTGTATTGATCATGGCATCTGAGGGGTTAATGGCGGGAAACCGCGCGATGGCCGATGTCCACCATTACCGGCAGGTCCCTGGCTGCTGATAGCAGCCAGGACCTGTCGCGCATGATGCTAGCACCGCTTTGGTGCTCACGTCAGGTACAGGACATAAATGTAAGTCCTGGTGCATTAAGTACCAGGATGTACATTTATGTCCTGCGTCGTTAAGGGGTTCATAAATAGGGGGGGGGGAAAGAGTACACATAATGGGGGGAAATTCATCAGTTTACCTAGTCTAAATTTGTTGCATAAATTGTTGCAGACAGTTTCCGTGCAACTTTTTATTTAGAACCATTACCACATTGTGGACTGCTTAAAGGGGTACTCCGCCCCTAGACATCTTATCCCCTATCCAAAGGATAGGGGATAAGATGTCAGTACGCCGCGGTCCCGCTGCTGGGGACCCCCGGGATCCCCGCTGCGGCACCGCGCTATCATTACAGCACAGAGCGAGTTTGCTCTGTGCGTAATGACGGGCGAGACGGGGGACGGAGCAGCGTGACGTCATGGCACTGCCCCTCGTGACATCACTGCCCGTCCCCTTAATGCAAGTCTATGGGAGGGGGCGTGACGACTGCCACGCCCCCTCCCATAGACTTGTATTGAAAGGGGTGGGCCGTGACGTCATCATTACGTGCAGAGCGATCTCGCTCTGTGCTGTAATGATAGCGCGGTGCCGCAGCGGGGATCCCAGGGGTCCCCAGCAGCGGGACCGCGGCGTACTGACATCTTATCCCCTATCCTTTGGATAGGGGATAAGATGTTAAGGGGCGGAATACCCCTTTAAGATGAGTTGTTGCAGTGGTTACTGGTTTATAAAGTGCGACTTTTTGGAAAAAGTTGCAAATTTGTTTCATATGAGTTCTTTTACACTCAAAGGAGGAGATTTATTAAAACCTGTGTAGAGAAGAGTGGTGCAGTTGCCCACAGCAACCAATGAAATAGCTTCTTTCAATTTTCACTCTAAAAATTAGAGAAGTGATCTGTTTGGATGCTATAGGCAACTAGGGATGTAAGAAAAAAATCGATTCCCGCGATTATCGCGATTTTTCACTTGCCGATACTGAATCGATTCAAAATATTTTTGAATCAATTCTTTTAGTGATGTGGAATTTGTATCTCCTGATGCACAGAAAGCATGTCCCGGGCATCAGGAGATACAAGTTCCACATTTTGTCAGCCGGATCTGACGCGGCGGCGCTCTGGATGTATGGAGCGGGCTCCGACTCGTGCCCGCTCCATACTCTGCAGCCCCCGGCTGTTCTCAGTAGCCGGAGGCCGCCGCTAATAGCCAGCATGTGGCAATCGCCGCGGCTGGCTATTAACCCTTTAGATCGCCGCTGTCAAAGCTGACAGGGGAGTCTAAAGGGAGATGTGTATGCTCTCCGTGGCTCTGTCATTGATAGAGCCTGGCTGGACCAGGCTCTATCAATGGATCGCAGATGAATGGAGTTCAATAGAACTCTATTCATCTGTCTGAGGAATCTAATGATTGCTAAAAGACTAATAAAGTGTACAAAAAAAAATAAAATAAAAATAAAGTTTTAATAAAAGCGTAAAAGACATTGTTTTTTAGACAGAATCGGGATATATCGCGATGTATCGTCACCTAGACGGTATCGCGATATATTGAATCGCCACACTGGTATCGCGATTCGAATCGAATCGCCAAATTCTTGACGATTCACACCCCTATAGGCAACTGCACCACTCTTCCTCTACACAGGTTTTGATAACTCTCCCCCTTAAGCTATGTTCACACTACGTAATGTCCACAAGGAGAATCTCCATGCAGACATTCCAAAGACTGCCGATGCTAAGACCGCACAGGAATGCGCCATCTCATAGACAGATATGCATTCAGTGCTTAAAAAAAAAAAAAAAAAACCTGAACATGTTCATTCTTTCTGCGGACAGCGGAATTTCCATGCCGGAAACATTTGTGTGCGCACAGGGCAGCAGAATCCCATTGAATTCAACAGGACTCTGCTGCAGCGGAATCTCCGTGCTGAATTTCAATGTGCAATAGGGCACCATATCTTCGACCTGTGAACATGGCCTTAGGGCAGGGGTCTCAATCTCGCGGAAATAAATTTTGCAGCCCGGGCGTCCGGCAGGTGATTTCTTCAGGCATTTAGCCCTGCTTCAGGCAAGCTGCGCTAAATGACGGAAGACTTCACACGTCGTCACACACTGCTACTGGACCTATATCTCCCTGCTGCAGCCTATAACAAGCCTTCCTGGAGGGATGCGCACAATTGGTGATATCATCGCATCTGCAGCACAGGACACCGGGGCACCGAAGTCCTGTGTGGCGCATTTGATGACATCACCTAACGCGCACATGCCCGCAAAGAAGGCTCGTTTAAGGCTGCAGCATGGTGGGGCGTGACATCACACGGGGGTGGAGTCATGATGCCACGATCTTCCGTTCCCGTGGTCGGGACCCAGACCCTCCAGCGCTTCTGGAGCAGTAACAGGTGGGTGGCGCATGCTATATAACTTGCCTAATAAGTGAGGACCTTCTTATCACCAGGGGCTAACCTTCTTAGGGGGCATAATTGTTTAACCTCTTAAGGACCCAGCCATTTTACACCTTAGGACCCGGCCATTTTTTGAACATCTGACCACTGTCACTTTAAATATTAATAACTCTGGAATGCTTTTAGTTATCATTCAGATTCTGAGATAGTTTTTTCGTGACATATTCTACTTTAACATAGTGGTAACATTTTTTGGTAACTTGCATCCTTTCTTGGTGAAAAATCCCCAAATTTTATGAAAAATTTGAAAATTTTGCATTTTTCTAACTTTGAAGCTCTCTGCTTGTAAGGAAAATGGATATTCAAAATATTTTTTTTTCCACATATACAATATGTCTACTTTATATTTGCATCATAAAATTGACAAGTTTTTACTTTTGGAAGACACAAGAGGGCTTCAAAGTTCAGCAGCAATTTTCCATTTTTTCACAAAATCTCCAAACTCACTATTTTTCAGGGACCAGTTCAGGTTTGAAGTGGATTTGAAGGGTCTTCATCTTAGAAATACCCCACAAATGACCCCATTATAAAAACTGCACCCCCCAAAGTATTCAAAATGATATTCGGTCAGCCTTTTAACCCTTTAGGTGTTTCACAGGAATAGTAGGAAAGTGAAGGAGAAAATTCACAATCTTCCTTTTTTACACTCCCATGTTCTTGTAGACATTTTTTTTTATTTTTACAAGGGGTAAAAGGATAAAATGTATACTTATATTTGTAGCCCAATTTCTCTCGAATAAGCAGATACCTAATATGTCTATGTAAAGTGTTCGGCGGGCGCAGTAGAGGGCTCAGAACCGAAGGAGCGACAAGGGGATTTTGGAGAGTACGTTTTTCTGAAATGGTTTTTGGGGGGCATGTTGCATTTAGGAAGCCCCTATGGTGCCAGAACAGCAAAAAAAAAAACACATAGCATACCATTTTGGAAACAAGACCCCTTGAGGAACGTAACAAGGAATTAAGTGCGCCTTAATACCCCACGTGTTTCACGACTTTTGCATATGTAAAAATTTCACAAAAATGTGTGTTTCCCCCCAAATTTCACATTTTTGCAAGGAGTAATAGCAGAAAATACCCCCCAAAATTTGTAACCCCATCTCTTCTGAGTATGAAGGTACCCCATAAGTTGGCCTGTAGTGCACTACGGGCAAACTACAATGCTCAGAAGAGAAGGAGTCATATTTGGCTTTTTAAAAGCAAATTTTGCTCGGGGGGGCATGTCGCATTTAGGAAGCCCCTATGGGGCCAGAACAGCAAAAAAAAAAAAAAAACACATGGCATACCATTTTGGAAACTAGACCCCTTGAGGAACATAACAAGGGGTACAGTGAGCATTTACCCCCACTGGTGTCTGTCAGATCTTTGGAACAGTGGGCTGTACGAAATTTTTAATTTGCACAGCCCACTGTTCCAAAGATCTGTCAGACACCAGTGGGGGGTAAATTCTCACTGCACCCCTCATTACATTCCGTGAGGGGTCTAGTTTCCGAAATGGGGTCACATGTGGGTATTTATTTATTTATTTTTTTGCGTTTGTCAAAACCGCTGTAACAATCAGCCACCCCTGTGCAAATCACCTCAAATGTACATGGCGCACTCTCCCTTCTGGGCCTTGTTGTGCGCCTCCAGAGCACTTTACGTCCACATATGGGGTATCTCCGTAGTCGGGAGAAATTGCATTACAAATTTTGGGGGGGCTTTTTTTCCCTTTTACCTCTTGTCAAAATGAAAAGTATAGGGCAACACCAGCATGTTAGTGTAAAAAATTCATTTTTTTACACTAACATGCTGGTGTAGACCCCAACTTCACCTTTTCATAAGGGGTGAAAGGAGAAAAAGCCCCCCAAAATTTGTTAGGCAATTTCTCCCGAGTACGGCGATACCCCATATGTGACCCTAAACTGTTGCCTTGAAATACGACAGGGCTCCAAAGTGAGAGCGCTATTGCGCATTTGAGGCCTGAATTAGGGATTTGCATAGGGGTATTCTACGCCAGTGATTCCCAAACAGGGTGCCTCCAGCTGTTGCAAAACTCCCAGCATGCTTGGACAGTCAACGGCTGTCCAGCAATACTGGGAGTTGTTGTTTTGCAACAGCTGGCGGCTCCATTTTGGAAACAGTGGCGTACCAGACGTTTTTCATTTTTATTGGGGAGGGGAGGGGGGCTGTGTAGGGGTATGTGTATATGTAGTGTTTTTTACTTTTTATTTTGTGTTAGTGTAGTGTAGTGTTTTTAGGGTACAGTCACATGGGCGGGGGGTTACAGCGAGTTTCCCGCTGCGAGTTTGAGCTGCCGCGCAAAATTTGCTGCATCGCAAACTTGCAGCCTCACTGTAAGCCCCCTGTACATTCACAGGGGGGGGGGGGGGGACCTCCAGCTGTTGCAAAACTACAACTCCCAGCATGCACAGTCTATCAGTGCATGCTGGTAGTTATAGTTTTGCAACAGCTGGAGGCACACGGGTTGGGAAAAACTGAGTTAGGAAACAGACAATGTTTCCCAACCAGTGTGCCTCCAGTTGTTGCAAAACCACTACTCCCAAACATTCTCAGGCATGCTGGGAGTTGTAGTTCTGTAACATCTTTAGAGCCAGATGTTGCCGAACTACAACTCCCAGCATGCTTGGAGTTGTACTTTTGCAACACTTGGAGGACTAATACAGTGGTTCCCAATCTGTGCCCTTCCAGATGTTGCAAAACTACAACTCCCAGTATGCCAAAACTGTCCAGGCATGCTGGGAGTTGAAGTTCTGCAACATCTGAAGGGCCAGATGTTACAGAACTACAATTCCCAGCATGCCTGGACAGTAAGGGCATGCTGAGGATGTGTAGTTTTGCAACATCTGGAAGGGCACAGTGGTCTCCAAACTGTGGACCTCCAGATGTTGCAAAACCAACTCCCAGCATGCCCAGACGCCAAGGGCTGTCTGGGCATGCTGGGAGTTGTAGTATACAGGGTCCCATTACAGCAATGCATGTTGCTTTACGGCGACGTGCATTGCTGTAAAGGGCCCGACCGCGGCTGAAGATCCACTCACCTGTCGCTGCCGCCGTCTTCATCGCCGGGATCCGGGTCTTCAGGGACGAGGTAAGTACCGGGGCCGGGCCCCAGCATTCCCCCGCCGCGTCCTCCGGTCTTCCTCCCGTCCTCTCCGGACTTCAAGGGGCCGGGCAGGGCGGGAGGAAGTAACCGCCCCCCCCCCTGCGATTGGCCGGTTAACTAACCGAAGAATCGCAGGGGATGGGAGGAGGTGGCAGGCTTGCCACCTCGCCCCTATACTTTAGCATGGTCCTGGCTGTCTGTGACAGCCGGGATCATGCGAAATTACCGGGCGGTCGGGTCCCAGAGACCCGATCAGCCCGGTAGCGCCGCAGATCGCAAGGGCCCCCCCTCGGCGTTTGCCCTAGGTGCCTGATGAAGGATTCCAGCAGGCATCCGGTTCCGATCTCTGCCCGGCACGCGGCAGGGACCGGAAAACGCCAGGGCGTATGGATACGCCCTGGGTCCTTAAGAGGTTAAACAGGATCCCTACCTGCCGGGGGTAATATCTAACTGGGGGCCTTTGTACCTACTGGGGAGCCCTACCTGATTGGGGTCATATCTATCTGGGGGCATTAAATGTGAGGGGAACATGATGGCGGGCATATGTGAGGGGCACATACGGCCTTGCCTCACCCAGCCTCTACCTCCAGTGGCCCCCAGATAATTTGAATTTGAGACCCCTGCCTTAGGGTATGTTCACACAGAATGTCCGTGTAGATTTCCGCCAAAATATTCCACATGGACATTCTGCTGCAGCAGAGTGCCATTGATTTCAATAGCATTCTGCTGCTCTGTGCACACTATAGAATTTCCACGGAAAATGCTTCTGCCACAGAGATCCCAATTCTATTGTCGGCTAAAAGAATAGAATTGTGTATTTTTTTTGCTGATTCAGCTTGGAAATGCATTGCTGCCTATGAAACTGCACATTTCCGAGTGGTCCTAACACCTACCAGATTACTCAAATGTGCGGAACATCCGCCCGTGTTTTCCGGGCGGAAATTGCGCTCACTTTACTCCATGTAAAACATACCCTAACTCAGGCTAACTCCCACCAGCTCTACAAAAGCATCTAGACTGGCAACATGATTTGGTCGTGTCATGTGACAAATTTATCAAGCGCTGTACATTTGATAAATCTGTGGCAAACACCCTGTGGCATTTCTGTTCTTAACCAACATGCAGAGTAGATCATAAATGACAACTTCTCCCCAATGTACACCCAGGCAAAACAGTGTGAACGTGATTTACTCCATAATATATATATATATATATATATATATATATTTGGCTAAATGAACCTATTATTTTTTTTAATATTCTGATCATGTAAACAACTACACGATGTAATAGGATCGTCTTGGGACTTCATGAAAATAGCCACTAGATGGCGCCAAAATATACAACTAGTAACAGACACCGGATAATTCAGTGTAGTAGTAGTGCAAACAAAAAGATAAAGGCAAAGTATGACTCCGTGACACTGTCTAATAACAGTACAACAATGCCAAGTAGTATGGAGTACATAAAGAGCAGGGGCATGAGGCTGGGCAGAGAGCATGGCTCCCCCCTGACTGACCTACACATGTACTGTACAGCATTGTGCGGATTCTCCTCACTGGCACGCTGTGGAACATGTAACCACTAGCAGACTGGTGTTTACGCCAAGGTCTGCAGGCGGGAAATCCCTTCCCAGCAGTGTGAAAGGAATGGATGTTGCTGCTCCTGCCGCACTGGTAACACTTCCTGCAGTCATCTGCGGCCAATGCTATTGATTGTATCCATCTCCATTTGTTCACAGACCCTGACGCCGCTCAGTCTGGGGGGGAGGAGTCTCGCCATGAAAGGGAGACTGGGGTGGGGGGATGTTAATAAACAAAACGCTGAGAAAGAGGGAAAGTTGAAAAAAAAAAAGAGGAGAGGGAATCCCCCAGGCTGCCACCTTCTTTGGGGGTCTAGGTGCTATTTTTTATGAATGAACTGCATGCCAGTGACAAGTTATTAAGCGCTGTTAGTGTTGTGGCGCTGGGGAAGGGAGAGGCCAAAAGCCGTCTGAGGTAAAAAGCCCTTTTATGTGAGACACAGGATCCACTTAGTGTGCACCAAGGTAGTAGTGGAGCAGGCTGGAATGTAAACCATTTAACCCTCTTGTATACAATAGCGGCTTCTTTACTCTGGTTACTAGTTCACTAATACCTGACAATGTGTCTTCATTGATACATAACATAGGGCTAAGGCTCCCTGAGGAGAAGAAAGGGAATTTTTAACCTGGAACTACATTAGTTGGCTCAAAGGGGCGCATTAAAGAGGGCACCGGAATGTGGTTTGAAGAGTTAAATGGCTTTTGGACAATTTGCAGGCACGCAGATGAGGCCAGGTTCATTCTACGCGATTCTCCAAATGGGAGAATCGCGCTTCTTTTGGGCTGCATATGCTGTTCTAACCTGACTGGGCAATGCAGCAGACCATGCTTTTGAGTCCAGGTGAAATAGTGTATACCAGTGGTCTCCAACCTGTGGACCTCCAGATGTTGCAAAACTACAACTCCCAGCATGCCCGGACAGCCGTTGGCTGTCCGGGCATACTGGGAGTTGTAGTTTTGCAACATCTGGAGGTCCACAGGTTGAAGACCACTGATATAGGCAGTGTTCCCCCACAGACATACAGCCTCCAGCCATATACAGTGTATGGCTGTAGGCTGTATGCCAGTGTACTTCCCACTTCAGTGCTCAGACCACCGCTCCGGCTATAGCAGTAGGTCTCGGGACCGGTGGTCGGAGCACCAAAGATGACATGACGCTGGTCACTTACCAAGCTGGCCAGCGCGCGTCTTCCGCCTTCTCTATCCTCCGGTCCTCGGCGCCTTCATCTCCATGGGCGCACGCACGGGTGTCAGTCCCGGCGGCCCTGCGTTTTTAAACCTAACGCGGGCATGCTGGGAGTTGTAGTTTTGCAACATCTGGAGGTCCGCAGGTTGGAGACCACTGTCGTATACGGTCCAAACAGTCACTCGAAATCAATGCTGTCTGCCACAGTATATGTCAGTCTCCCGTTCAGAACGTCACAGGATCCCTCTGACAGAAAATCTAAATGCAGTATGAACCTAGCCATGGAAAGGTAACAAAGTGGTTATGGAAGTGTTTTCCAAACAGTCTGTCTCCAGCCTTTGGCTGTCCGGGCATGCTGGGAGATGTAGTTTTGCAACAGCATGAGGCGCTCTGTTTGGAAAACACTGGGTTATGGGCATAAAACACCAGCATCAAAGAGGCTTGACTGCCATTCTTTTCATATTTTAATGAATAAGGTCTGTTTTTCAAAGCATACATCATTTATCTTACTTTGCAGCCACACAGATAGGGAACCACACAAATTGGGAAGTCTTAGGGCTTGTTCACACTGTGGACATTCAGCTGGCATAGTTCTACTGGCTGAATGTCTGCCTGCAGCGGGCACTGGCGAAACCATTGGTGGTAGGAACATATGGACATGTGCCATCTTATAGATGGCAATGCAGTCCGGCAGAATTTTGGCAAACGCTTATTTTGCCGATGCAATTCCACTGTAGTGATTTCGCAGTCTGAACAGAGCAGCAGAATCTCAGAATGTCTGCAGTGTGGTGGAATCTTTTGCAAGATTCCAGCTGCAGGTTTAAAGGGGTACTCCGGCGCTTAGACATCTTATCCCCTATCCAAAGGATAGGGGATAAGATGTCTGATCGCGGGGGTCCCGCCGCTGGGGACCCCCGTGATCTTGCACGCCGCTCCCCGTTAAAATCAGTCCTCGAAGCGTGTTCGCTCCGGGCCTGATTACTGTCGATCACGGGGCCGGAGCATTGTGACGTCACGGCTCCGCCCCGTGTGACGTCCCGCTCCTGCCCCTCAATACAAGCCTGTGGGAGGGGGGAACACAAATAATCTTTATTTTCATAAATGCACATACATTTAACATACACTTAAAACCAGAAGATATAGGCATACAGAGACGACACACTACAGAGAGGAAGGTGCAGGCATCCAAGAGAGAGTACAGTGACCCCCTGACCTACGATGGCCCCGACATACAATAATTTCAACATGCGACGGCCTCTCAGAGGCCATCGCATGTTGAAGGCAGCATCAACATACGATGCTTTTGTATGTCGGGGTAATCGCATAAACGGCTATCCGGCAGCGCAGACTGCTTCAGCTGCCGCCGGATAGCCGTTTACGGTGCCCAGTGTGCTGCGGTGATGATCACTCACCTGTCCTCGGGGCTCCGGACCGTCCTCTTCGGGATTCCCTGCATCGCCGGCGTTCTCCTTCGTAGTCATCACGTCATCCAACAGGAGCGGCGTTCATAGTGACGTGATGGCGGCGACTGAGAGCGATGATCCCAGGCAGCAGAGACGTTCCGGAGCGGCGGAGACGCGGCGACAGCGATGGAGGGCGACATCCAGGGCAGCGGTGACGGTCCGGAGCGGCAGGGAGAGGTGAGTATAACTTTCCATTGCACGGATCCCTCAACATACGATGGTTTCAACAAACGATGGTTCATTTGGAACGGATTACCATCATATGTTGAGGGACCACTGTACTAGTAAGGTGTGGTAATATCAGGTATATTTAAACTTTATTGCACATTCCCAAGGCAAACAGCATACAAAAGTAGGGCTGTATGAACAACTAGATTATAGGGAGATGTGAATGTTCATTTATACCTGATATTACAGCACCTTACTAGTACTCTATTTTGGATGCCTGCACCTTCCTCTCTGTATTGTGTCATCTCTGTATGCCTATATCATCTGGTTTTAAGTGTATTTTAAATGGATGTACAATTATGAAAATAAAGATTATTTGTGTTTCATTACATTGTGTTTTACTGGTACCCTTTTTTGGCTATACACATATAAACATGCCACACAACAAATTCAGTAGAACTTAGGAGGTATACCAACTTTGGACGTGTCTGGATTGGACTAACGTGCACACCACCTTTTTGCAATACAGTTTCCGTATCAGGTTTTTGATGAAAAACGGATTCCTCAAAACCTGACTAAACTGTATCAAAACATGTGTACACGGTTTGAAAAATGATGTCCGGTTGCATCAGTTTTTTAAGAAAAAATGTATACGTTTTTAACTTTTCACTCCATTTTGAATAAAGTTTCACTTGATTGAAATTCCAAGAAAAAAAACTGCAAAGTCAAAAACCGTATAGTAAAAACCGTATGAAACCATACGCACATACAGTTCTGTACGGTTCCCATCGACTCCCATGTTAAAAAAAAAAACTGTATAGGGTTTATTACGGTTTTTCACCCAGACCAAAAAACGTGATACTCTACGGTTTTGGGTACAGGTAAAAAAACGGACAAAACCATATAAGACGCAAAACTGACTAAACCGGATGATGCATTTAACATACAATGTTAAGTCAATGCATAAACGTGGTGTGCATGCACCCAGAGATCAGTGGACTAAAGTCAGTTTACCCTTTCAAAATCCTTATTACTTATTCCAATCAGTAAAAAAAAAAAATATTGTCTACCCACTTTGATGCCAGTCTTCATACCCAGAACCACTGTGTGCCTGTAATGTGAAATAGGTAGCCCAATATAATGTTAGCCTTAAATGACTATTATTGTGACAATAATATTTTTCCAGGCTGATTTCTACATTAGTCACCTCAAGACACCACACTCCAATGTGATGTATTAATACTAAGGTTTCTATAAAAAAGAAAAATAGATTTCTATTAAGAAACTGGACAACTAAGGAACTATCTTTAGCCATGAATAAGAAACTAGATGAACAAGGAACCAACTTCAGCATGGTATGTTGTATAGAGCAGCCTTCAGCGGCGCCGTGCACAGCCCCCTCCTTCCCCATCACTGAGGTTAAATTAGGTAATGCAATTATATCCGCCTTCCTTTCACTCTTCGACCTCTGTGTGCTTCCCGACATGCTAGAGACCAGGCGTCTATTACACTCAGGCAAGAATGTACATGAAACACGTATTGTGGAGCCATGCTTTTTCTCTTCACATAGACATGGCTTTATATTTTTTAAGCATTATAAATAAAGTTAATTGAAAAGAGCCCACATTTTGTACAATATCCTATGCAGGATTTTTAGTTGTGTGGACTTATAATTATGAGATTGGTGTCAATTTTTTATTGGTCTCTGACATATGAAAGCTGATTGGTTGCACAAAATTTGATAATACTCCTCATAGTGTGTTTGTCAATAAACCTTGGGAGGGGGGCGGGGGATCAATGCCGAATAATCAAGGTTGGATTCAAATTGTCACAAATTGTTCATAGTTGCACACAAAATTGCAACGTTTGTTGTCAATAACGCTTCCCACAGATTCTCTGTACAGCACCTGACTTATATCTTAGGATTTATGCAAGATTTGTAAAATGTGACTTTAAAAAAATAAAAAATAAAGATGCATAATTTTTGTTGACTCCAGCATACTTAGAATATAACATATCCACAATCTAAAGCAATTATTGTACAGATTAGACAGAAAATCAGTTCAGATTAACATTTATTATACACAGTGCACCATTTTGATAAATCTGTTACATTTTCCCTTTTATTTATATTGCTCTATATAGAAGACATTTCCAAATCATTATATCATGACTACCCTTCATAACTATACATTATAACTACTGCTTTAAGTCTAGTGCCTTGTAAAATTTGTTTTCTAAACATTGTTTGCAATGTTTTGCTTTTGTATAGGGTTACTATAATTAAAAACAACTTTTGACATGTTGGTCAGTAAAAAGTTTTGATTGCATCGGCATGCCACTCAGTCCCTGCCTGTCAATCAAATCCAACCTTATTTCTGTACACGTCTATGAAGAAAAAAAAGTCGGAGCTGCTGGACGGCAGCGCAATCAAGTGTGATAACGTGCACTATACCGGGTTATAACTAGCCATCGCAGCGGAAAACATGTGAGCTGTGAGTTTGAAAGTAAATCCACTTGTACAAGCCCTCATACTGTATTACAGTCTGCTAGAAAACAGGTACAGTAAGCTCTGCTTCACCTTTTACATTGACTTAAATGGGCACTGTCAGATCCAAAAACTTTTTATATTTTGTTACTGATGAAAATTAAAGACGCTTCTTAATATGATTGTCTAAAACACTTTGTGTTTATAATATATATAATATTTAAAAAGGAAAATGGCCTCTGAATATCCCACCTCTAGGGATCCCCACACCCACTGGGATACTAAACAGTCCTGCAGCAGCATTAAACTTGTCCATGAGTCATGGACAAGAGGTGACTCATGGACAAAGCCAGTGGGGTAGCTATAGAGGTCGCAGGGGTCGCAATCGCGAACGGGCCCCATGCCACTACACTGTGCAGCTGCAGCAACAGGTTCACCACCCGGGCCCGTTGCTGCCAGCAATCTTTATATATTTTTTCAATTACCTGAGCGTCGGCCCTTTAAAACTCAGCGCAGGGTCAGGGGCATGATGGGAGGCCAGGGGCTGATGGGAGTAGACGTGCTCCGCGCAGGCACGCACGTCAGCTCAAAGCCCCTGACACGTCCCTGCCTCTGACCCTGTGTTATCGATACCAGGCGGAGGCAGGCGCAGCCGCCCGCCCCACATCGCTGCAGTGAGAAGGTGAGACATGGGACGGGCTGCCGGAGGGGGGTTCTGGGGGTGATAAATTCATGAGGACATTGTGTGTGTTTGTTTTATCTTTTATTCATTGATGAGGAGTCTGAGGGTGGGGTGATTGATGAGGAGACGGAGGGCGGGGGGGGGGGGGGGAGCCTGATTGATTGATTGACTGATGAGGAGACTTGGGGTGTGGGGGTTATTCATTGATGAGTCGGGGGGGGGGAGGGGGGGGGTTGATGAGACCATGGATGGTGGGGGTACCTAACAATGAGGAGACTGAGGATGGGGTGCTGGGGGGGATTGACTGAGGATGGGGTGCTGGGGGTATTGACTGAGGATTGGGTGCTGGGGGGGGGGGTTGGACTGGGTGGCAGTGTATGAGGTGATAAGGAGACTGAGGATGGAGCAGGGGGGGGCTGGGTGGTGGTGTATGAGGAGACTGAGGATGGGGTACGGGGGGGCTGGGTGGTGGTGTATGAGGTGATGAGGAGACTGAGGATGGGGTACGGGGGGCTGGGTGGTGGTGTATGAGGTGATGAGGAGACTGAGGATGGGGTACGGGGGGGCTGGGTGGTGGTGTATGAGGTGATGAGAAGACTGAGGATGGGGTAGGGGGGGGCTGGGTGGTGGTGTATGAGGAGACTGAGGATGGGGTACGGGGGGGCTGGGTGGTGGTGTATGAGGAGACTGAGGATGGGGTACGGGGGGCTGGGTGGTGGTGTATGAGGTGATGAGGAGACTGAGGATGGGGTACTGGGGTGGGCTGGGTGGTGGTGTATGAGGTGATGTGGAGAATGAGGATGGGGTACAGGGGCTGGGTGGTGGTGTATGAGGTGATGAGAAGGAGACTGAGGATAGTGTGCCAGGGGGGTCGTGGGTGGCGGTGTATGAGGTAATGACTTAGGGGCTGAGAAGCCTGGAGGAAGACAGTGCAGGAGTGGGATTCAGCCGGACTAAGAAGAAAAACTGTGTGACAGTATTATTATGGGAACAGTGAGTGGCAGTATTATATTCCGGGGGTACAGTGTGTAGCAATAATATATTTAGAGGGTACAGTAGTTGGCAATATTATATTCAGGGGGTACAGTGGTTGGCAGTATTATATTCAGGGGACACAGTATTTGGCAGGATTATAATGATTAATGTCTTTATATAGAGAATGAGAATCTGCTGACAAGCAGAGGAATCAACGATATCCAGGTGTCAGACTTTGCAGAGAAGATGGAGCTGGAAGACGTCCTGGTGCCCGGACAAGATGAGAAAGAAAAGACAACAGACAAGATGTCACTCAGGTCACTGATATCACTGTGTGTTCTGTCTGACCCAGGCCCGTCGCAAGAGGACAGGGGCCCCGAGCTGGCCCGGGGCCCCTGAGCAGAGCCGGTCTCTGCCTGTCCTCCTGCGCTATACTGTTCTGCAGGCAGCTCGCCCTGTCGGCCTGACAGGCCAGCAGTGCGAGACCCTGCCTGGAGCGGGAAGCAGAGACTGAAGTCCCTGCCTCCGGCTCCTTTTTGTGCCCCGCTCCGGCTCACCTTCACTCAGTCAGTCCAGGATGCGTAATTTCGCGCGTCACCGTCATGACGTTACCGCGCCGAGTCCCATAATTCAAGGGCCGGCGTCCTTACGCCGGCCCTAGAGCGTGACGTGTCACGTGATGGTGCGCGGTGCGCGAACTCACAGCCTCGTCACAGGATTACCGCGCGCGGCGTTTAGTGCTGCGATAGTGACAGTGAGTAAAAGCAATGTTATTTCAAGTTCTAAACTACGTGCCTACTGGGTCTGGGGGGAGGAGGGGAGGGGTTAATCTGGGGTACCGACGTACTACCTTCCTACGGGGGGGGGGGTTAATCAGGGGGGTACTACCTTCCTACAAGGGGGGGGGGGGTACTACCTTCCTACAAGGGAGAGGGTTAATCTACGGGGTACTAACTTCCTCCAAGGGAGGGGGGTTAATCTGGGGGGTACTACCTTCCTACAAGGGAGGGGGGGGTTAATCTGGGGGGTACTACCTTTCTACAAGGGGGGGGGTAATCTGGGGGGTACTACCTTCCTACAAGGGATGGGGGGGTTAATCTGTGGGGTACTACCTTCCTACAAGGGGGGGGGGTAATCTTGGGGGGTACTACCTTCCCACAAGGGGGGGGGTTAATCTGGGGGGTACACAAGGGGGGGAGGTAATCTGGGGGGTACACAAGGGAGGGGGGGTAATCTGGGGGGGTACTACCTTCCTACAAGGGAAGGGGGGGGTTAATCTGGGGGGTACTACCTTCCTACAAGGGGGGGGGGGTAATCTTGGGGGGTACTACCTTCCCACAAGGGGGGGAGGGTTAATCTGGGGGGTACACAAGGGGGGGGTAATCTGGGGGGTACTACCTTCCTACAAGGGAGAGGGGGTTAATCTGGGGGGTACTACCTTCCTACAAGGGAGGGGGGGTTGATCTGCGGGGTACTACCTTCCTACAAGGGAGGGGGGTTAATCTGGGGGGTATTACCTTCCTACAAGGGGGGGGGTGTTTAATCTTGGGGGGTACTACCTTCCTACAAGGGAGGGGGGGTTTAATCTGGGGGGTACTGCCTTCCTACAAGGGAGGGAGGGGGGTTAATCTTGGGGTACTACCTTCCTACAAGGGAGGGGGGGTTAATCTAGGGGGTACTGCCTGTCTACAAGGGGGGGTTAATCTGGGGGTACAACCTTCCTACTGGGGGGCAGGTAGTACCCCCAGATTAACCCCCTCACCCCCAGTAGGAAGGTAGTACCCCCAGATTAACCCCCTCCCCCAGCAGGCATGTACTACCCCCAGATTACCCCCCCCCCAGTAGGCAGGTAGTGCCCCACATACCGTATGCACTGACTGGCTGTCTGGTAGCGCCCCCTACAATACAGGGAGGTATTACATGCTCTGTACTCTTTACCTGTATTACTGAAGTGTATGCACTGACTGGTGTCTGGTAGCGCCCCCTACAGTACAGGGAGGTATTACATGTTCTGTACTCTTTACCTGTATTACTGAAGTGTATGCACTGACTGGTGTCTGGTAGCGCCCCCTACAGTACAGGGAGGTATTACATGTTCTGTACTCTTTACCTGTATTACTGAAGTGTATGTACTGACTGGTGTCTGGTAGCGCCCCCTACAGTACAGGGAGGTATTACATGTTCTGTACTCTTTACCTGTATTACTGAAGTGTATGCACTGACTGGTGTCTGGTAGCGCCCCCTACAGTACAGGGAGGTATTACATGTTCTGTACTCTTTACCTGTATTACTGAAGTGTATGCACTGACTGGTGTCTGCTAGCGCCCCCTACAGTACAGGGAGGTATTACATGTTCTGTACGCTTTACCTGTATTACTGAAGTGTATGCACTGACTGGTGTCTGGTAGCGCCCCCTACAGTACAGGTAGGTATTACATGTTCTGCACTCTACCTGTGCCAGGGTTAGCTGCTCCTTTTGGACACCAGGTGAGGGCGGCTACATTTCGTGTGTACTGTACAGGACTCTGAAGAAGCTCCTGTCCTCTATATAGACCAGTCTGTCCAAACCAGGGTCCCTCCAACTGTTGCAAACCTACAACTCCCAGCATGCCTGGACAGCCTTTGGCTGTCCAGTCATGCTGGGAGTTGTAGTTTTGCAACAGCTAGAGGCACTCTGGATGGGAAATAACTGATATAGACAGTGATTTACAGCTCCCAGCAGATCTTTATTACTTTTATATGTAAGGATTTGCTTTATCTGTATTAGTTATCTACTTATTTTTCTTTAATCCTCACCTTTTCCTATTTCGGATGACATTTTGGGGCTTCAAAACCAATTATCATAGTTCTGGTCCCAACATACAATGGTTTCAACATACAATGGTCGTCCTGGAACCAATTAATATTGTAACTTGAGGGATCACTGTATATTGGATTGTATCCAATATACATTAAACATTTGCAAAAAACACCACTGTACCATACAATTTGTATGGTACAGTGGTGTTTTTTGCAAATGTTCATTTGTTCAAAATGTTCAAATTCCATGCACATTAAATGCAACAGCAGTATTTGCACAGTGCAAATACTGCTGTTGCATTTAATGTGCATGAAAATTGCACTGTAAACCTTCTTTATTATTTATATAAAGTGTGTGTGAACTTAAACTGTATGGCTATGCTGTGGTTCCTGTAGGCTTTGCGTGCGTAAGGTGGGGGGCCCTCCATGTCTATTTTGCTTGGGGCCCCCAAATTCCTTCAAACGGCCCTGGTCTGACCCAATCTGTGGCTCTCCAGCTGTTGCAAAACAACAACTTCCATAATGCCTGATGATCTCCAGACACGATGGGAGTTGTAGCTTTATAACAGTTGGAGAGCCACATGAACCAAGGTGACTGGTGGGGGTCTAAGCAGTCTGATCCCCACCATAAAAATGGGCTGCTTATTTTAAAATGCCTGGGCTTATTTTTGGCCCCAGTACGGCCCTGCCTGTCATTCATTATTATATTTGTGCAGTCGAGGCTGGGTAAGGAGTTCGTCAGGGATTGGGGAAGCGGGTCGTCGAGGGATAGGGGGGGCCCAGGACAATTTTTCACATCGGGGCCCTGTGATTTCTAGCTACGCCCCTGGACAAAGCTACACGCTCCTTCCCCTGAGAAGATTTCTAACACTTTGTACTAATGAAAAGAGATATTTTTATTATATTATATGTATGACTAAGGCCCGTTGGTGAGGGCCAAAACGTGTCACCTGTGTCCATACTGACTGTGTTCCAAGGTTTTAATGAATAAAGTGCAACGTTTGGCAAGGAGTTGGCTCTCGACATTTTCCTTTGCTTGCTTATATTATATTTTATTATAAATATAGGTGATAGAGGCATACAAATTAGATGTATATAGTCAGTATTAGGTACTGAGTATCATGAATTTTTTTTGTTGGATCTGACATGTATGCTTTAAAGGGGTATTCCAGGAAAAACTTTTTTTTATATATCAACTGGCTCCAGAAAGTTAAACAGATTTGTAAATTACTTCTATGAAAAAATCTTAAAGGGGTATTCCAGGATTTTTTTTTATTTGACTATGCTACAGGGGCTGTAAAGTTAGTGTAGTTCATAACATAGTGTCTGTACCTGTGTTTGACGGTTTTCTCAAAATTCTTATGTGATTTGCATCCCATTATTTATTTTTACCAGCATATAAAATCACTGCTGTCTCTGATTTTTCCCAGCTTGCAATGCGGTCGAGACCTGACTCACTAGTCAGCTGATGACAGGGAGCCTGTCTGTTTCAATGGGTGGAGAGAGCAATCTGCAAGTAATGCAACAGCTGGAGGCACCCTGATTGAAAACCACAGGTCTGCAGCTCATTTATGTTTCAATGGGTGGGATAGCTGATGTTTGGGAAGGAGGAAAATCATGGGATCATGATATGGTATCATGGGATTTGTAGTCAAACAAGAAAACTGAAAACAGGAAATACAAGTTCACAGAAAGTTAGCCACAGTGTTCTGGTAATCTCACAGCATAGCCATTTAGCTCAAGACAAGCGCAGATCCTTCCTAAGCATGTCCATTACTGTCTGCCAGGTACGTACAAAAATCACCTTATGCTGGATAACCCCTTTAATCCTTCCAGTAGTTATCAGCTGCTGAAGTTGATTTATTTTCTTTCTGACAACAGTGCTCTCTGCTGACACCTCTGCTTGTCTTAGGAACTGTCCAAAGCATTAGAGGTTTGCTATGGGGATTTGCTTTTACTCTGGATAGTTCCTGACACAAGCAGTCAAAAAATCTTTGGCTCCACAGCAATATACTGGAGAAGATATGACATATGTACTAAACCTCAGTAATTTGCCACATTTTTAAAGGGAATCTGTCAGTTCTATTAGCTGCTAAGGGCTGCATACACAGTTGGATAGATGTTAGGTTGTAAGAGCAAACTGTACTGCTGTTGGTTCCCAAACATCACTTATTAATTTCTTAGCACAGTGTCAAGGAGGCGGAGGCCAGCTATTCAAGTGCCACAGCCTAATACACCTCCATGCTTGCCCTCACCTCCTAACTTCTCCTCAATTGATATATATAAAGCTCTGTTCATTAATCAAGGAGGGCCTGGGAGGTAGGCACACAGCATCAGGAACTAAATGTTCTGAACGCTGGCCAGTGGAATATCCCTTTAAAGAGACATGTGAAAAATGAAAGAAATAATCTTTACCCAGGTTTTGATAAATTTCCCCTAACTGCAGCTCTTGCCAGCAAAATCTTTTTTGTTAACCCCTTAGGGACTCAGCCTATTTTCACCTTAAAGCGTACCCGTCAGATCCAACAAAATTTTTTTTTTTAATATATCACTCAGTACTTAATCCTTACCATGTACATCTCATTTTTATGTGTCTAGCATCTTTATTTATTTTTTTATTACACTTTTAATTTAGCTCACTAGTCTGAATTCCTCTCAAAGGGAGGGGGCGTGGCCTCACTGTGCAGGTCTCTGCCCCCTCCCTCAGTATGCTGTCTGCTCACATTTCCCCTAGCATTAGCAAACATTTCCCAGCTTGTCTTCACTGACAGTAGGGACACAAGCTGACAGTGGGAGGATTTCTCCTCCAGCTGTGAGCCCTGCGCTCACAGCTGTCAATCAAGAAAGTGTGTCCATGACATAGGTGATAATGCATTGACACAGCAGGACTAGTATGTGTCCAAGCAGGCAGGGGGGGGGGGCAGTTGTTTGACTGGCTTTTTCAGTATGAAATACTGAACATTTTCCAATGAAAGCAATTGCAAAACCTATTGGTTACACATGCTTTACAACATATCAAAAGTTTTTGTATCTGACAGTGACCATTTAAAGGGAACCAATCATCAGATTTTACCCTATATAACGCTTGGCAAAGCGTTATATAGGGTAAAATCTTTATTTTCACCATTCCCAGGGGACGCTCCTGCCCCCGGGATGGTGAAGATATGAAGTTATAAACTAGTCACCGCCGCCACCGTAAGTAGTCACCTGGGCGGGGAGCTCTTCTCCCCTACTCCCGTTCTTCGGCCGGCAGCGACGCCCCCTCCGCTTGATTGACGCGCCGCTTCATCACTCTGCTCCGTCTGTTCAGTGAGCGGAACGATGACGCGGCCCATCAATCAAGCGGAGGGGGCATCGCTGCCGGACGAAGAACGGGAGTAGATGAGAAGAGCTCCCCGCCCAGGTGACTACTTACGGCAGCGGTGGTGACTAGTTTATAACATCATATCTTCACCATCCCTGGGGGCAGCAGCATCCCCCGGGAATGGCGAAAATAAAGATTTTACCCTATATAACGCTTTGCCAAGCGTTATATAGGGTAAAATCTGATGACTGGTTCCCTTTATGGACTTTTTTTTTGCAATTTTGACCACTCTCACTTTATACATTAATAACTGAGATGCTTTTTTTTTTTTTTTTTGTGACATATTCTACTTTAACATACTGGTAAATTTTTGTCGTTACATCCTTTCTGGTGAAAAATCCCCAAATTTGGTGAAAATTTTGCATTTTTCTAACTTTCTGCTTGTAAGGAAAATGGACATTCCAAATAAATTATATGTTGATTCACAAATACAATATGTCTACTTTATGTTGACATCATAAAGTTGACATGTTTTTACTTTTTGAAGACATATTAGAGGGCTTCAAAATATAGCAGCAATTTTAAAAATTTAACGAAAAATTCAAAATCTGAATTTTTCAGGGGCCAATTAAGTTTGAAGTGGATTTGAGGGGCTTTTCTGTGAGAAATACCCTATAATAGAAACTGCACTCACAAAGCATTCAAAATGACATTCAGAAAGTTTGTTACCCCTTTAGGTGTTTCACAGGAATAGCAGCAATGTGAAGGAGAAAATTCAAAATCTTCATTTTTTACCCTTGCAAGTTTTTGTAGAGCCATTTTTTTAATTTTTACAAGGGGTAAAAGGAGAGAAACCCCCGCAAAATTTGTAACCCAATTTCTCTCGAGTAAGGAAATACCTCGAAAGTGAACGCAAAGTGCTCTGTGGGTGCACTAGAGGGCTCAGAAGGGAAGGAGCGACAATGGGATTTTGAAGAGTGAATTTTGCTGAAATGCTTTTTGGGGGGCATTTAGGAAGCCCCTATGGTGCCAGAACAGCACCCCCCCCCCACATGGCATACTACTTTGGAAACTACGCCCCTCAAGAAACATAACAAGGGGTACAGTGAACCTTAACACACCACAGATGTTTGACGACTTTGTTAAAGTCATATGTGTAAATGAACAAAATAAAATTCTCACTAAAATGCTGTTTTTCCCCCCAAATTTTACATTTTTACAAGGGGTAATTGGAGAAAATGCCCCCCAAAATTTGTAACCCCATTTCTTGGAAATACCCCATGTGTGGATGTCATGTGCTCTGATGGTGCACTACAATGCTCAGAAGGGAAGGAGTCACATTTGGCTTTTGGAAATCAAATTTTGCTGACATGGTTTTTGGGGGGGGGGGGGCATGTCGCATTTAGGAACCCCTATGGTGCCAGAACAGCAAACAAAACACATGGCATACTATTTTGGAAACTACAATCCTCAAGGAATGAAACAAGGGGTACAGTGAGCCTTAACACCCCACAGGAGTTTGACAACTTTCTGTTAAAGTCAGATGTGTAAATTAATTTATTTTTTTATTTTCACTAAAATGCTGGTTTTTCCCCAAATTTTACATTTTACAAGGGGTAATAGGACAAAATGCCTCCCAATATTTGTAACCCCATTTCTCCTGAGTATGGAAATACCCCATGTGTGGACAACAAGTGCTCTGCTGGCGCACTACAATGCTCAGAAGAGGAGGAGCGGCATTGAGCTTATGGATGGAAAATTTATTTTGAATGGAAGTTGGGGGCCATGTGCGTTTACAAAGCCCCCCCATTGTGCCAGAACAGTGGACCCCCCACATGTGACCCCATTTTGGAAACTACATCCCTCACAGAATTTAATAAGGGGTGCAGTGAGCATTTACACCCCACTGGTGTTTGACAGATCTTTGGAATAGTAGGCTGTGCAAATGAAAAATTAAATTTTTCATTTTCACGGACCACTGTTCCAAAAATCTGTCAGACACCTGTGGGGTTTAAATGCTCACTGCACCCCTTATTACGTATCATGAGGGGTGTAGTTTCCAAAATGGGGTCATATATGGGGAGGGTCCATTGTTCTGGCACAATTCTGGACAAATTTTCTATCCAAAAGCCCAATGGTGCGCCTTCTCTCCTGAGCATTGTAGTGCTCTTTACATCCACATATGGGGTATTTATATACTCAGAAGAAATGGTGATACACATTTTTGGGGGGCTTTTTTTTCCCTATTTTCGCTTGTGAAAGTGAAAAATTTAGGGTAAAACTTGCATTTTAGTGAAAACATTTATTTTTTCGATTTTCCCATCCACCTTTAACGAAAATTGTCAAACACCTGTGGGGTGTTAAAACTCACTTGTTACGTTCTGTGAGGGGTGTAGTTTCCAAAATGGGGTCACATGTGGGTATTTATTTTTTGCGTTTTTGTCAGAACCGCTGTAAAATCAGCCGCCCCTGTGCAAATCACCAATTTAGGCCTCAAATTTACATAGTGCGCTCTCAATCCTGAGCCTTGTTGTGCACCCGTAGAGCATTTTACATCCACATATGGGGTATTTTTGTACTCAGGAGACATTGCATTACAAATTTTTGGGGTCTTTTTTTTCCTTTTACCTTTTTTTTTTACAATAACATGCAAGTGTAGACCCAAACTTTACCTTTTCATAAGGGGTAAAAGGAGGAAAAAGCCCCCAAAATGTTACACAATTTCTCCCGAGTACGGAAATACCCCATATGTGACCCTAAACTGTTACCTTAAAATACGTCTGGGCTACGAAGTAAGAGAGCGCCATGCGCATTTGAGGCCTACATTAGGGATTTGCATAGGGACAGACCCAGATGCAAGAATTACACTTGCCTCCAATACCAAAATTACCCTACGGCAGTGTTTCCCAAACAGGGTGCCTCCAGATGTTGCAAAACTCCCATGATGCCTGGACGGTCAATGGATGTCCGGCAATACTGGGAGTTGTTTTTTTGCAACAGCTGGAGGCTCCATTTTGGAAACAGTGCCATACCAGACGTTTTTCATTTTTATTGGGGGGTAACTGTGTAGGGGTATATGTATAGTTTTACTTTTTATTATGTGTAGGTGTAGTGTAGTGTTTTTAGGGTACATTCACACAGGCGGAGGTTTACAGCAAGTTTCCACTGGGAGTTTGAGCTGCAGCGGAAAATTTTCTGCATCTCAAACTTGCAGCGAGAAACTCACTGTAAACCCGCCTGTGTGAATGTACCGTGTACATTCACATGGGGGGGGGGGGAGGGGGACCTCCAGCTGTTGCAAAACTGCTGCGCAGTGAAGATCCGCCTGCCGCTGCCGCTGCTGGGGCCGCGATCCCGCGCCCGATTCCGGGGATTGGGGGCCCCAGCCTCAGGTGAGGGCTCCCGGCACCCACTCTCGCCCTCTGGAACAGGTGTCCTGATTCGTCGGCCGGTAATGGCCGATGAATCAGGACGATCGGGAGGTGGCACCAGTGCCACCTTACTCCTGCTGCTAAAGGATGATAGGTGTCATGTCGGACAGCACCTATCATCCTTTTTTTTCCGGGTTCCCGGGACCCGATTGACCAGGTCTGGTCCCCGCCGGGTGAGCGTCGGGGACCCGAAATACTCAGGGCGTACAGGTATGCCCTGAGTCCTTAAGGATCGGGGATGCAGGGCGTATGCATACGCCCTGCGTCCCCAAGAGCTTAAATTTTATTTGAAAAGGCTGCCAATCCACAAAATCCACAGCTGCATATTATAAATACATAGAATAGGGGTTAATTTATTGTGGCCAATGTTTCACATGCCTTTCTTAAAGGTAGTAGCCCTATACATCTTATCCCCTATCCAAACGTATAGGTGATAAGATGTCTGATCGCGGGGTCCCTCGCAATCTCCCTGCAGCACCAGGCGTTTGTTACTTAAGAATGTTGGCTGTGGCACTGGAGGCTTGTGTCGTCACGGCCACGCCCCCTCAATGCAAGTCTATGGGAGGGAGTATGGCAGCCATCACACCCCCTCCCATAGACTTGCATTGAGAGTGAGGGCGTGACGTCAGCACCACATTGCTAGTCATCAGGCATAGAGCGAAGTTTGCTCCGTGCACCTGATGACTGCGGTGCTGCAGCAAAGATTGCGGGCGTCCCAACGGCGGGACCCTGCGATCAGACATCATAGCCCCTATCCTTTGGATAGGGTATAAGATATCTAGGGGCAGAGTACCCCTTTAAGTAACATCCCACTTGGGATAGATATGCCAGATTTATTATGAAGTGCATGTGTCTTAATATATTTGACACATCTGTGGCTTTTCCATGCGTCTCTGACGTAAATCTATGCCAGCTGGAAGCCTGTTTTAGTATACAAATTTTTAGGAAATTTAACAGGTGCGTGAGGCCATTTTTGCTAAGTCCAACCCCCTTTGTGTCAAGCCCCCTCCACTTGGCCAGTGTGGTGTAAAGTTGTAAAAAGTTAAAATTTTGCACAAAAATTAGAAATTTTTTAACACCAAAACTTCGACATACTTGATAATTTCACCCAGTTTATTTTTTATCCTATATTTTCTGCACCACAATCTGCATTGGTAAATTTGCAACTAAATTTACATGATCCAGTACAGATTTTCCGCTGTGGATTTCCCAGTGGAAAAACTGCAGAAATTCCACATTTCAATCCTGTGTGAAAGTACCCTAATGAATAACAAATTAAAAATGTATACAGAAGGCGAGGGCCCTTCTTACAAGAGATTACAATCTGTGAGGCAATAGACTCAAGTAGGTAAAAGTACTTGCTATGTACAATTGTCCAGCTGGTTTATATATAACTAGCTGAGTAGTTTTTCCTTCCTAATCCTTGTTGGGGAGGAAAATCAACAAAGGAGGAAGCTTTTGACTTCATATCCCAACCCATGGCCCGTCCTCATATCTCAACCTCGTATCCCGTCCTCGTATCCCGTCCTCGTATCCCATCCTCGTATCCTGCCCCCGTAGCCCGACCCCATAGCCCGTATCCATATCTCGACCTCATCCCGTCTTCCTAGCCCGTCCTCATGTGCCTACTCCATGTCCCGACCCCATGTCCCGTCTTCAGGTGGGAATGATTTGTGATGAATATAATGTAAGCTGGAAATAGAAGGGGGTGTGGCTTTGTGGGACTGGGCATGATTTGCAAGCCAGACCGATGCACAAAAAGGGTGGGGCTTAAACAGTGGGCGTGTCTTTGTGAGATGGGGCGTGGTTTGTAAGCCGGACTGACACATTCACCAGGAGATGCAGAGCGGAGCTTGTGGAGTAAGATACTGGAAGTCCCATATACTTGCATGGGACTTGAAACAAAAACCCATCTTTTATATAAGGGTGTAGGTAAGGGTTAATTTAACTATTTTTTTTTTTTTTTTACATATAAGTAATATGTGTACCAGGTATTATTGAAATATATGGAACTGTGAGAAAATATAGCCCAAACCTCAAGTAGAGTGTGATATTATAATATTAGTAAAATCAAAGACCGTGCTTCAAATAAAAATGTTTTTTTATTTTTTGCTTTATGTTAAAAAGACATAAAGATTGCATGAATTCCCCTCACAGGGCCCTTGCGGGAGGAATGTAATATTAATGCATAAAACATACATAATATTATAAAAGAATAATAGGATTAAAATCACATATACTGAATAATGTGCTTTTTAGCTAGCCTTCTGATAGTCCGGCAATGATATTTATGATTCAATCTGTAATATGTATCAGTATGAGCATATGTCCATATACATTCATTGGTTTTGTATATGCAGTATAGAATATTGTTACCGCTATAATGTAATACTCCTGTTTTGCCCGTTCTGGTTGTCGTCTCCTTGCGCTGTGTTGATGGTGCTCAGCCGGAGCTCTGCTAAGCACCATATACAAAACCAATGACTGCATATGGACATATTCTCATACTGATACATATTATTATTATAATGATTACTAATATTATAATATACTCTCCTTGAGGTTTGGGCTATATTTTCTCACAGTTCCACATTTTATTATACACCTTGGGTATAGGTAAGTGCCCATTTTACATCGGTCAGTGATTAATTGTGAGCTGCATCAACTTTTTGAATGATTGAAATATCTCCAGCTGTACGGAAGTTATGCGGGAACATACATTTCCCATAGACGACCCTCAGAAGGTAGTTAAGGGTTAAATTAACTATCCTATATTTTAAGTGGACATATAAGTAACATGTGGCCAAGTATTATCAAAATATCTCCAGCCATTTGGAAGTTATGCAGTAACATATTTCACAGGTATAAGAGGGGAGAAGTGAAATAAAACTTAACTTTTAATAATTTTTAGCGGGCGCTTTAAATCAATGAACTGCAGTGGGTTTTGCAGGGCCAGAGACCGCCACCGCCCACCTCACTCTCCCCCTGCCTGTGCTGAGGTCCTCCCTAGTCCAACCACCAGTGCTGCCCCATTGCCCCCCCCCCCCCCTATTCCCGATTTTATAATTATGCACTACTTCTGGCTCCGGCGGCGTTCTGAGCTGTCACTGTGCGCACTGACGGTGACGTCACGTTGAGGGACGCCGAAGAAGCCAGAAGTAGCGCGGACCCCGAGATATACCCCGTGGTTGCAGCTGCCCAAACTTGGCGTCCAAATTGGGTAAATCAGACTCTTTTTCATGCGACAATGCTGTAACAGTTGATATTGTAAGCAAAGGGAGATCCAGATCTCAAACTGTGATGAAGTTCGTTAGAAGGTTGGTGTGGCTATCGCTCCAACACAAGTTCAGTTTTACTTGTCAACGTGTGTGGGGGGGGGGGGAGAAGAATCTGGCAGCGGATGCTTTATCAAGGGCTAAAATAGACGTTTTCTTTCAGGTCATGCCCCACGCGGATCCTGTGGGCTGTCCATACCACACGTTAATAATGGACTAACCCTTTTTTCTGGCGTAGCAGCCAAACTTATCAAGAAGTCTCTTGCTCCCACTATTAAGAAGTCTTACGATGCCACTTTCAAATCTTACAAACAGTACCTCCTATCCTACGACATACCTTTTTCCTTCAATACTCACATAATTTTGTCTTACATAGGTTTTTGCCACTCAGCACTCAATCACTCTTACTCTACCATTAAACAACACTTAGCCGGCATTCAACATTTCATCTCTCTATCCTTCCCTGATAAACCCTCTATCCTATCCATACATACACTTAAGGCAGCCCTAAAAGGGGTAAAGTTGAGTGGAGCACCCAAAACATTGGGGAGGCTACCTATCTCGGCAGAAGTCTTCAGGTCTTTGTCTCATCTATTGGATAGAAGACTGCTTGGGTTTCAGTCTAGCCTAGTATTACAAGCCGCAATTTATTTGGCCTTTTATGGTTTTCTTCGGCCAGGGGAGTTCACATATCTCAATAGAGCATAGTGGTGATAAAGTCTCAGCTACAATGGACCCATGGTTATTTCGAACTAAATCTCAAGGTTACTAAGACATGCAGGGACGGGGTTGTCATTAAGTTCTTCCCTTCAGAGAATAAGTGGTGCCCTGTGGCTGTGTTGTCAAAATTACTACAAGTTTTGCATGACAAACCAGGCAATTCTCCATTACTACCTTTTAATTCAGTTGCTCTCACTACGTCTAAATTTTGCACCTATGTCCGGATATTAAATAAAAACTTAGGCCTTGACCCCAAGAGATATTCAGGACACTCCTTCCGTATAGGGGCTATCTCGGCAGCTTCTGCACAGAAGGTACCTCCACACATCATTAAGAAATTAGGAAGGTGGAGATCAGGTTGTTTTCATCACTTATATCCCCGATCCTCGTGTTGAAATTGCAACTGTATTAAAATTTCTAGCACTTAATTCTCAATAAACCAAATTTGTTTCATACCCTACATGGTCTATTTTTGCCCACTAAAGGCTGATCCTCGGTCGCAGTTTTGGGCACATTTCAACCGCTGTATGTTTGCATTGTTGTTGGTTATTAATTTATTGTTTTCAGGTCATCATAGAACAGCAGTATCTTCGCAGGTAAGGTGCATATCACTGCTCGCAGTTAGCCCTGACCACAAGTGTAAAGCCTAATTAGGCTGTATTTGTGGGAGGGGCAAGTTATATAAAAAGCCCCCACACCTGCATGCAGGTGCGTGTGATGCGTTTGGAGCATCCCACCCTCCTGCCCCTTTTTCATCAAACTCTACATTGGGGATGTCCACTAAAGGCTGATCCTCGGTCGCGGTTATAGGCACAGTTCAACCTCTGCATGTTTGTATTGTTGTTGGTTATTAATTTATTGTTTTCAGGTCATCATAGAACAGCAGTATCTTCGCAGATAAGGTGCATATCACTGCTCGCAGTTAGCCCTGACCACAAGTGTAAAGCCTAATTAGGCTGTATTTGTGGGAGGGGCAAGTTATATAAAAAGCCCCCACACCTGCATGCAGGTGCGTGTGATGCGTTTGGAGCATCCCACCCTCCTGCCCCTTTTTCATCAAACTCTACATTGGGGATGTCCACTAAAGGCTGATCCTCGGTCGCGGTTATAGGCACAGTTCAACCTCTGCATGTTTGTATTGTTGTTGGTTATTAATTTATTGTTTTCAGGTCATCATAGAACAGCAGTATCTTCGCAGGTAAGGTGCATATCACTGCTCGCAGTTAGCCCTGACCACAAGTGTAAAGCCTAATTAGGCTGTATTTGTGGGAGGGGCAAGTTATATAAAAAGCCCCCACACCTGCATGCAGGTGCGTGTGATGCGTTTGGAGCATCCCACCCTCCTGCCCCTTTTTCATCAAACTCTACATTGGGGATGTCCACTAAAGGCTGATCCTCGGTCGCGGTTATAGGCACAGTTCAACCTCTGCATGTTTGTATTGTTGTTGGTTATTAATTTATTGTTTTCAGGTCATCATAGAACAGCAGTATCTTCGCAGATAAGGTGCATATCACTGCTCGCAGTTAGCCCTGACCACAAGTGTAAAGCCTAATTAGGCTGTATTTGTGGGAGGGGCAAGTTATATAAAAAGCCCCCACACCTGCATGCAGGTGCGTGTGATGCGTTTGGAGCATCCCACCCTCCTGCCCCTTTTTCATCAAACTCTACATTGGGGATGTCCACTAAAGGCTGATCCTCGGTCGCGGTTATAGGCACAGTTCAACCTCTGCATGTTTGTATTGTTGTTGGTTATTAATTTATTGTTTTCAGGTCATCATAGAACAGCAGTATCTTCGCAGATAAGGTGCATATCACTGCTCGCAGTTAGCCCTGACCACAAGTGTAAAGCCTAATTAGGCTGTATTTGTGGGAGGGGCAAGTTATATAAAAAGCCCCCACACCTGCATGCAGGTGCGTGTGATGCATTTGGAGCATCCCACCCTCCTGCCCCTTTTTCATCAAACTCTACATTGGGGATGTCCACTAAAGGCTGATCCTCGGTCGTGGTTATAGGCACAGTTCAATCTCTGTATGTTTGTATTGTTGTTGGTTATTAATTTATTGCTTTCAGGTCATCATAGAACAGCAGTATCTTCGCAGGTAAGGTGCATATCACTGCTCGCAGTTAGCCCTGACCACAAATATAAAACGCAGTGGCCCTCATTTACTATTGCAAACCCGACATTTTTTGTCAGGTTGTGTGCCAGAAATTCTGTCTGCGCCAGAATTTGTAAAACCCTAACTAACTCTCCATTTTGCCGAAAACCCGAAAAAGGGGCTTGACCGTTGGGGAAAGGGGGCGTGGTCACCGAAAAGGGGCGTGTTCCCTACATTTTCACAAAATCCTAACATATTTACTAAGGTTGGTGGATTTCAGCTGAGGAAAACCCCACAGATCAGAGCATGTGTAAAAGCAAAATTTAGAGAAAGTGGAAAATGTAGGGAAACCTTAGTAAATACCGTGGAAAATAAATTGTAGGAAATTAAAACCCACAAAGAAGCCTACACTCCACTCTTAGTAAATCAGGGCCAATGTGTGTGTGTGTATGTTCCAGCATCACGTCCAAATGGCAAAAGATATCAACATGAAACTTGGCACACATGTTACTTATATGTCAACAACAAACATAGGATAGATAATTTAACCCTTACTCACTCCCATTTGCCAGGGTCGGGTTTTTTGTTTAAAGTCCCATACAAGTCTATGGGAAATATATGTTACTGCATAACTTCCAAACGGCTGGAGGTATTTCGATAATACTTGGTCACATGTTACTTATATGTCCACTTAAAATATAGGATAGTTAATTTAACCCTTAACTACCCCCATTTGTGAGGGTCGGGGTTTTCATTTAAAGTCCCATGCAAATCAATGGGAAATGTATGTTCCCACATAACTTCCTTACGGCTGGAGATATTTCAATACCTGGTACATATATTACGGGTCAGGATATGACAACGGGATAGGAGGTCGGGATAGGAGGTCGAGATAGGAGGTCGAGATAGAAGGACGGGATAGGAGGACGGGATAGGAAGTAAAGATAGGAGGACGGGATAGGAGGACGGGAAATTAGGTCGGGATAGGAGGTCACGATATGAGGACGAGATATGGGGTTGGGATATGACAACAATATATGTGGACAGGATATGAAGTCAAAAGCTTCCTCCGTTGATTTTCCTCTATAACAAGGATTAGGAAGGAAAAACGGGCAGCGCCGGGTACTCAGCTGGTATGTATATGTGCGAAGGTTAATTGACTGAGTCACTTAACCTGTGTTTGTGGGAGGGGCGGTACTTGCGCTTAAAAGCCACGGCTCCCTGTGTTCAGTGCGCCGCGGCTCTCGCGTTGTTTGGAGTCCTTGACGTCAGACGCCGTGGGGAGTCTCTCCAGCCTCGTGTTCGTTCCTGTGCTCTGCTGTGCACGTCATTTCAGGTTAGTTTAGGTCCGGGGAGTGACTGCAGGAGTCTGGGGGCTCATGTCTCGTATGAGTCCCCCGTGCCCTGCCTTTAGCATGTTGATGTTGTTGTTCAGCAGCCGTAGCGGGCTGCTGAGCTACGTTGTGCGCTTCCGGCGCATGTCGGGGGGTTTCTTTTCAGATGTTTGGTGCTGGCTGGGGGAGGTGACAGCGGGAGTTACCTTTCAGAGCATATGTCCTTCGGAGCTCCGCGGTATTCTCCCGTCCCGTTCCGCTGCCTTACGCATGCCGGCTTTCTTATTCGGTCACCAGTCTCAGCCGGCAGCCAGTTCGTTACACACCTCCTGCGGCTCAGCTCTGCATGCTGGGTGCTTGTTTGCATACTGTAGGTATTATAGTCTTGTAGTTCCAGGTGTTAGTCTTAGTGTCAGTACACGTTGTCTACTGGTCAGGACGCTTCGTTAATGTGTCACATATGTCCCTGCTGTGTATTTCACTGGTTGACGCGTTTGTTTCGCAGTTGCTTCTCATATACCTAATCTGTTTCATATTCCATGTGTTTTACACTATTGCTTCTCGTATCTACACTTCGGCCGCATACATTGGTCCGTATTAGTCATGTTTTAACTCATGAGTCTGTTGCATACGCTGCTGATACACTACCATTATATGCTCCGCTATTGTCTGGTACTATAATTCTGTTCTCACATGGCCAATTTGCCTTCCGCTGTTTCGCCTCTGTCCTGTCTTCATGGTATTTATTGCTTCATGATATTTATTGCTAGTCGTAGTTATTTACTTTGCTCGTTGTTTGGTACCGTTTTACTCTAACTTGTTGTGGTAGTGAATAAGGCGGTTGTTCCTAAATTAGTTTGCCTGGCTTGTAGCATGGTCTTCAATGTGCGCTGCTGTTCTGTTGTTCCTGTGCTCCTATGGTTACTCTTTTACCTGGTTAAGTGTTTTTGTCATGTTACTAGCTAAATCCTTCGTCATAGCCTCACTAAGCGCCTTGTAGGTGTTGATCCACACCTGTACCTGTTCAGTTATGTGGTGGGTTTACCTTTGCCCTTGTTCTTGTTTTCACGTTCTACCTCCTTCATTAGACTATCGTCTTACTAGCTCAGTAATGCTGTGTGGCTGTCTAGGTGCAAAGTTCATCTTTACGCTACTTCGCTGTCCTTGGCCCGGTCGTTTTTAGGTAAAAGAGATAAAAGAATATATTTGGAATTTTGCATATATGTATATAGGTGTTAATTTAAAAAAAAAAATTAAAAAATTTATGTTTAGGCAGGTTGTTTTCTCTTCCCCCAACTCGCCCTTTGGGGCTCGGTTCATGTCCTTTCCACCGACTCAACTCGTCTTTGGGTCCTCATGTGGATCTGCCTTAGCCTGTGTGTTGTTAAGTTATATGCCTGTGTTTTATTCAGCAGTTGTCCACGCACGCTCTTGTGGCTTATACGTCTGCTGTCGTGAACTTCGTGTTGGCTTACCACCCTCGGTACAGGTATGTGCAGTCCATTTTTGGGTTAGTTACAGTAAACATTCTCTTCATACGGTTCTCCTTTAACTCGCAGTGTTCATTCTGGTGGTCTCGCCTCGCTTCAGCTTCTACGTTATTCCAGCCTTTCCACCGACTCAACTCGTCTTTGAGTCCTCGTGTGGATCTGCCTTAGTCTATGTGTTGTTAAGTTATATGCCTGTGTGTTTATTCAGCAGTTGTCCACGCACGCTCTTGTGGCTTAAACGTCTGCTGTCGTGAACTTCGTGTTGGCTTACCACCCTCGGTACAGGTATGTGCAGTCCATTTTTGGGTTAGTTATAGTAAACATTCTCTTCATACGGTTCTCCTTTTGGCTCGCAGTGTTCATCCTGGTGGTCTCGCCTCGTTTCAGCTTTTACGTTGTTCCAACGCCTGTTCGTGTCGAGATTGACCGTCATAACCCAGTGGTCAAGGTGCGGTCTGTTTTAGGCTTCCGGAAGTCCAGGTATTCATGTCTTAGTTCGTTACCCATCACGTCCTTGGGTGTACTCTCTATCCCCTGCTCATCACGTCTTTGGGCCAAGGGGTTCGTTAGTCACGAGTAACTTTACGTGTCACGCTGTTAGCATGTGTCTAGTCACCACTCGGTACTCTTCACTTTCTAGTCCGATTCTGTGGTGGCAGTGGTTTTGATTTCCGGGTTAGTCTTGCTCTGACAGGTGTATTTCGTTTTTTGGTTGTCCCTTGGGTCAGGATTTGATTGTTGTATATCTAATTTTCAGAAATGTCTCACGCATCAGACATTGAAGATGCAGCTTCTGTTCTGGACAATGTCGCTAGAACATCGGATCTGGGTAGCGTCCCATCTCTTCGTAACTGGACCATTCCTAAACTGACGGCTGAACTCGTCCGCAAAGGCATCCCGTTCCCGGCTACTGCCCGCAAGGCGGAACTTTATCGTTTATTGGTCTCTGAGCACTCGGGACCCTGCGATCAAGCAGGCCCTAGCAGTGAAGGAGTGTCCATGCAGACACTCAATACGTCCATCTTGCAGTTGCATACGTTAATTAACTCGCTGTGCTCTAGAGTTGATACCTTGGAATGTAAGAGTTCGGAGGCTCCCGCTCCGGCCCCAGTGGTGGGTTTGACTTCGGCCATTCCACACACTTCCGTTCCCCCTCAGGTTTCTGCTACCCCGCAGGCTTCAGTATTACCGGTTGGACTTAATATGCTCGTGCCAAATGTCGCGCCAGCTCATTTTATCCCGACTAATCTGAAGAAGGACATTCTTGATGGTAAGGATGTTAATCTCGCTTCCTTGCTTATTGCGTCTCATGATGTTTCCGAGAACAAGACTATTGCTTGCGGTGAGGTGTCGGTCATTCTGAAAGCAAAAGATGTAAGGTTAAGTCGCAAGCTTACATTAGCTGAATTCAGTATGGCGTTCGCCATTTATCGTGACGTTTTATGCACAGTCAAGCCAGAAAGACGTGAAGAGCTTGACATGTATCTGTTCAAAGTCACAGAGTTAGCTCATAAATATGGTGGGTTCACGTTTTATGATTATCATAAGTCATTTTCAGCTAAGGCGGCGGCAGCTCTAGTGCAGTACAACTATACAGTTAATTGGGCGTTGGTTGACACCGAGATTTTCTGCAATCATTTTGCAGGTCTTAAAGCCCCCGTTTGCTCTCGGTGTCAGTCCATCGCCCATACCACTGAATGGTGCAATACTGTTAATTCCCCATCCGAGGTAAATCCCGACACGTCTTCACCCACATTTCAGCCTAGGAATCAGAAACACTCGGGCTTGATTGACAAGTTAGGTAGGCCCATCAAGTATCTTGGTAAATCTCAAATTTGCAATAATTTCAATTTTGGGTCTTGCAATTATAACCAGTGTAGACTTTTACATGTCTGTGCATTCTGTTTCAGGGCCCATCCTAAGGCCAGTTGTCCACAGAAGTCGAAAGCATGACTAGCAGTGATAGACGTGTTGTGTTTAGAACATTTTCTTGCTGATCATCCAGATAGGTGTTTGGTTCAGTTTTTGATTAATGGATTCCGGTCAGGTTTCCACACAGGTTTCATTACTTTACCCTCTGCTACGTATGAGTGTGACAATTTACGTTCTGCTCTAAGGGACCCTAGGGCTGTAGATACCCTGATACAAGCTGAAATAGACAAGGGTTTTGTTATTGGTCCGTTTGATGAGCCCCCCTTTGACGTTTGGAGAGTTAGTCCATTGGGGTTGGTGGCTGGGAAATTCAGTAATAAACTTCGTTTAATTTATGATTTGTCCGCCCCTTACTCTGCACACACACCTAGTTTAAACTCTCTTATTCCCGCTGAAGAGTTCTCCCTGAAATATGCTTCCATAGATGAGGCAATAGCGGTCATACTGAGCATGGGCGGTAACACGTGGCTGTCCAAGATCGATATTTCCGATGCCTTTAAGCTCCTGCCTATTATGCCTCAGCTATGGAAGTGGCACGGTATTAAATGGCGCGACAAGTATTATTTTGCTGTTAAGTTAACTTTTGGTTCCAGGAGTAGTCCTTGGTTATTTGATAAATTTGCGCAATCCCTACACTGGCTCCTGGAAAACAGGTTTGACTGTTCCCATGTCATCCACTACTTGGACGATTTTTTGTTTATTGAGCCAGGTAACGTGTGCCCCAGGGACTTGACAACCTCGTTAGCAGTATTCCAGCAACTGGCGGTTCCGGTGTCAGACAAAAAAGTTGAGGGCCCTTGCAAGTCACTGACTTTCTTAGGTATTGTTCTAGACACACAGGTCATGGAAGCCTGATTACCGCTCGACAAGCTCTCACGTATTAGACAGGCCATGCATGATCTTGTCAATTCACCCCGGGTGACCAAGGTACAGCTGCAATCCATTCTCGGCATGCTGAACTTTGCCATGCGTGTAATTCCACAGGGTAGGAGTTTTGTTTCCAGGTTGTTAGACGCTATGAATTCTGTGCCTGGCCAAAGCGACGTAGTCATATTTGATAAACAAGCGATTGCCGATTTTGCTATGTGGCATACATTTTTGACTAACTGGAATGGGGTATCCTTTTTCACCCCTGGTATCGATAATGCTTCTCCTTTAGTTTTTTCCGATGCTTCCTCCTCAGTGGGTTTTGCAGCCATTTGGGAGAATCATTGGTTGGCCAGTGCTTGGCCAATTGAGGTATTTCAGTCTCCGGGTTTTAGCAGGTCCTCAGCATTGTTTGAGTTGTACCCTATAGTTGCAGCTGCCAGTGTGTGGGGTCACCTATGGTTCAGGAAGTCAGTACTGTTTGTTTCTGATAATGAAGCTACGGTGTATATTCTGCTTAAAGGTAGATCCTCGTCCCCACAGGTCATGTCTTTGATGCGTAAACTGGTATGGTTATCTTTGTTACATAATTTTCACTTCTCTATTGCTCATATAGATGGTGTTAGGAACACGGCTGCTGATGCACTGTCTAGGCTCAATTTTGCACTTTTCTTCCAGGTAATGCCAGAGGCCGATCCATCAGGATGCATGGTTCCAGCGTTCCTCGATTTGGTTTTGAATTAAATGCCTATTTGTCTGTAGGTCAGGATTTGATTAATAGTTCACTTTCCCGTAACACTCAGAAAGTTTACCGTACGGCCTTTAATCTGTTTACTAAGTTCTGTCAGTCTCACCCGCATAACGATGTCCTTTCAGTATCTTTTATTTTAGCCTTTATAGGGTTTTGCCACTCCTCCTTACGGCTAGCATATAACACCATAAAGATTTATTTAGCAGGCATACAACACTTTGTTACTTTGAAGTTCCCGGATCGGGCATCATTGTTTACCATGCATGCAGTTAAGGCTGCCCTTAAGGGGGTTGCCAAAAGTAGAGTACCAAAGCCGCCAGGCCGGCAGCCCATCTCGGGGTCGCTGTTTAGGGAGCTGGCAGATGCCCTGGATCACTCCCCGTTTGGTCTAGGTAATAGTTTAACGCTAAAAGCAGCCCTCTTCTTAGGTTTCTATGGCTTTCTGAGGCCGGGCGAGTTCACGAGTAGAACTAGTACCGCTCCATTTCTCAAGTTGGGGCAATTGCAGCGAGCCACGGATCATTTCACTCTCGTTCTGAACGACACTAAGACATCACTTCCCGGTCAGAAGGTGCACGTCAAATATTTTAAAACTTCTCACAAATGGTGTCCGGTCTTGGTCTTTAACTCGTTACTTGCTCTTCGTGTTCATGACAGTCCAGAATGTCCTTTGTTGTTGTTTAATAACATTGCTCTTACTTCCTCAGTTTTTGTTCGTTATTTACGTGTTTTAGTTAAGTCCTTAGGCCATGATGCTTCGGTCATATCCGGTCATTCTCTACGCATAGGGGCAGCCGCGTCTGCCTCTCGTCATGGTGTTCCTGCTCATGTTATCAGGAAGTTAGGTCGCTGGAAGTCCAGTGCGTACATACGTTATGTTCCAAACCCGAAATTGGAGATGCAGTGTGCTTTTGAATCGCTTGTGTTGTAATTACTAATAAAGCTTGTTTTGATTTCTGAGTTGCCTGTTTGGTTTGAGTTTTGCCCTCTTATTTTACAAGGTGTACCCTTACGCGGCAGTATATGGCACAGTTCAGACTACTTAGCCATAGTTGAGTTAGTATTAAGTAGGTAGGCTCCCTATTTGTAGCCCCGAGCACAAGTGCGAAGGTTAATTGACTGAGTCACTTAACCTGTGTTTGTGGGAGGGGCGGTACTTGCGCTTAAAAGCCGCGGCTCCCTGTGTTCAGTGCGCCGCGGCTCTCGCGTTGTCCCACCCTGCCCTCCCTTCTTTTCTTTTACTTCTTCTAAGGTATGCCCTCTTATTTTACAAGGTGTACCCTTACGCGGCAGTATATGGCACAGTTCAGACTACTTAGCCATAGTTGAGTTAGTATTAAGTAGGTAGGCTCGCTATTTGTAGCCCCGAGCACAAGTGTATATATATATATATATATATATATATATATACATATATATATATATATATATATATATATATATATTGTGATGACATGCTCTTGCAGATAGGTGCAGTTGCAGTATAGACGCAAAGTAACAGTACTTTAGTACTTTTCAAGTCAAAGTTCGGTGTTTTATTCACACTTGGCATACAACAAACAGTCTTTAACCTCTTCAGGATGTGGGGCATATGCATACGCCCTGCATCCCAAGTCCTTAAGGACGTAGGGCGTATGCATACGCCCGTGGGAATTCCGGACCGAGATGCCTGCTGGAATCATTCAGCAGGCATCCCGGCACATCGCCGAGGGGGTCCTGAGACCCCCCCATGTTGGCGATCGCAGAAAATTGCTTGTCAATTCAGACATGCAATTTTCTACTATTCCGGGCTGATCGGGTCTCTGGTGACCCGATCACCCGGAAAATTGGGATGATCGGAGCTGTGACAGCCACGATCATCCTGAGGGATAGGAGCAAGGTCGCAGTGCTGCGATCTCCTCCTATCCCCTGCCATTGGTCAGAACTGAATTCTGACCAATGGCAGCGCAGGACAGTTGGTTGCCATGGCAACCCCCGTTCTGCCCACCCCTGGATGCTGGGCAGAACGGGGGGAGAAGACAGAGGCCGGTATCTGGAGGAGAAGATGCGTGGGGACCACCGATCGTCGCTGGAGACAGCGGAGATCACGGCGCAGGTAGGGAAGCGATGGTTTAAGGAAGTGGGCAGTAAGCGATATTTACTGTTGCCCTACCTAGTGGGTGCCAAACTGCAACATCTGGAGGGTCACAGTTTGGAGACCACTGTTACAGTGGTGCCCAAAGGGAAGCCCTTCAGATGTTGCCAAACTACACCTCTCAGCATGCCTAGACTGCCCAGGCATGCTGGGAGTTGTAGTTCTGTAACATCTATCCCTTCAGATTTTGCAATTTTCATGAAATTTTAGAAAATTGCTGCTCTACTTTGAAGCCCTCTTTTTTTCAAAAAGTAAAAATATGTCCATTTTATGATGCCAACATAAAGTGGACATATTGTATTTGTGAATAAAAATTAAATTTATTTGGAATATCCATTTTCCTTACAAACAGAGAGCTTCATAGTTAGAAAAATGTAACATTTTCAAAATTTTCATGAAATTTTTGGATTTTTCACCAAAAAAGGATGCAAGTAACGACAAAAATTTACCACCTAAATAAAGTAGAATATGTCACGAAAAAACTATCTCAGAATCAGAATATTCAGTAAAAGCGTTTTAGAGTTATTAATGCGTAAAGTGACGGTGGTCAGAATTGCGAAAAAGGTCTCAGTCCTTAAGGTGAAAAAGGGCTGCATTCTTAAGGGGTTAAACACAGAACAAAGGAAAATGAAACAAAAGTCCACCTGTATTCCTTAGGTGCTTATTCACACCTGAGTTCATGCCGTGCGGCACCAAACAAGTCTTTTCCAGGCCTCCAGGCTGGCTGTTCACAAGCTTCCAACATTAGAGCAAATGGAGGGAAGAATTCCACTTTCAGCTCTCTCTGGCAGTGTGAGCTGCAACTAGCAAATCCCCCTCAGCTGGTGAAACAGGTTGCCTTTAAGGCCAACAAAAGGGGGCCTAGATTGTGGGGAATGACCCCTACCCTGCACTTGGTCATTCCCAGCAAGAGCCGTCCCGGATTGGCCTTCCAGCCATACTACGGCCATAGTGTCAGTCTGCATCGCAGCACAGACACTGAATGAATACCGGCTCTTACTTCACCAAGGCCAGGAGCCTTGGTGACACATATCGCCCATCCACCACGATGCGTTTCACCTTCTCACATACAGTGAAAATGTACTCCCAGAAGATACTGATGATGATCCCCTGGTCAGTAAGGACGCAGACAGAACTCACAGTTACTATACAATAAAATCTACTGCCATAATTGTATCAAATGTCGCCATATAACAAGCAAATAGGACCAATCACAGTCCCCATGCAGCAAACTCCCAGCAGCTCCAGGCGGGGAATACTGTATACGCTATCATAATTCATAATGCGCACAGTGTAGCTGCATGTGCCGCCGGCTTGTTAACTTAAGAAATGCGTATCACAGCGGGTCTCTGGAGAATGACCTGCTGCGATCTGCACCTCAGCCCCTGGACTATAACTCCCATTATGGACAAAGTCTGTCCATGATGGGAGTAGTAGTCCTAAAAGTCCTGCAGCCGGGGGATGTGCAAGTGCCATCCCTCAACGCTGCAGTACTACAACTACTCCCATCATGGGAAAGACTCTGTCCCATAATGGGAGTAGTAGTCCAAGGGCAGATGGACAGATCGAAAGGGGGTCTCACTCCTGAGACCCCCTGCGACCATTACTGCTCCGCCCCTAGTGATGAAATCATTGGGGCGGAGCTACACAGTCCACTGTTCTCATTATGCGTTTTGCATAATGTCAACAGAGCCTTTTTGGCAGTGTGTTCCCAAACAGGGAGACTCCAGCTGTTGCTTAACTACAGCCCCGATGATGGGAGTTGTAGTTTAGCAATCCATATTTCTGTCTTTCTTTTCTTCTCATTTCAGATATGTGAATGCGGAGGACTACGTCAGATTCGGTGGACTGCGACGATTACCAGCGTAATAGTAGAATTTTCAGGCTTAATAGTAGAAGCTGTCTTATAGACGGAATCCATTACTAAGCCGGGGCTTAGCGTTAGCCCCCAAATCAGCGAGCGTTAACCTCCAATTATTACCCTGGTTTCCACTGCCACAGGGGTGTCGGGAAGTGCCGGTACCAACAGGCCCGGAGCATCAAAAATGGCGCTCCTGGGCATAGGCAGTAACAGGCTGGTGTTATTTAGGCTGGGGATGGGCAGTAAAAATGGTCCTTGCCCACCCTGGTAACATCAGGCTGTTGCTGCTTGGTTGGTATCTGGCTGAAAATAGGGGGAACCCTATACGTTTTTTTAAAATAAATGAATAAAAACCTGTGTGGTTCCCCCATTTTTTTCAGTATCAGCCAGATACCAACCAAGCAGCAACAGCCTGACATTACCAGGGTGGGCGAGGACCATTGTTACTGGCCCTCCCCAGCCTAAATAATGCCAGCCTGTTACCGCCTAGGCCCAGGAGTGGCATTTTTTGCGCTCCGGGCCTGTTTGGTACCGGCTCTTCTCAGAACCCCCGTGGCGGTGGGTACCAGGGTAATAATTGGGGGTTGGCGCTTACGGATGGATTCTGTCTATAAGACGGCTTCCACTACTAAGCCAGAAAATTCAGTTACAAAAAACACAACACAAATGATTTTTTTTAAAACACTCCCCCAATTGTTGTTGACGTCTGCCTACTGTATCCTATATATACAGTCATCTATAGACAGCTGTATATACAGGATAGCGCACAAAGACTTAACCCAGAACTGCTCAGCAGCAGCGTGGGTTAACTCTTTCCTTGCTAGGTTCCTGTATAGTATATATGGGTACGCTATGCATCCCTGTATACTATACAGCCGGTGGAGGTAAGTAGTGATGCTCTGCACCCTGTATATGTATATGCTATACATCACTTCTTACCTCCTTACACTCTGTGGACCGTGCGCTCTGCATCCGACCCATGGAGTGGTACCCTGAAGGCAGTAAAAAAAAAAAATTGCCACAGGGTACAAAAATGACTGTTTCCAACAACTGACAAAAACACAGGAAAAAGCTGTGAAAGTTTTTCAGGCGTTTTTGCTGGTGGACAAAAAAACTCAATGGAATCCTGGCCTCAAAGCCATATAACAAAATCCCTGTGTCCACTTTTCGTGTGAGGTGCAGCTCAGGTGAACAAATAGAACTGTGTGGAGATTTAGAACTTTGCACAAAATTTATCATGTGCCTTGCAGAAGTATGGTAAATTTGGTCTACAAAAAACTTCTAGCTACAACAACATTGATACATTTCTCCCATTGAGTTTTATATATATATATATATATATATATATATATAGATAGATAGATAGATAGATAGATAGATAGATAGATATATATATATAGGGTAATGCATATGGGCCAGTCACCAGCCAGTCTGTCTATGTACAGATATAAAGCTAAGCTCACTTCTAATAGTGTAGCATGGCCATACACAGACTACTCTGAAATGCCCACTTAGTCTTTAGAAACACATTTGTCTGTAATCTTTCCTAAAATTTGTGACACCTATTAGTAGCATGTTTATCCTAACAATAACCTCTTCCTTTCCTGGTGACAAACACATGAAATGCACCCTTCTTTCCCTATTTGTGTCTTTGTTTTTCCTTGGTGTTTTTATTTAGTCACATCCCCTGCACTTGCCCCCCTTGGTATTTAGCTGTCAGGGAAGGAAGGTGAGAGGAATGTGGCTGTGTCTACTCTGGTGTGTTACTGGTGCTGAGCTGCCTGCCCTGATCGTGGGAAAGTGCCTTCACGTAAAGCACAGTTTCTTTGTCCCTGTTGTTCTTCTGTAATCGATCTCATTTCAACTCGAAGGGCGAAAAACTTCAAAGGGAAGCAAGGCTGTTGGAGGTCGGAGCAGAAGCACAATCAGCTCACAAATGCACCCACTTTACCCCTCACCCCCACCCCCACCCCATCAATCCCCTCTTCTCCAGAGGAAGAAAATAAAGAGCCTTCCTAAATCTCACTTTAAAACACACACACCCAATCAATAAATAAAATGCAGACTTTGTGGAGGGGGGGGGGGGGGTGATGCTAGCTAGCACAAAGGTAATCAAGCATACAGGGAAATACTGCTAACTAACATGCATTTTCTGTACACTGGTGTGAAAGTCATTTTAACTGTGTACAAGGGATGAAGTTTTGTTGGTTTTTTTAAAGATTTTTTTTTATATCGGTTAATAAAGGAAATTTCCATAGATATATAAATGCTCACATACATACACACATAATGCATGCTTAGAGCCTTATTACATGGGGCAATTATTGGTCTGTGTGGATAATAATCAAATAATAATAACCCCATGTAATAGGTTCAGCAACCAGCTAAAAAATAAGCAAATGCTCATTCTTCAATTAATGGCATGGTTTTAACCTGTAAAAAAATACTTGTCTGTTTTACGCACATTTCCATGTATAATAAGACATGTAGCCATTGGATGATAGAAGTAAAAATCCACACAAATGATCCAAATATTTTTCATACAACCCTACCCGCACAATAACCAAGCCATGTATATTGCTGTTTTAGCTGTTCTAGATTGTATACAAGTAGTTATTTTTAAGGACTCGCATTACAGAATTTCAGTGTGGAAGATTCCCGTTGATCTCAATGTAATCCTTTTGCCCAGTTCACACTGTGGAGGTTCTGTAGCAGAACCTTTAACAAAGATTTGGATTTTGCCGGGGGAGTCCCGGCACAGCACTGTAGTAAATCGGACGGAGCTTACTATTCACCACATGTTGCCACAAACATTAAGAGCGGATTTTGGAGAAGGTTGCTGTAAGCGGAATCTGCACCAAATTTCTTTGTAAAAATTCCAGGAATAATTTTTTTAGCATTGTGTCCCCATATGTATGATTTGGGCTCAAAATATGTGGACCATGTAGTAGTCAGGGACCTTACTCTAGTAGTGTGGTAAGGGTTGAGTGGTGCACAAGTTTGTACCAACACAGTAGCGGGTGGTCATGAGATAATTTTATATAGCTACAAACTAGAAGAAAATTCTGGAATGGATAGGCTGTGGCAAGGGATAGCCTCTCAGGGCGCACAGCAGCATAGGTTGTGTGGTCAAAAACAGGCAGCTTTTGTGGGTACAGCCTGAACCTCTGTGGCACTAGTGGTGTTTCTGAGCCATCAGAGACCACTATATGGGGATGTTCAAATGGGCAAAAAAAAGCCCACCAAAAGGGTCAAAAATTACCCAAAGAACGACTCATAAATCATCCCTTTGAAGGAAAATACTCAAAACAACATGAAAATGGCATTGAAAATCAGTGCTGAAAAAATGAAGTGACACTACTTCTTAAGAACAGTTTTGCTTTGAAGCTAACATTGAAAATAATATGAGCTTAAAAAAGGCTCAAGAAACATCCAAAAATGCCTGTAGAACACTATAAAAGCCATGCCGATATACAAGCTGTTTTGGAGGCTGTTTCTCCAGGTGGTTTGTACTCATGTGAACTTGTGTGAACATACTCTATTGGTGCATTGGTTTAAATGAGCACAGTCAGATTCAAAAACTTTTATATGTTGTACATCTTGGCAAAACATTAACCCTTGGAATATACCTCATAAGAAAATTTTATTTCCTTTTTATAGAAATCATGGCTTATAAAAAAAAAAGAAAAACTCCCCATAAAATCAAGAACACAATCCTGTATGGCTGCAGCATCATCTGCAGTCTGATAGGACAGGAGTGAGCACACAGGAGTACTAATCCCATCCTTACCTGTGGGACTAGCACTCCTCTGTGCTCATTCCTGTCTTATCAGACTTCAACAGAGATGAGGGGGTTATAAAGAGCAGCCTGCAGTGATTGGATGAAGAGACCCAGCAAAGCACAGCAGACTGAAGGAAAAAGAGTTTAAAGACTGTAATGATCATCACTACATACATGACTTAAATGTTTCTGTAAAGAGTTGATCAGGTTTCCATACTCACTTTTACATTAATATTCAGAAAAAGTGAATTAACTGCACTCTTAAACCAGTTTATACAAAACTTCTTTCTGCCACCACTCATCACTAAATCTATTGAGATGCCATACTCTTTTGAAACAATCAAGTACACAAAAGGTATGCACGGCACTCACTAGCATTTAACATAGTTAAAAGAAATGTGACATAAGAAAATGGCACATTGTTTACCGTATATACTCGAGTATAAGCCGAGACCCCTAATTTCAACCCAAAATCCCAGGAAAAGTTATTGACTCGAGTATAAGCCTAGGGTGGGAAATACATCATCCCCCCCTGTCATCATCCAGACCCGTCATTAACATCCTCATCATCATCACCGCCTGTCATCATCCAGACCCTCATCATCATCACCTGTCATCATCCCCTTGTCATCATCCCACACATCCCCCCTTCATCATCCCCTTGTCATCATCCCCACCCCCCTCATCATCCCCTTGTCATCATCCCCACCCCCTTCATCATCCCCTTGTAATCATCCCACACCCTCCCCCCTTCATCATCCCCTTGTCATCATCCCCACCCCCCTTCATCATCCCACACCCCCCCTTCATCATCCTCTTGTCATCATCCCACACCCCCCCTTCATCATCCTCTTGTCATCATCCGTCCTCAGTGGTCTTCAACCTGCGGACCTCCAGAGGTTTCAAAACTACAACTCCCAGCAAGCCCGGGCAGCCATCGGCTGTCCGGGCTTGCTGGGAGTTGTAGTTTTGAAACCTCCGGAGGTCCGCAGGTTGAAGACCACTGCGGCCTTCGACATCATCCAGCCCCCTCTCACCCCCTTTAGTTCTGTACAGTACTCACCTCCGCTCGGCGCTGGTCCGGTGCTGCAGGACTGTCCGGAGAGGAGGTGGTCTGGTGGGATAGTGGTTCCCGGCTGCTATCTTCACTGGGGGCGCCTCTTCTCCGCGCTGCGGGCCCGGAATAGAGGCGTTGCCTTGACAATGACGCAGAAGTGCGTTGGCAATGAACGTACCTCTGCGTCGTTGTCAAGGCAACGTGACTATTCTGGGGCCGGGCCCGAAGCGCTTAGAAGAGGCCTCCCCGGTGAAGATAGCAGCCCGGAACCACTATCCCACCGGACCACCTCCTCTCCGGACAGTCCTGCAGCACCGAACCAGCGCCGAGCGGAGGTGAGTACTGTACAGAACTAAAGGGGGGTGAGAGGGGGCTGGATGATGTCAAAGGCCGCAGTGGTCTTCAACCTGCGGACCTCCGGAGGTTTCAAAACTACAACTCCCAGCAAGCCCGGACAGCCAATGGCTGCCCGGGTTTGCTGGGAGTTGTAGTTTTGAAACCTCTGGAGGTCCGCAGGTTGAAGACCACTGCGGGTGGAGAGTTCACTCGAGTATAAGCCGAGGGGGGGTGTTTTCAGCACGAAAAATCGTGCTGAAAAACTCGGCTTATACTCGAGTATATACGGTAAATCACATTTTTACGTAAACCATTTTTTCCCCAGTGATTTTATTTTTATATAATTTTCCATTGTACAATAGGTCTAAAACTGAGCTAAGAGTTCCTGTTCCGTGCAGATAATTTCCCAGTGATGCCTTTTTTTTCAGCAGAGACAGGATTACAGTGAAATTTGACACCTATTGCTCATAGAACACCACCCAACTCCCTGTAAAATGACCTCTGAAAAGGTCACAAAGATTGCCCAGTGCTGTCTCCAATTCATGTAAATGGGAAAAGTCCTGTCCATGGCTGTCTATGGGTACTGATCAGTAAATGTTTTTAAAACCAGCTAAAATAGCAGCCCCCATAATAGTGTACATAAAAATTATAAAAAAACACAAATTTTAAGATTTAGGGTATAAAAGTACATTGCTTAAAAATGTCACAAAAATTATGTTATAAAAAATGACATACTTGAAGACAAAAACAAAAGATCAAGTGCCCCCTGCTCAGATGCAACCATTAAATTTATTCTGGGCAGACAGCGGAATTGCAGAAATTCTGCTGTAGTCTTACAATGTGCTATTGCATCATTAAGGGGCCAGTGATCAACACTGTTTCCCTTATTCTCCCTATGCCCTGGCACCAAATCCTATTTAAAGGAATTCTCTGGATCTGCTAAAATGTGCCTATGAGTGCCTATGAGATGTGCCTATGAGATGCTAAGATGTATTCCTGACAATGTTTCAGAGTTCTTTCCCAGTTTGTATGTTTGCCTTGACCTTCTGCATGTTATCTGTATTGACTAACCTCTGACTGCTCTAACCTGTTTTGACTACATCTTCTGTCTGAATAACAGACCTATTATCCTTACAATGTATTCACATAGTTACCAGACCCTTTAGCTTCTTTTACAGTTTATGTTGAAGAGTTGTGCTAAAAAAAAAAATTAGAATGTTTATTTAGAATTGTTTATGTGGACATAAGTATTCAGACCCTTTGCTATGACACTGGAAATTTAGCTCAGGGGCCTCCCATTTCTCCTTACCATCTTGATTTAGAAAGACCCAACCCTTTCTATATAAAGGACTCACTGCTGGAAATGCATTTTAGTACAAAAAGCAAGCCAAGAGCTGGGAAAGAACTGCCGGTACAGCTCAGAAACAGGACTGTATGGAGCCACAGATCTGGAGAAGAGTTAACAAAACTAAACTAAGGAATCGGCAGAGAAGGGCCTTGGTAAGAGAAATGACAGAGAACTCAATGGTGACTCTGGCCGAGCTTCAAAGATCCTGAGTGCAAATGGAAGAAACTTCCATAAGGTCAATCAACGCTGCAGCACTCCATAAACTGGGATTCATGGCTTAAGTTGGCCACTATCCACACCCCAACGTTTTTCAAGGATATGGGAAATCTCCTGAGGACGATAAAGGAAATTATTTGAAGAAAGGATTTGGGTCTAGACAGTAATGATGTAAAGAGCCTCCCATTGAATGCGGGTGTGGAGGCTTTGTACCATCAGGAAAGCTATACAGACAATGATCAGACCTTTGATCGACACATTTGTAAGGTTTTAGATTTATAACTAACCACAATTATTCCAATTTGACAATCGATGCTATAGGTAAATGGTGGGTTTGGTGATGGGCACTCCCCTTGTGCTGACCGTTGCCAACATTTTCCTGGAAGATTTTGATGAACAGATGGTGCATGCTGTATATGATAGATATGTATCTGAGGTATAAAAGAATACACATCAGATTGATTGGTATAATATATATATTTTATAATGTCACAACTTTTTATTTTCATTACATCATTTACATAGAAAATGTGGCTGCTGAACTAGGGAAGGTTATTTATTATTGGATAATAAAGTTGCACATTATGAATATAAGGGGTGGATCAGATGCAGTGTGGCTATGATGAAGCTGTAAAGTGTGACACCATCATCACCTACGTGTGTATCACAAATGCATGGTGAGCACTGTGGACAATTTGTCTACTCCGGTGGAAAACTTTTTTTTTTTTTTTTTTTTTATAATCAATTGGTGCCAGAAAGTTAAACAGATTTGTAAATGACTTCTATTTAAAAATCTTAATCCTTCCAGTACTTATGAGCGGCTGTATGTTCCAGAGAAAGTTTTTTTTTAATTTCTTTTAAGTCTGACCACAGTGCTCTCTACTGACACCTCTGTCCATGTCAGAAACTGTCCAGAGCAGGAGAGGTTTGCTATGGGGATTTGCTCCTACTCTGGACAGTTCCTGAGACAGACAGAGGTGTCAGCAGAAAGCACTGTGGTCAGACAGAAAAAAAAGTATACAGCAGCTGAAAAGTACTGGAAGGATTACACATTTTAAATAGAAGTAATTTACAAATCTGTTTAACTTTCTGGTACCAGTTGGTTTAAAAAAAATTGTTTACCATCTGAGTACCCCTTTAACTACTGCGGAGACTATACTTGTCTAATGTGTACCACTATTTGTATATGGCTAATCCAGATATCTGCTGAGGTCTTATGGAATACCTTAGGAATGCCAGCAGATATACAGGGTGGGCCATTTATATAGATACACCTTAGTAAAATGGGAATGGTTGGTGATATTAACTTCCTGTTTGGGGCACATTAGTATATGTGAGGGGGGAAACTTTTCAAGATGGGTGGTGACCATGGCGGCCATTTTGAAGTCGGCCAATTTGAATCCAACTTTTGTTTTTTCAATAGGAAGAGGGTCATGTGACACATAAAACTTATTGCGAATTTCACAAGAAAAACGATGTGCTTGGTTTTAACGTAACTTTATTCTTTCATGAGTTATTTACAAGTTTCTGACCACTTATAAAATGTGTTCAATGTGCTGCCCATTGTGTTGGATTGTCAATGCAACCCTCTTCTCCCACTCTTCACAAACTGATAGCAACACCGCAGGAGAAATGCTAGCACAGGCTTCCAGTATCCGTAGTTTCAGGTGCTGCACATCTTGTATCTTCACAGCATAGACAATTGCCTTCAGATGACCCCAAAGATAAAAGTCTAAGGGGGTCAGATCGGGAGACCTTGGGGGCCATTCAACTGGCCCACGACGACCAATCCACTTTCCAGCAAACTGTTCATCTAGGAATGCTCGGACCTGACACCCATAATGTGGTGGTGCACCATGTTGCTGGAAAAACTCAGGGAACGTGCCAGCTTCAGTGCATAAAGAGGGAAACACATCATCATGTAGCAATTTCACATATCCAGTGGCCTTGAGGTTTCCATTGATGAAGAATGGCCCCACTATCTTTGTACCCCATATACCACACCATACCATCAATTTTTGTGTTCCAACAGTCTTGGAGGGATCTATCCAATGTGGTTTAGTGTCAGACCAATAGCGGTGGTTTTGTTTGTTAACTTCACCATTCACATAAAAGTTTGCCTCATGTCTGCTAAGTACATGAACTATCTCCAGCTCAAACACTTCTTAACCTCCGAGAGTGATAGGTTGAATTTAGCTAGGCCCCTCACACCTTTTGAGAGGATGTGCGCTTCCTCCTCCCCTGCTCCCAGGGCTGTCTCCCAGATCTATGGTCTTGTCGAGCTCATCTCGGGTGGGAAGTATTCTAATGACCCCAAAGTCCTTCTCTTAACTATCCTACCATTATCCAGGAAAACGCCCTCGAGAAGACACGCTCACTTTTTACTCATGGCAGCCCGTACAGTCATACCCAGGCGATGGAAAACTGTCCTTCCCCCTACACTGACAGACTGGTATACAGAAGTTCTCTTTATCCATCGGATGGAGCAACTGATGGCCGATGCCTCGGGACGTACTGAAAAGTTCTTTGCGGTTTAGAGCCCTTGGTCTCAGTTTATTGAAACCTCCCTGTATAGAGAGGGATGAACCCTCGCCCCCCCCCCCCCCATACCCTAACAGTACACCCTCTTTAGGACATGCTTGCTTTCTTTGCTCACACTGACTGCATGTGCTTCGATGCTGGGTGACGGACCAGGGAACACAGGTGAGTGCGATTCTTTAACTCCTTCATTCTTATTCTGGCTTCTCTCTCTCCTTCTTTCAGCTTTTTCGCTACCTATTCCCCTTTTTCCACTCTTACTTGAAGGTATCCTGCCTTCACCTACTGCTCTTTTACATGTCTACTCTTCTTCCGCTTCTGTCTCTATTGGTTGCTTACCCCCCCTTTTTTTGTTACCGTTTTCTATGGATGATGTTTGTTGACAGCTTATGTTGTTTCATTTACGATACGAGCATTGGCACCTGGCAGCCTGTGCACGATGATACAGTTTTGTGGACTTCCTACTGTTCGCATTTGACTACCTCTTGCATGTTGATGATGTTCTGCACTTGACTGACCGACTTGCTGTGTCTCAAGTCTATATGCTGTATACTTTATTTGCCCATTAAAGCGTTTGGTTAATTAAAAGTTTGCCTCATCACTGAACAAAATCTTCTGCGTAAACTGAGGGTCCTGTTCCAATTTTGGTTTTGTCCATTCTGCAGCACCTGAAACTACGGATACTGGAAGCCTGTGCTAGCATTTCTCCTGCGGTGTTGCTATCAGTGTGTGAAGAGTGGGAGAAGAGGGTTGCATTGACAATCCAACACAATGGGCAGCACATTGAACACATTCTATAAGTGGTCAGAAACTTGTAAATAACTCATGAAAGAATAAAGTTACGTTAAAACCAAGTACATCGTTGTTTTTCTTGTGAAATTACCCTCTTCCTATTGAAAAAACTAAAGTTGGATTCAAAATGGCTGACTTCAAAATGGCCGCCATGGTCACCACCCATCTTGAAAAGTTTCCCCCCCTCACATATGCTAATGTGCCACAAACAGGAAGTTAATATCACCAACCATTCCCATTTTATTAAGGTGTATCCATATAAATGGCCCACCCTGTACATGTCTGACAGAGTTATTAAAAACATGGATTATGACAGGGATGCTGTTATAATATGCGCTTCGGCCGCACACGCTAGCCGTGAGCTCATGGTCCCGTTACCTGCTGCTGCCGGCGGGGCTGGGATTCGCATAGCGGGTCGCGCTCGCATGCGAATCCTAGCCCGTCACTCACCTGGTGCTTCTCCTACCCCGCCTCTGCCTCTCTGCTCCGCGTGTCCCTGTCCCGTAGGGCGTGCGCGTGCCGAACCTTTAAGAATTGAAGGGCCAGTGTGCCCATTAGTGAAGTAACACCTGTGGCTCATTGATAAATTCCTCCACCTCCCACACTTCTCTGTTGGATCATTGTTGCCCTAGTGCCTGAGAGAACGCGTTCCTGAGAGTTGCCTTGCAGTGTATCATAGCCTTTGCTCCGTGACCTGACCTTGCTCCTTTGCCGCCTGCCTACTTACCACTTGCTAGGTTTCTGACTAAGCTACTGTGCTGCCAGCCCTGACCTTCTGCTATCCTGACCACAAGTTGCCTTATCCCACCTGTGCCTCGAATCTCCTAAGTAGCCTGTGTGGTCGAGCTGTGCCAGGGGTAGCGACCTGGGTGCTACCTGCCGCAGCAAGTACATCCTGCTTTGCGGCGGGCTCTGGTGAAAACCAGCGGCACCATAGACTCCGCTCCCTGGTACACCACACAGGTCCAGCGGATCCACTATCATCAGTGTTCCAGTCTACTGAAACGTGAGTGTTACAGATGCCTTTGGAGTATTACATTCATTTCTCTTCTACTATTCAGGAAAGCATACAAAGATGAAATTTGGTTTTAATGTTTTCTCCAGCTTAATGTAATTGTCTCCATACTGATATTTATGAATATCTGTCCAGGGATTCCCAGATGAGGCTTTTGATTCACTTTGGAGTAAATATAACCAATAACCATAACCAATAGCAAAGTTGCTTAACCACTTAGGGTCCCGGGGCGTACAGGTACACCTTCACTCCCTGGTACTCAAGGGCCCAGGGCGTAACTGTACGCCCATGGGAATTTTGGTCCCTGCTGCGCACCGGGTGGGGACTGGACCGGGATAACTGCTGATATCTATCAGCAGGCATCCCAAGCAAATGGCCAGGGGGTTCCCGAGACCCCCATGTCGGCGATCGCCGATGAATTCCCACCGGCGATTTGCGGCGATTCCGGGTCATACGGGTCTCTGGTGACCCGGTGACCTGGAAATAAAGGGGTTGTCCAAGACACCCATGATTCCCCTGAAGGGATAGGAGTGAGGTGGAAGGGGTTCCACCCCAACTATCCCTGCTATTGGTATTTCAGAAGCGACGACCAACAGCAGATCGGGGGCGGGGGGGTTAATGTTCGGTTTCCCCGCTCTGCCCACCCACTGTGCCCACCCACTGTTGTCCGAACAGAGTGGGGGAAGCGACGGAGAACGGCGCTGGAGGTCCACTTACCATCGGCGGCAGTGGTGATCGGCGGGCGACGATTACGTGCGGTTGGCTCCCTGGTGCGGCGTGCTGCAGACTACAGAAGCCGGTGAGTTGACTAGCAACATCTGACTGGAGGGCTACAGTTTGGAGACCACTATACAGTGGTCTCTAAACTGTAACCCTCCAGATGTTTCAAAACTACAACCCTCAGCATGCCCAGACAGCTGTTTGCTGTCTGGGCATGCTGGGATTTGTAGTTTTGCAACATCTGGAGGGCCACACTTTGGAGATCACTGTGCGGTGGTTTCTAAACCGTAGCCCTCTACATCTTGCAAAACTACAACTCCCAGCATGCACGAACAGCAAACGGCTTTCTCGCCATTCTGGGAGTTGTAGTTGCGTACCTCCAGCTGTTGCATAACTACATCTCCCAGCATGCCCTTAGGCGATCAATACATTCTGGGAGTTGTAGTTTTGAAACAGCTGGAGGCACACTGGTTGGAAAATACTGAATTAGATAACAAAACTTAACTGAAGGTTTCCCAACCAGTGGGCCTCCAGCTGTTGCAAAAGTACAACTCCCAGCATGCACGGTCTGTCAGTGCATGTTGGGAGTTGTAGTTTTGCAACAGCTGGAGGTTTGTCCCCCATGTGAATGTACAGGGTACATTCACACGGGGGCTTTAAAGTGAGTTTCCTGCTTCAAACTTGAGCTGCTACTAATTTTCCGCCGCAGCGCAAACTCCTTGCGGGAAACTCACAGTAAACCTCCCCCCCCCCCCTGTGAATGTACCCTAAAATCACTACACTGCACCAACACATAATAAAGAGTAAAACACTACATATACATACACCCCCTTACACTGTCCCCCCAATAAAAATGAAAACTTATCGTACGGCAGTGTTTCCAAAACGGAGCCTCCAGCTGTTGCAAAACAACAACTCCCAGCATTTCCGAACAGCCACTGACTGTCCAGGCATGCTGGGAGTTTAGCAATAGCTGGAGGCACCCTGTTTGGGAATCACTGGCGTAGAACACCCCTATGTCCACCCCTATGCCATCCCTAATTTAGTCCTCAAATGCGCATGGTGCTCTCTCACTTTGGAGCCCTGTCACATTTCAAGGAAACAGTTTAGGGCCACAAATGGGGTATTTCCGTACTCTGGAGAAAATGCGTTACAAATTTTGGGGGGCGTTTTCTCCTTTTACCCCTTATGAAAAGGAAAAGTTGGGGTCTACACCAGCTTCTTAGTGTAAAAAAAAGTGTAAAAAAAAAAAATGTACACTCACATGCTGGTGTTGCCCCATACTTTTTATTTTCACAAGAGGTAAAAGGAAAAAAGAGCCCCAAAATTTGTTACTCAATTTCTCCTGAGTACGGAAATACCCAATATGTGGGCGTAAAATGCTCTGCAGACGTACAACAAGGCTCAGGAGTGAGAGCACACTATGTACATTTGAGGACTAAATTGGTGATTTGCACAGGGGTGGCTGATTTTACAGCGGTTCTGACATAAATGCAAAAAAATAAATACCCACATGTGACCCCATTTTGGAAATTACACCCCTCACGGAACGTGACAAGGGGTATATTGAGCCTTAACACCCCACAGGTGTTTGATGAATTTTCATTAAAGTTGGATGGGAAAACTAAAAAAAATATTATTTTTTGACTAAAATGCTGGTGTTACCCTAAATTTTTCATTTTCACAAGGGAAAATAGGAAAAAAAAGCCCCTCAAAATTTGTAACCCCATTTCGTCTGAGTACCCCATATGCTCAGAAGAGAAGGAGCACCATTGGGGTTTTGGCGAGAAAATTTGTACGGAATTGAAGGCCACGTGTGTTTACAAAGCCCCCATAGTGCCAAAACAATGGACCCCATTTTGGAAACTGCACCCCTCACGGAATGTTATAAGGGGTACAGTGAGCATTTATGCCCTACAGGTGTCTGACAGATATGTGGAACAGTAGTGTGTGAAAATGAAAAAACCATTTCAGCAAAATTTGCTTTCCTTCTCTTCTGAGCATTGTAGTATGCCCGCAGTGCACTTGACGTGCACACATGGGGTATTTCCATACTCAGAAGAGATGGGGTTAAAAATTTTGATGGACATTTTCTTCTATTACCCCTTGTAGAAATGTAAAATTTGGGGAAAAACCAGCATTTTAGTGAAAAAATATATAATTAATTTACACATCCAAGTTTAACAGAAAACGTCAAACACCTGTTGGGTGATAAGGCTCACTGGACCCCTTGTTACGTTCCCTGAAGGGTGTAGTTTCCAAAATAGTATGCCATGGTTTTTTTTTTTTGCGGTTCTGGCACCATAGGGGCTTCCTAAATGTGACATGCCCCCCCAAAACCATTTCAGAAAAACTCACTCTCCAAAATCCCATTGTGGCTCCTTCCCTTCTGAGCCCTCTAGTGCACCCACAGAGCACTTGACATACACATATATGAGATATTTCCTTACTCAAGAGAAATTGGGTTACAAATTTTAGGGTGATTTTTCTCCTTTTACCCCTTGTAAAAATTCAAAAACTGGGTCTACAAGGACATGCGAGTGTAAAAAATGAAGATTTTGAATTTTCTCATTCACTTTGCTGCTATTATGTGCAGTTTTTATAATGGGGTCATTTATGGGGTATTTCGAATATGAAGGCCCCCTCAAATCCACTTCAAAACTGAACTGGTCCCTGAAAAATTCTGATTTTGAAAATTTTGTGGAAAATTGCTGCTGAACTTTGAAGCTCTCTGATGTCTTCCAAAAGTAAAAACATGTTAACTTTATGATGCAAACATAAAGTAGACATATTGTATATGTGAATCAATATATAATTTATTTGGGATGTCCATTTTCCTTATAAGCAGAGAGTTTCAAAGTTAAAAAAATGCAAAATTTTCAAATTTTTTATCAAATTTTGGAATTTTTCACCAAGAAATGATGCAAGTATCAACAAAATTTTACCACTAACATAAAGTAGAATATGTCATGAAAAAACAATCTCGGAATCAGAATGAAAGGTAAAAGCATCCCAGGGTTATTAATGCTTAACCCGATAACGACCATGGACGTCTATGCTTGTCCATGTGCCTTTACTGGGGTATAACACGGGCTCCCGACTCGAGCCCGCATCATACCAGCTGGCCCAAAGCTGATTCCTGTAGCTGGGGTCGGTGTTGACAGCGGCATCTAAAGGTGCCTTTATCCTGTCCCTGGTGGTCCAGTGAAGTGGATCGCCCCCCCCCCCCCGCAGTGCGATCACGGGGGGGGGGGCAATCCACTGCTGAGGTAGCGTGAGGGCTTACCTCTCCTGCTGCTGCAGCTCCGCTGCTCTGAATGATAAAACCTTTATCAATCGAGCGCAGAGCACACTGATCAGTATTGTTCTATCGAACCATAATGATCTGTATGAGGAATCTAATGATTCCTCCTAAAAGTCCCCTAAGGGGACTAAAAGTAAAAAAAAAAAATGAAATTTAAAAAAAGTCTAAAAACACACACATTAACCCCTTCCTTATTAAAAGTTAAAATCATCCCCCTTTTCCCACATTCCATGTAAAAAATATATAAACATAATAAAAATAAACATATGTGGTATCGCCGCGTGCGTAAATGTCCGAACTATAAAAAATATATTGTAATTTAAACCGCACGGTCAATGGCGTACGCGCAAAAAAATTCCAAAGTACAAAATAGAGTATTTTTTGTCACTTTGTATACCATAAAAAAGGAATAAAAAGCGATCAAAAAGTCAGATCAACACAAAAATGGTACCAATAAAAAATTCAGATCACAGCGCAAAAAATTAGTCCTCATACTGCCCCGTATGCGGAAAAATAAAAAAGTTATAGGGGTCAGAACAGGACAATTTTAAATGTATTAAGTTCCGTGCATGTAGTTATGATTTTTTCCAAAAGTATGACAAAATCAAACCTATATAAGTAGGGTATCATTTTAATTGCATGGGCCTACAGAATAAAGATAAAGGGGGAGATTTATCAAAACCTGTGCAGAGGAAAACTTGCCCAGTTGCCCATAGCAACCAATCAGATTGCTTCTCTCATTTTTATAAAGGCCTGTGAAAAATGAAAGAAGCGATCTGATTGGTTGCTATGGGCAACTGGGCAAGTTTTCCTCTGCACAGGTTTTGATAAATCTCCCCCAAAGCGTCATTTTTTACCGAAAAATTTACTGTATAGAAACAGAAGCCCCCAAAATTTACAAAATGTTTTTTTTATCTTGAATTTTGTCCCACAATGATTTTTTTTCCTGTTTCGAAGTAGATTTTTGGGTAAAATCACTGATGTCTTTACAAAGTAGAATTGGTGGCACAGAAAATAAGCCCTCATATGGATTTTTAGGTGCAAAATTGAAAGGGTTAGGATTTTTAAAAGGTAAGGAGGAAAAAATGAAAGTGCAAAAATAAAAAAATGCTTGGTCCTTAAGGGGTTAAAGTGACAGTGGTCAGAGGTGCAAAAAATGTCCGGGTCCTTAAAGGGGTACTCCGCCCCTAGACATCTTATCCCCTATTCAAAGGATAGGGGATAAGATGTCAGATCGCCGCAGTCCCGCTGCTGGGGAGCCCCGGGATCGCCGCTGCTGCACCACGCTATCATTACTGCACAGAGTGAGTTCGCTCTGCATGTAATGACGGGCAATACAGGGGCCGGAGCATCGTTACGTCACGGCTCCGCCCCTCGTGACGTCACAGCACGCCCCCCTCAATACATGTCTATGGGAGGGGGTGTGGCGGTCGTCACGCCCCCTGCCATAGACTTGCATTAAGGGGACGGGCCATGATGTCACGAGGGGCGGAGTCATGACGTCACGCTGCTCCGTCGCCTGTATTGCCCGTCATTACGCACAGAGCGAACTCGCTCTGTGCAGCAATGATAGCGCAGTGCCGCAGCGGCAATCCCGGGGCTCCCCAGCAGTGGGAATGCGGCGATCTGACATCTTATCCCGTATCCTTTGGATAGGGGATAAGATGTCTAGGGGCGGAGTAAGATGATCTGGGTCCTTAAGGGGTTAATTTTCCATTTAGAAAGAAAAAAAATTATAATATAAATTCAGTGCAAAGGTGTCCACAGGTATCCAGAAGATGGGAAAATTAGTTTTCCAATTTTTCACAACATTTTCAAAATCTGAATTTTTCAGGGACCAGTTCAGTTTTGAAGTGGATTTGAGGGGCCTTCATATTAGAAATACATAAATTACCCTATTATAAAAACTGCACCCCTCAAAGTATTCAAAATTACATTCAGTAAGTGTTTTAACCCTTTAGATGTTTTTACAGGAATGGCAGCAAAGTGAAAGAGAAAATTTAAAATCTTCATTTTTTTTTTACAATCGCATGTTCTTGTAGACCCAGTTTTTGAATTTTTCCAAGGGGTAAAAGGAGATAAATTTTCCTAAAATTTGTAACCCAATTTCTCTCGAGTAAGGAAATATCTCATATGTGGATGTGAAGTGTTCTGTGGGTGGACTAGAGGGCTCAGCAGGGAAGGAGCGACAATGGGATTTTGGAGAGTGAGTTTTTCTGAAATGGTTTTGGGGGGCATGTTACATTTAGGAAGCCCCTATGGTGGAAGAACAGCAAGAAAAACTCCACATGGCATACTATTTTGGAAACTACACCCCTCAGGGAACATAACAAGGGGTCCAGTGAGCCTCAACACCCCACAGGTGTTTGACGACTTTTCATTAAAGTTGGACGTGTAAATGAATTATTTATTTTTTCTCTAAAATGCATTTTTTTCCCCAAATTTTACATTTTTACAAGGAGTAATAGGAGAAAATGTCCCCAAAATTTGTAACCCCATCCCTTCTGAGTATGGAAGTACCCCATGTGTAGACGTCAAGTGCACTGCAGGCGCACTACAATGCTCAGAAGAGAAGGAGCGCCATTGAGATTATGGAGAGAGAATTTGGTTGGAATAGAAGTCGTGCATTTGTGCATTTTCAAAGCCCCCCGTGGGGCCAGAACAGTGGACCCCCCCCCACATGTGACCCCATTTTTGAAACTACACCCCCCACAGAATTTAATAAGGGGTGCAGTGAGCATTTACACCCCACTGGCATTTGACAGATCTTTGGAACAGTGGGCTGTGCAAATGAAAAATTACATTTTCCAAAATTCCAAAAATCTGTCAGACACCTGTGGAGAGTAAATGCTCACTGCACCCCTTATTACATTCCATGAGGGGTGTAGTTTCCAAAATGGGGTCACATCTGTGGGGGGGTCCATTTTTCTGGCACTATGGGGGCTTTATAAACACACGTGGCCTTCAATTCCGGACAAATTTTCTCTTCAAAATCCCAATGGTGCTCCCTCTCTTCTGAGCATTGTAGTTCGCCCGTAGAGCATTTACATCCACATATGGGGTATGTTCTTACTCAGAAGAAATGGGGTTACAAATTTTGGGGGGCTTTTTTCCCATCCTCCCTTGTGAAAATTAAAAATTTAGGGTAACACCAGCATTTTAGTAAAAAAAACATGTTTTTTTCATTTTGCCATCCAACTTAAATGAAAATTGGTCAAACACCTGTTATATATACCTCTTATGTATAGCCCTTGTTAAGTTCTGTGAGGGGTGTAGTTTACAAAATGGGGTCACATGTGGGCATTTATTTTTTTGCGTTTATGTCAGAACCGCTGTAAAATCAGCCACCCCTGTGCAAATCACCAATTTAGGCCTCAAGTGTTCATAGTGCACTCTCATTCCTGAGCCTTGTTGTGCGTTCCCAGAGCATTTTACGCCCACATATGTGGTATTTCCGTACTCAGGAGAAGTTGCGTTACAAATTTTGTGGGTCTTTTTTTCCTTTTACCTCTTGTCAAAATAAAAAGTATGGGGCAACACCAGCATGTTAGTGGAATTTTTTTTTTATGCTAACAGTCTGATGTAGACCCCAACTTTTCCTTTTCATAAGGGGTAAAAGGAGAAAAAGCCCCCCAAAATTTGTAACTCAATTTTTCCCGAGTACTGAAATACCCAATATATGTGGCCCTAAACTGTTTCCTTGAAATACGACTGGGAGCACCATGTGCATTTGAGGACTAAAATTGGAATTGCGTTGGGGTGGACATAGGGATATTCTACGCCAGTGATTCCCAAACAGGGTGCCTCCAGCTGTTGCTAAACTTCCAGCATGCCTGGACAGTCAGTGGCTGTCCAGAAATGCTGGGAGTTGTTGTTTTGCAACAACTGGAGGCTCCATTTTGGAAACACTGCCATATGATGTTTTTTTTTTTTTTGGGGGGGGGGGGGCAGTGTAAGGGAGTGTAAATGTAGTGTTTTACCCTTTATTATGTTTGAGTGTAGGGTTTTTAGGGTACATTCACATTGGCGGGCGTTTATGGTGAGTTTCCCGCAAGGAGTTTGCACTGCGGCAGAAAATTTGCCGCAGCTCAAACTTGAAGCAGGAAACTTACAGTAAACCTGCCCATGTGAATGTACCCTGTACATTCACATGGGGGGGGGGCAAACCTCCAGCTGTTGCAAAACTACTTTTGCAACAGCTGAAGGCACACTGGTTGGAAAGCCTTCAATTAGGTTCTGTTACCTAACTCAGTATTTTCCAACCAGGGTGCCTCCAGCTGTAGCAAAACTACATCTCCCAGCATGTACTGATCACCGAAGATCATGCTGGGAGATGTAGTTATGCAACAGCTGGAGGTATGCAACTACAACTCCCAGCATGCCGAGACAGCAGTTTGTTATTTCGGCATGCTGGGATTTGCACTGTGATCTCCAAACTGTGGCTCTCCAGATGTAGCAAAACTACAAATCCCAGCATGCCCAGACAGCAAACTGCTGTGTGGGCATGCTGGGAGTTGTAGTTTTGCAAGATCTGGAGGGCTACAGTTTAGAGACCACTGCACAGCGATCTCCAAACTGTAGACCTCTAAATCTTGCAAAACTACAAATCCCAGCATGCCCAAACAGCTGTCTAGTGGTCTCCAAACTTTAGCCCCCCCAGATGTTGCTAGGCAACTACTCACCGGCTTCCGAAGTCTTCACCAGAGAGCCACGAGGGAGCCGCACATCATCGCCACCCGCCGCCACCGGTCAGGTAAGGGGCCTCCACCATCATGCTACAGTTCCCCCGTTCTGCCCGGATTACCGTCGGTGGGCAGGATGGGGGAACCAAACTTTAACCCCCTGCCCCCGATCTGCTATTGGTCGTCGCTTCTTGACGACCAATAGCAGGGATAGGAGGGGTGGCAACGACATGGGGGGGGTCTCAGGACCCCCCTGGGCATATGCACGGGATGCCTGCTGATAGATATCAGCAATCATCCCGGTCCGGTCCCGGACCGGCTAGCGGCAGGGACCGGAATTCCCACGGGCGTATCCATACGCCCTCCGTCCTTAAGGACTCAGGATGCAGGGCGTATGTATACGCCCTTCGTCCTGAAGAGGTTAATAGTGCTGTCCAGTTACACTTTATTTTGGGCACACCTACTTTTTAAGCAATTCATATTGTGCATGGTTGCTGGAAAATAAGTTCAGATAGAAGAAGTCAATGGAGTGTTTTTCTTTTGAACAGAGACACTGAACATACTGTTTCTAGAAGGATAACATATTTCCCTTGCATAGGCCCAGAGTTAGCCTAGCCTTAAAATGCTTCTGCAATAATATGATATACTGTATAGTTTTACAGCCATACAGTGCATACATTGTGAATATGTAAATGCCAGTCGTATATTACTTCGTAGAAGTGCTTGCTTTATTTATTTTTATGAAAAAAATAGAAAAAAAGTTGTTTTTTTTTTATCATCCAGGAGAGGTCATCAAGGTCTGATATGCCCTCGTGCTCGTGCTACAATGCCCCTCTTTACAGACTTCATGGTATCTTTTGTGTATCATTGACACACAGGGCTCCCCTGCTCACAGTGGCCTTTCATGGCCTGAAAAAATGTTGGACCAGTGGTCATCGATGGAGAGCATGCAAAGGGGAGTAAACGGAAAAAAATACCCAGGTCATACATAAAAGTTTGACGCTGTACAGCAGGTAATATACACTATATATATATATATATATATATATATATATATATATATATAGATAGATAGATAGATAGATTAGTAGCCGTATTAGTCCAGTGATGCAAAAAGCAAAATCATCGGTAGTTGCAGTATCTTGTAATACCTTTTTTATTGGACTAACAAAATTATTAGTCCAATAATCTTTTTAGTCCAATAAAAAAGGTATTACAAGATACTGCAACTACCGATGATTTTGCATATATATATATATATATATATATATATATATATATATATATATAAACACACCATGGCCGTAAATGTTATCACCCCTGAAATATTTCAAGAAAATGAAGTATTTCTCACAGAAAATGATTGCAGTAACACATGTTTTGCTAGACACATATATTTTCCCTTTGTATGTATTGGAACTAAACCAAAAAAGTGAGGAAAAAATGCAAATTGGACATAATGTCACACCAAACTCCAAAAATGGGCTGGACAAAATTATTGGCACCCTTAACTTAATATTTGGTTGCACACCCTTTGGAAAAAATAACTGAAATCAGTCGCTTCCTATAACCATCTATAAGCTTCTTACACCTCTCAGCCGGAATGTTGGACCGCTCTTCCTTTGCAAACTGCTCCAGGTCTCTCTTATTAGAAGGCGCTTTTCCCAACAGCAATTTTAAGATTTCTCCACAGGTGTTCAATGGGATTTAGATCAGGACTCATTGCTGCCACTTCAGAACTCTCCAGCGCTTTGTTGCCATCCATTTCTGGGGGCTTTTATGTTTTAGGTCATTGTCCTGCTGGAAGACCCAATATCTCAAATGCAAACCCAGCTTTCTGAAATTTGGCTGTACAATGTGACCCAAAATCCATTGATAATTTTCAGATTTCATGATGCCTTGCACACATTCAAGGCACCCAGTGCCAGAGGTAGCAAAACAACCACAAAACATCATTGAACCTCCACCATATTTCACTGTAGGTACTGTGATCTTTTCTTTGTAGGCCTCATTCTGTTTTCGGTAAACAGTAGAATGATGTGTTTTACCATAAAGCTCTATCTTGGTCTCATCTGTCCACAAGACGTTTTCCCAGGAGGATTTTGGCTTACTCAAGTTAATTTTGGCAAAATGTAGTCTTGCTTTTTTATGTCTTTGTGTCAGCAGTGGGGTTCTCCTGGGTCTCCTGCCATAGCGTTTCATTTCATTTAAATGTTGATGGATAGTTCGCGCTGACAATGATGCTCCCTGAGTCTGCAGGACAGCTTATATATCTTTGGAACTTGTTTGGGGCTGCTTATCCACCATCCGGACTATCCTGCGTTGACACCTTTCATCAATTTTTCTCTTCCGTCCACACCCAGGGAGATTAGCTACAGTGCCATGGGTTGCAAACTTCTTGATAATGTTGCGCACTGTGGACAAAGGCAAATCTAGATCTCGGAGATGGACTTGTAACCTTGAGATTGTTGATATTCTTCCACAATTTTGGTTCTCAAGTCCTCAGACAGTTACATAGTTAAATAGTTAGTATGGTTGAAAAAAGACATACGTCCATCAAGTTCAACCAGGGAATTTAAGGGAAGGGTGTAAGGGGATAAGGGGAAGGGATGTAGTTTTATAATTCTGCATAAGCATTAATGTTATTTTGATCCAGGAATGTATCTAACCCTGTTTTAAAGCTATTAATTGTCCCTGCTGTGACCAGTTCCTGAGGTAGACTGTTCCATAAATTCACAGTTCTTATTGGAAAAGAAGGCGTGTCGCCCCTTTAGACGAAACCTTTTCTTCTCCAGATGGAGGGAGTGCCCCCTCGTCCTTTTGGGGGGGTTTAACCTGGAACGGTTTTTCTCCGTATTTTTTGTATGGGCCATTTATATACTTATATACGTTTATCATATCCACCCTTAAACGTCTCTTCTAAAGACTAAACAATTGTAACTCCTTTAATCGCTCCTCTTAGCTAAAATGTTCCATGCCCCATATTAGTTTAGTCGCATGTCTCTGCAACTTTCCAGCTCCGCAGTGTCCCTTTTATGGACAGGCGACCAAAACTAAACAGCATATTCCAAGTGAGGCCGTACCAATGCTTTATAAAGGGGGAGTATTATGTCCCTGTCCCTTGAGTCCATACCTCTTTTGATACATGACAATATCCTGCTGGCTTTGGAAGCAGCAGCCTGACATTGCATGCTATTCTGAAGTCTGTGATCTACAAGTACACCCAGATCCTTCTCTACCAGTGACTCTGACAGTTTAATCCCCCCTAAGACATACGACGCATGCATGTTATGTGTACCCAGATGCATAACTTTACATTTATCCACATTAAACCTCATTTGCCAAGTGGATGCCCAGGCACTTAGTCTATCCAAGTCATCTTGTAACCTATACACATCCTTTATAGACTGTACTGTGCTACAAAGCTTGGTGTCATCTGCAAAGATAGAAACAGAGCTGTTAATACCATCCTCTATATCATTGATAAATAAATTAAACAACAGCGGGCCCAGTACTGACCCTTAGGGTACACCACTAATAACCGGGGACCAATCAGAGTACGAATCATGGACTTCTAACATACAGACAGACTCCACCACCTTTTCTGTTCATTCTATCCTTGCAAAAAAATGTAAACCCCTGCAGATTAACAGCCCAGTCATGCGAGGAGTCCAGCCATGTCTCAGTGACCCCAACTATATCAATATGTTCCTCCAGTATCAAGGCCTCAAACTCACCAATTCTATTTGCTAGGCTTCTGGCATTTGTGAACATACACTTTATATTTCCAATAAGTTTTACACTTATAGTCTCACTAATGGGATTTTCTGAGTTATTGGGGTTAATGTTATCATTTGAGTTATAATGGCTAATTGTACTATTTAAGTTATTGGGGTTAATGGGATTTTTTTTAGTTATTGGGTCTAACAATATTATTTAAGTTATTGGGGCTAATGGGATTTTTTGTGTTATTGGGTCTAACGTTATTATTTAAGTTCTCTTCTCCTCTTTCTGTTGTCCATGCTTAGTGTGGCACACACAGACACACAATGCAAAGACTCCTTTCTATCGGCTTTCAGGTGTGATTTTTATATTGCCCAAACAATCTTTTTTTTCCACAATTTTGAAAGGGTGCCAATAATTTTGTCCAGCCCATTTTTGGAGTTTGGTGTGACATTATGTCCAATTAGCTTTTTTCCTCCATTTTTGTTTAGTTCCAATACACACAAAGGGAATAAACATGTGTATAGCAAAACGTGTTACTGCAATCCTTTTCTGTGAGAAATACTTAATTTTCTTGAAAATGTTCAGGGGTGCGGTGCCAACATTTACGGCCATGACTGTGTGTGTGTGTGTGTATATATATATATATATACATATATATATATATATATATATATATATCCAAAGTAGTAATCCGCAGCACTCCAGGAGTAGGTGCAAAATAAAAGTGCTTTTATTCCATACTAATACAGAGCAACGTTTCAGCTGCCATGCAGCCTTTCTCATGCTTGAGAAAGGCTGCATGGCAGCTGAAACATTGCTCTGTATTAGTATGGAATAAAAGCACTTTTATTTTGCACCTACTCCTGGAGTGCTGCGGATTACTACTTTGGATGTGTGACTGCCTGGACCGGGCTATATTGCTGCTGGCACCGCTCTTACTTACTTATCTTTTTGGATGTGCTGCTCTGTTGGTATCTTGTGAATATATATATATATATATATATATATATATATATATATGTAAAACTGCAGTGATTTGATTGGATGAAGAGACCCAGCACAACACAGCAGACTCAGGGCAGAAATTAATGAATGGTAAGTGAGGACAGGCTCAAATCTTATCTTAGACACGTCTCTCTTGGGAGCAAAATACAGAAGCTGGACACATTAAAAAAACATGTAAAGAATCTGTATGACCTAGCGAGTTACATAAATAAGCATTTTTTTCTATAATAGGACAGATACACTTTAACTCAAAGAGAATGTTAGCAAGGCTTATAACCACATTGTTTTTAACATGGAAAGTGTGCAGATTGTTCTGCAGGATTTTTAGGTGGGAATGGTCTTGAGTACAAATGTATGATATTTCAGTTTACAAATTACACACATGCAATGTTCCAGTACAGGATGCAATCCTGTACAATAACCTTAGGCCCTGTCAGGTTGAGTCCCTCAGTGTCCTGGGGGCTCTTCTGCAGTGTCTCCCCCATAATGAAGTTGGTATTACTATGTCTAGCCAGTACAAGGTTATGTACTATATCTATAGTAAAGTGTGTCTTTACCGTGGTGCGGATAAAGTAGTTGGGGAGGTGAAAGAAAGACTGTTAATTGCTTGTGCCAAGTGTGTGAAGTTAGTACCTGAAGGGGTTAAACAGAGTCCGGTGTTTCCTGCGCGTGGGAGCGGTCGCAGCTCCGCCCTGTCAGTCCCCAGTGGTGACGCCTCTTAAGTGTGCTAGCTGGAACTAAAGATACGCCCTGGGTGCAGCCATATTGAAGGTTCCGGCAGCTGCATCTGGCTCAGCAATATACCGACAAGCACGCGCTGTACTGCAGACTCTGCACAAACCAACGATCCTCTGCAACAAGTCTCCAGCACCGGTGACAGTTAGTGTTATCCCCTCAGTGCCCAACGAAGTCCATGGGCACTTGCTGCATAATGGGGGGAATGTTACCCGGAGGGTTCCTGCTAATCAAGAGTTAAACCGCTGCAGTCTATTGCCAAGCATCTTAAAGACACAGCGCACTCAAGTGACAGCGCACTCAAATCATCTTAAAGTGACAGCGCATTCAAGGAGATTGACAAGATGTCAGCACCCAGCTCTCCAGATGAACTCGGCGAAAGTGCCCCTCCATCACCAGCAGTGGGAACATCTCCTACACCAGCGGTTGGGATCCTGCAGGTCCCGCTTGCAGTCCATGTCGACAATGGGGGTGTCACAGCAACAGCCCCAGTATTTTTGGGGAATCTTTCCTATCTACAATGGAGACCCCTTCACCCTGAGGGATTTCAAGGAGAAGATTCAGAGTTTGTTTGTATTTTACTCTCTCCCTCCTAATCAACAGGTGCCGCTGCTCACAGAACAACTACAAGGACCAGCACTTGAGGAAGTCCGCATCTGGCCTGCCTCCGAGAAGGCGACCATAGAGCAGATCTTCGAGGGGTTGTACCAAGTATTTGAGTCACATTCTCAGTCAGAGGTACGCCTCCGGTTGTATAAGAGACGGCAGAAGCCAGGTTAGACTGTGAGAGCTTATGCAGAAGCTTTACAAAATGCCCTAGAGACTGTTCAAAAGCTAGATGGTATTGCTCCCGATCAGGGTAACAAGGTATTGATGGACAGGTTTATTGATGGGGCTCATAATAAATGGGACAAAGTTCAGTTGAGGATGTTAGCAGTACAAAATCCCAATTTGTCCTTCCCTGCTTTTAAGAAGCTGGCAATTCAGGTCATAGAGCCCGGGACTGAGTCTGAAGAGAGTTATGCCCCATTCCAGAACCCCTGGGTGCGGCAGTCGGCCCAAACCATCACCACCACCACCGTCTCCCGCCCTCGTGTCCAATACCCTACCAAGCTCCACAGCCTCAGAATTTCAGAGTGTCAAACCGGACATTGAACAATTGACACAGGCTGTGAAGGAGCTTGCCAGTCGGGCTGCTCAGGCCAACCATGTGCCGCCCCTACCTAGGAGACCTGTATCTACTCCTGCCCCTTGTCAAGTTAACCCCCGCAATAATCCACCCAATAGGCCCCCAGGGACCCAAAGGCCCTTCCGTACCTACTGCAACAAATCTGGACATTGGAAAGTACAATGTTGGGATTTAAACGGATTTTCCCTGAGGTTTGCGGACTGGCCCTCAGGAAAGCAGACATCAGGTCTGAGCCAGGGAAAAATTGTAGTCAGGACTCTCACTATATGTCGCCCCCTGCCCCTATGTAAAAGTCATTGTCGAAGGTATCCAGTTGAAGGTGATAATAGTCCACTATATCCAAAGATGTTTTCTACAAGTACTGGAACGCTAATTTGTTGTGTGAGCCTGATGATGTTGATTTCAGGGTAGTAGCAGGTAACGGGAAACCAATACCTAGACATGGATATTGGGAGCCCACCATCCAGTTGGGGAACTACATACTCAGGGGACAGGGAGTGACTGTAACTGATGTGTTTGACAAGGAGTCTGCAGAATTCATATTTTGGATGAATATCATGAAACACTGTTTTCCAGACATTTTAGATTCCTTGCCTGCCTCTCTCCCCTACAACTCCCCCGCAGGCCAGCGGACTGCGCAACACCACTTGAAGGTTCTCCAAGCAGTTTGGCAATCGGCAGGGAGAAGTTTGCAAAGTGTGCAGCCATATTGAAGGTTCCGGCGGCTGCGTCCGGCTCAGCAATATCCCGATAAGCACCTGCTGCAACGCAGACTCTGAACAAACCAACGATCCTCTGCAACAAGTCTCCAGCACCAATACCCAGACGGTTCCTGCTAATCAAGAGTTAAACCACTGCAGTCTATTGCCTGCATAGTCAAAATGTTGTGTTATGTATAGTCAATTATTATACATAGTCGAGTATCACCAAATGCATAGTTATAGATCCTTAAGTAAAGTTATCAGTACTAGTCATAGTCCTTATTAATCCTCAGTTGAGCAACAAAAAGCAGAGCATGTATGGACATTATGGACAATTATACAGAGACTCTTATGTTCTCAGTTTTTCCAAAGCATATTACCAGCCTGGAAATGGATGTTTATTTGCAAAATGCCCCAGGAATGCATCCAGCCCCAAGGCCGCTTCGACCCTCAATCCTGACAGAACCTGCATCGAGGGCGACTTATGTTAAGTAGGGGGGTTTGTAATGTCCCAGTACAGGATACAATCCTATACAATAACCTTAGGCCCTGTCAGGTTGAGTCCCTCAGTGTCCTGGGGGCTCTCCTGCAGTGTCTTCCCCATAATGAAGTTGGTATTACTATGTCTAGCCAGTACAAGGTTATGTACTATATCTATAGTCAGTATAAAGTTATGTATTTTGTGTATAAGTTGTTAAGGACCTGTGGAGGTCACATGAAGTTATCACATGTTACCCAGAGAGCACCAGCTTAACACATGACCCACAGCTTGACCTATGGGCTTCTAGTACAGCCCACCTTTATAAGGAAGGGAGATGCTGCAATCTGTCTCTTTTGCTTTTTGCTGCTGAGGAACAGAGAAACCAGATGTCTCAGTTCTAGTGTCCAGCTACCTGGAAGGCCTCAAATCTACAGCCCCTTCCAGTAAGTCAAGTCTATGTCTGCTGTCACTACCTACAGTCCAGCCATAGTCTGCTTGGCTGATCTAAATTCTATTACTAGTCCCAGTAAGCTGTGAGGTCCTTCTGTGTTCCTTGCCACCTCTCCTGGCCTAGCTGTAAAGACTATAAAAACTGTCTGACCTCAGTAAAGCCTCCGTTAACCATAACCTGGTCACGGGCTCTTATTTCACTTCCAAGCCGTGGGATAGCGGAGATATTGTTTGGGTGGTTACCGATCCCCAAAAACCGCTTTGGTGTCACGAACATTAGGGGTTAATAACATCTTGCCCCTGGGGTTAATATGATCTGCCCCATTCACCTGCACCCTTCACGCCCCGTGGTCACCCCACAACTCGGGGTCACCACACACAGTTACTACACATAAGATTCTGATTAGAGATACCCCTTCAAGAGTGGTTCTAAGCAATGGAGCTGCAGACGCAAATATCACATCACGTAATATCTGGAATAAATATGGCTATATTTTATTAGGCTCTTTGGGGTTTATATAATTCTGCCACAACTAAAGCACAGCTGCTGTTAATACTAATAGTGTGAAAAGTATTCTTTAATTTTCACATTCTTTTTTATTTTTCCCCTTAGCTGTTTGTGATAGCAAGGCATAGATAATGTATTATTTCTCATATAAATTATATTACACATATCCAAATTATTCAATAACACTCAGAAGATATCAGCACCTGATTGGGACTATGAACCAGTGCTAGCATGCAAAGTCCACCAGCCCACTCCAATATCAACTACATACCCCAGATTTCATGGGAAAAAAATGCTCCTGTACAGTGACCATATAGTGGTCAGATACCAGGTCTATACAGGGCAGTCTGCCAAGTATTTTCACACTGCAGATTATACAATAGGATAAGGTACTGATCTGACACATGGGCAGAATTACATCACTATAAAATAATTCAGCTCTCCTGTCCTCTCAGTTTTATTCCCACCAAATTGCAGGGATGCAGAGACATATTTAGCCCCTCACTACGGCAGCCATCCCATTCTCTACATGAAAACAAATAAATTTACTCCCCATACCATACTCCCTTGTATCTTCTGAGTGTCTGGTTGTGTTGTTTGCCTCCACAGGTCATGGCGACTGCTAATTACTTCTAAATAAATCTACAAGAGTAAGGACTATGAGGGAGAGTCATCAAGACTTGTGTAGAGGAAATGTTTACCAGTCGCCCATAGCAAGCAATCAAATTGCTTCTTTTATTTTTCAGAGGCCTTTATTTTGAATGAAAGAAGCGATCTGATTGGTTGTTATGGGCAACTGGTCAACTTTTCCTTTGCACAAGTTTTGATGAATCTCCCTCATTGCCTTTTTTTTCTCAAATAAATTCTTTATTAGCAAATTTTTTATCCTTACAAAGCTTATACTAGTTTACTCAAAAATAGTTATGAAATATGTCTAAAATATTAATTTAGTATTTCAATTAATTTTTCCCTTTTCATCCCACCCACCCTTTTGCACCTCAGAGGGGAAAAAAATAAAGTTTATATACATATATCTCCATAATTAAAGGGGTACTCCGGTGGAAAACTTTTTTTTTTTAAGTCAACTGGTGCCAGAAAGTTAAACAGATTTTTAAATGACTTCTGTTGAAGCATTTTAATCCTTCCAGTACTTATTAGCTGCTAAATACTAAAGAGGAAATTATTTTCTTTTTGGAACACAGAGCTCTCTGCTGACATCATGAGCACAGTGCTCTCTGTTGACATCTCTCTCCATTTTAAGAACTTTCTTTTGCGATAAATTGCTCTTTCCTATACCACTAGCACATCAGATTTTTTTTATGAATTGATCCTTCCTTGGGGGTTAGGATCTTTCCAATGTTGGGCTATTAATTTCCTTGCACTATAAATCAACCGCCCCACTGCAATTTTTTAGTTTGCATCTATAGCTAGTGCCTTAACATATCCCAGTATACATGTCTTCAGATCCAAAGGAATTTTAATCCTAAACACATTCCCAATATAATTCAGCATACAATACCAATAATCTTTTGTATATGAACATTCCCACAACATATGGCTAAGAGCCGCATCCTCCTGGAGGCAGCGTGGACACAAGTCCTTTCTCTGTCCAATCTTAAAAAGAAAGGTGGGGGTCTGATATAATCTGTATAAGATATATACAGTATTTGTGATAGTCTGGCCCCTTCTCCCAAAGCCTGACTGGGGACAGATCCCAGGATAGACTTCCACTGTGCACCATCAACTTCCACCTCTATCTGCCATTTTGTAAACTCTTGGAAAAGGAGAAAAAAGAGCAGACAGAGGTGTGCACCTAAGTGCCGTAAATCCAAAAATTAATTGGACAAGGTCAAGTAGCAAGTTTGTGCTCACCTGATTGTTGTACTTAGAGCACAACATCTATAGTAGCATGTAACCTGATAATTAGGGTAGGTAGCCGGGGTGCAGCCAGGAGCTAGTCCCGTCCTAGGATGGACTTTGGTCGGTTTGTCAGATAGCAGTGGTGTGCCTGCAGCATTGGCAGGCTATGAAAAGTTGCTCCAATTTAGCGCTCAACCCAGAGTCTGTTTCAATGATGCTTGAGAGATCCGCATGAAGGATTTGATGCAGAATAAAAGGTAAAATAAAATGAAGTTCTTTATTCGGAATGATGTACTAGGACTACGCGTTTCGAGGGGTGGGACCCCCTCTTCGTCATGTCCAATGACCATGGCTTTGGTCTCAGGAACCGATAGAGGGTATATCCTTCCACGAGGAGGAGTGGTACCAGGCAGAAGATCTATAGGGCAGTTGTAAGGACGATGTGGAGGCAGAGACTCAGCCGGTTTCTTGCAGAATATGTCAGAGAAATCTTGGTAAGGTGGAGGCAGACCAGGCAAAGGAGGAGGACAAGAAACAACTTTAGGCTGGACTGGATTGAGACAAAGATTTTGACAGAACTGTCCCCAGCGAATCATTTCTCCAGTTCTCCAATCTAGTTGCGGAGAGATCCAGAATCCAAAAATGCAGGAGGAAGACTTGGCAGAAGCGAAGACATGTACAGAAATGGTCAAGCGAGGAGAGGTGGTATTCACACAAGGGACGCTTCTCCTACGTGCCCTAGGTGCGAGCGTTTTACCAGATACTGTGGACGAACAGAACAGTCTTTGAGGAAGTGTTCTGGGCTAGCACAATACATACGCAAATTATCACTGCATCGTCGTGATCTCTCATGTTGCGTAACGACAATGTGGAACTGCAAAGAAGGATAATTGCACGCTCCAAACCAACGACCAATAAGATCCACCTGCGCAATCGGACTCGCCGGTCCCGCCCCGGCTTCACAGTGAAAATCCAACAAGGAAAGATTGTCCAGCGCCTGGTGTGCACTTATAAAGCTTGCTTTTTTGCTTGACTGGAGTCACAGTTACAGGTAAAGGAACGTCTTACGCGTTTCGCACTCGCAGGTGCTTAATCGCAGATTGAATTCACAAATACAACATACAGGTAAAATACCTGAAAAACAGGTCACGTGTGATATAATAAAGGAACGTTCAAAAAACAAAATATGGATGAACGGATTCTTATATGGATGTTTTCAATGCACCAAATTACTAATTTGCACTCCGTGTGAACATGGACCAAACAAATTTTTATCACTTTCTTGTAAATAAAATGTTTCTTTGTTTGTTATATCTACAGATATGTAGTACTCATAATTAAATCACCATAGAACATGTAGCAACACTGGCGTTGCACAAATTAAAACTTGCATTTTATTCATTTTTCACACACCAGTATTTATACATTTTAATTTGTAGGTACAAACAGTGGAAAGGGGAAAAAAGGGGGAATACATATATATTTTTGAACATGATAATATTTTATTTCCCAAAAATAGGTTCGTTGAAATTACAACGTACCCTATTCCATTTCCACTATTTGTTACCAATGCATCTTACCATGAAAGTCCTTTTCAGAAATATTGCTCTGTTGTGTATTTACCAATGGGAATTTTAATGTCTATGATGGTTACGACTTTGGTCTCAGGAACCGATAGAGGGTATATCCTTCCACGAGGAGGAGTGGTACCAGGCAGAAGATCTATAGGGCAGTTGTAAGGACGATGTGGAGGCAGAGACTCAGCCGGTTTCTTGCAGAATATGTCAGAGAAATCTTGGTAAGGTGGAGGCAGACCAGGCAAAGGAGGAGGACAAGAAACAACTTTAGGCTGGACTGGATTGAGACAAAGATTTTGACAGAACTGTCCCCAGCGAATCATTTCTCCAGTTCTCCAATCTAGTTGCGGAGAGATCCAGAATCCAAAAATGCAGGAGGAAGACTTGGCAGAAGCGAAGACATGTACAGAAATGGTCAAGCGAGGAGAGGTGGTATTCACACAAGGGACGCTTCTCCTACGTGCCCTAGGTGCGAGCGTTTTACCAGATACTGTGGACGAACAGAACAGTCTTTGAGGAAGTGTTCTGGGCTAGCACAATACATACGCAAATTATCACTGCATCGTCGTGATCTCTCATGTTGCGTAACGACAATGTGGAACTGCAAAGAAGGATAATTGCACGCTCCAAACCAACGACCAATAAGATCCACCTGCGCAATCGGACTCGCCGGTCCCGCCCCGGCTTCACAGTGAAAATCCAACAAGGAAAGATTGTCCAGCGCCTGGTGTGCACTTATAAAGCTTGCTTTTTTGCTTGACTGGAGTCACAGTTACAGGTAAAGGAACGTCTTACGCGTTTCGCACTCGCAGGTGCTTAATCGCAGATTGAATTCACAAATACAACATACAGGTAAAATACCTGAAAAACAGGTCACGTGTGATATAATAAAGGAACGTTCAAAAAACAAAATATGGATGAACGGATTCTTATATGGATGTTTTCAATGCACCAAATTACTAATTTGCACTCCGTGTGAACATGGACCAAACAAATTTTTATCACTTTCTTGTAAATAAAATGTTTCTTTGTTTGTTATATCTACAGATATGTAGTACTCATAATTAAATCACCATAGAACATGTAGCAACACTGGCGTTGCACAAATTAAAACTTGCATTTTATTCATTTTTCACACACCAGTATTTATACATTTTAATTTGTAGGTACAAACAGTGGAAAGGGGAAAAAAGGGGGAATACATATATATTTTTGAACATGATAATATTTTATTTCCCAAAAATAGGTTCGTTGAAATTACAACGTACCCTATTCCATTTCCACTATTTGTTACCAATGCATCTTACCATGAAAGTCCTTTTCAGAAATATTGCTCTGTTGTGTATTTACCAATGGGAATTTTAATGTCTATGATGGTTACGATGCATTCCAAAAAATTCTAACAGTGAATGTAACAAAAACGGTATTAATCAATAAGTCATTATTAGTGTCACGCCGAGCGCTCCAGGTCCCCGCTCCTCCCCGGAGCGCTCGCAACATCCTTGCAACTGCAGCGCCCCGGTCAGATCTACTGACCGGGTGCGCTGCGATACCGCGCCCAGCCGGGATGCGATTCGCGATGCGGGTGGCGCCCGCTCGCGATGCGCACCCCGGCTCCCGTACCTGACTCACTCTCCGTCGGTCCTGTCCCGGCGCGCGCGGCCCCGCTCCCTAGGGCGCGCGTGCGCCGGGTCTCTGCGATTTAAAGGGCCACTGCGCCACTGATTGGCGCAGTTGGTCTAATTAGTGTGTTCACCTGTGCACTCCCTATGTATACCTCACTTCCCCTGCACTCCCTCGCCGGATCTTGTTGCCATTGTGCCAGTGAAAGCGTTTCCTTGTGTGTTCCTAGCCTGTGTTCCAGACCTCCTGCCGTTGCCCCTGACTACGATCCTTGCTGCCTGCCTCGACCTTCTGCTACGTCTGACCTTGCTCTTGTCTACTCCCTTGTACCGCGCCTATCTTCAGCAGTCAGAGAGGTTGAGCCGTTGCTAGTGGATACGACCTGGTTACTACCGCCGCTGCAAGACCATCCCGCTTTGCGGCGGGCTCTGGTGAATACCAGTAGTAACTTAGAACCGGTCCACTAGCACGGTCCACGCCAATCCCTCTCTGGCACAGAGGATCCACCTCCTGCCAGCCGAATCGTGACAGTAGATCCGGCCATGGATCCCGCTGAAGTTCCACTGCCAGTTGTCGCCGACCTCACCACGGTGGTCGCCCAGCAGTCGCAACAGATAGCGCAACAAGGCCACCAGCTGTCTCAACTGACCGTGATGCTACAGCAGCTACTACCACAGCTTCAGCAATCATCTCCTCCGCCAGCTCCTGCACCTCCTCCGCAGCGAGTGGCCGCTTCCGGCCTACGACTATCCTTGCCGGATAAATTTGATGGGGACTCTAAGTTTTGCCGTGGCTTTCTTTCACAATGTTCCCTGCACTTGGAGATGATGTCGGACCAGTTTCCTACTGAAAGGTCTAAGGTGGCTTTCGTAGTCAGCCTTCTGTCTGGGAAAGCTCTGTCATGGGCCACACCGCTCTGGGACCGCAATGACCCCGTCACTGCCTCTGTACACTCCTTCTTCTCGGAAATTCGAAGTGTCTTTGAGGAAGCTGCCCGAGCCTCTTCTGCTGAGACTGCCCTGCTGAACCTGGTCCAGGGTAATTCTTCCGTTGGCGAGTACGCCATCCAATTCCGTACTCTTGCTTCCGAATTATCCTGGAATAATGAGGCCCTCTGCGCGACCTTTAAAAAAGGCCTATCCAGCAACATTAAAGATGTTCTGGCCGCACGAGAAATTCCTGCTAACCTGCATGAACTCATTCATCTAGCCACTCGCATTGACATGCGTTTTTCCGAAAGGCGTCAGGAGCTCCGCCAGGATATGGACTTTGTTCGCACGAGGCGTTTTTTCTCCTCGGCTCCTCTCTCCTCTGGTCCTCTGCAATCCGTTCCTGTGCCTCCCGCCGTGGAGGCTATGCAAGTTGACCGGTCTCGCTTGACACCTCAAGAGAGGACACAACGCCGCATGGAGAATCTTTGCCTGTACTGTGCCGGTACCGAACACTTCCTGAAGGATTGTCCTATCCGTCCTCCCCGCCTGGAAAGACGTACGCAGACTCCGCACAAGGGTGAGACAGTTCTTGATGTCAACTCTGCTTCTCCACGCCTTACTGTGCCTGTGCGGATATCTGCCTCTACCTTCTCCTTCTCTACTATGGCCTTCTTGGATTCCGGATCTGCAGGAAATTTTATTTTGGCCTCTCTCATCAACAGGTTCAACATCCCGGTGACCAGTCTCGCCAGACCCCTCTACATCAATTGTGTTAACAATGAAAGATTGGACTGTACCGTGCGTTACCGCACGGAACCCCTCCTAATGTGCATCGGACCTCATCACGAAAAAATTGAGTTTTTGGTCCTCTCCAATTGCACTTCCGAAATTCTCCTTGGACTACCGTGGCTTCAACGCCATTCCCCAACCCTTGATTGGTCCACAGGAGAGATCAAGAGCTGGGGTACTTCTTGTGTCAGGGACTGTCTTAAACCGGCTTCCAGTACTCCCTGCCGTGACCCTGTGGTTCCCCCTGTAACCAGTCTTCCTAAGGCTTATATGGACTATGCTGACGTATTTTGCAAAAAGCAAGCTGAGACTTTACCTCCTCACAGGCCTTATGACTGTCCTATTGACCTCCTCCCGGGCACTACTCCACCCCGGGGCAGAATTTATTCTCTGTCCGCCCCAGAGACTCTTGCTATGTCTGAATACATCCAGGAAAATTTAAAAAAGGGGTTTATCCGCAAATCCTCCTCTCCTGCCGGAGCTGGATTTTTCTTTGTGTCCAAAAAAGATGGCTCCCTACGTCCTTGCATTGATTACCGCGGACTTAATAAAATCATGGTAAAGAACCGCTACCCCCTACCTCTTATCTCAGAACTCTTTGATCGCCTTCAAGGTGCCCACATCTTTACCAAACTGGACTTAAGAGGTGCTTATAATCTCATCCGCATCAGGGAGGGGGACGAATGGAAAACTGCATTTAACACCAGATATGGACACTTTGAGTATCTGGTCATGCCCTTTGGCCTGTGCAACGCCCCTGCCGTCTTCCAAGACTTTGTTAATGAAATTTTTCGTGATCTCTTATATTCCTGTGTTGTTGTGTATCTGGACGATATTCAGATTTTTTCTGCCAACTTAGAAGAACACCGCCAGCATGTCCGCATGGTTCTTCAGAGACTTCGAGACAATCAACTTTATGCCAAAATGGAGAAATGTCTGTTTGAATGTCAATCTCTTCCTTTCCTAGGATACTTGGTCTCTGGCCAAGGACTACAAATGGACCCAGATAAACTCTCTGCCGTCTTAGATTGGCCACGCCCCTCCGGACTCCGTGCTATCCAACGTTTTTTGGGGTTCGCCAATTATTACAGACAATTTATTCCACATTTTTCCACTATTGTGGCTCCTATCGTGGCTTTAACCAAGAAGAATGCCAATCCTAAGTCCTGGTCTCCCCAAGCGGAAGACGCATTTAAACGGCTCAAGTCTGCCTTTTCTTCTGCTCCCGTGCTCTCCAGACCTGACCCATCTAAACCCTTCCTATTGGAGGTTGATGCCTCCTCAGTGGGAGCTGGAGCGGTCCTTCTACAAAAAAATTCTTCCGGGCATGCTGTTACTTGTGGGTTTTTTTCTAGGACCTTCTCCCCGGCGGAGAGGAACTACTCCATCGGGGATCGAGAACTACTGGCCATTAAATTGGCACTTGAGGAATGGAGGCATCTGCTGGAGGGATCAAAATTTCCAGTTATCATTTACACCGATCACAAGAATCTCTCCTATCTCCAGTCTGCCCAACGGCTGAATCCTCGCCAGGCCAGGTGGTCGTTGTTCTTTGCCCGTTTTAACTTTGAAATTCATTTTCGCCCTGCCGACAAGAACATTAGGGCCGATGCTCTCTCTCGTTCCTCGAATGCCTCGGAAGTAGAGGTCTCTCCGCAACACATCATTCCTCCTGACTGTCTGATCTCCACTTCTCCAGCCTCCATCAGGCAAACTCCTCCAGGGAAGACCTTCGTTTCTCCACGCCAACGTCTCGGGATTTTCAAATGGGGTCACTCCTCCCACCTCGCAGGCCATGCGGGCATCAAAAAGTCCTTGCAACTCATCTCTCGTTTCTATTGGTGGCCGACTCTGGAGACGGATGTCGTTGATTTTGTGCGGGCCTGTACTGTCTGTGCCCGGGATAAGACTCCTCGCCAGAAGCCTGCTGGTCTCCTTCATCCTCTGCCTGTCCCCGAACAGCCTTGGTCTCTGATTGGTATGGACTTTATTACAGACCTACCCCCATCCCGTGGCAACACTGTTGTTTGGGTGGTCGTTGATCGATTTTCCAAGATGGCACATTTTATTCCTCTTCCTGGTCTTCCTTCAGCGCCTCAGTTGGCAAAACAATTTTTTGTACACATTTTTCGTCTTCACGGTTTGCCCACGCAGATCGTCTCGGATAGAGGCGTCCAATTCATGTCAAAATTCTGGAGGGCTCTCTGTAAACAACTCAAGATTAAATTAAACTTCTCTTCTGCTTATCATCCTCAATCCAATGGGCAAGTAGAAAGAATTAACCAGGTCCTGGGTGACTATTTACGGCATTTTGTTTCCTCCCGCCAGGATGACTGGGCAGATCTTCTACCATGGGCCGAATTCTCGTACAACTTCAGAGTCTCTGAATCTTCTGCTAAATCCCCATTTTTCGTGGTGTACGGCCATCACCCTCTTCCCCCCCTCCCTATTCCCTTGCCCTCTGGTTTGCCCGCTGTGGATGAAGTGACTCGTGATCTTTCCACCATATGGAAAGAGACCCAAAATTCTCTTTTACAGGCTTCATCTCGCATGAAAAGGTTTGCCGATAAGAAAAGGAGAGCTCCCCCCATTTTTGCTCCCGGAGACAAGGTATGGCTCTCCGCTAAATATGTCCGCTTTCGTGTCACCAGTTACAAACTGGGACCACGCTATCTTGGTCCTTTCAAAGTCTTGTGCCAGATTAATCCTGTCTCTTACAAACTTCTTCTTCCTCCTTCTCTACGTATTCCCAATGCCTTTCATGTCTCTCTCCTTAAACCACTCATCATCAACCGTTTCTCTCCCAAACTTGTTTCTCCCACTCCTGTTTCCGGTTCTTCTGACATCTTCTCCGTGAAGGAGATACTGGCCTCCAAGACGGTCAGAGGGAAAAATATTTTTTTGGTTGATTGGGAGGGCTGTGGTCCTGAAGAGAGATCCTGGGAACCTGAGGACAACATCCTAGACAAAAGTCTGGTCCTCAGGTTCTCAGGCTCCAAGAAGAGGGGGAGACCCAAGGTGGGGGGGTACTGTTACGCCGAGCGCTCCGGGTCCCCGCTCCTCCCCGGAGCGCTCGCAACATCCTCGCAACTGCAGCGCCCCGGTCAGATCTACTGACCGGGTGCGCTGCGATACCGCCCCCAGCCGGGATGCGATTCGCGATGCGGGTGGCGCCCGCTCGAGATGCGCACCCCGGCTCCCGTACCTGACTCGCTCTCCGTCGGTCCTGTCCCGGCGCGCGCGGCCCCGCTCCCTAGGGCGCGCGCGCGCCGGGTCTCTGCGATTTAAAGGGCCACTGCGCCACTGATTGGCGCAGTTGGTCTAATTAGTGTGTTCACCTGTGCACTCCCTATGTATACCTCACTTCCCCTGCACTCCCTCGCCGGATCTTGTTGCCATTGTGCCAGTGAAAGCGTTTCCTTGTGTGTTCCTAGCCTGTGTTCCAGACCTCCTGCCGTTGCCCCTGACTACGATCCTTGCTGCCTGCCTCGACCTTCTGCTACGTCCGACCTTGCTCTTGTCTACTCCCTTGTACCGCGCCTATCTTCAGCAGTCAGAGAGGTTGAGCCGTTGCTAGTGGATACGACCTGGTTACTACCGCCGCTGCAAGACCATCCCGCTTTGCGGCGGGCTCTGGTGAATACCAGTAGTAACTTAGAACCGGTCCACTAGCACTGTCCACGCCAATCCCTCTCTGGCACAGAGGATCCACCTCCTGCCAGCCGAATCGTGACAATTAGATCTAGCTTCCTATTCATACCACGCAGATGTCTGGTGTCTAGGAGAAAAATTCAATAGGTTTCCCTATTGATAAGTCTTCTCCTAAGGTCTCCTCCTCTTACATCCAATTTGACTCTTTCGACACCAGACACCCGCAAGGAATCCATGGAGCCCCCATGTAAATCCCTAAAGTGTCGTGACAACATGGAAATACCTATTTTATCTCCTTTGAATTCTGAGATATGCCTTCTGATTCGAGTTTTTAATGTATTTGATGTAGATCCTACATACTGCATGTTACATAGATTGCAAGTAGCCACATAAACTAAATGCAATTGCAATTTAATTGCAATTATATACTAATTGCAATTTATATACTCTCGTATCGGATACATTTTACCAGTAGCACAAGAAATTGTTTCTTTTGTGGGGAACATATGTGTACAGGTAATGCATATGTTATGACCACAACCCTAATTGCCCATGGTTTTTAACCAATTTCCCATGCTATCCGGTTTATTTTTAACATTGGTAGAACTAAAGAGACTAGGAGACACAACTGAACCAATTGTGGGGCCCCTCTTTGACACTTCCTGAATTCCGTTTTTGATTACCTCTCTTATAATAGGGTCAGTTTCAAGGATAGGGGTGTATTTCATAATAATATTATTATTTTTTTGGATGTAAGAGGAGGAGACCTTAGGAGAAGACTTATCAATAGGGAAACCTATTGGATTTTTCTCCTAGACAACAGACATCCGCGTGGTATGAATAGGAGGCTAGATCTAATTATGACTTATTGATTAATGCGGTTTTTTGTTACATTCACTGTTAGAATTTTTTGGAATGCATCGTAACCATCATAGACATTAGAATTCCAGTTGGTAAATACACAACGGAGCAATATTTCTGAAAAGGACTTTCATGGAAAGATGCATTGGTAACAAATAGTGGAAATGTAATAGGGTACGTTGTAATTTCAACGAACCTAATTTTGGGAAATAAAATATTATGTTATTATGTATATCATGTTCGAAAATATATATGTATTCACCCTTTTTTCCCCTTGTTGCTGAAATACAACTCCCATCATGCCTGGACAGCATCTGCCTGGACAGTTGTAGTTTTGCAGCATCTGGAGGCACACTGGTTAGGAAACATTGTCTGTTTCCTAACTTAGTGTTTCTCAACCCATGTGCCTCCAGCTGTGGCAAAACTATAACTCCCAGCATGCACTGACAGACCATGCATGCTGGGAGTTGTAGTTTTGCAACAGCTGGAGGCACATTGGTTGTGAAACACTTAGTTAGGTAGCAAACTCTCAGTGTTTTGCAACCAGTGTGCCTCCAGCTGTTGCAAAACTACAACTCCCAGCATGCAACTCCCTGCATCACCCCCCCCCTCTCCCCCAATGTGAATGTACAGGGTACACTCACATGGGGGGGGGGGGGGGGGGGGGCTTAGAGTGTGTTTCTAGCTGCAAGTTTGATATGCCACAAATTTTGCTCTGCAGCTCAAACTCTCAGCAGTAAACTACTTTGATCCCCCGCCCGTGTGACTGTACCCTAAAAACACAACACTACACTAACATAAAATAAAAAGTAAAAAACACTACATATACACATACCCCTACACCGCCCCCCTCCCCAATAAAAATGAAAAACGTCTCGTACGGCACTGTTTCCTAAACGGAGCCTCCAGCTGTTACAAAACAACTCCCCAGTATTGCCGGACAGCCATTGACTGTCCAGGCATGCTGGGAGTTTTGCAACAGCTGGAGGCACCCTGTTTGGGAATCACTGGCGTAGAATACCCCTATGTCCACCCCTATGCAAATCCCCAATCTAGGCCCCAAATGCGCATGGCGCTCTCTCACTTTGGAGCCCTGTCGTATTTCAAGGCAACAGTTTAGGGCCACATATGGGGTATCACTGTACTCTGCAGAATTTGCCTAACAAATATTGAGGGGCTTTTTCTTCTTTAACCCCTTATGAAAAGGTCAAGTTGGGGTGTACACCAGCATGTTAGTGTAAAAAAAATCAAAATTTTACACTAACTTGCTGGTGTTGTCCTCTACATTTCATTTTCACAAGAGGTAAAAGGAAAAAATGCCCCCAAAAAATTGTAACACAATTTCTCCTGAGTACGGAGATACCCCATATGTGGACGCAAAGTGCTCTGCGGGCGCACAACAAGGCCCAGAAGGGAGAGTGCACCATGTACATTTTAGGTGATTTGCACAGGGGGGCTGATTGCTACAGCGGTTCTTACAATAGCAAAAAAACACACACATGTGACCCCATTTTGGAAACTAGAACCCTCATGGAATGTAATGAGGGGTGCAGTGAGAATTTACACCCCACAGGTGTGTGACAGATCTTTGCAAAAGTGATCTGTGAAAATGAAAAATGTAATTTTTTATTTGCACAGCCCACTGTTCTAAAGATCTGTCAGACCCCTGTGGGGTATTAAGGCTCACTGTACCCCTTGTAATGTTTCTCAAGGGGTCTAGTTTCCAAAATGGTATGCCATGTGGGTTTTATTTTTTGCATTCCTGGCACCATAAGGGCTTCCTAAATGCGACATGATCCCCCCCCCCCCCCCCCCCCCCCCCAAGCAAAATTTTCTCTCCAAAGCACTGTTATCTGTGGTGTTTGATAGGACTGCAGGTCACGTCAACTACATCATCTGTACTCAGAGAGTTATCACTGTGTTATCTGTGGTGTTACATAGGACTGCAGGTAACACCCACTACATTATCTTTACTCATAGAGTTATCACTGTGTTATCTGTGGTGTTACATAGGACTGCAGGTCACATATACTACATCATCTGTACTCAGAGAGTTATCACTGTGTTATCTGTGGTGTTTTATAGGACTGCAGGTCACATCAACTACATCATCTGTACTCAGAGAGTTATCACTGTGTTATCTGTGGTGTTAGATAGGACTGCAGGTCACATCTACTACATTATCTGTACTCAGAGAGTCATCACTGTGTTATCTGTGGTGTTACATAGGACTGCAGGTCACATCAACTACATCATCTGTACTCAGAGAGTTATCACTGTGTTATCTGTGGTGTTACATAGGACTGCAGGTCACACCCACTACATTATCTTTACTCATAGAGTTATCACTGTGTTATCTGTGGTGTTACATAGGACTGCAGGTCACATATACTACATCATCTGTACTCAGAGAGTTATCACTGTGTTATCTGTGGTGTTTTATAGGACTGCAGGTCACATCAACTACATCATCTGTACTCATAGAGTTATCACTGTGTTATCTGTGGTGTTAGATAGGACTGCAGGTCACATCTACTACATTATCTGTACTCAGAGAGTCATCACTGTGTTATCTGTGGTGTTACATAGGACTGCAGGTCACATCAACTACATCATCTGTACTCAGAGAGTTATCACTGTGTTATCTGTGGTGTTAGATAGGACTGCAGGTCACATCTACTACATTATCTGTACTCAGAGAGTCATCACTGTGTTATCTGTGGTGTTACATAGGACTGCAGGTCACATCAACTACATCATCTGTACTCAGAGAGTTATCACTGTGTTATCTGTGGTGTTAGATAGGACTGCAGGTCACATCAACTACATCATCTGTACTCAGAGAGTTATCACTGTGTTATCTGTGGTGTTACATAGGACTGCAGGTCACACCCACTACGTTATCTTTACTCATAGAGTTATCACTGTTATCTGTGGTGTTACATAGGACTGCAGGTCACATCTACTACATTATCTGTACTCAGTTATCACTGTGTTATCGGTGGTGTTACATAGGACTGCAGGTCACATCTACTCCATTATCTGTACTCAGTTATCACTGTGTTATCTGTGGTGTTACATAGGACTTCAGGTCACATCAACTCCATTATCTGTACTCATAGAGTTATCACTGTGTTATCTGTGGTGTTACATAGGACTGCAGGTCACATCAACTCCATTATCTGTACTCATAGAGTTATCACTGTGTTATCTGTGGTGTTACATAGGACTGCAGGTCACATCAACTCCATTATCTGTACTAAGAGAGTTATCACTGTGTTATCGGTGGTGTTACATAGGACTGCAGGTCACATCTACTACATAATCTTTACTCAGGGAGTTATCACTGTGTTATCGCCTTGTTAATCACTGACAGGGGTCACATGACAGATTTTAGACCAGACATTTACGTCATATGTCCATATGTCATGTTGCAGCGTTTCCTTGAAAAAGTTTATGACCAGACCCGCTCCCAGATTGTCAAGAAGGACTTTGTCCGCTCCCTAATGCAGGAGCTGAGGAAAGAACACGGCGGCAGACATGACCGCATGGCGGTCTTAAAAAAAATGGTCCGGGACCGGGTGGACCGGGTCCGACAAATACGGGACCAGTATCACCCAGGTAAGGTATTGGTGACAGTTATGTAAGGGCAGATGTAATTAATCTTAGGGCAGATGTTGTTAACCCTATTTGTTTGTGAGTCTGACTCCAGATTGTGGTAACATATGTGGTGACCGGGTGTCTTGAAGTTATGAGGCAGCTGTGGGTCACCAGCTCTGGGGGGGTGTTGGTAGGCCAGAGACCTAGGTTCTGGACTGGATGGTACAATCCGCAGACCCAGATGGTATGAGTGCCCGGTGTCGAGACGCCAGGAAGGTTTGGTGGCTCTGGTGACCTTCCGACTGGGTGTCCCAGGAGATCCCCTGCTAGGTGTTGTGTAGCAATAAGAGACAGAGTCCCAAATAAGGATCAACGGAACTTTTACTGGCAGTCCAGATGGTACAGTACAGATCCAGGGCTCAGGAGCGATCCTGTGAAGCGTGAGACTAGAGGACTTGCTGAGACTTAAAGTGCCGGACCGGCTAAGTTGCTTACTTGCAATCTTGAAGACAGGTTCTGCGACTTGGGAGATTAGAGATGAATTCTGTATAGAAGACTTTGATAGCATAGCCCTCTGCACAGGTGCAGTATTCGGGCCACTTTCTCCACACTAGCCACTAGAGACTTGCACAGCAGCCACACTAGATCTTGCCTTGGCAAAGGGTAGACCTAGATTAAATTAGAATATACAGTGTAGGGGGTTGTCTTAATGCTCAGCAATCCTGATAGGCTCACCACATGTCACATGATCCTACCAGTAACCCATGGTAACAAGAGAAGTTTCATGCTTTATGCATGCATTAACTCCTTAAGTGCAAAACATATGAATATGCATATTAAACAGAGTATTATGCACAAACAGGATTAATACTGGAATCAATATAAGTGCTATAGTAACAAAATATATTCTAAACCACATGTTATCTATACAATACAAGGATAATGCATAAAAGACATTAACTTAGGACCCCAAAGACACATGTTCAGCCGAAGGTCAAAGGCTCATCAGCAGGACAGTATTGCAGACACTGTTCGGGGACATTACACATATATCACCACCCAAGGTATTCATAGTACAGCTGAAAAAAGACATACGTCCATCAAGTTAAACCATGGAATTTAAGTGAAGTGGTGTGGTGGGTTAAAGGGGAAGGGTTGGTATTTTATAACTGCATAGGTTATAAGAACTGATTTTTAACTTTATAAACATTGTGTTATTATAGGAGCTCCTTTAGCCTCGGTCCTTCCAAAGCGGACCAGGCGACAGGCCGAGGCAGAGGAGGAGGAGGAAGAGGAGGGGATCATCCCGGAGGAGGAAGAGGAGAGGATCATCCCGAAGGAGGAGGAGACACAGGAGCAGGAGGAGGAACAGCCAGGGCCCTCCCACATGGCCCAAGCCATACCACCAGCACCACAGGAGGGAGAGGAGGGGGATTCCTCCCCACTCTCCAGTCAATATGTAGCCTACACTCCAAATCAGGAAAGTAAGTATATGCACACATCCTTATAATTTTGTATGCATAAGATGTACAGAATAAAGCGGGCAACATTCAAGGTGAAACAAAACAATACAGTAATTTTATACAGTAACATTAGACAGTAATTCATGTAAATAAATATAAATAATCTCATGTAAATATATACGGTATATATATATATATATATATATATATATATATATATATATGTGTGTGTGTGTTTTATATTTTTTTATAATACCTCAGTCATGCACCGGTATCTATGGTGAGGTCCTGAAGGTTTATGATTATAGTTTTATTTTTCTTACACAATGGTATGGATTTCAGGAGAATTTATTGACTGGTGATAAGATATTATTTGTAAATTAAAATAAAAAAGTTATTAGGACAAATATATTTGCTCATGTATTTAAAAAACAAATAATTTGTTAATGTTATTTCTAAAGCATTTATACTTGATAACAAAGTTATAAATTAGTTTAATATATTGTTATGTTATGTATTGTAAGTGCTTTTACATATGCTATACAAACATACATGTTACTCTTCATTACAATTAATTCTATGTTTTTTTTTAATCAGTTGCCCAACAATAAAAAAAAAAAAAAAAAAAAAAAAAAAAGACCATGAAAAAATGAGAAAGGACATGATGAGGATGGCGCGGAAAATATCGGGATTGGAGGAGTTGATTAATAAGTTAACATAGTTTTTTTTTTTTGTTATATTTATTTCTTCATTTTCTTTATAAGTTAATCATAAAAAAAAAACGTGTGGTCTCCTTTTTATTTCTTTTTTTCCCTTGTTTAGAACAGGTGACTAAAAATTTCCATGTGGGCTTTTTGTTGGGAGGAGTTAACAGCAATGGTCTAATGGGTCTGCAGCATGAGTAGACATGACCGCACTAGACGTGAACGCAGCATAAGTAGTCAATATCGTGGCAAATTTACTTGGGTTTTTACGTGACAGCAGCATGATCAGAAAATATAGTGGCAGAATGACTCAGGTTTTATGTGACAGTAGCATGATCAGACAATATAGTGGCAGAATTAATCAGGTTTTACGTGATCGCAGCATATGTAGTCAATATTGTGGAAAATTTACTTGGGTTTTTACGTGACAGCAGCATTAACAGACAATATAGTGGCAGAATGACTCAGTTTTTACAAAACCGCAGCATGAGTAGACAATATCGTGGCAAAAAAAATCAGCCTGATGGCAGAAGCAGTAGTAATAGTAATATATAATGTCATAATCACTCAGGCAAGGGTTACAAGCAGCAGCAGTAGTGGTTATAGTACTAGATAGAGTAAAAACACTCGGGGAAGAGGTGACAGCAGCAGTAGTGGTAATAGTAGTATATAGTGACAAATCACTCGTGCAAGAGGTGCCATGAGCAGCAGCAGTAGTAATAATAGTAGACAATATAGTGCCAAATCACTCGGGCAACAGGTGCCATGAGCAGCAGCAATGTTAATAGTAGTATATAGAGGCAAATCCCTCTGGCAAGAAGTTCCATCAGTAGCAGCAACAGTAGTAATAGTAATAGATAGTGTCAAATCACTCTGTCAAGAGGTGCCATCAGCAGCAGCAGTAGTAATAGATAGTGGCAAATCACTCTGGCAAGAGGTACCATCAGCAGCAGCAGTAGTAGTAATAGATAGTGGCAAATCACTCTGGCAAGAGGTGCCATCAGCCGCAGCAGTAGTAATAGATAGTGGCACATCACTCTGGCAAGAGGTGCCATCAGCAGCAGTGGTAATAGTAATAAAAAAAATGGCAAAGGACTCGGGCAAGAGGTGCCATCAGCAGCAGCAGTAGTAATAGTAATAGATAGTGGCAAATCACTCTGGCAAGAGGTGCCATCGGCAGCAGCAGTAGTAATAGTAATAGATAGTGGCAAATCACTCTGCCAAGAGGTGCCATCAGCAGCAGCAGTAGAAATAGATAGTGGCAAATCACTCTGGCAAGAGGTGCCATCAGCAGCAGCAGTAGTAATAGATAGTGGCAAATCACTCTGCCAAGAGGTGCCATCAGCAGTAGCAGTAGTAATAGATAGTGGCATATAACTCTGTCAAGAGGTGCCATCAGCAGCAGTGGTAATAGTAATAAAAAAAATGGCAAAGCACTCGGGCAAGAGGTGCCATCAGCAGCAGCAGTAGTGATAGTAATAGATAGTGGCAAATCACTCTGCCAAGAGGTGCCATCAGCAGCAGCAGTAGTAATAGTATTAGATAGTTGCAAATCACTCTGCCAAGAGGTGCCATCAGCAGCAGCAGTAGTAAAGATAGTGGCAAATCACTCTGGCAAGAGGTGCCTTCAGCAGCAGCAGCAGTAGTAATAGATAGTGGCATATCCCTCTGGCAAGAGGTGCCATCAGCAGCAGTGGTAATAGTAATAAAAAAAATGCCAAAGCACTCGGGCAAGAGGTGCCATCTGCAGCAGCAGTAGTAATAGATAGTGGGATATCACTCTGTCAAGAGGTGCCATCAGCAGCAGTGGTAATAGTAATAAAGAAAATGGCAAAGCACTCGGGCAAGAGGTGCCATCAGCAGCAGCAGTAGTAATAGATAGTGAGTGGGATATCACTCTGGCAAGAGGTGCCATCAGATGTAGTGGTAATAGTAATGAAAAAATGGCAAATCACTCTGCCAATAGGTGCCATCAGCAGCAGTGGTAATAGTAATAGATAGTGGTAAATCACTCTGGTAAGAGGTGCCATCAGCCGCAGCAGTAGTAATAGATAGTGGCAAATCACTCTGGCAAGAGGTGCCATCAGCAGCAGCAGTAGTAATAGTAATAGATAGTGGCAAATCACTCTGCCAAGAGGTGCCATCAGCAGCAGCAGTAGAAATAGATAGTGGCAAATCCCTCTGGCAAGAGGTGCCATCAGCAGCAGCAGTAGTAATAGATAGTGGCAAATCACTCTGCCAAGAGGTGCCATCAGCAGTAGCAGTAGTAATAGATAGTGGCATATAACTCTGTCAAGAGGTGCCATCAGCAGCAGTGGTAATAGTAATAAAAAAAATGGCAAAGCACTCGGGCAAGAGGTGCCATCAGCAGCAGCAGTAGTAATAGTAATAGATAGTGGCAAATCACTCTGCCAAGAGGTGCCATCAGCAGCAGCAGTAGTAATAGTATTAGATAGTTGCAAATCACTCTGCCAAGAGGTGCCATCAGCAGCAGCAGTAGTAAAGATAGTGGCAAATCACTCTGGCAAGAGGTGCCTTCAGCAGCAGCAGCAGTAGTAATAGATAGTGGCATATCCCTCTGGCAAGAGGTGCCATCAGCAGCAGTGGTAATAGTAATAAAAAAAATGCCAAAGCACTCGGGCAAGAGGTGCCATCTGCAGCAGCAGTAGTAATAGATAGTGGGATATCACTCTGTCAAGAGGTGCCATCAGCAGCAGTGGTAATAGTAATAAAGAAAATGGCAAAGCACTCGGGCAAGAGGTGCCATCAGCAGCAGCAGTAGTAATAGATAGTGAGTGGGATATCACTCTGGCAAGAGGTGCCATCAGATGTAGTGGTAATAGTAATGAAAAAATGGCAAATCACTCTGCCAATAGGTGCCATCAGCAGCAGTGGTAATAGTAATAGATAGTGGTAAATCACTCTGGCAAGAGGTGCCATCAGCCGCAGCAGTAGTAATAGATAGTGGCAAATCACTCTGGCAAGAGATGCCATCAGCAGCAGTGGTAATAGTAATAAAAAATATGGCAAAGGACTCAGGCAAGAGGTGCCATCAGCAGCAGCAGTAGTAATAGTAATAGATAGTGGCAAATCACTCTGGCAAGAGGTGCCATCAGCAGCAGCAGTAGTAATAGTAATAGATAGTGGCAAATCACTCTGCCAAGAAGTGCCATCAGCAGCAGCAGTAGAAATAGATAGTGGCAAATCACTCTGGCAAGAGGTGCCATCAGCAGCAGCAGTAGTAATAGATAGTGGCAAATCACTCTGCCAAGAGGTGCCATCAGCAGTAGCAGTAGTAATAGATAGTGGCATATCACTCTGGCAAGAGGTGCCATCAGCAGCAGTGGTAATAGTAATAAAAAAAATGGCAAAGCACTCGGGCAAGAGGTGCCATCAGCAGCAGCAGTAGTAATAGTAATAGATAGTGGCAAATCACTCTGCCAAGAGGTGCCATCAGCAGCAGCAGTAGTAATAGTATTAGATAGTGGCAAATCACTCTGCCAAGAGGTGCCATCAGCAGCAGCAGTAGTAAAGATAGTGGCAAATCACTCTGGCAAGAGGTGCCATCAGCAGCAGCAGTAGTAATAGATAGTGGCATATCACTCTGGCAAGAGGTGCCATCAGCAGCAGTGGTAATAGTAATAAAAAAATGCCAAAGCACTCGGGCAAGAGGTGCCATCAGCAGCAGCAGTAGTAATAGATAGTGGGATATCACTCTGTCAAGAGGTGCCATCAGCAGCAGTGGTAATAGTAATAAAAAAAAATGGCAAAGCACTTGGGCAAGAGGTGCCATCAGCAGCAGCAGTAGTAATAGATAGTGAGTGGGATATCACTCTGGCAAGAGGTGCCATCAGATGTAGTGGTAATAGTAATGAAAAAATGGCAAATCACTCTGCCAATAGGTGCCATCAGCAGCAGTGGTAATAGTAATAGATAGTGGTAAATCACTCTGGCAAGAGGTGCCATCAGCCGCAGCAGTAGTAATAGAAAGCGGCAAATCACTCGGGCAAAGGGTGACAGCAGCAGTATGAGTACTATATAGGTACATAATCACTCAGCCTTTTTGCATCAGCAGTAGGAGACCATATAGTGGCAAAATGACAAAGGCTTGAAGTTGCAGCAGCATGGGGAGTACATTGGAAAAGCAGAATGACACAGGCCTGAGGTTGCTGTAGCCTGACTAGACCATATGGCCTCAAAATTTGAAAGTTTAAATAACTTTTTTTTATATGCAATACATTACTTTTTAAATAGATGAGCAATTACATTTTAAACTAATGTTCCAGCAGCATGAGGACAGCATATAGTGGCTTAATGACACAGCCTGGAAATATTTATGCCCTTTAACACTAACTGCCCACTATGAGTTTAAAAGGAAAATAATATAAAGTCCAAAGTGCATATTATAACACTTTCTTGGAATGCATAATAAAAATAAATAAATATCAAAAACATCACCAGTGTTACTGGTGCATGACTTTGGTATTGTAATAAAATATTTAATTTATATAATAATATGAGGAAACTTACATTTTTTTTTAATATCATTTAAAAAAAAAATAATACGCACAATTACTGCAATGGAAATGTCTATTATGGTTGAAAGTATGTTGCTATCGGCCTTTAAACTTCTAACTCACAGACACAAAACAGAAGTCTAAATAATGTTAGATAGAAGTAGGTAAGTTGTGGAGGTCCTGCATATGGTCAGCTCTAACAGGGGAGGACGGTGGGCACCGTTTTGCGACGGGCCATATGATGAATTGAAAAACACTGTCTCCACTGTCCCACTCCGTTTTGGTTTGTTGCTCCAGTCGGCAAGACCAGAGCTCCAGCGGAGTGGCGTCTGACGCCATGATAAGGTCAAAATAGAGTGAGATGTTGGTAGCAAAGACCGACTGTTTGAAAGTCCATTAACGGGATTGTACGATTCTGTCCGGACTAAAGAAAAATAGCCTTCCTGATAATGGAAAATTCATTGCAGTAGTAATGTGTATTCTAAAATCGACAATGTAATCCCTTTTAATGAAAAAAAAATTCCTCATATTATATATATAATATGCAGCAGCAGTAGTAATAGATAGTGGCATATCCCTCTGGCAAGAGGTGCCATCAGCAGCAGTGGTAATAGTAATAAAAAAAATGCCAAAGCACTCGGGCAAGAGGTGCCATCTGCAGCAGCAGTAGTAATAGATAGTGGGATATCACTCTGTCAAGAGGTGCCATCAGCAGCAGTGGTAATAGTAATAAAGAAAATGGCAAAGCACTCGGGCAAGAGGTGCCATCAGCAGCAGCAGTAGTAATAGATAGTGAGTGGGATATCACTCTGGCAAGAGGTGCCATCAGATGTAGTGGTAATAGTAATGAAAAAATGGCAAATCACTCTGCCAATAGGTGCCATCAGCAGCAGTGGTAATAGTAATAGATAGTGGTAAATCACTCTGGCAAGAGGTGCCATCAGCCGCAGCAGTAGTAATAGATAGTGGCAAATCACTCTGGCAAGAGATGCCATCAGCAGCAGTGGTAATAGTAATAAAAAATATGGCAAAGGACTCAGGCAAGAGGTGCCATCAGCAGCAGCAGTAGTAATAGTAATAGATAGTGGCAAATCACTCTGGCAAGAGGTGCCATCAGCAGCAGCAGTAGTAATAGTAATAGATAGTGGCAAATCACTCTGCCAAGAAGTGCCATCAGCAGCAGCAGTAGAAATAGATAGTGGCAAATCACTCTGGCAAGAGGTGCCATCAGCAGCAGCAGTAGTAATAGATAGTGGCAAATCACTCTGCCAAGAGGTGCCATCAGCAGTAGCAGTAGTAATAGATAGTGGCATATCACTCTGGCAAGAGGTGCCATCAGCAGCAGTGGTAATAGTAATAAAAAAAATGGCAAAGCACTCGGGCAAGAGGTGCCATCAGCAGCAGCAGTAGTAATAGTAATAGATAGTGGCAAATCACTCTGCCAAGAGGTGCCATCAGCAGCAGCAGTAGTAATAGTATTAGATAGTGGCAAATCACTCTGCCAAGAGGTGCCATCAGCAGCAGCAGTAGTAAAGATAGTGGCAAATCACTCTGGCAAGAGGTGCCATCAGCAGCAGCAGTAGTAATAGATAGTGGCATATCACTCTGGCAAGAGGTGCCATCAGCAGCAGTGGTAATAGTAATAAAAAAATGCCAAAGCACTCGGGCAAGAGGTGCCATCAGCAGCAGCAGTAGTAATAGATAGTGGGATATCACTCTGTCAAGAGGTGCCATCAGCAGCAGTGGTAATAGTAATAAAAAAAAATGGCAAAGCACTTGGGCAAGAGGTGCCATCAGCAGCAGCAGTAGTAATAGATAGTGAGTGGGATATCACTCTGGCAAGAGGTGCCATCAGATGTAGTGGTAATAGTAATGAAAAAATGGCAAATCACTCTGCCAATAGGTGCCATCAGCAGCAGTGGTAATAGTAATAGATAGTGGTAAATCACTCTGGCAAGAGGTGCCATCAGCCGCAGCAGTAGTAATAGAAAGCGGCAAATCACTCGGGCAAAGGGTGACAGCAGCAGTATGAGTACTATATAGGTACATAATCACTCAGCCTTTTTGCATCAGCAGTAGGAGACCATATAGTGGCAAAATGACAAAGGCTTGAAGTTGCAGCAGCATGGGGAGTACATTGGAAAAGCAGAATGACACAGGCCTGAGGTTGCTGTAGCCTGACTAGACCATATGGCCTCAAAATTTGAAAGTTTAAATAACTTTTTTTTATATGCAATACATTACTTTTTAAATAGATGAGCAATTACATTTTAAACTAATGTTCCAGCAGCATGAGGACAGCATATAGTGGCTTAATGACACAGCCTGGAAATATTTATGCCCTTTAACACTAACTGCCCACTATGAGTTTAAAAGGAAAATAATATAAAGTCCAAAGTGCATATTATAACACTTTCTTGGAATGCATAATAAAAATAAATAAATATCAAAAACATCACCAGTGTTACTGGTGCATGACTTTGGTATTGTAATAAAATATTTAATTTATATAATAATATGAGGAAACTTACATTTTTTTTTAATATCATTTAAAAAAAAAATAATACGCACAATTACTGCAATGGAAATGTCTATTATGGTTGAAAGTATGTTGCTATCGGCCTTTAAACTTCTAACTCACAGACACAAAACAGAAGTCTAAATAATGTTAGATAGAAGTAGGTAAGTTGTGGAGGTCCTGCATATGGTCAGCTCTAACAGGGGAGGACGGTGGGCACCGTTTTGCGACGGGCCATATGATGAATTGAAAAACACTGTCTCCACTGTCCCACTCCGTTTTGGTTTGTTGCTCCAGTCGGCAAGACCAGAGCTCCAGCGGAGTGGCGTCTGACGCCATGATAAGGTCAAAATAGAGTGAGATGTTGGTAGCAAAGACCGACTGTTTGAAAGTCCATTAACGGGATTGTACGATTCTGTCCGGACTAAAGAAAAATAGCCTTCCTGATAATGGAAAATTCATTGCAGTAGTAATGTGTATTCTAAAATCGACAATGTAATCCCTTTTAATGAAAAAAAAATTCCTCATATTATATATATATATATATATATATATATATATATATATGTTATATATTTTATTATAATACATCAGTCATGCACCAGTATCTATGGTGAGGTCCTGAAAGGTTTATGATTATAGTTTTATTTTTCTTACATAATGGTGTGGATTTCAGGGGAATTTATTCACCGCTGATAATATCTTTTTTTGTAAATTATTAAAATAAAAATTATTAGGACAATTAGATTCGCTCATCTATTTAAAGAAAAAAAATTGTTAATGTTATTTATAAAGCATTTATACTTGATAACTAAGTTATTACTTAGTTTAATATACTGTTACGTTATGTATTGTAAGTGCTTTTACATATACTATACAAAAATCCTTTTGACTCTTCATTACAAGTAATTCAAATTATTATTTCATATCTCTTGCAAAACAACTTAAAAAAATGAGAGACCTGACAAAACATCAGGAGAAGATGCGAAAGCATATTGAGACATATAGGCGCATGGAGCGCGAAAACAAGAAGAAAATGGAGGAGATTGAGGAGATACCGTAATCATTAAGTTATCTTAGATTTTATTTTATTTATTTTTTGGTTGTTGTTATAGTTGATTTTATGATTTATTAAAAAGTTATTCTTTAGAAAAAACGTGTGGTCTCCTTTTTAATTATTATTTTTGTTGTTTATAACTGCTGAATAAAAATTTCCATGTGGGCTTTTTGTAGGGAGGAGTTAACAACAATGGTCTAATTGGTCTGCTTGAGTCACCTGACCTTGATGGACTTAAAGAACACTTGACTTATAAATTAAACATCATTTCAAAAGTAGAACACTACTTTTGCACACAAGTTAAGGTATTTAAAGACAAATTAAAAACCTGAGAAACATAACAGGGGGCCCTGGGGTCACTCTGCCAGAGAGGACCCTAAGGACAGATACATACATAAATAAATAGCTAAATAAATAATTAAAATCAAATGTACAGATTTATTTACATAATTTCATGATTATAAATAATATGTAAATTAAACCATGATTAAAAAATGAATAAATTCATCATCAAATTACTATATCAAGCCATTCTACCATGATTATAAAATAAATAAATTCATATTATATATATATATATATATATATATATATATATATATATATATATACATACACACATAAATAAAGAAATAAATAATTAAAAAGTAAAAAAACTACGGATTTAGTGGAGGGAGAGCCAAGGAGAGGGAATGAATGAAAAGGGACCCTTCAGCGCCCTGAACCGACGGCAGGTGCCACAAAGTCGCCGTCGATCCAGGACTCATTCATCTTGATGAATGTGAGTCTGTCCACGGAGTCTGTCGACAGACGGGTCCTCTTGTCCGTGACCACCCCACCTGCCGCGCTGAATGTCCGCTCAGATAGTACGCTGGAGGGGGGGCAAGACAATAACTCCAGCGCATACTGAGCGAGCTCGCGGCAGGTGTCCAATCTGGCAACCCAGTACTCCATGGGGTCGTCGGTGGTCATACTGTCAGAAGCACCAACGGACCCCATGTAGTCTGCCACCATGCGGGCCAGCCGCTGGTGGTGACTGCTGCTGCTGCTGCTACTGGGTTGCTCAGATTGGAAGAACATTAGGTCCCCTGCTCGGCTGCTGCTGCTTGGTGTAGCCACCTGCTGGGTGAGATGGGTGGGGACAACTGGAAGCCGGGGAGTTGCCTGCTCCAACCGGCTGACCATGCGGGCCTGCAGTTCCTCCATCCGGTGCTGCCTCCGGCTGGCTGGGAGGAACTGCTCCAGTTTCCCCTTGCACCGCGGATCTAAAAGGGTGGCCATCCAAAAATCATCCCTCTCCTTGATAGTCTTGATCTGGGGGTCCCTCCTGAGGCATCGCAGCATGTGGGTAGCAATGGGGAAGAGCACAGCCCGCTGTGACTCCTCATGGCTGCCCGGGTCCATGACCTCTTGCTCCTCATGCTGCAGGCGCTGCTGCTCACGCTCCGAGATGCCCCACCCCCGGACTATCGGTGCCCCCAACACCGGCTCTCCTTCCTGACCAGGCCCTGACTCCAGGATGTCAGCAGTAACCTCCTCCTCCTGGGCCTGGTCTTGGTGGAGCAGTGTTGCCTCCTCCTGCTCCACCAAGGCACTCTCCCCTGCATCGAGCAGGTGATCTAGTGCCCTGTCCAGCAGGAACACTATGGGGAGCACGTCATTGAGGCCGACATGCTCCCCGCTGACCATCTTGGTCGCCTGCTCGAAAGGGGCCAACACATGGCAGACCTGCTGTATCTGCCCCCACTCCACATTGGTGATGTACGGGAGGGTTTGTGTTGGCCCGAAAGTGCCTTGCTCCAGCAGGTATTCTCTCACCGCCCTTCGCTGCTCCCACAACCTCTCCAGCATGTGGAGGGTGGAGTTCCACCGCGTCACACTGTCCACAGTCAGCCTGTGAGGGGGCAGGCTGTTGTCCTGCTGCAACTTGGACAGGGACGCGGCAGCGGTTGGGGAGCGCCTGAAGTGGCTGGCAATCCTACGTACCCTTAGCACAATGTCACTCAACCCGGGATAGGTGTGCAGAAACTTCTGCACCACAAGGTTGAGGACATGTGCCAAACAGGGCACGTGGGTCAGACTGCCAGCATGGAGGGCAGAGAGTAGGTTGCTGCCGTTGTCACAGACAACCATACCTGCCTGGAGCCTTCGGGGTGTCAGCCACTTCTGGACCTGAGCCTGAAGTGCGGTCAGCACTTCATGTCCAGTGTGTCTCCGGTCCCCTAAGCTAACAAGCTGAAGCACGGCCTGACAGCGCACGTGCCCCACACTTGAGTAGCTACGGGGACACTTGCTGGGAGGCTCAGCAGCTGTGGAGACAGTGGCTTGAGGGAGACCAGCAGTTCTCCCCTGGACACGCCGGGGCGGCACCACAAAATCTGATGCCGCCGATCCCTCCCCGGCGCCTCGGAGGGAAACCCAATGGGCCATGAAGCTGACGTATCGCCCCTGCCCATGCCTGCTGGTCCAGCCATCCATTGTGAGATGCACCCTGTCGCTGACAGCGTGATCCAGCGACAGGGATACATTCTCCACAATGTGCTGGTGTAGGGCAGAGACACCAGTCCTGGCAAAAAAATGGCAGCTGGGGACACGCCATCTGGGTTGGGCCTGCGTTGAAGGGCAGCAGATGTTGGGTGATAACCCTTGCCAGGAGCTCATTGAGGGAACGCACACGTCGTTCTCCAGGGGGGAGGGAGTGGTTGCGGTCAAATGCGTCAGTGACAGACGGCTGGCGCCGGACGGCAGTGCAGGACACTGAAGAGGAGGGTGCAATGGAGGAAGAGGTCTGGCTGCTGGTACCAGTACCTCTACCAGAGGGAGCGGGGGGGGGGGGATGAACTAATGGGAACAGGTGAGGGTGTGGCAGGGGCTGCTGTACCCTGCACACTGGTGGTGGCGCTGCTACCACCACCCCTCATACTCCCGCCAGTGGTTGACTCGGAGATACTGGGTCAGAGCTGTGGTACCCAGCTGAGCCAAACACTTCCCTCTCCTCACCCTGGCACGACAAAGCTGGCAGATGGCTATGGTAGGATTGTCTGCTGCCAGGGTGAAGTAAGCCCAGACAGGTGACTTCAGCACCCCCCTCCTATCAGATGGGGTGATGCTGACCTGCACCTGCTCGGGCTCGGTGCGCACAGGTGGAGCTGGCTGCTGCTGACACCTCCTGCTGCCATCACCAGGGGAGACCCTGACGCTGGTCTCCCTGGTGACCTGGCGCACCGTTTCCTCAGGGTGCCTACCTTCCTCGTCACTGCTGCTGTGAACTGACAAGGGAGATGGCACCCTCCTCTTCGCCCCCAGATATGTCAGACCCAGGGCTAAACTGTGGTGGGTTGAGGGAAACAGCTGACATGGAGCCGCTAACCTGGCTCCGCTGTCCCCCTCACTGATGCCTGAGTCTGACTAGATGCGGGTGTTTCTTGCCCAAAAACACCCGCACCACTTGGAAGGGATGTCTCTGGGGTACTGACAGCAGGTACCCCTTCCTCCTCCTCCATCATCCCTTCGAAAAGGTCCTGAGCATCAGGACAGAACTGGATGTCTGCCTGGTGCATGGCCTCCCCCAAGATATCCCTCTCACTGTCGCTGTCAAATAGTAAGAGGCTTGACTCTTGGGGGCTGGGGGCGGGTCCTAAAGTCACCACCGGTGTACTGGTGGTGCTGCTGTGGGGGCTGCTGGGAGTCGGGACTGAGGACTCTGTGGCACTGCTGTGCCCCATAAACTCCACCACTATCGGAGCCTGAGATGCTAATATCGGGCGGCTGCCCGAGGAAAAAAAAATTGCGGATCAGGCGGACTCCCCTTCCACCTGATCCACTTGTAGGGGCGCGAGAGCTACCCCGTGCTGGCAGCGACCCAGCACTGGGAGTAACTCCCCTACCCCTGCTGCCACGGCCATGGCCACGTATGTTGCTCATACTTGCTGATGGGGGGGAACTTTATTGGGGGGGGGGGGGGGGAATGTAAGATTTTTTTTTTTAAAACAAAGACAAGCACGCAGACAAAGACGCAGACAAAGACTACTGAACTACATAAATTTTTTTTCAAAAGTACAAAGACGTAGACAAGGACACAGACAGCTACTAAACTACTACAGCGAAAACTTTTTTTTTAACACTAACTGACGCAGACACGGACGATGACAACAAATACTAAACTATATGTACACTACAACTAACTTTTATTTTATTTTTTTTAAATTTTTTTTTTCCCAAAGAAAAAGACAAAGACACAAACAACAACTACTAAACTGGAACTAAAACTAAACTAACAGCTAAAACTAAACTTTTTTTTTTTTTTTAACCTAACAGACAGACGCTGACACGGATGATGAAAACAAATACTAAACTAATATAAATTAAACAATAACTCTACTTACACAAACTAATATATGACTAAACAAAACTAAACCTAATTTTTTTTCTTTTTTTTTTTTACACAAAACACACAAACTAAACACACACTAAATTAACCTACCTTAAAGAAATTTACACGTAAACTAACTACACAGAAATCTAACACTGATCTACACTAACCTAGACAAAAAAACAAAAATATGTGCTTTGAAAAAAGCAGTTGGGTGTGGAAAATACGAATATTCGCATGCACAAACTAATCACCTCAGATTCTCCCCCCATGGTCTCTAATCATACCAGCAATGCATTTATCCGTCGATTGAGATCACTATAATGTGATCTGTGTTTAACCCCTTAAGGACCAATACAAATAAACCTGTACGCCCCTGAAAGACCAGGCCTGTTTTTTCAAATCGGGGATGTCTGTCTTTATTAGAGAATAACTCTGGTAAGGTTTTGCCAATCACGATAATTCTGACATTGTTTTTTTGTCACAAGTTGTCCTTCATGTACATAGTAAAAGTAAGCCGATATCATTTGTAGTTTTTTTTTTCCAATGTAAAAAATCATGACATCTTTACAAAAAATTACGATTTTTTGCTATTTTAACACTAATAGGTTGCATATATTTATACATACTGACCAAATAGCCTAACAATTTAACTTGAAATTTTGAAAATTTAAAAAATTGTACATATTTTTTTATGTGCTATGCAAGGTTTGCAGAAATTAAAAGGTAGTAGAACATAGGAACACCCCCCCAAATGACCCCATTTTAAAAACTAGACCCCTCAAGGTATTCGCTAGGGGGTACAGTGAGTATTTTACCACCATCGTTTTTTGGCAGGAATTATTACAATGTCAGTGTTAAAAATTCGAAATTTGCAATTTTTCACAAATGTATCATTTGGGGGGCAGATTTTTTGTACATCACTTCTGATATTGAAAGAAATGCACCCTATATTTTATTTAGCTGCTTGTCCCATGTTCGGAAATATCCCCGCTTTGGCCATATATGGTTCCTTGGCCGCGTGGTAGGACTCAGAAGGAGAGGAGCGCCATTTGGCTTACAGGGCAGAACAGTACCCCCACCCCCACAAGTGACCCCATTTATATACCGCACCCCTACAAGTTATTGGCTGGACCAGGGACCTCACTGATTGGTCCTTGGTCAGCTGGCAGTATAACGCGTCTGTCTGTGACAGTTAAGGCTCCTGATGGATATATCCGCCATGTTGTGGGAATAAGCACCCGCTCATGGCGAATATATCCATCACTGCTGCGGCTGGGTAGCTCAGTGTGTCCGCTCATGACTGCCGGCGGGAAATCCGCCACTATGAGTGGACACACAAAGCTACCCAGCCGCAGCAGGGAGCTCATTACCGTGACTGCTGCATAATGTGTAGGATCACATGGTGGACATCCGCAGCATATTACATGCTGCGGATGTCCACCAATGTGATCCTACACATTATGCATTTTTTTAAATTAGATTCATTTAATAAATGTATTTTTAATATATATATATATATATATATATATATATATATATATATTTATTTTTTTCACTTTTATTACATTTTTATTTATTTTTACACTTTTATTTTATTTATTTATTTTTTCACTTTTTAATGCTTTGGAATACTTTCACTAGCAGACAGCATATTAAGACGTGCCTCTGGCACGTCCTTTCAGGCAATGCCCAGGGCAGACCTGGGGGTCTTTGTAGGACCCCCGGCTGCCCAGGTATGCAGCAGCACCCGGCGATGCTCCGGGGTGCTGCAGGAGAGACAGAGGGAGCCCCCTCCCTCTGTCAGAACTCCTTACAGCGCACGGTCACTTCTGACCGCGGCTGTAAGGGTTTACTGTCAGTCGCGGCCACACACAGCACCCCGCGATCGCGATGCGGGGTGCTGCAGAGGAGACAGAGGGAGCCCCCTCCCTCTGTCATAACACTTACAGCCCGCGGTCACTTCCGACCGCGGCTGTAAGGGTTAAAACTGCCGGGACTGAAGTTTACTTCGGTCCTGGCAGTGCAGCAGGGTCCCGGCTGTGTGATACAGCCGAGTCCCTGCTGCGATCTCGTGGGTGCACTGGGCAGCACCCACGAGAATAATGGACGAGTATAGACGTCCAGGTGCGGGAACGGCTGCCAACCTAGACGTCTATACTCGTCCGTGGTCGTTATCGGGTTAAACAAGTTTGGGAAAAAAACGAATATTCGTAATCGCGAATATTATTCGTGATATTCTAAATATTCGTGAATATGCTATATTCTCGACGAATATTCGCATTGCGAATATTCGTGAGCAACGCTAGTAGAGGACAGGAGCTTCTTTAGGGCCCTGTACAGTACACGCAATGTCCTAAAAAAGTAAAATAGGGCTGCCCTTTCTTGGTGTCCAAAGGAGCAGTCCAAAGGATCTGTGGCATAGGTTAAAGGGGTTATCCACCATAAGGTGATTTTAGTACGTACCTGCAAGACAATAATGGACATGCTTAGGAATGATCTGCACTTGTCTTGGGGCTAAATGGCTATGTTGTGAGATTACCATAACACTGTGGCTAGCTTTTTATGAACTGGTATTTCCTTTTTGAGTTTTCTTCTTTGCCTACAAATCCCATAATTCCATTTTCCTCCCTCCCACACATCAGCCACCCCACCCATTGAAACAAAAATGAGCTGCATCCATTCAAAAGACCTGTGGCTTTCAATTAGGGTGCCTATAGCTGTTGCATTAGTTGCAGATTGATCTCTCCCCCACCAAGCAATCCCTCCACCCATTGAAGCAGACAGGCTCCCTGTCATCAGCTGACTAGTGAGTCAGGTCTCGGTCGCATTGCAACCTGGGAAAAATCTGAGACAACAGTCATTTCGTATGCTAGTAAAAATAAATATTGGGGTGAAAATCACAGAAGAATTGTAAGGAAAACCGTCACATACAGGTACAGACACTATATTATGAACTACACTAACTTTTCAGCCCCTGCAGCATAGTCAAATACATTTGCATACGTGCAGTAATACAGGTATTTTACCAGTGAAAGTCCATTCTAATTGATCAGTTCTACCAGCCATTGACATGTTTCACAGATCTGGACTGTCCATAGAATTGTATGTTGAGTCTGGTTTCAAGTTATAATTGTCCAGAAAAGACCATTGTATGTTGAAACTATTGTATGTTTAGGCCATTGCAAGTTGAGGGATCACTGTACTGTACTCGCCCCAGAAACTAATTACAAATAAAACATGACAAAAAACGATATTACAGTACAATCTCCCAGAGCCAATTAATCACCCCTTACCACCCTCTGTACTGTTTCATCCCCCCGTGCCATTTTCTTCCCCTCTTGATCCTTCCAATGCCACTTCATTTCTCCTCTCTTGAACTTTATTCTCCCAGTGCTCTATGCCAAATCATCATCCCTCTTACCCGTTGTGCCACATCATTTCCCCTTAATGGGGTATTCCAGGCAAAACCTTTTTTTATATATATCAACTGGCTCCAGAAAGTTAAACAGATTTGTAAATGACTTCTATTAAAAAATCTTAATCCTTCCAATAGTTATTAGCTTCTGAAGTTTTTTGTCTAACTGCTCAATGATGATGTCACGTTCCGGGAGCTGTGTATGATGGGAGAATATCCCCATAGGAACTGCACAGCTCCCAGGACGTGAGTCATCAGAGAGCAGTTAGACAGAAAACAACAACTCAACTTCAGAAGCTAATAACTATTGGAAGGATTAAGATTTTTTAATAATAGTAATTTACAAATCTGTTCAACTTTCCGGAGCCAGTTGATATATAAAAAAAAGTTTTGGCCTGGAATACCCCTTTAATCCCCTCGTGCCATTTCATTCTCCCTTTATTAACCTCTGTGAAAATTCATCACCCCCTCTTTACCATTCCCGGTGCCATTTCATTCCCCCCTTTATCCCACTTGTGCCATTTCATTTACCCTTTATCCCCCAGTGATACTTTATTCCCACAGTGCCCTGTGCCAAATCATCCCCCCCTCAACCCTTGATCACTTGTCCCCTTTCCATCTCTCCCTGCTCTTCTACCTGGCCAGTAGGCTCAGGTGCAGGGACTCTTAGCAGGTTTGACATACTCCTGACATCCTCTGAAAGGCTGTGAGCAGCAGCTGCTGCCAGCAGTGACGAGTGATGCTCCTGACGTCACCCGTCAGTGCCTACAGCCACCACTGCTGCTCTTGGTAAGTACAGCACAGAGAATGTCAGGAGAACATCAAACCCGCCAAAAGCCCCTGCACCTGAGCCTGCTGGCCAGGTAAGAAGAACAACAGGTGAAGGAGGGAAGAGGGAAAAGTGATGTGGCACAAGGGGTGATGATTTGGCACAGGGCAAATAAAGTGGCAAGAGGGGGATTAAATGGCACAGGTGGGATAAAGGGGGGAATGAAATAGCACACGGGGTTGTAAAGAAGGGGTGATGAAATTGCACAGAGGTTAATAAAAGGGGAATGAAATGGCACTGGGGGGGGATCAAGAGGAAATTATTTGGAACAGGGGGTAATAAAGGGAGAAAGATTTGGCACTAGGGGAATAAAGTAGCACGGAGGATCAGAGGGGGGAGAGGCGAGTTATGTGGCTGGCGGTATTGGCTGTGTCCCCCCTGACGGCAGCCCTATTGGAAGTATTTGGTTCTAATGTGGGAGTGTCATGGCCTGACTGATAATGTGGTCTATGTAGAGGTTGATCATATACAGTATATGATCAGTTTCCACAGAGGTTATACCACCATCTAAATACTGTAGTTCAGCATCTGACATAGAAGCACTATGACTTCTGTACACAGGCTGCAGAGAACACCATGCAAAGAATATGTCTGTCTGGGTCACTCATAACCTAACAATTCCCCCACCATCCTATTCTAATTGAGCACATATAAAACTATACACATCTATATTGCACATTTTCTTACTAGTTTAGAACAAAAACAACTAAAATAATGCAAATACAGACTAGTGATGAGTGGCAAAGGCCATATTCGAATTCGCAATATTTTGCGAATATATGTCCTAATATTCGTCCTATGTTTGCAAAATGCGCATATTTGCTATGTTCGTTCTCTTTTTTATGTGAAAATTTGTAATGAAATTCGCATAGTGTGCATGTGTGATTATGTCTTTCACCTAAAAGAAGGGAGGGATCAGTGTCCTCTGATTGGAAGTGCAGATATTCACATGTTAGCGAATATTCGAAAAATATATATATATGTCAGGAACCGGACTGAAAGCGGCTAGTGGATCCTCTGTGTTAGTGAGGCGATGGCGTGGGCCGTACCAGGGGACCGGTTCTAAGAAGTTACTGGTTTTCACCAGAGCTCACCGCAAGGCGGGATGGACTTGCTGCGGCGGTAACTCCCAGGTTGTATCCCCCGATAGCGACTCAACCTCACTAACAGCTGAGATAGGCGTAGTACACAAGGATAAGGCGAGGGCAAGGTCGGACATAGCAAGAGGTCAAGGCAGGCGGCAAAGGTTCGTAGTCAGGGGCAACGGCAAAGGTCTGGATACACAGGCTTGGAAACACACAGAATGCTTTCTCAGGGCACTAGGCAACAAGATCCAGCAGGGACAGGAAGGGGAAGTGGTTTTTTATAGTGTAGGGAGTGATTGGAACTAATTGGGCCAGGCACCAATTAATGGTGCACTGGGCCTTTAAATCTGAGAGACCCGGCGCGCGCACGCCCTAGAGAACGGGGCCGCGCATGCCGGGACTGAGCAGGAGGACAGGGCCGGTGAGTGACACGGGATGCGACCCGCGGGCGGGCGACTCGCATCCCCGCCGAGAGACACAGCAGCGCTCCCGGTCAGCGAGTCTGACCGGGGCGCTGCAAGCAGGAGTGTAACGCTGCGAGCGCTCCGGGGAAGAAGCGGGACCCGGAGCGCTCGGCGTTACAGTACCCCCCACTTAGGTCTCCCCCTCTTTTTGGAACCCCAGAATTTACGAATGAATTCCTTGTCAAGGATATTAGCCTCGGGTTCCCAAGACCTCTCTTCGGGTCCACAATTCTCCCAATCCACAAGAATTTTAATTTTTAACTCGGACGACCGGACGACCTTGAAGGCGAGGATCTCTTTCACCGAGAAGACATCTGAGGACCCAGTGACAGGAGCAGGAGCGGTGACCTTGGGGGAATAACGGTTAAGTATGAGAGGTATAAGAAGGGAGACATGGAAAGAGTTAGGAATACGAAGAGAAGAAGGAAGGTGGAGCTTGTAGGAGACAGAATTGATTTGTTTTTTTATTTTAAATGGCCCGAGGTAACGAGGACCCAACTTGTAGCTAGGGACACGAAACCATATGTATTTGGCAGAGAGCCACACTTTGTCACCAGGGACAAAGACAGGAGGAGTTCTTCTCTTTTTATCTGCATGTCTCTTCATACAAGAAGAGGCCAGTAAGAGTGACTTTTGAGTTTCCTTCCAGATAGAGGAGAAGTTCCGGGTTAATTCATCCACGGCAGGAACTCCAGAAGAAGTGGGAAGGGGAGGGGGAGGCAGCGGGTAACGGCTGTACACCACAAAAAATGGAGATTTGGTGGAAGATTCAGAATTTTTGAAATTGTACGAGAATTCAGCTCAGGGCAGAAGGTCGACCCAATCATCTTGGCGGGAGGAGACAAAATGTTGCAAGTAGTCACCAAGAATCTGGTTCACTTTTTCCACTTGTCCATTGGATTGGGGGTGATAGGAGGAAGAGAAATTTAATTTGATCTTTAATTGATTGCAGAGAGCTCTCCAAAATTTAGACACAAATTGAACGCCTCTATCCGAGAGGATATGCGTGGGAAGCCTGTGAAGACGAAAAATCTGCAGAAAAAATAGCTTTGCCAATTGTGGCGCAGAAGGAAGGCCAGGAAGCGGGATAAAATGAGCCATTTTGGAAAAACGATCAACGACCACCCAGATGACAGTGTTGCCATGGGATAAAGGAAGGTCAATGATGAAGTCCAGGGCTATGTGGGACCAAGGTTGTTCAGGCACCGGCAGAGGAAGAAGAAGACCAGCAGGCTTCTGGCGTGGGGTCTTGTCACGTGCAGACACTGTACAGGCTCGTACGAAATCGGTCACATCGGTCACGAAGACGTGGAGGAACATAAGTTTTTCCTGGAGGAATAGACACCAAAGAAGCAGGAGCAGAAGAGATCAGACACTCAGGGGGAATGATGTGCTGAGGAAGGTTTTCGGCTTCTGAGGCATCGGTGGTACGTGATAGAGCATCAGCCCTGACATTCTTGTCTGCGGGACGAAAATGGATTTGAAAGTTGAAACGGGCAAAAAACAACGACCATCTAGCCTGGCGAGGATTTAGCCGCTGGGCGGATTGAAGATAAGACAAATTTTTGTGATCTGTATAGATGGAGATGGGATGAAGGGATCCTTCCAGAAGATGTCTCCACTCCTCAAGTGCCAACTTAATAGCCAATAGTTCACGGTCTCCTATGGAATAATTTTTTTCAGGAGGAGAAAAGGTTTTGGAGAAAAATCCGCAAGTTAAGTTTTTTTCTTTAGTGGATTTTTGTAAGAGAACAGCTCCAGCTCCAACTGAGGAGGCGTCAACCTCAAGGAAGAAGGGCTTCAGAGGATCTGGTCTGGACAAGACTGGAGCAGCGCAGAAGGCGGCTTTGAGGTGGTTAAAGGCTTCCTCCGCCTGTGGCGGCCAGGATTTCGGATTAGCATTTTTCTTAGTCAGTGCTACAATAGAAGCAACGATGATGGAGAAGTGGGGAACAAATTGACGATAATAATTTGCAAATCCGAGAAATCTTTGGATAGCTCTTAGGCCAGTGGGACGAGGCCAATCTACTACCGCCAATAGCTTATCAGGGTCCATTTGAAGATCTTGACCGGACACAATGTATCCCAGAAAGGGGAGACTGCTGCTTTCAAATAGACATTTCTCAATTTTGGCATAAAGATGATTTTGGCATAGTCGCTGAAGCACTTGATGGACATGAAGGTGATGTTCCTCAAGGTTGGAGGAGAAAATGAGGATGTCATCAAGGTAGACTACCACACAGGAATACAGCATGTCCCGAAAAATCTCATTAACAAAGTCCTGAAAGACTGCTGGGGCGTTGCAAAGCCCAAAGGGCATGACAAGGTATTCAAAGTGACCATCCCTAGTGCTGAAGGCGGTTTTCCATTCATCACCTGCACGAATACGGATGAGGTTATATGCGCCCCTTAGATCAAGTTTGGTGAAAATCTTAGCTTCACGTAGTCGGTCAAAGAGTTCAGAGATAAGAGGCAGAGGATAGCGAGTAATCAATACAGTAGTAGTCAATACAGGGTACAGACTACAGCGGTAGTCAATACAGGGACATAGAGATCCATCTTTTTTGGCAACGAAGAAAAATCCAGCTCCGGCTGGAGAAGAAGATTTCCAGATAAAACCTCTTTTGATGTTTTCCTGAATGTACTCAGTCATGGCTTGTGTTTCCGGGGCAGAAAGTGGGTAAATCCTACCACGGGGTGGTGTGGTACCAGGGAGCAAGTCAATAGGGCAGTCATAGGGTCTATGTGGAGGTAAGACCTCTGCTTGCTTTTTACAAAAGACATTAGAATAGTCCTGATAGGCCTTAGGAAGACCTGACAAAGGAGGAGCGATGGAGACTTGATTGCCAGGAACCGACTTAAGACATCGCTTGTGGCAGGAAGGTCCCCAACTCTTAACGTCCCCAGTGGCCCAGTCGAGGATAGGTGCGTGTCGCTGGAGCCAGGGCAAGCCAAGAAGAATTTCTGAAGTACAATTGGGTAATACGAAAAATTTGATATTTTCAAGATGGTGGACTCCAATGTTCATGAGGAGGGGTTCAGTGCGATAACGCACGGTGCAGACCAATCTCTCTCCATTCACCGAGGCAATGAAGAGAGGTTTGACAAGATGGGTAACAGGAATATTGTATTTGTTGATGAGTGAGGCCTCGATGAAATTTCCTGCTGAACCAGAGTCCAGAAAGGCCTCAGCAGAAAAGGCGGAGAGGAAGAATTCACACCTAGTAACGCCTCTCCCACGTTCACTAGGTGCGAGCGTTTCCCTGACGCGGAGGACGAAGAGGACAGTCCTTTAAGAAATGCTCAGAGCTCGCACAGTATAGACACAAGTTCTCGTTCCTACAGCGAGTCCTCTCTTGTTGGGTCAGGCGAGACCGGTCCACTTGCATGGCCTCCTCGGTGGAAGGCACAGTAACAGATTGCAAAGGATGCTGAAAGAGAGGAGCCAGGCGCGGATTACGCCTGGTGCGAACGAGATCTTTTTCCTGGCGAAGCTCCTGGCGTCTTTCGATGTAGCGCATATCAATGCGGGTAGCCAAAAGAATGAGATCAGATAGGGAAGATGGTATCTCTCGTGCGGCCAGACAATCCTTGATGTGGCTGGATAAACCTTTCTTGAAGGTCGCGCAGAGAGCCTCATTATTCCAGGCCAACTCAAAGGCCAGAGTAAGGAACTGTACGGTATATACGCCCACTGTAGAGTCTCCTTGGACAAGGTTTAGCAGGGCTGTTTCAGCGGAAGAGGCACGGGCAGGTTCCTCAAAGACACTGCGTAGTTCGGTGAAGAAGGACTGAATGGTAGTAGTAGCAGGATCGTTGCGGTCCCAAAGCGGTGTTTCCCAGGACAAGGCCTTTCCAGATAGCAGACTGACCATGAATGCCACCTTAGACCGTTCAGTGGGAAAGTGGTCCCACATGATCTCCAGGTGCAGCGAACACTGGGTCAGGAACCCACGGCAGAGCTTAGAATCCCCATCAAACTTGTCGGGTAGAGACAGACAGACTCTGGGCGTGGAGGCGGCAGCTCGCTGTGGAGGGGATGCTGGAGCTGGTGGAGGAGATGGTTGCTGCTGTGGAGGTAGAAGCTGCGGGAACATAGCAGTCAACTGTGACAGCTGCTGCCCTTGTTGAGCGATCTGCTGGGACTGCTGGGTGATCACGGTGGTGAGATCAGCGAGGCTTGGCAGTGGTATCCATGGCCGGATCTACTGTCAGGACCCGGACTGAAAGCGGGTAGTGGATCCTCTGTGTTAGTGAGGCGATGGCGTGGGCCGTACCAGGCGGGATGGACTTGCTGCCGCGGTAACTCCCAGGTCGTGTCCCCCGATAGCAACTCAACCTCACTAACAGCTGAGATAGGCGTAGTACACAAGGATAAGGCGAGGGCAAGGTCGGACGTAGCAAGAGGTCAAGGCAGGCGGCAAAGGTTCGTAGTCAGGGCCAAGGGCAAAGGTCTGGATACACAGGCTTGGAAGCACACAGAACGCTTTCTCAGGGCACTAGGCAACAAGATCCAGCAGGGACAGGAAGGGGGAGTGGTTTTTAATAGTGTAGGGAGTGATTGGAACTAATTGGGCACTGGCCCTTTAAATCTGAGAGACCTGGCGCACGCGTGCCCTAGAGAGCGGGGCTGCGCGCGCCGGGACTGAGCAGGAGGACGGGGCGGTGAGTGACACGGGATGCGACCCGCGGGCGGGCACGTTCCGCCACGGGGATCGAATCCCCGCCGAGAGACACAGAGCAGCGCTCCCGGTCAGCGAGTCGGCGTTACAATATATATATATATTTTTAATATTCACGAAATCGCAAAGTGCCGATATTCGAGGTAAAAATTTCCATTTTGAATATTCCCACTCAACACTAATACAGACCCCCTAAATGAATACAGAACCCAGATTTGACCTCATGAAAAATGCAGACCCTAGATCAGGCCCACTAAGCTAATACAGACCGTAATCTAATACAGACTCTGTACTAGACCCCTAATTTAATAGAGATCCCATATCCCCTAAACTTATACAGACACCAGACCCTGTAAACTAATACAGACCCCAGATCAGACCCCCTAAACTAATACAAACATAAGATTAAAAGCATGGAGCCCCTGATATAATAAAAGCAGTCAGTGGCCCTCATTTACTATTGCAAACCCGACATGTTTTGTCTGGTTGTGCGCCAGTTTCGAGCGCGTTGCGCCTGAAATTCTGTCTGCGCCAGAATATGAGACTGAAATTCTGTCTGCGCCTGAATTTGCACCAGAATTGAAAAAACCACAACTAACTCTCCATTTTGCTAAGAAAACACGAAAAAGGGGCGTGGCTGTCAGGAAAAGCGGCATGGTCACAGAAAGGGGCGTTTTCACAAAATCCCAACATATTTACTAAAGTTTCCACAGAAAATGTACTGGATTTCAGCTGAGGAAAACCCTACAGATCAGAGCATGTGTAAAAAAAAAAGCAAAGAGTAGGGAAAGTAGAAACTGTAGGGAAACCTTTGTAAAAATAAAAATTAATTGTAGGGAATTAAAACCCACAAAGAAACCTACACAACACTCTTAGTAAATAAGGGCCAGTATGTGCAAAGTAGCGGCTGCTTCCTGAGGGAGGAGAAGATCAACAACAGAACCGTCGTAGGAAGTTCAGGCCTCATTTAGGAGGCAGAACCTGCAGTCCTGACTTCTGTATGCAGTACAGCCTTAGGACCTTATGTGTAACATGACCATCACACACAACATACTGATGCTTGCTAGTGTCAGGTAATAGAAAAACCCTGTTTCTTTGTCTTCCCAGCTAAGCGGCTAGGACACGGAAAATGCAGATAGTGGAGCTGCAGCTTACTGCAGCCAAGGTGTCATGAAGAGAAGCAGCTGGCAGCCAACATGATCCTTATAAGTAATGGAAATTCATTTGGCTCTATTCAGGGGCAGACTGACAACACTCAGGGCCCTCGGACCAAAAAAAGCAAGGGCCCCTGCAATGTTCCACTGCTGGTCACACTTCTGCCCCTATACCACCCAAATCCCTCGACTACCCCTACACACAAAATAAACTACATTTTATATATAATAAACAATTCACATAGGTAAAATAATTTTCCATGACCAATAATAACAGTATACAATATATAAATATATACAACCACACAATAACTGGATAATACCACCATACTGCACTGAATACAACCCCTATACACAGAACAGTATACTATACAGGCTCTGTATAAAATATAGGTGATTATATACAGGACCATATGGCGGTAGATATCAGCTGAACACAAGATGGGGGAGATTTATCAAAACCTGTCCAGAGGAAAAGTTACCCAGTTGCCCACAGCAACCAATCAGATCTTTCATTTTGCAGAGGCCTTGTTAGAAATGAAAAAAGCATGCTCATTGTTTGCTATGGGCAACTGGGCAACTTTTCCTCTGGACAGGTTTTGATAAATCTCCCCCGATCTGTACACCATATCACACCATGTGATTACAGTTTAATAAAGGGACTCACAATTAAGTATTTTCTGATCAGTGGCGTCCTCTTTCTTTGTCTGGATCAGACCGCCATGTCGATCTTATCTACCGGACAAACATGTTAGACTCTGCTTTATTCCAGTGCCCTACTCCTCCTCTAAACAATCTTCTCATTTATCGGCCCACAAACTGTTATAAAGCCATCCTTGGTGTCCTGCACAGTAAAAGGGCAGGTAGGTAGCCAGGTAAATAGGTATCTAGGTAGGTAGATCAGAAAGCCAGATATGTAGGTAGGTGACTAGCTAGGTACTTAGGCAGCCATATATGAAGGCCAAGTATGTACATAGTTAGGTAGCCAGGTATGTAGGTAGATAGCAAGATATGTAGGCAGGTAGTTAGGTAGCCAGGTAGGTAGGTGGTTAGTTAGGCATTCAGGTATAAAGTTAGGTAGCCAGGTAGTTAGTCAAGTATGTAGCCAGGACTCCCCTCCACCTAGTGGCGGATCCAGAGTTTAGTCTCGGGAAGGGCCCTATCAGAGTATTTTGTGTTAGCGGACAGAAAATAAGGTGTTGCTTATGGAAGTTACAGGTAGGTAATGTCCCCAGGAGGTAGTGGCCCCTAGTAGATAATATCCCCCAGGAAGGTAGTTATGCCCCCTGTGGGTTAATCCCACAGATAGCTGCTAGCTGCCCCTGTATGAAAACCCCCTATGCAGGTAGTAGGTAGCCCTCCTATTAGTTTGGTAGTTTGTCCCCATAGTAGCTAGGCAGGAATATAGTAGATAGTCCCTCACATTAGGTGTAGGTAGCAGAGATCCCTCACATTAGGTGTAGGAAGCAGAGTTCCCCCACAGTGGGTATAGGCAGCAGAGTTCCCCCACAGTGGGTGTAGGCAGCAGGGTTCCCTCACAGTAGGTGTAGGTTGCAGAGTTCCCCCACAGTAGGTGTAGGCCGCAGAGTTCCCCCACAGTAGGTGTAGGCCACAGAGTTCCCCCACAGTAGGTGTAGACCGCAGAGTTCCCCAACAGTAGGTGTAGGCCGCAGAGTTCAGCCACAGTAGGTGTAGGCAGCAGGGTTCCCTCACAGTAGGTGTAGGTTGCAGAGTTCCCCCACAGTAGGTGTAGGCCGCAGAGTTCCCCCACAGTAGGTGTAGGCCACAGAGTTCCCCCACAGTAGGTGTAGACCGCAGAGTTCCCCAACAGTAGGTGTAGGCCGCAGAGTTCAGCCACAGTAGGTGTAGGCAGCATGGTCTTCCCACAGTAGGTATAGGCAGCGGGGTGCCCCCACAGTAGATGTAGGCAGCGGGATCCCCCCACAGTAGATGTAGGCAGCGGGATCCCCCCCCCCCACAGTAGGTGTAGGCATCGGGGTCCCCCCACAGTAGGTGTCGGCAGCAGAGTTTTTCCCCTCCCTCCCCCCAATCCCAGGTTGAAAAAAAAATTGTGCTTACCTGATGTCCCATAGAAAAAAAGGCTGTAACACACGTTTCAATTGCTGCTTAAGTTTTCTTTATATATATATTCAGAAGATATACAATTTTCAACATCAGAATATTCACCCATGTGCACAAAAGTAATAGATCAGCAGTGTCCAGCTGGAGATATATATCTGCTCATCAGGTTTCCTTAAGTTGTATAACCTGTATACGGCCATCTCCTACACCAATGTTTTGAAGGTAACACCTTCTTTGTCCACCACAATGTGAAAAATGCCCATCACCAAGTTAAATACGTCTACATTCTCGCAATATCTTAATTCTACAGCGGAAATACAAAAGTTACAAAAACGTATCAAAAAGTATCAAAAGGAATTAAAATCACATAAAAACAACAGTACAGTTACAGTATACGCTTAGTTATAAAAATACATTGAAATTGCAGATCTAATTAATCCCGTCCCACGCAGCAAACTCCTCAGAAGCAGGGTCCGCGTCTCCCTACCTCCACAGTGCAGGTGCTGATGAGTGACATCATCGGCACCTGCACTGCGCAGAGGGGGCGGAGGTCACATCTACTCTGTGTAGGCGCAGATTTGGCTCAAACGGAGGGGATGCCTTCTCCTGTATGTACGTGTACCACACACACAGTAGAAGGCAGCACTGTCTGCTGGGGATCCAGGACAAGTTTCCTGGATCCTCAGGAGAGGCAGCAGCGGCGATCACTGTACCCGGCGGAGCCCGCGGACAACGTCCCATCGTACCGGCCAGTCAGGCTGCCCCTGGCTCTGTCCCCTGGGTAATAATCAGGCATCCCTGTACCATAAGCGCTCTGTCCAGAGAAAATGCAGAGGAGTTGCCATGTTACCACTTGTATAGGACACCATGCTGTTAGCTTGTAAGTACATTTGTAAAGGGGAGGAGAGAATATGACGGCATCAAAATTAATCCTGCACTCATGTATCCATGACTCTAGAATCGACCCTGTGTGTAGTTGTATTTTTATATGTATAAAAGCTTGGAGATGCCATAATTTACTAAATGAGTTATAGAATACTAGTGTGCTAGTGAAGTGTACCAGAGACCATGCTAGGACACATGAAAAAAAAAATTCCTTTGTGTTACAAACCCTCCATCCTATAACTGTTTTTGTTGCTATTTTTGTGGCAAACCTCATTGAGTGATGTGAGCCAACTGCTGTAATATGAGTTCATCCAATGTCTTTAAAGACCACTTGCACTAGCAGAAGATATACATTACACTTGTATCTAAACATAGGGGGCACATGAGGCCATAACATTTTATGCCAAGGAACTACATACTGACTTAAGTGCACAATTTTATAGACTATTAAATGTTTCCTAGAGGATTTAAGATGTATTTATGCTAAACTAGCAGAGCATATCAAATAGGGGAGTGTAGAAATCCCTTTATGTGCAGCCATATAGTTGTGCCGGTTTCTGCTGGGTCAGAGATTTTACATAAATAATTCTTTAAAACCCTTGAGACTGCATTGACAACAGAACCATAAGAATACACATTTGAAAAACACTAGCTATGAGATTTCACATCTAATTAGGGACCACCAAAGTTAAATTTAGATGACATTTTATATATACATTTTTTTAGAATTATGTTAGCCTTTCTACCATATCATACCTATTGTACCGCTGGCAATATTGTACCACTAGTAGTGTGTGTCAATCAAAGAGAGTTCTGTGGCATCATAAGGGAGAGGCATTGGGGCCAGGGGGTACAGCAGACACCCAGCCACGCCTCTTTGACACTCTGGGACCCCATAAAAAGTTTTTCTTCTTTATTTCTTTATTTGGGGGGTGATGACTAAATAAAGGCATCGCCATCTTACACTATCATCTATTTGACTGTGCCAGCAGTTTATCAAGCATAAACCATGTGTAAGATGCACTTTATAAAAACTTTAGTGTGACATATTTGGCAGCACTGCCTTTAAATACAGCCCTGTTTATATTGTTACAGTGAAGGAAGACAATATTTGATCCTCTGTTTGTTTTGTATGTTTGCCCACTGACAAAGAATTGATTAGTCTATCATTTTAATGGTAGGTTTATTTGAACACTGAGAGACAGAATAACAACAAAATAAATCCAGAAAAATGCATTTCCAATTAAATACTCAATTAAAAAAGTATTTCAAGATTTCTGGCTCCCATGTGTCTTTTATACAGGTAAAAAGCTGAGATTAGAAGCATTCTTTTAAGAGGAGTGCTCCTAATCCAATCCTGTTATCTGCATATAAGACACCTGTCCACAAAATCAATCAATGTATCAGATTCCAAACTCTCCACTATTGCCAAGACCAAAGACTGTCCCAAGATGTCATCTGGAATGGGTTACCAGACCATTGCCATGCAAAATAATAAGAAGTTTACAACATTTGGTGCCATTTTTCCCAAATGGGAAAAACACAAAATGACTGTCAATCTCCCTTGGTTGAAAGCTCCATGGAAGGCCTCACCGTTTGGATTTCAATGATCATAAGAATGGTGAGGAATCAGCCCAGAATTACACGATGATCTTGTTAATGATTTCAAGACAGCTGGCACCATAGTCACTAATAAAACAAGTGGAAACATACTACACTTAATAAGCACATGTCAAGGTTCACCTAAAGTTTGCCAGTGAACCTCTAAATTATTCTAAATTATTCTGATGTACAGTTCAGACGGGCCTGTACATGTGCTTTCTCGAGCAGGGGGACCTTGCGGGCACTACCTTATGGTTAATGTGTTACCGATAGTTTTCTTGGTGACTTTGGTCCCAGCTGCCTTAAAGGGGTACTCCTGTGGAAAACACATTTTTGCTAATCAACTGGTGCCAGAAAGTTAAACAGATTTGTAAATTACTTCTATTTAAAAATCTTAATCCTTTCAGTATATATCAGCTGCTGTATGATACAGAGGAAGTTGTATTTCTTTCCAGCCTGACCACAGTGCTCTCTGCTGACACCCTCTGTCCGTGTCAGGAACTGTCCAAAGCAGGAAAGGTTTGCTATGGAGATTGGCTTGTACAGAAAGTACTGTGGTCAGACTGGAAAGAACTCCAGAAAGAAATACAACTTCCTCTGGAGTATACAACAGCTGATAAGTACTGGAAGGATTAAGATTTTTACATAGAAATAATTTACAAATCTGTTTAACTTTCTGGAGCCAGTTGATTTAAAAAAAAAAAAAATAGTTTTCCACCGAAGTACCCGTTTTTTTTATCAACTAGTGCCAGAAAGTTAAACAGATTTGTAAATTACTTCTATTAAAAAATCTTAATCCTTCCAGTATTTATTAGCTGCTGAATACTTCATAAGAATTTTTTTAGTTTTTGGAACACAGCGCTCTCTGCTGACATCATGACCACAGTGCTCTCTGCTGACATCTCTGTCCATTTTAAAAACTGTGAAGAGTAGGAGAAAATCCCCATAGCAAACATATGCTGCTCTGGACAGTTCCTAAAATGGACAGAGATGTCAGCAGAGACCACTGTGTTCCAAAAAGAAAAGAATTTCCTATGAAGTATTCACCAGCTAATAACTACTGGAAGGATTAAGATATTTTAATAGAAGTAATGTACAAATCTGTTTAACTTTCTGGCACCAGTTGATTAAAAAAAAAAAAGTTTTCCACCGGAGTACACCTTGCAGAGCATTGATGAGATCCTCTCATTTAGTTCTGAGCTGTCTTTACAAACTGGACCCTCAATAATCAGACTTATCACCTCTAAATTACAGTTACACTATATGGACAAAGGAAGTTTTATAGTTCTTTTCAGTTTGACCACAGTGCTCTCTGCTGACACCTCTGTCCATGTCAGAAACTGTCCAGAGCAGGAGAGGTTTGGGGATTTGCTCCTATTCTGGACAGTTCCTGACATGGGCACTGTGGTCAGACTGAAAAGAACTATACAACTTCATCTGGAGCATACAGCAGCTGATAAGTACTGGAAGGGTTAAGAATTTTTATTTAGAAGTACAGTATGTACAAATCTGTTTAACTGGCACCAGTTGATTTGAAAAAAAAAAATAGTTTTCCAAACACTTGCTAAAGAATGTGTTGTTCTAAAGAGCTCAGTGAATTTCAATGTATGTACTATAATAGAATGCCACCACTTCAACAAGTCAGTTCATGACATGTCCTCCTCCTAGATCATGTGTCAGAGGTATAATTAAAAAAAAAAAAGTGGAAGTGTTTAGGAAGCAGCAGCTTCGCCATAAAGTGGCAGGCCAGGTGCAGAGGACCATCACACATTAAAGTTGCCCATGTTCTTCTGACTCAAAAAACTGCAGAATCCCAAGTCTAGCATTAAAATAAGCACAAAAACTGTGCGCCGGGAGCTTCATACAAACAGCCTGTGCAATCAGACCAACAATTGGCAGCACGGAGGTAAGGAGCCACTGGACCCCAGCAATGGCACTTTGAGTGCTCAGCAAACGTTACATTACAAATGTTATATAACGTTAACCTTTATATACAGGTAATTTAATTTGGCTGGAGTTATCCTTTAAAGTGAATCAATAAATGATATGTACGCTCATATGTAGTTAAACAAAACATGCCTTTTTTATAAGGCTGTAATGAAAAAACATGCAACCTGAGGGCCTGAAAATGAACAAGTAATATTTTCCTGTAATTGTTAAGGCCATTGAGACCGTTGTACTTTTATTATTTGTTTCCTGAATACAAATGAAGCAAATTTCTAAATTAACTAATTGAAAAAATATCCTATCATTTAGCAGCTGTTCACAAAAAGATAAGTCTGTCAGACAAACTTTCTGCTCTCAAAGTTAGAGAGGAGGAGGGAGTAACACACCAGCTCAGATTCTGGATAGGGGTATAGAATCCTTGGAGGACAGCTCACACATGCTGGAGAGAAGAGAACAGATACCAGACAGCATGTACAGGAGAATCATAAAGGCTGTGTACAAGCACAGCTCACACTGCAAATTGCAGAGGTGGTAGAAGCAAATCTAAGTAAGCACAGTTTTTAATAAAGACCTATGGATAAAATTGATGTGAGCTTAACTGTATGCCTAACAGAGTATCTAAATGAAAAGTAAACATGCCTTAACAAAGATGGCTTATAGAAACATCTGTCCCTGCAGTGTAACAACAGTTCAACATTATTATTGTGTTCTCCGTGGAGATAATATGGATAAGCTCTGTAGGATGCATCCATGGGGGACTTAATAGTGGAGCTGTAAGTGCTAAGGCAGCCAAAACTATAGAACCTTATTGAACATTAAATCTAACAATGTTTATTGCATATATGTCTAAATGTCTTCACTTTGACTTTTCCTTGTATATTTGCCAGGGTTTTGTTCCAAGCGTTCCTGATTTCATAGAGTTTAAACTGCAGCTCTAGTGTATGAAAAAAATATAGAGCAGGATTTACCATACTAAAAAAATATTTTATATTGCTACAGCTCAGTGCGCATAAAGCTAAGGGAGTAATTGAGACAAAACCCATACTGATGTTGAAGCAAATTATATCACAGTCAGCTACTTATTATTACTATTATTATTTATGTTTATTTGTGTATAGTTTGAGATACTGCTGTACAGATTTGTGCTGTTTTGTTTAGCCTTCTTCATTTTTACTGTCAGCTGATTTAAAAATTCTGCCAATTGCTCTTACGAAATACATTGCACTCAGAGTGTAATACTATATCGTTGTTGTCTTATCGTTGGATAAGGAAACATCATGTCATTCAAAATCAATACAAAATAAGTAAAGCAATATTTTATGCACAATGTAATTATAGAAAAGGCATCAGTGCTTTAATGTGTAATAAACTTAAACTTTTAATGCTGCATTCTGTACATCTATGATATTTCTATGCTATATTTTTCTGATGTGTGACTATGTACTGTTAATATATTGTCTTGCAACCAATTCTTAAAAATAAACCTGTTTTGTTTTATCACATCTGTAGAGCTAATTTTATCGCATCTTTAGGGCAAATCATTTGAACTGCTGCTGTCATTAATAGTTGTATACTATAGAGTGGTCCCTCAACCTACAGTGGCCCCAGGTCACAGTATTTTCAGCATACAATGGTTTATTCTGGACCATTGTAACTTAAAACCAGGCTTAACATACTATAGACAGTCCAGTGCGTGAAACGTGTCAATAGCTGTAAAAAAACATGATCAATCATAATGGAATACAGTACAGTGAGGTGCAACATATTGTGTACTACTGGTTATCTGTGCCAGGTTTAGCTGCTCCTTTGGGCAAAGAGTGAGGGTAGTTCCTTTTTACTTTTTGGGGGCACTGGGGTAGATTTATCAAAACCTATGTAGAGGAAAAGTTGACCAGTTATTTTCAAAACTGAAAGAACAGCAACAGAGGGGAGAGTAAATAAAACTGAGAATAACCCAAAAATACCTCTCCAAGTATATTAAAATGACACTTGTCACTTTCTGATACAGGTTTGTGACACATTGTATACCAATTTTGTTTTGGTGGATTCACAACTTTTGGTGCAGATGTGTCAAACATTTGCTACATTGGTAATTAGAGATGAGCGAACTTACAGTAAATTTGATTTGTCACGAACTTCTCGGCTCGGCAGTTGATGACTTATCCTGCATAAATGAGTTCAGCTTTCAGGTGCTCCCGTGGGCTGGAAAAGGTGGATACAGTCCTAGGAGACTCTTTCCTAGGAATGTATCCAACTTTTCCAGCCCACCGGAGCACCTGAAAGCTGAACTCATTTATGCAGGATAAGTCATCAACTGCCGAGCCGAGAAGTTCGTGACGAATCGAATTTACTGTAAGTTCGCTCATCTCTATTGGTAATAATACATATCCCTCTAATTTATAAGACGCCTCATATAGGCAGAGCCGACAGCCAGACTGCTGGACATTTTTCACGTATTTTCTCTAGAAATAGTGTAAAAGCAGCGGACTAGTCAAATAGCAGCATCTCGCAAAATCCCTTTTTTTGTTTGGCATAGCCAGCAGTATGCATTATCATGATACTGCCAATTTAATATAGTATTGAACAAAAAACATTTTATATAAAAAATTAAATATCAGCACTAGTTCAACAAGACCAAACAGAGTAAACAGAATAACACCAGAGACATGTACATAACGACTTTCAGGATTCAGTATCTGAATTTTTTTGTACATTGTAGCAAAGACACAACTTCAAACCACAAGAGAGTCACTGGGCTCAGCAACCATAAACATTAGAAATGTATTATTTTATTTAGGCTTTTACTATGGACTTAATGACATCATGGTATAATGATATTTTCAACAGAGCCTGTTCGCTCTCTTTGGCTAAGTTCCTAGAAAACAATTTGTTTGTCAAAAGATAAGCAGTGTAAATCAGAACAGTAAATGAGTAGTGAATGTTATCATAGAACGTTTTTAATAGTTTGATTATGATTAGCACCTAATAATGGGATACAATTTATGTTTGTTTACAAATTTTTTTCCTCTTTTAACCCTTTCCTGCAATAGCATGTATGCATTCATCTTATCTTTCAAAATGTTGCCACAACAGGAAATATGCATACCTCCTATTGATCTCCTGCTCTGTGCGATGCACTGCAGGAGATTGGCGGCGGGACACGGCTGTCAATCACAGCCATGATTGCGCTGGTCTCAGCAGCATTAACCCCATAGATGCAGTGATCAGTACTGATCACGCATCTATGGGATTGACAGGGAAAAGGGGCAGCTCCCCCTGTTCTTTAACGGTGACCCCGCAATGCGATCGCGGGGTCCCGATGGTTGCCATGGCAGTAGGACAGCTGATGGCCTACTGTCTGCCTAATACAGCCCCCTGTGAGGTCCAGTCATAGGCTGAATCGCAAAGGCTGAATGTCAGTATAATACTGACAGTTATGCTGTGCTGCAGTACAGATAAACTGCAGCATAGTATAACAGGTAAAAAGTATAAAAGTAAAAAGGTTTTTCATTAAATAAATAAAGTGTAAAATAAAAGGATTGCAGTAACACATGTTTTGCTATATACATGTTTATTCCCTTTGTGTGTATTGGAACTAAACCAAAAAAAGGAGAAAAAAAAGAAAATTGGACATAATGTCACACCAAACTCCAGAAATGGGCTGAACAAAATTATTGGCACCTATAACTTAATATTTGTTTCCACACCCTTTGGAAAAATCACTGAAATCAGTTGCTTCCTATAATCATCGATAAGCTTCTTACACCTCTCAGCCGGAATGTTGGACCACTCTTCCTTTGCAAATTGCTCCAGATCTCTCTTATTGGAAGGCGCCTTTTCCCAACAGCAATTTTAAGATCTCTCCACAGGTGTTCAATGGGATTTAGATCTGGACTTAATGCTGGCCACTTCAGAACTCTCCAGCGCTTTGTTGCCATCCATTTCTGGGTGCTTTTTGATGTGTGTTTGGGGTCATTGCCCTGCTGGAAGACCCAGGATCTTGGACGCAAACCCAGCTTTCTGAGACTGGGCTGTACAGTGCGACCCAAAATCTGTTGGTAATTTCATGATATCTTGCACACATTCAAGGCACCCAGTGCCAGAGGCAGCAAGACAACAAAAACATCATTGAACCTCCACCATATTTCACTGAAGGTACTGTGTTCTTTTCTTTGTAGGCCTCATTCTGTTTTCGGTAAACAGTAGAATGATGTGCTTTACCAAAAAGCTCTATCTTGGTCTCATCTGTTCACAAGACGTTTTCCCAGAAGGATTTTGGCTTACTCAAGTTCATTTTGGCAAAATGTAGTCTTGCTTTTTATGTCTCTGTGTCAGCAGTGGGGTCCTCCTGGGTCTCCTGCCATAGCGTTTCATTTTATTTCAATGTCAACGGATAGTTCGCGCTGACACTGATGCTCTCTGAGCCTGCAGGACAGCTTGAATATCTTTGCAACTTGTTTGGGGCTGCTTATCCACCATCCTGACTATCCTGCGTTGACACCTTTCATCAATTTCTCTCTTCCGTCCATGCCCAGCTACAGTGCTATGGGTTGCAAACTTATTGATAATGTTGCGCACTGTGGACAAAGGCAAATCTAGATCTCTGGAGATGGACTTGTAACCTTGAGATTGTTGATATTTTTCCACAATTTGTGGTTCTCAAGTCCACATACAGTTCTCTTCTCCTCTTTCTGTTGTCCATGCTTAGTGTGGCCCATACAGACTAACAATGCAAAGACTAAGTGCACTTCTCTCCTTTTTATCTGCTTTCAGGTGTGATTTTTATATTGCCCACACCTGTTACTTGCCCCAGGTGAGATTCGAGCATCACATGCTTGAAGTAATCTTATTTATCCACAATTTTGAAAGGGTGCCAATAATTTTGTCCAGACCATTTTTGGAGTTTGGTGTGACATTATGTGCACTTGCTTTTTTCCCCTCCTTTTTTGATTTAGTTCCAATATACACAAAGGGAATAAAGATGAGTATAGCAAAGTATATGTTACTGCAATCATTTTCTGTGAGAAATACTTAATTTTCTTAAAAAATTTCAGGGGTGCTCACATTTACGGCAATGACTGTATGTTATTTATCCCACACGATGAACACCATGAAAGGAAAACAACACAAAAAAGCTATATAAATTGGGTATCGCAACAATTGTACCAACCCACAGAATAAAGATAACATTTTTTTTTATCACATAGTGAACCTCCAAAAAAATTATTAGAAAAAATGCTTTTGAGATCCATGAGGGAGTTGTTTGTAGTTTCCTTTTACTGTCATTAGGACAGTCCTGGCTAAAGCTTGTCTATTATATGAAAATTAATAAAAATATTTTTTTTGAATGTATCAACAAAGTACAATATGTTACGAAAAAAATCTAAGAATTGCTTCACTCAGTAAAGAATTTCAAAGTTATTACAATAGACACATGACGCCCCATGGGAAGCTCATGGTTGAGTGAAACATATGTTGTTGTCTGCACACACTTTGGTAAGGCTTGTTTATATAATAAATGCCAGGATATTTTGCCTTTTATGATCTCTTTGTGGTTAAGCTAGAGTGGTATTTATTTCATCTGTGCACTTTACCTATGCTACACTTTATGTATGCGACCATAGGACCATAGATGTATTTTGTTACATGTACTGTTTACTCCAGTTAAACCTGCCTTCCTCTGTAGAGATTATTATTGGTGTCATTTTGTAATATTTAATCTTTTTTTTAATTGTTTATGGATTTTTTTTTAAATAAAGATTTAGATATCTGATCATAATACTGTGTTGTAGTGTTAGTGTTTGGGGTACATAACAAGAGACACGTGCCAGATTTAGGCTTGGTCTTTTAGGTAAAAACAGGCTGCGTCCTTAAGGGGTTATGCATAGCAGAAAAAGCATTGAATAAGGAAAACTACTTAAACCCCTTACGGACCCGGGGGTTTTCCATTTTTGCACTTTCGTTTTTTTTCTCCTTACCTTAAAAAAATCATAATTCTTTCAATTTTGTACCTAAAAAAATCCATATGATGGCTTATTTTTTGCGCCACCAATTCTACTTTGTAATGACATCAGTCATTGTACCCAAAAATCTACGGCAAAATGGGGAAAAAAAATCATTGTGCGACAAAAATTGAAGAAAAAATGCCATTCCGTTTCTACGCAGTAAATTTTTCTGTAAAAATGACACCTTATCTTTTTTCTGTAGCTCCATACAATTAAAATGATACCCTACTTATATAGGTTTGATTTTGTCGTACTTCTGAAAAGTATATGCAGGAAAATGTATACGTTTAAAATTGTCATCTTCTGACCCCTATAACTTTTTTATTTTTATTTTTTCGCTTACAGGGCTCATTTTTTGCGCTGTGATCTGAAGTTTTTAGCGATACCATTTTTGTATTGATCGGACTTATTGATAGCTATTTATTAATTTTTTCATGATATAAAAAGTGACAAAAAATACACTATTTTGTACTTTGGAATTTGACCGTGCGGTTTAATTAACGACATATTTTTGTAATTCGGACACTTCTGCACGTGGCGATACCACATATGTTTATTTTTATTTACACACTTTTTTTTTAACCAGTTAAGGACCCAGGGCTTACGCTTACGTCTTGACATCCTGGTACTTAAGGACCCAGGACATAAATGTACGCCCGTGGGAATTTCTGTTCCCGCCACGCGCGGGGCAGGGACCGGGGTGACTGCTGATATCGATCAGCAGGCACCCCGCGCAAATGCCCAGGGGGGTCATTAGAATTCACACCAGTGATTTGTGCCGATACCGAGTCATACGGGCCTATGGTGACCTGGTGACCCGGAATATAAGGGGGATCGGGGTTGTCCAAGACATTCACGATCCCCCTGAAGGGATAGGAGTGAAGTGGCAGGGGTGCCACCCCTCCTATCCCTGCTATTGGTCATCAATAAGCGATGACCAATAGCAGATCGGGGGGGCGGGGGTGTTAACTTTCGGTTTCCCCGTTCTGCCCACCCACAATAGGCGGGACAGAACGGGAGAACTGACAGGGACAGGCGCTGAAGTCTACCTACTCATCGGCGGCAGCAACAGGCAGCGATCGGCGGCAGTGATCGGCGGCAGAAGAGGACGGCGATGTGGCTCCCTGGATCCTACAGAAGCCGGTGAGTTGCCTAGCAACATCTGGAGGGCTACAGTTTGAGACCACTATACAGTGGTCTCTGAACTGTAGTCCTCCAGATGTTGCAAAACTACAACTCCCAGCATGCCCAGACAGCTGTTTGCTGTGTGGGCATGCTGGGATTTGCAGTTTTGCAACAGCTGGAGGGTCACAGATTGGAGATCACTGTGCAGTGGTCTTTAAACTGTGGCCCTCTAGATCTTGCAAAACTACAACTCCTAGCATGCCCACACAGCAGTTTGCTATCTGGGCATGCTGGGATTTGTAGTTTTGCAACATCTGGGGGGCCACAGTGTGCAGTGGTCTCTAAACTGTAGCCGTACAGATGTTGCAAAACTGAAAATCCCAGCATGCCCTTCGGCGATCAGTACATGCTGGGAGTTGTAGTTTTGCAACAGCTGGAGGCACACTGGTTGGAAAATACTGAGTTAGGTAACAGAACCTAACTGTAGGTTTTCCAACCAGTGTGCCTCCAGCTGTTGCAAAAGTACAATCCCCAGCATGCACGGTCTGTCAGTACATACTGGGAGTTGTAGTTTTGAAACAGCTGGAGGTTTGCCGCCACAAGTGAATGTACAGAGTACATTCACACTGGCGGGTTTACAGTAAGTTTCCTGCTTGAAGTTTGAGCTGTGGAAAATTTTTCGCCGCAGCACAAACTCCTAGCGGAAAACTCACTGTAAACCCCCGCCTGTGTGAATGCACCCTAAAAACACTACACTAACACATAATAAAGGGTAAAACACTAAATATACACCCCCTTACACTGTCCCCCCCAATAATAATAAAAAACGTATAGTACGGCAGTGTTTCCAAAACGGAGCCTCCAGCTGTTGCAACAACTCCCAGCATTTTCAGACAGCCACTGACTGTTAAGGCATTCTGGGAGTTTAGCAATAGCTGCAGGCACCCTGTTTGGGAATCACTGGCATAGAATACCCCTATGTCCACCCCTATGCAATCCCTAATTTAGTCCTCAAATGCGCATGGCGCTCTCTCACTTCGGAGCCCTGTCGTATTTCAAGGAAACAGTAAAGGGCCACATATGGGGTATTTCCGTACTCGGGAGAAATTGCATTACAAATTTAGGCGGGCTTTTTCTCCTTTTACCCCTTATGAAAAGGAAAAGTTGGGGGCTACACCAGCCTGTTAGTGTAAAAAATGAAAAAATGTTACACTAACATGCTGGTGTTACCCTATACTTTTTATTTTCACAAGCGGTAAAAGGAAAAAAAAGAGTGAGAGCGCACTATGTACATTTGAGGCCTAAATTGGTGATTTGCACAGGGGTGGCTGATTTTACAGCGGTTCTGACATAAACTCAAAAAAATTAATACCGACATGTGACCCCATTTTGGAAACTACACCCCTCACGGAATGTAACAAGGGGTATCGTGAGCCATAACACCCCACAGGTGTTTGAAGAATTTTTATTAAAGTTGGATGGAAAAATGAGAAAAAGATTTTTGCAAAAAAATTCTGGTGTTACCCTAAATTTTTCATTTTCACAAGGGAAAATAGGAAAACAAGCCCCCCATAGTTTGCATCCCCATTTTTTCTGAGTAAGAACATACCCCATATGTGGATATAAAGTGCTCTGCGGGCAAACTACAATGCTCAGAAGAGAAGGAGCGCCATTGGGCTTTTGAAGAGAAAATTTGTCCTGAATTGAAGGCCACGTTTGTTTACAAAGCCCCCATAGTGCCAGAACAATGGAACCCCCCCACACATGTGACCCCAATTTTGGAAACTACACCCTTCATGTTATGTAATAATACAAATTTTGGGGTAATTTTCTCCTATTACCCTTTGTAAAATTGTAAAATTTGGGAAAAAAACTGCATTTTAGTGAAAATAGTTTTTTTTTTTTCATTTACGCATCCAACTTTAACAAAAAGTCATCAAACACCTCATAGGTGTTAAGGCTCACTATACCCCTTGTAACATTCATTGATTAGTGTAATTTCCAAAATAGTATGCCTTGTGTTTTTTTTTTTTTGCTGTTCTGGCACCATAGGGGCTTTCTAAATGCAATATGCCCCCAAAAACCATTTCAGCAAAATTTGCTTTCCAAAAGTCAAATGTGACTCCTTCTCTTCTGAGCATTGTAGTGCGCCAGCAGAGCACTTGACGTCCACACATGGGGTATTTCCATACTCAGAAGAGATGGGGTTACAAGTTTTGGGAGGCATTTTCTCGTATTACCCCTTGTAAAAAAATTTAAATTTTGGGGGAAACTAGCCCAACTTTAACGAAAAGTCATCAAACACCTGTGGGTTGTTAAGGCTCACTGTACCCCTTGTTACGTTCCCTTAGAGGTGTAGTTTCCAAAATAGTATGCCATGTGGTTTTTTTTTTTTCTTTGCTGTTCTGGCACCATTTCAGAAATACTCACTCTCCAAAATCCCACTGTCGCTCCTTCCCTTCTGAGCCCTCTAGTGCACCCACAGAGCACTTGACATACACATATGAGGTACTTCCTTACTCAAAAGAAATTGAGTTACACATTTTAGGAAGATTTTTCTCCTTTTACCCCTTGTAAAAATTCAAAAACTGGGTCTACAAGAACATGCCAGTGTAAAAAATGAAAATTTTGAATTTTCTCCTTCAATTTGCTGCTATTCCTGTGAAACACCTAAAGGGTTAACAAACCTTTTGAATGTCATTTTGAATATTTTGAGGGGTGAAGTTTTTATAATGGGGTCATTTATGGGGTATTTCTAATAAGAAGGCCCTTCCAGTCCACTTAAAAACTGAACTGGTCCCTGAAAAATTCAGATTTAGAAAATGTTTTGAAAAATTGGAAAATTGCTTCAAATTACTTTGAAGCCCTCTGATGTCTTCCAAAAGTGAAAACATGTCAACTTTATGATGCAAACATAAAGTAGACATATTGTATATGTGAATCGATAAATAATAGCATGTCTATTTTCCTTATAAGCAGAGAGCTTCAAAGTTAAAAAATATTCAACATTTTCAAATATTTAATCAAATTTGGGAATTTTTCACCAAGAAATTATGCATGTATCGACGAAAATTTACCTCTAACATAAAGTAGAATATGTCTCAAAATTTTTTTCTCGGAATCAGAATGAAAAGAAATAGTATCCCAGAGTTATTAATGCTTAAAGTGACAGTGGTCAGATGTGCAAAAAATGCCGGGTCCTTAAGGTGAAAAGGGGTTACAGTTTACCTGTCATCAACAAAAACGTTTTAAATATAATGTAGATAATGCCATTATATGTATATTTGTAATATTCATTAGTTAGAAAATGTGTATAATTTTTTGGGGGAAAATGCCGTTCCTGCAGCTATTGCCTGTGTGTCTCTATTAGGAGTCCAAATACAGGAAGTGAGAGTGGGTGAAGCAGGACTCTGTGCAGACTCCTGGCTTGTCAATCATCCTACTGTGTGAGCTAGGAGTGTATGTGCACAGAGCCCTGCTTGTTCACCCTCCCTTCCTGTATTTGGACTTCTCATAGAGACACACATGCAATGTGTTAATGGCAGATTGATGACAGGTACGCTTGAACCCCTTAAGGACCAAGGACGTATGAGTATGTCCTTGGTTCCGCTCCCTTGATATAACGCGGGGTCCCACGGTGACCCCGCATCATATCACGACGGGCCCAGCTTCATAGTGAAGCCGGGACCCGCCGTTAATAGCGCGCGGCACTGATCGCTATTAACCCTTTAGCCGCGCGCTCAAAGCTGAGCCACGCGGCTAAAAGTGAAAGTAAAAAGTGCCGGTTAGCTCAGTGGGCTGTTCGGGATAGCCGCGGCGAAATCGCAGCATCCCGAACAGCTTACAGGACAGCCTGAGGGTCCCTACCTGCCTCCTCGCTGTCTGATCGCCGAATGACTACTCAGTGCCTGAGATCCAGGCATGAGCAGTCAAGCGGCTGAATCATCGATCACTGGTTTCCTATGAGAAACCAGTGATCAATGTAAAAGGTCAGTGTGTGCAGTGATATAGGTCCCTATGGGAGCTATAACACTGTAAAAAAAAAGTGAAAAAAAAAGTGAATAAAGATCATTCAACCCCTCCCCTATTAAAAGTTTGAATCACCCCCCTTTTCCCATAAAAAAAACACAGTGTAAATAAAAATAAAAATAAACGTATATAAAAATATATCGTTAATTAAACCGCACGGTCAATGGTGTACACGCAAAAAAATTTGATCAATAAGTCCTATCAATGCAAAAATGGTACCGTTAAAAACTTCAGATCCCGGCGCCAAAAATTAGCCCTCATACCGCGCCATACGCCGAAAAATAAAAAAAGTTATAGGGGTCAGAAGATGACAATTTTAAACGTATTAATTTTCCTGCATGAAGTTATGATTTTTTTCCAGAAGTACAACAAAATCAAACCTATATAAGTAGGGTATCATTTTAATCGTATGAACCTACAGAATAAAGATAAGGTGTCATTTTTATCGAAAAATGTACTACGTTGAAACGGAAGCCCCCAAAAATTACAAAACCGCGTTTTTTTTTTCAATTTTGTCTCACAATGATTTTTTTTTTCATTTCACCGTAGATGTTTGGGCAAAATGACTGACTTCATTACAAAGTAGAACTGGTGGCACAAAAAATAAGCAATCATATGGATTTTTCGGTGCAAAATTGAAAGAGTTATGATTTTTTAAAGGCAAGGAGCAAAACACGAAAGTGCAAAAACGGAAAAACCCCTGGTCCTTAAGGGGTTAAAGCAAAGCGAGGACCTACCTAATGGGATGTGGCTATGACACAAAGGGGACAGTAATGGGAGCTTTAACCTCCTTGGCTTATGGGCACATAGTAAGGTGAGCATAGTGATCGGTTCAAAGTTGTGTGGGGCTGCATGTTGCTGTGTCACTGTGTTTGTGGGGTGGCATGGCTAGGAGCCAGAGTGCTAGGTTTGAGATTAGTAGGGCTTCTGGACAACTGAATAATTTCTCCTATGGGCACTGAGGTTGTGGTAGTGGCGGTCGCCACCCAGCTCCATGACCCACCTGAATGTATACTAACTACTTGATGTATACTAACTACCTCATCTACATACTTATGCATTATATCTTCATTTTCAGAGAGGCACACAGTTCCACAGAATATTTCCACAGAATATTTCCTCTTCCTATTAGTTTATCATCCACCTAGAGCCTACATTTTATACCTAGTGTTTACTGAAATGTCCTCAAATGACAAGCAATACTATAAACACTTAAACGCTGAGCAGCGGAGTACCCCTTTAAGGACCAGGCCAATTTTATTTTTGCATTTTCGTTTTTTCCTCCTCGCCTTCTAAAATCCATAACTTTTTTATACTTCCATCTACAGACTCAAATAAGGGCTTGTTTTTTGCATGACCAATTGTAATTTGTATTGACACCTCAAATTTCTCCACAAAATGTACAGCGAACCCAAAAAATTATTTTTTTAGGCAGAAAAATTAAATGAAAACAACTATTTTGCTAATTTTGGAGGGTTTCGTTTTCACACTGTACAATTTACGGAAAAAATGACATGTGTTCTTTATTCTGTGGGTCAATACGATTAAAATTATACCCATGGATATATACTTCTATTATTGTACCGCTTAAAAAAAATCTCAAACTTTTGTACAAAATCGGTATGTTTCAATTCGCCCTATTTTGACCACCTATAACTTTTTCTTTTTTTTTTTCAACTGTATATTTTTTATTGAAAGAACATCATTGAAAATACATACAACAGCACAAGCAGGGAAAGTGAACCCTGCCACTCAGGTAAACAACAGACATGGAATGCATAAAGTGTACAAAATCCAAGACTGAGTCAAACAGGGGGAGCATTGGAAAAATCCCAGCTCCAGTTACCATATGTAACGCTTACATAAAGAGAAAGAGGGGGTAGGAGGGGGGGGGGGTGGACAGGAGAAACCAACAAACACTGAACCGACAGACCACAATCAGGAAGGGAAAGACAAGACAGAGAGAAAGCAGGTAAGGACAAGGAAAGGGAGTACTGACAAGAAATCCCAAAGGAGGGTCACAAACTAAGGGGGTTGCCTATCCGTGAATCTATCCCAGGGGTCCCACACTGACAGAAAGGCTGGGACAGTGTTGTTCAAAGTGGCTGTGAGGGATTCAAGGGACCTAACTTCCCGTATCCTAGCCATTAAATCTTCATCAGATGGAGGGAGAGTTCGCTTCCAATACTTTGCTATAAGGGTTTTAGCAGCTAAAACAATATGTAAAAACAACCTAAACGGTTTCTTAGAGAGAGATCGGACAGAGAGTTGCAGTAGGAAGACCAGCGGATCCAGCGGGACCATTACCCCCAGCACCTCCCGAGCTAGACGCTGAACCCTGCCCCAATATGGATGGATGAGCGGACAAGACCAGAAAATATGGTATGTGTCGCCCAGACCAACCCCACATCTCCAGCACTGAGGAGGAATATCAGGATTCAGCCTATTCAGCAGGGCTGGAGTATGATACCACCCCATTAGCATTTTGTACTGCGTTTCCTTGTAAGCAGTACAAATTGAAGCCCTAGCAGCCCGACTCCAGATCACCCTCCACTGAGGAATGGTGATGACAGTCTGAAGTGCCGTCTCCCAATAGGTCATATATTTTTGAGAAGGGGGGACACCATCAGGAGGGGAGATCAAGAAAGAGTAGATACTAGAAAGGAGTCCCCTCGTCTGGGGCCCGCCCCTGCACAGCCTCTCAAAGCAGGTAGGTAAGGACACAGACAAAGAGCCCCTAGCGGAGGACAGATAATGACGAAGCTGTACATAGCGGGTCAATTCAGAGGAGGGGAGAGTCCAACGGGAAACCAGCTGGTCAAAGGGTAGGAGGGAACGGGCTACAGGGTCAACCACATCCGCCCAGCAGAAAAGGTTACGGGAGCCCCATTCCCTGACCATTAGGGAAGTCAATCCGGGGGGGAAATCCGGGTGATAAAGGAATGACCGTAGAGGGGAAAAAGAAGAAAGAAGCCCGAAGCGTCGAGAACAATAAGTCCACACGTAACGAGTGAAGGACGTGGGGCCTAGCAGGGGGCCTGCCGGAGTCGGGAGAGGGAAAGTCCACAGGAGAAAGTTTGGGTGGGTCGGCGCTAGCCACAACTTCTCCACCTCCATCCACTTTCTATAAGCATGGTAGGTGGACCAGGATGCCAGGTGTCGCAGATGAGCCGCCCAGTAATATTTGGTCACATCTGGAACCCCAAGACCCCCCTGATACCGGCTCCCCATCATAACCGACATAGACAATCTGTGCCGTTTAGCGTCCCAAATGAACCGAAAAATAGCCGTTTGAAAACAGCGCAACACCGCTAGCGGGACCTGTACAGGTAGTGACTCAAAGTAGTAGAGTAGTTTAGGGAGGACAGTCATCTTAACCGCCGCAATACGTCCAAAAAACGATATATATTGGGAACGCCATTTCTCCATCATAGCACGCAGCTCACGGAACAGAGGGGGAAAATTAGCAGAGTAGAGGGAGGCATAAGTAGGAGTAAGATAGACCCCTAAGTATTTGATAGCAGACTGAGACCAACGGAAAGAATAGTTCGATCTAAGGAGAGAGACCATAGGAGAGGATAGATTGAGAGGCATAGCCTCTGATTCGGAGAGTTTGACCTTATAACCGGAAACCCGTCCATAATCATGTAAGAGTTTGTACAGAGAGGGCAAAGAGAGAAGAGGGTTAGTGAGAGTAAGTAAGACATCATCAGCGAAAAGGCAGATCTTAAATTCCCTACCGTGAAGAGCCACCCCAGAGACATCCGGGTCCCCCCGGATCAAAGCCGCAAGCGGTTCGATACATAAAGCAAAAATCAGGGGGGACAACGGACATCCCTGCCTAGTTCCATTGTAGAGAGGGAAAGGAGTAGAGGAGGCAGAGGGAAGTTTGAGAGAGGCAGTGGGAGAGGAATACAAGCCCCGCAAACATAAACGGCCAACCTAGTCTATCAAAAGCCTTCTCCGCATCTAAACTCAATAGCAAGGCCTGTCCGGACCCCCGATTGACCACATCTATCAGATCCAGGACCCTCCTAGTGTTATCACCCCCCTGGCGTCCGGGGATAAACCCCACCTGATCTTTATGAATAAGGGTGGGCCAAAAACTACACAGGCGAGTCGCCAGAACTTTAGAAAACAGCTTAAGATCAGAGTTCAGGAGGGCTATGGGCCTGTAGCTGGAGCAATCATGGGGGTCCTTTCCTGGTTTCGGGATCAATGTGATGAGAGAATGTAGGAAGGTCCGCGGAATGCCCTCCCCATGAAGAAAGGAGTTGAACAGAGGAACCAGTTTAGGCAAAAGAATAGTAGAGAAAGTTTTATAATACAGATAGGTAAAGCCATCGGGACCCGGAGAGCGCCCCGCTGGGAGGGACTTAAGGATCTCCGCAAGCTCCTCCTGTGTGATAGGGGCATTCAGAACCTCTCGATCACCGTCCGAGAGAGCCGGAAGGCTACACCTGGAGAGAAAAGAGTCAAGGGCCGCATTGCGATCCCCGGGGTCCGAGGGCAGTTGAGAAGGAAGAGAATACAGTTTAGAGTAATAGTTCTGAAAGAGTCGTGAGATAGAGACAGGGTGGTAATGAAGAGTCCCTGCTGAATCCTTCAATGCAGAGGGTGTCTGCGAAACCGCCCGGTCCCGAAGGCGCCTAGCCAGCATAGTATGGGCTTTATTACCTTTTTCATAAAAGCGCTGTTTGGCATAAAGCAATTGCCGCTCCACTTTATGGAGGGCCAGTTCACCCAGCTGAGACCGTGCAGCTACCAAGTGCCTCAGGACTGGGAGGGAAGTAGCAACTTGAAGTCGAGCCTCCAGGTCGGAGATCAGAGCCCTGAGTTCCCGGGAACGAGCCAAACAATCACGTTTCTGTCTGGAGCCCAAAGCAATGCAATGTCCTCTAATAACGGCCTTATGGGCTTCCCACAAGATGGCTTGGGAAGAGACAGAACCCTCATTAGTAGTAAAATAATCAGTAATGCATTGGTGGATCGACTCATGGGAAGGAAGGGACTTGAGTAGGGAATCATTAAGACGCCAGTGACATCTGCGGACAGAAGAGGAAAACAGAGAAAAGTGAACCAGAATAGGGCTATGGTCAGACCAGGAAATAGGCTCTAGTGAGGCAGAGCTGAGCATACGAACCATGGGAAGATTCCCCAAAAAATAGTCGATACGAGTATGGAGTTTATGGGGGTGAGAGTAAAAAGAAAAGGAGCGGTCAGAGGGGTGGTCAATGCGCCATAGGTCAAAAAGTGCAGCTGATCGAATCAATCGATGAAAAAGCGTGGAGAGGCGTACCTGCGAAGCAGGTGGTGGGGACCCAGCGAGCGAGTGACGGTCAACCCTTGGGGAAAAAACTAAATTAAAATCCCCACCCAACAACCAGGCCGAGGGAGCACATTTATGAAGACGAGTGAAGACCCGCTTAAGAAAGGGTAATTGGGAGGAATTCGGGGCATAGACATTACAGAGGAGCAGCTGTTTATCCCCCAGGGTCCCTTGTACAATAAGAAACCTGCCCAAGGGGTCGGCATATGAGGAGGTGACCTGTAAGGGACAAGTTCTAGATATTAATATAGCCACTCCAGCAACCCTTCTATCAGCAGAGGCAAGAAAAGCTTGAGGGTACAGGTGATGAAGGAATTGAAAAGTGCCCGTCTTATCGAAGTGTGTCTCCTGAAGGTATACAATATCAGCTTTAAGGGCTACCAGCTCCCTCTGCAGCAAACGCCGCTTTGTGGGGGTATTGAGACCCTTGACATTCAAAGAGACACACTTAGCCATAAGAGTAGATAGAAGGAAAAAATCAAGTGCTGTGTACAGTACTCACTCAGCCTATCAAGGGCGCTCAGGAAGGTCCCCCGAAAAACAGCAGTCCGCATCGGTAAGCTAGACTTCCTAGGAGGGAAAGAGGAAAAAAAAGAAGCCAGACTACCAGGATAAGGAAATAAAGGAGAGAACACAGAGAGACAAAGGGAAAAACCAGACGGAAACACCAGGGAAAGGGGACACAACAAAGAGAACCAAGAAATAACCACTGGAACATTAGCCAGTGTGGAGGCCAAAATGGGGAAACAAAAGCACAAAAGAGCAATAAACAGCACCATCTCACCGTTTGCCATAGCCTCAAGGGGGGGGGAGGTGGAAGAACGCAACAAGAGCGATACCGCTCAGATAGACCAGCATCCCGCCTAGGGGCCAGGCAAATGAGAGAGAGTCCACCCTCAGCACAATCCTGAGGGATAGATCATGGAAACATCAGGAACCTAAAATGCAAAAGTTTGTCACATATCAGCATAAAAACGGAGTATCAAACAGAAGATCCGACTCCACAGCAACACCCGGACCATAGGCATCAGCAAGCGGGAGGTAGTCCAATCAAGGAGGATCTGGACCAGCCTTCGGCAAGCCAGAGGTTGAGGCAATGCGATCAGACCGGTGACGCTTCCCCCGTACAGGCTACCACACCGGAGGCAGAGATGGGGGAGGAGGGATCAGTCCCCAATCCGTGAGAGGAGGGACCGGGAGGTCTAAGGTTGAGCAAAAGTCCTGCAAGTCCAGAAACGTACGTAGAACAGCAGAGCGTCCATCCCGCCTGGCCTGCAGAGCAAATGGAAAAGACCATCTGTAAGGGATCTGTGCAGCACGTAGGGAGGACAGGAGGGGTTGTAGCATCCTTCTCTTGCGGAGGGTGATCCAGTAAAGGTCTTGAAAGAGCTGTACAGGGGCTCCATCAAAGTTGAAATTCCGGAGGGAGCGCGACTTAGCCATTATGCGTTCCTTCAATTGGAAATCCGCCAGACAACAGATGACATCTCGTGGTGGGCCATTGGCGGGGCGGGGGCGCAGGGCCCGGTGAGCCCGATCCAATTTGATCTTGTGGGATGGCGGCTCACCCAGTATCATGTTAAAGATGGCCTCTAGAGTGATGTGCAGATCTTCGGCCTGCTGAGCTTCCGGAAGGCCACGGACCCGTATATTGTTACGCCTTCCCCTATTGTCCAGGTCCTCCACATGCGAATGTAGATCGTTAAGAAAATCAGTCTGGGCAGACAGGGTACCCTGGAGTTTAGAGATGTAGGATCTGGTAGAATCGTGGGCCCCCTCAATATCATCCACTCTATTGGAGACATGCTGGAGATCTTTACGCATATCAGCGATTTCCGCTCTGCAGGCATCCCTAACCTCAGCAACAAGAGCCCGGAAGTCCTCCTTAGACGGCAAATGAGAGAGCAGCTGGCTGAAATCCATGGAGAGAGGGGCAGAGGCAGGGACCCCCGAGCAATCTAGATCAAAATCAGGGCCATCTCCCCAGGTCGGTTGACCAGATTTACCAGACTGGCCCCTAGGGGACCCTGAGGCTGAGGAGGGGCCCGGCTGGGGTAACATCCCAGGGGAACCCCCAGTGCGTCCTAGGGCAGTCATAGTCCTTTGAGGCTTTGGAGGAGTCTCAGCAAGGGCCACAGCAAGGGCAGGGGGCCAATCACACCCCTCAGAGGTAAGGGCCGGGTGGGCAGCAGGCACAGTAGGGGAAATTACAGGAGACCCACAAACCTCCAACAGGGGACCAACAGGAGCAGGAGGGACCCCCAAATCCACGGGTTCCAGGGCAGCAGGAGGGAGGTCCAGCACGGGGACTAGCCCAGGGCCAAAGTCCAGTTCCCCCAGAGCACAGTCCCCTCCCCCTCCAGATACAGCACAGGCAGCAGCAGAGGCAGCAGTGGGACCAGGAATGGGGGACTGCAGCAGTTGGGCCTGCAGACCCTTAATCCCAAGGCCAGCGGTGGACGGGGCCGGGGAGGGACAGGAGGGATTCACAAGGCTCACCCCAGGGTCCGTGAAGGCAGCAGGAGGATCACTTTGACTGTCCGAGCCGGTCGCCGGGTCGCGGGATCCAGCAGCGGCTCCCACTGAGCGGGACCGCAGTCGGCGGTCTGAGGCCGGCGAAGCAGGCGGGGAGGCCGGAGTTGACGAGGAGTGCTGGCGGAGATAGCGCCTAATCCCTCCCGACAAAGTTTGGCACGCAAGTCCGGGGGCAGGGGTCTGTCTGCGGCGTCTGGTTCCCCTGGGCATCAGAAAGAGGGTGGATATAGGCTAATGTAGCGAATAGTACGGCCAAGAGGCGCGGAGCTCAGAGACTAAGCGGCCATCTTCGGTCGCGGCAAGCCACGCCCCCCGACCACCTATAACTTTTTCATTTTTTAGTATATGGTGTGGCATGAGGGCTAATTTTTTGTGCCATGATCTGTACTTTTTTTTTGATACCACATTTGCTTATATAAAACTTTTAAATCACTTTTTATAAAAAAATGTGACAAAAAAGCAGCAATTTTGGACTTCTATATTTTTTATGCCATTCCTCCAAAGCTAGCTTGATAGCAAGGAGTTCACAATCTCCAATGGAGTCAGTGGCGTTGCGACCCGGGTGCGGGGGGTGCGGCCCGCACCGGGTGACACCAACCTAATGGGGTGACACCAAGACGCTCCGCAGCACCCCCCCCATCTGTGCCCGACCGGCCTCCCATCCGTCAGCACCCCCCCCCCTGCGCTGTGTGAGCGGTGCGCCCGTCCGTCAGCAAACCCCCTCTTTCACCTTCACTGTGCGCCCGACCGTCATCACACCCCTCACCTTCACCAGCACTGTGCCCGTCCTCCGCTCTCACGTCTGCGCCGGCCTGACGTCACACCGCATGGCCGCGCAGGAGGACGTGAGTTACGTCACTCGCACGGTGCCCGGTGAGAAGGATCGCTGCGCTGGATGGGTGAGTGTGTATGTCTGTCTCTCTGTCTGTCTGTCTCTATCTATGCTTGTGTGTGACTGTGTGTATGTGACTGTGTGTGTTTGTGTGACTCTCTGAGTGTGTGTGTGACTCTGTGTGTGTGTGTTTGTGCGACTCTGTGTGTGTGTGACTGTGTGACTCTGTGTGTCTGTCTGTGAGTGTGTCTCTCTGACTGTGTGTGTGTGTGTTTGTCTCTCTGTGTTGTATGTGTTTTTTGTGTGTGTGTGTGTGGGGGGGGGGGGGGGGTATAACCAGCGATCTATTGTGGGGAGACTTTGACCCATTATGGGGAACCTGCAAGGGAACCTGCGGCCTAATGTGGGGAAACTACTACCAAATGTGCGGAGTCTATGCTACCTAATGTGGGGAATCTGTGCTACCAAATGTGGGAAGTCTATGCTACCTTACGTGGGGAATCTGTGCTACCTAATGTGGAGAAATTGCTACCTAATGTGGGGAAATTGCTACCTAATGTGGGATAACTGGTACCTACCTAATGTGGGGGAACTGGTACCAAATGTGGGGAATCTATGCTGCCTAATGTGGGGAATAGATGCTACCTAATGTGGGGAAACTGCGACCTACCTAATGTGGGGGCACTGCTGCCTACCTAATGCTCCCCCCCCCTGGCAGTAGCACCCTCATCATCCACCAGCAACACCCCCCCAGCAGCACCTCCATCAACATATCCTGATGGTGGATGATGGAGGTGCTCCTGCCAGGAGGATGATCCTGCCGATGGATGATGGGGGTGATACTGCCAGGGGGGATGGCCAGTAGCACCCTCATCATTCTCCAGCAACACCCCCCCAGTAGTAGCACCCCTATCATCCACTAGCAACACCACCAATACCCCCCTCCCGTGGTAATAGCATCAGCTAACGGATGTTGAGGGGTGTTACTTTGGTTGTGGTATTATATTCAGAGGGGGCAGTGTATGGCAACGTTATATTCAGAGGGCGCAGTTTGTGGTAGTATTATATTCAGAGGGCGCAGTTTGTGGTAGTATTATTAGAGATGAGCGAACTCACAGTAAATTCGATTCGTCACGAACTTCTCGGCTCGGCAGTTGATGTCTTATCCTGCGTAAATTAGTTCAGCCTTCAGGTACTCCGGTGGGCTGAAAAAGGTGGATACAGTCCTAGGAAAGAGTCTCCTAGGACTGTATCCACCTTTTTCAGCCCACCGGAGCACCTGAAAGCTGAACTAATTTATGCAGGATAAGTCATCAACTGCCGAGCAGAGAAGTTTGTGACGAGTTGAATTTACTGTAGTTTGCTCATCTCTAAGTATTATATTCAGAGGGTGCAGTGGGTGGTAGTATTATATTCCGAGGGTACAGTATGTGGCGGTATTATATTCAGGGGTACAGTATGTGGCAGATTTATATTCAGGGGTACAGTATGTGGCAGATTTATATTCAGAGGGTACAGTATGTGGCAGATTTATTTTCAGAGGGCGCAGTTTGTGGTAGTATTATATTCAGAGGGCGCAGTTTGTGGTAGTATTATATTCAGAGGGTATAGTGTGTGGCGGTATTATATTCAGGTGTACAGTATGTGGCAGATTTATATTCAGAGGGTACAGTATGTGTTGGTATTATATTCAGAATGTACAGTGTGTGGTAGTATTATATTCAGTGGGTACAGTGTGTGGCGGTATATTCAGGGGTACAGTATGTGGCAGATTTATATTCAGAGTGTACAGTATGTGTTGGTATTATATTCAGAATGTACAGTGTGTGGTAGTATTATATTCAGTGGGTATGGTGTATGGAAGGTTTATAATGAAAGAGTATAGTGTATAGTAGTATTATATTTAGAGGATACAGTGTCTGGCAGGTTTATAATAATTATTGTTTTCATATAGAGGATGAGAATGCGCTGACATAGTGAGGAGACGTCTGGGCGTCACATTCTGCAGAGAGAAGTTTTAGCTCGACCAGGCGGTATGTACCATCTGAATTAGATAAGGGAAGACTATAGAGAAGACGTTACCTGTAGTCACTGATATTATTGTGTATTCTCCTCTCTGTGTCCTATCAGAGCTGTAGTCACTTGTCAGTTCTACAGTTAGGTCAGTGAAACTACAACTCCCAGCATAACCTCACCACTGCTCAAAGGGGTACTCTACTGGAAAAAAAAATTTTTAATCAGCTGGTGCTACAAAGTTAAACAGATTTGTAAATTACTTCTATTTAAAAATCTTAATCCTTCCAGTACGTATTAGCAGCTGTATAAGCGATTCACAGGAAGTTATTTTCTTTTTTAATTTATTTTCTGTTTGACCACAGTGCTCTGTGCTGACACCTCTGTCCATGTCAAGAACTGTCCATAGTAGGAGCAAATCCCCATAGCAAACCTATCCTGCTCTGGACAGTTCCTGACATGGACAGAGGTGTCAGCAAATAGCACTGTGGTCAGACTGGAAAGAACTACACAACTTCCTGTGGAGCATACACCAGCTTATAAGTACTGTAAGTATTAAGATTTTAAATAGAAGTAATTTAAAAATCTGTTTAACTTTCTGGCACCAGTTGATATAAAAGTAAATGTTTTCCAGTGGAGTACCCCTTTAAGTAATTCTGGGAGCTGTATATTTCAATGGTGAAAACTTCTTTAACACTTTCCTATTCTGTGGCAACTGGTATATCTGATTATTATACTGGAATTTCTCACAATGCGCTACAACAGTGGTGTCTGTCACAACAGGCTAAAAACTTACTGGGGGGAGGGGGGAGGTATGGGGGTGACACCATTTTCTACCGCACCGGGTGACACCAACCCTAGCAACGCCACTGAATGGAGTAATTCCTCTCAGCAGGAGAGAATGTCTTGGAGAAGAACCCACAAGTTACACTTTTGCCCTTGGCGTTTTTCTGAGTGAGAACAGCACCCACTCCAATAGATGAGGCATCAACCTCCAAAGCAAAGGGCCTCTCCGGATCAGGTCTTGTAAGCAAGGGAGCAGAGGAAAACACAGACTTTAAATGGGAGAAGGCCTCTTCAGCCTCTCGAGGCCAAGATTTAGGATTAGATGCCTTCTTAGGGAGAGCCACAATAGGAGCAACCAAGGATGAAAAATGTGGGATAAACTGCCGATAATAGTTAGTGAATCCCAGAAAGCATTGAATAGCACGTAGGCCCAAAGGACGAGGCCAATCCAATACTGCAGACAACTTATCTGGATCCATCTGCAGGCCCTGATGAGAGACAATCTAGCCAAGAAACAGAAGACTAGATTTCTTGAATAGGCATTTCTCCAGTTTGGCGTAGAGATGATTCTTCCGTAGTCACTGAAGAACCAGACGAACATGAGTACGATGCTCCTCTAGGTTGGAAGAGAAGATCAGGATGTTATCTAGGTATACGACAACACAGGTGTAGAGAAGATCACGGAAGATGTCATTGACAAACTCTAAAACGGCTGGAGCATTGCAGAGACCAAACGACGGCATTACAAGATACTGAAAATATCCGTCACGTGTAATGAAGACCGTTTTCCATTCATCTCCCTTGCGGTTATGAATGAGGTTATACGCACTGCGTAAGTCCAACTTGGAGAAGACCTTGGCACCACGTAGACGGTCAAAAAGTTCTGAGATAAGAGGTAGAGGGTAACGGTTTTTGACCGTGATTTTGTTAAGTCCCTTGTAGTCAATGCATGGACTGAGTGAGCCATCCTTCTTCCCTACAAAGAAGAAACCTGTTCCAGCAGGAGAAGAGGACTTACGGATAAAACCCTTTTGGAGATTCTCCTGGATATACTCAGCCATGGCTTTGGTCTCAGGAACTGATAAAGGGTATATCCTTCCAAGAGGAGGAGTGGTACCTGGCAGAAGATCAATAGGGCAGTCGTAAGGACGATGTGGTGGCAGAGACCTGTTTCTTGCAGAAAACATCAGAGAAATCTTGGTAAGGTGGCGGCAGGCCAGGTAAAGGAGGAAGACGAGAAACAACTTTATGCAGAACAGGTTGGAGGCAAAACTTTTGACAGGATTGTCCCCAGCGATTATTATTTCTCCTGTTCTCCAATCCAGTTGCCGGGAATGGCGTTGCAGCCAAGGAAGACCAAGAAGAATCTCAGAAGTACAGTGTGGCAGAACATAGAATTCAATGTTTTCTTTATGTGATACTCACACTTGCATGACGAGAGATTCAGTACAGAAGTTAACCTTACAGTCCAGATTTTGTCCATTAACAGAGGAGATGAACAAGGGCTTGGCAAGCCGAGTAAGGGGAAGATGATACTTGTGGACTAAAGCTGCATAAATAAAGTCGCCTGCTCACCCAGAATGCAAAAATGCTGTAGCGCTGAAGGAGGACTTGGCTGAAGCGATGACTTGTACAGGAAAAGTTAAGCATGGAGAGGTAGTATTCACACCCAGGGACACCTCTCCCACATACCCTAGGTGCGGGCGAACTGTACAGTCCTTGAGAAAGTGCTCCAGGCTAGTACAATACAAGCCCAAATTCTCATTGCGTCGTTATGATCTCTCCTGTTGCGTAAGACGAGACCGATCTCCTTGTATAACCTCTTCGGCAAGAGGCGCAGGAAACTGAAGAGGTGGACGTTGAAACACGGGTGTCAGACGGGCAGGTCTAAACGCAATTCCTCCTGTCTCTCAGCAAAACGCACATCAATGCGCATGGCCAAGTTCTGTCAAAGAAGATGGAGGATCATGTGCGGCAAGTGCATCTTTAATCCTGCTTGACAGTCCTTTTTTGAATGTGGCACACAAGGCCTCGTCATTCCAGGCAAGTTCAGAGGCTAGAATGCGGAATTGAACCGCTTAGTCACCAATGGTAGAATTCCCTTGACAGAGGTTCAGCAACGCTGTCTCAGCTAAAGAGGCACATGCGGGTTCCTCAAAGACACTGCGAAATTCTGCCAAGAAAGCCGACAAATTGGAGGATACTGGATCCCCACGGTCCCAAAGGGGTGTAGCCCAAGCAAGGGCTTTTCCGGACAGTAGACTAATGACAAAGGCCACCTTACTATGTTCCGTCAGAATCAGTTCAGACATGAGCTCCAAGTGCATGGAGCACTGTATAACAAAGCCTTTGCACGAGTTGGAATCCCCATCATACTTGGAAGGCAAAGGCAGGCGCAGCTGGGAGCCAAAAGACACTGCAGGAGCTGGAGGTGGGAGTGGGCCAGAATGTGGTACCTGCTGCTGTTGCAAGACCAAAAGCTGCTGCATCATGGCTGAAAGTTGAGAAAATTGCTGCACCTGTCGGGCCAACTGCTGCGTCTGATGTTCCACAACGGAGGGAAGATCCGCGACTTCAGGCAGGGGTACCTCAGTGGGATCCATGGCCGGATCTTACTGTAACACATTTCTGAAGACAGGGACCCCGGTGGATGTGGATCCGTTGGACCTGCGCGGCAGATGACTCGGACGGTACCAGGGAGCGGAGTCTAAGGTGCTGCTGGTTTTCACCAGAGCCCACCGCAAAGCGGGATGGACTTGCTGCTACCCCTGGCATGGCTGGACGACACAGGCGGCGAGGCACAGGAGGGATAAGGCAGCTCATAGTCTGGATAGCAGAAGGTCAGGGCAGGCAGCACAGTAGCGTAGTCTAGACGTAGCAGGAGGTCAGCAGGCAGGCGGCAGAGGAGCAAGGTCGAGTCACAAAGCAATAGATCAGATACACAGCAAGGCAATAACAGGAGTGCTTTTTCTCAGGCTCAAGGCAGCAAAGATCCGGCAGGAAACCGAGGAGGGTGTAGGAATCCACAAATGAGCCACAGGTGGACCACACCAATGAGCGCACTGGCCCTTTAAATCTTAAAGCTCCGGGGCATGCGCACCCTAGGGGACAGGGACACGCGTGCCAGAGCAGAGAAGCAGAGGCAGAGGAAGGAGAAACACCCGGAGAGTGACGGATTGGGGCTACAGCAGGTAAGGGGACCCATACGCTCACGGCCAGCCTGTACGGTCGGAGCGCATAACGTGACAGAGTCATACAGGGGAGGAACTACTAAAAGTCATTTGTAAAGAAATCGGAGCATGGCTTACTCCACGAAAACTGGAAATGGCAACCATGGTGACTGACAACTGAAAGAACATCTTGCATGCGCTGGGACTGGGAAGGCTGAGCCATGCGCCCTGTATGGCACACATGTTCAATCTGGTTGTGAAGCAGTTCCTGAAGTGTTCCCCCCATTTGCAAGGCATCCTAACAATGGGAAGGAAACTTTGCATGCACTTCAGCCACTTGTACACCGCAAAGCACACTTTCCTTGAGCTGCAGCGTCAGAAAGATATCCTCCAACATAGTCTGATTTGTGACGTTGCCACGCATTGGAATTCCACCCTCCATATGTTGGACCGACTGAATGAACAGAGAAAAGCCATCACCGATTTTTTGATGATCCAAGCGGATAGGGGTACTCCCCTGTGTAACTTCAATGTCAACCAGTGGCAGCTCATACGTGACACCTGCCGTTTGCTCAGGCCCTTTGAGGAAGCCACATTATTAGTAAGTCGCCAGGATTACGGGATGAACGATGTAATTCCACTGCTTCATTTCTTACAACACGTGTTGGAAACGATGGCTGGTCAGGGCACTGGAGATGTGGCGCCTACATCTCACGGCTGCATGTCATACTGAATTACAGTATTATTACACATGTGCCCTGTGGGGGCTGAACTGCAGGAGGAGGAGGAGGGACACAGTGGAGCACAGTTTAGGTTGAACCAAATAGGCAGTTTTTCTAGTAATCTGACAGGATAGGAGGAGCAGAAGCAGCCATACTGAGCTGTCGAGGGGTGGGGTGGCAGGAGCAGTACCAGCTCCATCAGCAGCAGCCTGAGTCTCCAGTCGCTGATGAGTAGCTTTCTTCACCCACATAGTGAAGCAACTCATCAGCAGCATGTAGACCTGGAGCGGGACCTGAACCAGCAGGTGGTGGCATATCTTGACATGCCCATGCCAACACACCTTGAAGATCTGCTGTACTTCTCTATAGCCAAACTTGATTGTGGCCGCAACTAGCAGAGTTTGCCCCGAAAAGCTGTCCTGCCTGGCCAGTAATGTGTCTTCAGAGCGGGTGTTTAGTGCGGCAGGGGCCATAGTCACCCCAAGGAGAACCCGTCTGTCCAAGAAAAATGTGGAGGGACTGACCTTTGTGAAGATGAAGCAGGCATGGATGAGCCAGGATTTCAAACCACCAATCCCTGATGCATCAGAGTTGATGGACCATGGTGCCACACCAACACTTCACAAATATGGATAGTGTCAAAAAACAGATTTAAGGCACTGCTCCCCAGTTACAAACATTTCTCTGCATCAAACCTTCGTCACCTGGTATTGCCACCCACCGTTCCACTCACCGGGTCACTTTCAGGACTCCTGATGCTGCTGCTGCCACCACCAGGCTGTGTCATTCAGCCACTATATGGTCTCCTCATGCTTCAGCCACCTCCAGGCTGTGTCATTCAGAGAATAAATGGTTTACTGATACTGCTGGACCTGTGCCTAAAAATGTTTATGGTAGCATTAGCTACCATAAATCTTCAATTTAAATTTCAAAATTCTTCTTTTAATCTTAGGGATTGTGAAGCCCTAGTGTCTGCTCGTGCTGCTTCCAGCTCCAGGCTGTGTCATTCAGCAACTATATGGTCTCCTCATTCTGCCAACACTTCCAGGCTGTGTCATTCATCCAATATATGGTTTACTGATGCTTCATCCACCTCAAGGGTGTGCCATTCATCCAATATATGGTTTATCAATGCTTCAGCCACCTCCAGGCTGTGCCATTCATCCAATATATGGTTTACTGATGCTTCAGCCACCTCTAGGCTGTGCCATTCATCCAATATATGGTTTACAGAAGCTTCAGCCACCTCCAGGCTGTGCCATTCATCCAATATATAGTTTACTTAAAAATCAGCCGAATCGAATTTTTCAAAAGTTTGCTCATCTCTAATCTTAATCCTTCCAGTACTTATCAGCTTATGTATGCTCCAGAGGAAGTTCTTTTCTTTTTGAAGTTCTTTTAAGTCTGACCACAATGCTCTGCTCACACCTCTGTCCATGTCAGGAACTGTCAAGAGCAGGATAGGTTTTCTATGGGGATTTGCTCCTGGACAGTTCCTGACATGAAGAGAGGTGTCAGCAGAGAGCACTGTATTCAGAGAGAAAAGAACAACTCAATTTTCTCTGGAGAATACAGCAGCTGATAAATCCTGGAAGGATTTAGATTTTTTAATATAAATAATTAACAAATCTGTTTAACTTGATTAAACCAGTTGATTAAAAAAAAAATGTTTTCCACTGGAGTACCCCTTTAAAGAAACAGCAGCACAGCAAGGAAGAGGTAACATTGAGCACTAATTTGCTGCTGAGATTAAATGGAAGCCTTGTGATCACAGTGACCATTATATTTTATGCTGTGCACCAAAAATGTGCCACACAATGTTTGTTTAAACCAGCGGTACTCAACTGGCGGACTGCGGTCGCCAGTCATCCGGACCTTTGGCCATTTCAGTGAACCAGCCGGAGGAGGCATCCGCTGCCCCGGCATTTATATGTATCGGTGTCTTTACTTTCAAAAGTTTTTATTGAAATTTTAGAATCATGAGAAAAATACAAACATTGGACCAAACATATCAAAGAATGGTAAACAAAAAGATAACTGTCCTGAGGACAACACAATGCTGTATAAGGGATCAGTGTCCATCCAGTTATTACATGATATTACAAAGTTAGGTAGCTTGAGATCTGGTAAAAAAAAAAGTCTTACCCGATGAATTAAGACAACATAAGCAGTTAGCGGTGGATAAAAGGTGGTATATATTCATGAGGTCTCTTGCCCAGGAGTCATTGGAGATATGCAGTCTGAGTTAAGGGGAATAGGAAAAGGAGAGGTTTAAATAGTTGTACAGTGGAGAGAATCTAACCAATATCGCCATTGAGGGGCAAAGGAGGCATATGTGCCAGCACCAGAAGCAATGATTTTCTCAAATGAGAAGGTGATTTTCATTTTCTGATGATATGGAGGGGTGTTACGCCGAGCGCTCCGGGTCCCCGCTCCTCCCCGGAGCGCTCACAGCGTTCTCCTGTTCGCAGCGCCCCGGTCAGACCCGCTGACCGGGTGCGCTGCGATAATGTCCCCAGCCGGGATGCGATTCGCGATGCGGGACAAGCCCGCTCACGGTGCGCATCCCGACCCGCTTACCAGACTCGCTCCCCGTCTGTGCTGCCCCGGCGTGCGCTGCCCCACTCCCTAGGGCGTGCGCGCGCCGGGTCTTAGCGATTTAAAGGGCCGGTGCGCCACTGATTGGCGCATGGGTTTTAATTAGTGTCTTCACCTGTGCACTTCCCTATATTACCTCACTTCCTTGCCGGATCTTGTTGCCATTGTGCCAGTGAAAGCGTTCCTTGTGTGTTCCTAGCCTGTGTTCCAGACCTCTTGCCGTTGCCCCTGACTACGATCCTTGCTGCCTGCCCTGACCTTCTGCTACGTCCGACCCTGCTCTTGTCTAATCCCTTGTACCGCGCCTATCTCAGCAGTCAGAGAGGTTGAGCCGATGCCGGTGGATACAACCTGGTTGCTACCGCCGCTGCAAGTCCATCCCGCTTTGCGGCGGGCTCTGGTAAAAACCAGTGGCAACTTAGAACCGGTCCACCGACACGGTCCACGCCAATCCCTCTCTGACACAGAGGATCCACCTCCAGCCTGCCGAATCCTGACAAGGGGACATCGTCAGTTCTCCAATGGCGCATAAGCGGTATCTTAGCAATAATACAGACAATACAAAACAGAGCTCGCATGGAAGGTGGGATTAAGTGCATATCTAGAAAAAGTAAAGCTAATTGAGGGGTCCATATTGGCGTAATGTGAAATGTTTCAACTATTAGGGCCAGGCAGTCTATCCAGAAAGGCTGTTTTAGGGGGGCAGGTCCAGAGAATGTGGTGTAATGTACCGCGGAGGCCACAATCTTACAAACATTTGTCTGAGGTGCCTAAATAAGCTTTTGCAATCTTGTCAGGTGTGAAGTACCGTCTGAGTATGGTTTTATAGGCAGATTCAATATGTGATGCACAAAGTAGTGACCTAGTGATGCATTTAAAGGCATTTTGCCAGTCAATCGGTGTAACTGTTAAAGTTAATTCTCGTTCCCACCTTCTCATAGGATAGGCCCGGGAGAAGATATCGGAGTGTGAATAAGAGTTATATGGGAGTTTAAGACCAGGTGTTTTGTTTGAGAGGTATCTAAATGTTGATTTATCTCGGTGGATCTGCGAGGGAGTGACAGCGTGTAAGAAATGATGTACCTGAAGGTATTTATTGAAATATTCCCTAGGGATATGATATGTTGAGCGGAGATGTTGAAATCTAACAAGGGTTTGGTTTTCATATAGTTGCTTAACTCCAGTAATCCCTGCTAGTAACCATGCATGTAAGTTCAGGTCAGGAATGGAAGCCTGAATGAACGACAAGGATAGGTCCATCACTGAGGCTACATTATTGGAGGCCGCGGTGGTAAATTATGCCTTTCAAGAGTGTAGTGCATTCCGGAGAATCGGATTATCTAATCTAGGAGTGGAAAGGTTCCATAAGGGAAGATATAGAAGGTCTCTAGTTGAGAACGGTGAGGAAAGGGAGTTTTCAATAGTAACCCAAGGAGCATCTGGGTCAGTGTGCCACCAATGTCGGAGGGAGGAGCTTAATGTAGCAATATAATAGGCCTTAATGTTTGGGGAACCTAACCCTCCAGTATGTTTGGATTTGGACAGTATTGCGGGGGAAAGTCTGGATTTTTCACCTGCCCAGATAAAATGTGTGAGTATTCGTTGAGTTTTAGTGAAAAACAATTCCAGGAGCGAGATAGGTAGTGTTTGGAAATTATATAAAAGTTTGGGGAGCAAAAACATATTAAATGTTGCTACCCATGTATCGGTGTCTTTAAGACACCAATACTAATGAATAGCTGTGCACCGCCGGAGCAAGGGAACACTGCCAGCCAGGCCAAGACAGTGGAGTACTTTACAGGTGTTTCCCAATCTTTATCTCTACAGTTGTTTACAAACTACTGCTCTTCTGTCTGTGCATGATGGGAGTTGTAGTTTTGCTACAGATGGAGTGTCACTGCTTCAAATGTACATTTCATATGGGGGACAGCTGTGGGGCAGCATTATACTCAGGGGCACGGTGTGTGGCAGCTTTATACTCAGGGGCACGGTGTGTGGCAGCTTTATACTCGGGCACGGTGTGTAGCAGCATTTTATTTAGGTACACAGCATGTGGCAGTATTATATTCATGGGCACAATGCGGGACAGTATTATACTAAGGGCACAGTGTGTGGCAGTTATATATTCATTGGCACAGTGTGTGGCAGTATTATACCAGAAGCACAGGCTGTGGCAGTTGGGGAATGATTATGACTTATGTTCTACAACACGCAGCACCAATTTTTGCATGGCACTGTGGCTGCTAGGTGTGAACCAGGTCTTAGCGTTTAGTTGGGAACTTTGCCAGATTGCAGACATGGAAAAGCGGAACCCTACTAAAAGTAGTTGAGTACCCCTGGTGTAAACTACGGTAAGCCAACGAACAGATGGCCTAAACTTTGACTAGACCGTCTAGAGATTTTCAAATAGCATAAGCCTGTATGATAAATTTTATGAGACTGTGTAGTCTAAGTTTTCACTGTCTAAGAATTAGTATTAGCACATATGCTCTATTGGGGTGAATTAACAAAGACTGTTTTACATTTAGAATGTGCAGATGATCATACTTGCTGCTCATATGCACCAATTAACTAATTGCGGTTCACACAGTCTCATGTAAAATTTGGCGCTGTAGTGTCTATAACAGACAATCTGGCCATAGTTAGAATAAGTTAAGATAATGTATTTGTGTTGAACCCATAATTTTAAAAATTTGCTACAAGGACTGTTAGAAGTTGTAGTAGACAGATTGCTAAAACTGGCACACTGTTGCACTTGTCCTGAAAACCCTGTCACTTAGGCTAGGTTCACAATACGGAATTTCTGCCTGCAATTTCGCTTTGCAATAGTCCGAAATTCTGCTTACTAAAATGTACTGTATAGTGAATGGGTTTTCCATTCACAAATTCACACTTCAGAATTTGTGAAGCGGAATTTGTGAACGGAAAATCCGCTTGAAAATTTCCTCCTGAAGATGCTCATTCTTCAGATGGAAATACTCGCGGAATACATTGCAGTCTATTGGAGACTGCAGTGTCTGCGAGGTCCTAGCCCTGACTGATTCATTCGGCGCTAGCTGCACTCGGAATCTCCGGGCGGAAATTTTTTGCCCGGAGATTCCACTGTGTGAACCTAGCCTTACAGTAATAGTGGTAACTAATGTGTGGTTCTTAAGTTATATGGTTTATAAGATAATAATGTCTTGCTAATCTGAGTATTATTTTTTGGCACATTACGCCTTCTTTCTGGAGCAAGAGACTTTTTTATACTTCCATTATGCTTTATAATAATTATAAATATAATATTTGTTATAATGAAATAGCCTATTCACATTTATATTACACTTTGTATATCCTCCAGGGCTATGACATGACCCCAGAGGTATTGGATATCTGGGGATTGTGAAGAAGATCCTTGTTGTAAAAGTAAATTGATAATCCTATTGTTTTGTAATAATAATTAGGAAATAAGTAAATTAGGAAACCTGGCTTTCCGCAGTTTTTCTGTCTGTTTACTGACGAGACAGCATGTTTTTGTGTCAGGAGTTAAGAACAACTATCAGTCACGAGTGGCAAAGGCATGACTCAGGGATTTAGTCATCCAAATAAACCAAACAAAAACATGTGTATTTTTGAATAGATACGTAGTTTTGTTCCCATGTGGACCGAGTATGGGAAGACAATACACAGCAGTGTAAATGTACTTTTATTTTTAATGGGACTTTATTAATGTGACTCTGCTGCTTATGAAATATGAATCTATATATGACAATATAGTCAGACTTAGTTTTGCTTGCATTTTGGTTACTCATTAACCCTTTGTAAGACAGGTCTTTCTACATTCCAGAACATTAAGATATCTTAGGTTTGGGATGTGACCATAAAGGCTAGATAAGAAATATTTTCACTGGATTATTGCAAAAATACCAAGACATTCATTTATATGACAACTTAGCTCCCATGTCCCCTCATTTAACCCCCTTGAGGACACTGACCATTTTGGATTTGAGGACACAGTCAATTTTAATCTTTGCTTTTTTGTTTTTTCCTCCTTGCCTTTTAAGAGCCATATCACTTTTATTTTTCTATCTACAGACCAATAAAAGGACTTGTTTTTTGTGAGGTCAATTGTACTTCCTTTATTTTTACCATAAAATGTATGGTGCAACCAAATAATTATTGTTTGTGGGGGTAAAGTGAAAAGAAAATGTCATGTTGGGCAGGGATAGAGTGAAGCGCTAATATTGCCCACATCCTTTGTCCCTGCCTACTTTCGTACCTGTCCTAAACAACAGGTCCACTACCACTAGGACAGTCCCTTCCTACTACATGCAGAGACAGACAGAGTCAAAATAATAAACTGTAACTAGAAGCAGCGCTCTCGGCACAGCTGAAAATCTAAGCTACTATAGCAGGTAGGTTGCCGGACACACAAACCAAACAATGCCAGTAGGGGGTGCTCTATTCCAGAAGTGAAAAGTCCATCAATAGTACATAAACATAGAAATATAAGAATGGCACTCACCTATCTGACAAAAAATAGTGGCATTTATTGTGTGAATACATACAAAATAGCGCATCATGGGAAAAGGAACGCAGAGCAGGTAGGAGATAGCTATTTTGCACGCCTTGTATGCTTCTTCTGACCACTCCCTGCTTCACGTCATTGCTGGTGTATATGCTAGCACCAATGTGAACAGGTGTATATTTTAACTCTTTCATGTGCAAGTGAATTAGAAACAACTAAAAACATACAAAATGTGCAATGGTATTAGCTGAGAGAAATACAATAGTCCAGCTTGTCATTCAGCCCTGTGCTTTTGTTTGCAGGATCCATTTATCTTCTTTTTGACGGAGGAGCTTTTTCCTATCTCCTAATCTATTGGGGCAATGTAATGGGGCATAATCTATGAGGGAAATGTAAGGGGAATAATCTATGGGGGCAATGTAAGGGTGAATAATCTATGGGGGAAATAATCTATAGCTGTAATATAAGGGGCCATAATCTATAGCTGCAATGTAAAGGGGCATAATATATGGGGGCAATGTAAGGGGGCATAATGATCTATGGGGCAATGTAAGGGGGCATAATCTATGGGGGCAATGTAAGGGGGCATAATCTATGGCTGCAATGAAGGGGGAATAATCTATGGCTGCAATGTAAGGGGGCATAATCTATGGATGAATAATCATCACATAGTGCAGGTACAATAGTGCAGGTACACTCTGAGCTGGACCGCCCCCTTACATCAGGGAAATGCTATTGGTTTCGAGCACGCCGGACATCAGGTGAGTGCCGCCCCCCTTGGACCGGACTCTGAGCTGAATTATATCTTTTTGTACATTTTGATTATGTTTTGGATCACGATCTCACATTGCACATATAGAACAATATGCACTGTATATTTTGATATTGTACCTGCACTATGTGATGATTATTGATCATGATTATCTGTATATTTAGGGTGTGTTCACACATACAGGATCCTGCGCAGATTTGATGCGCAGGATTTGTAACTGCAGATTAGAAGCTGTGCTCAGTCATTTAGTTTGCATTGAAACCTGCAGCAGAAAATCCTGCACATCAAATCCTGCGCATCAAATCTGCAAACGTGTGAACGTACCCTTACACTTGTATTTTGACATTTGAGTAACACCCCCCCCCCCCCCCTCATTTGAATGTGTAATTAGAGGGCCTATAAGTATGGAGTGCTTTGCACAAACAGTCATGGCCGTAAATGTTAGCACCCCTGAAATTTTTCAAGAAAATGAAGTATTTCTCACAGAAAAGGATTGCAGCAACACGTTTTGCTATACACATGTTTATTCCCTTTGTGTGTATTGGAACTAAACCAAAAAAGGGAGGAAAAAAAGCTGATTAGACATAATGTCCCATCAAACTCCAAAAACAGTCTGGACAAAATTATTGGCACCCTTTCACAATTGTGGAAATATAAGCTTGTTTCAAGCATGTGATGCCCCTTTAAACTCACCTGGGGCAAGTAACAGGTGTGGGCAATATAAAAATCACACCTGAAAGCAGATAACAAGGAGTGAAGTTCACTTAGTCTTTGCATTGTGTGTCTGTGTGTGCCACACTAAACATTGACAACAGAAAGAGGAGTAGAGAACTGTCTAAGGACTTGAGAACCAAAATTGTGGAAAAATATTAACAATCTCAAGGTTACAAGTCCATCTCCAGAGATCTAGATTTGCCTTTGTGCACAGTGCGCAACATTATCAAGAAGTTTGCAACCCATGGCACTGCAGCTAATCTCCCTGGGCGTGGACGAAAGAGAAAAATTGATGAAAGGTGTCAATGCAGGATAGTCCGGATGGTGGATAAGCAGCCCCAAACAAGTTCCAAAGATATTCAAGCTGTCCTGCAGGCTCAGAAAGCATCAGTGTCAGCGTGAACTATCCATCGACATTTAAATTAAATGAAACGCTATGGCAGGAGACCCAGGAGAACCCCACTGCTGACACAGAGATGTAAAAAAGCAAGACTACATTTTGCCAAAATGAACTTGAGTAGGCCAAAATCCTTCAGGGAAAACGTCTTGTGGACAGATGAGACCAAGATAGAGCTTTCTGGTAAAGCACATCATTCTACTGTTTACCGAAAATGAAATAAGGCCTACAAAGAAAAGAACACAGTACCTACAGTGAAATATGGTGGAGGTTCAATGATGTTTTGGGGTTGTTTTGCTGCCGCCTTGAATGTGTGCAAGGCATAATGAAATCTAAGGATTACCAACGGATTTTGGGTCGCACTGTACAGCCCAGTGTAAGAAAGCTGGGTTTGTGTCTGAGATCTTGGGTCTTCCAGCAGGACAATGACCCCAAACATACGTAAAAAAACACACAGAAATGGATGGCAACAAAGCGCTGGAGAGTTCTGAAGTGGTCAGCAATGAGTCCAGATATAAATCCCATTGAACACCTGTGGAGAAATCTTAAAATTGTTGGGAAATTCGCCTTTTCAATAAGAGAGACCTGAAGTAGTTTGCAAAGGAAGAGTGGTCCAACATTCCGGCTGAGAGGTGTAAGAAGCTTATTGATGGTTATAGGAAGCGACTGATTTCAGTGTTTTTTTTTCAAAAGGGTGTGCAAGCAAATATTAAGTTAAGGGTGCCAATAATTTTGTCCAGACCATTTTTGGAGTTTGGTGTGACATTTTGTCCAATTTTCTTTTTTTCCTCCCTTTTTTGGTTTAGTTCCAATACATAAAAAGGGAATACACATGTGTATAGGAAAACATGTGTTATTGCAATCCTTTTCCGTGAGAAATACTTCATTTTCTTGAAAAATTTCAGGAACATTTACGGCCATGACTGTATGTTATGCTTGAGAAAGGCTCTATTGGTGAGCCGAAACATTGCGTGTGTCACAGATGTGTGAATAAACACCATCTTATTTCATTTGAATTTGAGTGCCACTTCTGCCTTTTCTTAGATAGATAGATAGATAGATAGATAGATAGGACATTTATATGAGATAGGGCGATAGGTAGATATTTGACATAGATATGTGGTAGACAGAGAGATCTAGTATGGAATAGTTACTAGTATCTAGGTTTGTACTTGCATGTTCAGTCCTAAAGAAAACTCAACCTGCTACTGTATTTTACTGATTTAAAGCTTATTTACTTATACTGCTCTTTATGGTAGGCAGAGATAGACAGGTTAAAGGCCATTTGTCAATTCTATACCAAGAACGGAGCTGCAGATCTCGGCAGACAGGTATCTTTAGTGCTGATGATCGCCATTTGTAAATTTTCAAAATCATCCATTTTGCTACCAGTTGAAGTATCATAGAGGAGGTCATGAGCCATAACAGCATGACTAGTCCCTCCTCTTTCCACCCTGCCCTGCATGATTTACATACAGGGTGTGGCCTCCAGCGTGGAGCCCAGTATGTCCAGCAGTCAAAGCAGGGAGGCGTGGAGGAGGAAAGAGGCTTGGTGCTGCAGTTCAGCAAAGCCACTATAAAACATTTCACCAGTCTGCCAGGATCTGCAGCTTTATACCTGGTATAATGCTGACAGACTCCCCTTATGGATATGTGGTGTCCCGGTACCGCATTCTATACAGTACCTGTATATAGGTCCCCATAGCCAGAGTCCATAGGATGTCGGGGTCCTTCTTATCTAGTCCACCCCTTGTCACCTCTCATCTAGGAATTAGTTATCTAACAGTTTATTCAGGATTTATATAAATATAACTAGCTGAGTACCCGGCGTTGCATGGTTTTTCCTTCCTAATCCTTGTTGGGGAGGAAAATAAACAAAGGAGGAAGCTTTTGACTTCATATCCCGTCCTCATATATTGTTGTCATATCCCGACCTCCTATCCCGTCATCATATCCCGATCTCCTATCCCGTCCTCCTTTCCCGTTCTCCTTTCCATCCTCCTATCTCCACCTCCTTTCCCGTCCTCCTATCTCCACCTCCTTTCCCGTCCTCCTATCTCCACCTCCTTTCCCGTCCTCCTATCTCGACCTCCTTTCCCGTCCTCCTATCCCGTCCTCCTATCCCGTCTTCCTATCCCGTCCTCCTTTCCCGTCCTCCTATCCCGTCCTCCTTTCCCGTCCATCTATCCCGTCCTCCTATCCCGACCACCTATCCCATTCTCCTATCCCGTCCTCATATCTCAACCTCCTATCCTGTCCTCCTATCTCGACCTCCTATCCCATCCTATCCCGACCTCCTATCCCATCCTATCCCGACCTCCTATCCCGACCTCCTATACCGTCCTCCTATTTCGACCTCCTATCTTGACCTCCTATCTCGACCTCCTATCCCGACCTCCTATCTCGACCTCCTATCCCGACCTCCTATCCCGACCTCCTATCTCGACCTCCTATCTCGACCTTCCATCCCGTCCTCATATCCCGACCTGTAAGATGAGTACCAGGTACAGTGGTCCCTCAACATACGATGGTAATTCGTTCCAAACGAGCCATCGTTTGTCGAATCCATCGTATGTTGAGGGATTCGTGCAATGTAAAGTATAGGAAGCTGTACTCACCTGTCCCCGCCGCTCGAGATGGTGTCCCCGCCGCTCCCGATGGTGATCCTGGGCCTCCTCTGGGCTCTCCGCTGTCTTCTCCGGTCCTCCGCTGTCTTCTCCGGTCCTCTTCTGTCTTCTCCGGTCCTCTTCTGTCTTCCGCATGGCCTTACTGGGCCTGCGTAGCGACATCATTACGCCGCTGCGTACGCCATTCCTTTTGGATGGCGTGCGCAGCAGCATATTGACATCATCGGAGAGGGCCGAGAAGACACCGGAAGACCAGCGCTGGACCCGGAGGGCACCCCGGAGCATCATGGAGGGGTAAGTAATACTTACCGCACCACACGGGGAATATTAAGCTGCTATACGGCAGCAGCTTAAGCATTTGGCGCTGCCGGATAGCACTTAATGCGATGGCCCCGACATAAAAAAGCATCGTATGTCGATGCTGACATCGACATGCGATGGCCTCTGAGAGGCCATCGTATGTCGATTTCATCATATGTCGGGGCCATCGTATGTCAGGGGTCACTGTATTGAAATATCTCCAGCCGTACAGAAGTTATGTGAGAACATACATTTCCCATTGATTTGCATGGGACTTTAAACAAAAACCCCGACCCTCACAAATGGGGGCAGTTAAGGGTTAAATTAACTATCCTATATTTTAAGTGGAAGCAAGAAGTGAGAATCGAAGATCCTCGGAAAAACGTGGTGCTCCAAAAGTGCTCCTTTTCAAGGTAAATGATAACCATAGGTCTGGTGTTCAATAAAGCAGTAAATACTTTATTCATGCACGAAGATGCAGGGATAACGCGTTTCGAGGGGTGGAGACCCCCTCTTCGTCAGATCCAAGTTAATACGGATACCAAGATGATTGCTTGTCGGTGGTCACAGCACCCGCAATCGATGGGGTTTCAGCCACAGAACCTGTCAATCTCAGTTTGTTGTCCATCCAATTGACTGTTGCTGCGGGATGCAGTATGCCGGTCGGACTTCACAAAAGTTGCATCCACAATGAAATGCAGTACCAGAGCAGATTTTATTACGATTGTTCTTTACATATCGTCTGACAATGTCCTTAGAGATCTTGATGTAGCTGTATCCTTGTAGACTGTTTTGGATAGTAAGTGATGATGATATTTTAAGTGGACATATAAGTAACATGTGACCAAGTATTATCGAAATATCTCCAGCCGTTTGGAAGTTATGCAGTAACATATATTTCCCATTGACTTGTATGGGACTTTAAACATAAACCCCGCCCCTGGCAAATGGGGGTGAGTAAGGGTTAAATCACCTATCCTATGTTTGTTGTTGACATATAAGTAACATGTGTGCCAAGTTTCATGTTAATATCTTTAGCCGTTTGGACGTGATGCTGGAACATACACACATACATACATACATACATACACACACACGTTGAGTTTTATATATATAGATTGTACAAATGTTTATAACTGGTTAATTACCAGTACGGAGCGTAGCAGTACCTGCGGGTCACGTGTTCAGGTAAACTCTATGGTTTTTGCTCAAGGACCTTTGGAGGTCCCTATGACGTATTGCACCCATCATTCCTTGTAACGGTGAGTGACAGATATTTTGACCGATTAGAGACGACCCTGCCCCTGCCCATATAAGGGAGCGGCGGCCATAGCTCTCTCTCTTGTTCCTGGGCTGTTGACAGGGAAGGATCTGCGCTGCTGTCATCAGTGAGTTTTAGGCCCGAGCCTTGCGGCGACGGCTGATCTCTTCTAAACCGTGAGTGTATCAATCCCTAAGCACTCTGCAAGATCACCGGACCTTATCTATCCCCTAAATCCGGACGGATCTTCGCAATTAACCCTAAATTCAGAGACTTATAACCCAAGTCAAGGTCCGCAACAACTGTCAGTCACTGAAGTTTATAGAGACTGTTTGAATGAGACTGTTACTGTTCATTGGATGTATCGCAAGCCTTTGGGTAAAGTTTATCCAAGTTCAAGTTCAGCTACCTTGTGGACCTTCAGTTATTATTTGCATGCACCTATCGTTACTGGGAAGGGCGGCGATAGACCGGAGAATTACCTCAGCATACTAACCCCCAGCCTGGCGTCACGAACAATAGGGTTGACCTTAACCCCTGATCTACTGAAGCAAAACCCTGATTACACTACCCCTACCCCAGAGGCCTACCACAGATAGGATGCTACTCATCGGCACTGCTGTGTGCCTCCCCAGGCTAAAATTTTACAGAAAGTCCAAGATGTAACATAGTTGTGGGTAGAGCTTGGAGTGGTGGGTAGAGCTTCGATAGAGTTATGCAGGCAAGATGGCAGGCTATCCTTACTTTTCCATGGTAGTAATAGGAATGTTCGAGTGCTGTACTTTACAAAGCAATCTTTTTGGGAACAAACCTTGAATACTTATCACATACTAGCGAGAGGGCTTGGCATTCAACCCAGACCCACACATCCACTCGGAGATGCAGAGCTTGTGGAGTAAGGTGGGGCTGAGCTGTGATGAAGAGATTGCTGGCCAAAAATAGAAGAGAGAGTGGCTTGAGGGAGAGGTCGTAGCTTGCAAGCCGAACTCACACATCTACCCGGAGATCAGGAGATTGTGGAGTTAGGTGGAGCTCAGCCTTCAGCCGAAACAGAGAAAATGTTTTTATAAAAAGGGCCTATGGAAGAGGTGTGGGTTGCAAGCTGGACAGACACCAGGAGATACAAATTGGAGCTAGTGGAATAAGGTACCAAAAGTCCCATAGGCTTGTATGTGGACAAAAACCCTGACCCCTGCATGGGGCTGGGATAGAGTTAATTTAACTTTCCTATATTTTTAGTTGATATATAAGTAACATGTGTACCAAGTTTCATCAAAATATCTCCAGCCATTTGTTTGAAAGTTACACCTACACACATTAGGGGACATTTATCATCCCTGTCTATTTTCTGCATCAATATAGACCAATGTCCAGCGCGTATGTCCGGTCTATTGTGCACCTAATTTATGAGCAGTCGCACGGCTCTTCATAAATTATGCGCATTATGCTCATGGACTTTTGCATAGCTGTTATTTCCACCTGCTTCAACATGGTCTGTGTATTTTCGCACAATGCAACTTTTTTGCGAAAAGTCACAATTGATAAATTCCGGACAACTGCATTTTTAGATCTATTATAGACTACTATGCTGCAGCGAACTAAAAATCCTCTATACCAAAAGTCGCACGAATATAGACTAACTTTCTGAGAGAGAAAGAATTTTTAAAAAACTGTCTAAATTGTATGATAAATGTCCCCAACCAATTATATATATATACATATATATATATATATATATATATATATATATATATATATATATATATATTGTAAGCATTGCACTCTGGGGTTAGCTCTGGGATCATCCTAGACACGGCCACAGGACACATTTCTACTTCATTTAGCAAACAACAGTTCTTTATGCAGTCTGGCTCCTCGCCAGCTTTATTAGACAGGTTGCAGGATAAATAAAAAACATAACACAGAAACAAACAAAAATCCTAGAACGCCCAGTCACTAACCACACAACCCAGCATGCCCTGACTATCAACTGGAGAGCTTTTCCCTGCCAGTTAAAACACAAGTTTCCTGCAACCTTTTACTCACTGTTCACACACAGCGTTTTACAGCTACTTGCCATATGTACTAAGACTCCTTGTCTGTCCACTACACTGTTGGGGTCACTCACAGCACTTGGCTGTGTGCTCCTCACAAGGCCCCTGCCTTCCTCCCCCCCCCACCCCACCCACCCACAGTCACCTTGCTGTCTTCTGGGGAGAGCCAAGACTATTCTGTTACCTTATATGCAACTTTCCTACACTTCTGCTGGCCTCATTAATTAGGCACCTGATGAGCATCTCTGCTAGCTCACCTAGGCTAAAGGTCTTGGAAAAACACCCTTTCATTGCCCTCAAACCTGCCTCAATGAAACAATATATAGATATATTACACACAGCAGCATTGACATAGAAGTCGTAGACTGCACTATGTTTTATATTTTATGGTGACAGTCATAATATCTTTTTTCTAGGTGGTTATCATAACCTGCTCAAAAAAATAACAGGGAACAATAGATAACACATCCTAGATATGAATGAATGAACTAATCATATGAAATACTTTAGTCTTTACATAATTTTTGTGTGATTTTGTTGTCAGCACATTCAACGGAATGGAATGGAAATCAATGGAAATCAAATTTATCAACCCATGGAGGTCTGGATATGGAGTCACATTCAAAATCAAAATAGAAAACCACACTACAGGCTGATCCAACTTTGATGTAATGTCCTTAAAACAAGTCAAAATGAGTCTCAGTAGTGTGTGTGGACTCCACGTGCCCATATGACCTCCCTACAATGCCTGGGCATGCTCCTGATGAGGTGGCGGATGGTCTCCTGAGGGATGTCCTCCCAGACAATCCAGCCACATGAGGTCTAGCATTGTCTTGCATTAGGAGTAACCCAGGGCCAACCGCACCAGCATATGGTCCCACAAGGGGTCTGAGGATCTCATCTCGATACCTAATGGCAGTCAGGCTACCTCTGGCAAGCACATGGAGGGCTGTGCGCCCCCCCCCCCAAAGAAATGCCACCCCACACCATTACTGACCCACCGCCAACCCAATCATGCTGGAGGATGTTGCAGGCAGCAGAGCGTTCTTCACGGCATCTCCAGACTCTGTCATGTCTGTCACATGTGATCAGTGTGAACCTGCTTTCATCTGTGAGCTGTAAGCACAACCCCCACCTGTGGACATCGGGCCCTCATACCACCCTCATGGAGTCTGTTTCTGATCATTTGAGTTGATGCATGCACTTTTGTGGCCTGCTGAGGTCATTTTGCAGGGCTCTGGCAGTGCTCCTCCTTGTACAAAGGCGGAGGTAGCGGTCCTGATGCTGGGTTGTTGCCCTCCTCCACGTCTTCTGATGTACTGGCCTGTCTCCTGGTAGTGCCTCCATGCTCTGGACACTACGCTGACAGACACAGCAAACCTTCTTGCCACAGCTCGCATTGATGTGCCATCCTGGTTGAGCTGCACTATCTGAGCCACTTGTGTGGGTTGTAGACTCCATCTTATGCTATCACTAGAGTGAAAGCACCGCCAGCATTCGAAAATGACCAAAACATCAGCCAGGAAGCATAGGAACTGAGAAGTTGTCTCTGGTCACCACCTGCAGAACCACTCCTTTATTGGGGGTGTCTTGCTAATTGCCTATAATTTCCTCCTGTTGTCTGTTCCATTTGCACAACAGCATGTGAAATTGATTGTCAATCTGTGTTGCTTCCTGAGTGGACAGTGTGATTGAACAGAAGTGTGATTGACTTGGAGTTACATTGTGTTGTTTAAGTGTTCCCTTTATTTTTTTGAGCAGTGTATTTAATATTTGCATGTTTTAACCTTTTACATAATCCTTGTGTGGTGGCCTAGTACAGGAGTTGTCATCATGTACAACTGTCCGTCCAGTGTGGCGGCTTCCATTTCAGTGTTTTAATGGGTCCACATCCCTCCTAAAGACTCTGTGTATTCTATAAAGTTATGTATGAGTTAATGTACTGTATTATTATGCCTCTGTTGCTTTTAATCTTTGTTGTCAAGGCCTATGTTACCAAGGAAGGTACAAGGTTAACAGGTGATTTGTTGGTGACCTATGAGATTCCTCCAAATTGCTCCCTTATATACAAGAGAGGAGCAAACCAATTCAGTTGAGTGGAGTCTTAGCTGAGGTACGATCAAGTGAAGACCTTAGAAGTTGTCTGTCAGGCCTAATCACACAGCCACGCAGCTACTACCAGTAACCCCTGCAGGTGAAAGTCAAAGCCTGGGGGTAAGCACAAATACAGGGGACCACTCTAGCCAAGATAGTCAAGTCTGTCATGTCACTAAAGTCAGCGTGGGTTGCACAAGTCAGTCCAAGTACACTACAAGTCCCAGCGAGCCAACAAGCTTCCTAATGTTCACTGAGCATCTCCTTGGGTCTAAACTGAGCTTTAAAGACTTAAACATCCTGTCTGCCTCAGTAAAGTGCCATTGTTCCATAACCTTGCATTGGAGTGATTATTTATCCCGCACCTGGCCCAGAAACCAGCAGCCATACCTCGGATGGTATAGAGGATAACCACACCCTGGCATCACAAACACATAGGGTTAATACCATCTCCCCTAAGGGTTAACAACATCTGCCCTACCAACACCCTCACCACACTTGTATACACTTAGGCTCTGTGGCAGACGGGTATTGTATACCAACAAACATTAGAGACAATTTAACCCCTTAAGGACTGAGCCCTTTTTCACCTTAAGGAGGCAGCCCTTTTTGCAATTCTGACCACTATCACTTTATGCATTAATAACTGTGGGATGATTTTTACCTATTATTCTAATTCCGAGACAGTTTTTTGGTGACATATTCTACTTTAACACAGTGGTAAATTTTCGTCGTTACTTGGTGAAAAATCCCCAAATTTCATGAAAATTTTGAAAATGTAGCATTTTTCTAACTTTGAAGCTGTCTGCTTGTAAGGAAAATGGATATTCCAAAAAAATTATATATTGATTCACAAATACAATATGTATTATAAAGTTTACATGTTTTTACTTTTGGAAGACATCAGAGGGCTTCAAAGTTCAGCAGCAATTTTCCAATTTTTCACAAAATTTTCTAAATCAGAATTTTTCAGGGACCAGTTCAGTTTTGAAGTGAATTTGAGGGGTCTCCATATTAGACATACCCCATAAATGACCCCATTATAAAAACTGCACCCCCCAAAGTATTCAAAATGACATTCAGAAAGTGTGTTAACCCTTTAGGTGTTTCACATGAATAGCAGCAAAAAATCTTCATTTTTTACACTCTCATGTTCTTGTAGACCCAGTTTTTGAAATTTTGCAAAAGGTAAAAGGAGAAAAAGCCACCCAAAATTTGTAACCCAATTTCTCTCAAGTAAGGAAATGCCTCATAGGTGGATGTCAAGTGCTCTGTGGGTGCACTACAAGGCTCAGAAGGGAAGGGGAGACAATGGGATTTTGGAGAGTACGTTTTTCTGAAATGGTTTTTGGGGGGCATGTCACATTTAGGAAGCCCCTATGGTGCCAGAACAGCAAAAAAACAACAACAACATGGTATACTATTTTGCAAACTACACCCCTAAAGGAACGTAACAAGGGGTCCAGTGAGCCTTAACACCCCACAGGTGTTTGACGACTTTTCGTTAAAGTCGGATGTGTAAAACATTTTCCCTCAAATTTTAAATTTTTGCAAGGGGTTATAGGAGAAAATGACACCCAAAATGTGTAACCCCATCTCTTCTGAGTATGGAAATACCCCATGTGTGAACGTCAAGTGATCTGCTGGCGAACTACAATGCTCAGAAGAGGAGGAGTCACATTTGGCTTTTGGATAGCAAATATTGCTGAAATGGTTTTTGGGGGGCATGTCGCATTTAGGAAGCCCGTATGGTGCCAGAACAGCAAAAAAAAAAAAAACACATGGCATACTATTTTGGAAACTACACCCCTCAAGGAATGTAACAAGGGGTACAGTGAGCCTTAACATCCCACAGGTGTTTGACAAATTTCTGCTAAAGTTGGATAGGAAAATAAAAAATTAGACTTTTTTCACTAAAATGCTGATGTTATCCCAAATTTTTCCTTTTCACAAGGGGTAATTGGAGAAAAAGCCTCCCAAAATGTGTAAACCCATCTCTTCTGAGTTTGGAAATACCCCATTTGTGGATGTAAAGTGATCTGCGTGCGAACTACAATGCTAAAAATAGAAGACGCGCCATTGAGCATTTGGTGAGAGAATTTGGTTGGAATAGAAGTTGGGGGCCATGTGCGTTTACAAAGCCCCCGTGGTGCCAGAACAGTGGACCCCCCCCCCCACATATGACCCAATTTTGGAAACTACACCCCTTACAGAATTTAATAAGGGGTGCAGTGAACATTTACACCCCACTGGCGTTTGACAGATCTTTGGAACAGTGGGCTGTGCAAATGAAAAAATTTATTTTTCATTTTCACGGACCACTGTTCCAAAAATCTGTCAGACACCTGTGGGGTGTAAATGCTCATTGTACCCCTAAATACATTATGTGAGGGGTGTAGTTTCCAAAATGGGGTCACATTTGGGGGGGGGGTCCACTGTTCTGGCACTATGGGGGCTTTGTAAACACACATGGCCTTCAATTGCAGACACATTCTCTCCAAAATCCCAATGGCGCTCCCTCTCTTCTGAGCATTGTAGTTCGCCAGCAGAGCAATTTACATCCACATATGGGGTATGTTCTTGCTCAGAAGAAATGGGGTTACACATTTTGTGGGCCTTTTTTCCTATTCTCCCTTGTGAAAATGAAAAATGTAGGGTAACACCAGCATTTTTGTGAAAAAAATATTTTTTTTTCATTTTCACATCCAACTTTAACGAAAATTTGTCAAACACCTGTGGGGTGTTAAGGCTCACTATACCCCTTGTTACATTCCGTGAAGGGTGTATTTTCCAAAATGTGGTCACATCTGGGTATTTATTGTTTTGCGTTTATGTCAGAACCGCTGTAAAATGAGCCACCCCTGTGCAAATCACCTATTTAGGCCTCAAATGTACATGGTGCGCTCTCACTCCTGAGCCTTGTTGTGCGTCCGCAGAACATTTTATGCCCACATATGGGGTTTTTCCGTACTCAGGAGAAATTGCGTTACAAATTTTGGGGGTCTTTTTTTTCCTTTTACCGCTTGTGAAAATTAAAAATATGGGGCAACACCAGCATGTTAGTGTAAAGATAAATTTTCTTTACACTAACATGCTGGTGTAGACCCACACTTTACCTTTTCATAAGGGGTAAAAGGAGAAAAAGCCCCCCAAAATTTATAGTGCAATTTCTTCCGAGTATGGAGATACCCCATATGTGGCCCTAAACTGTTTCCTTGAAATATGACAGGGCTCCAAAGCGAGAGAGCGCCATGCGCATTTGAGGCCTAAATTGGGGATTTGAATCCGCCACAAAAATACCCCATGGCAGTGTTTCCCAAACAGGGTGTTTCCAGCTGTTGCAAAACTCCCAGAATGCCTGGACAGTCACTGTCCGGCAATACTGGGAGTTGTTGTTTTTCAACAGCTGGAGGCTCTGGTTTGGAAACAGTGCCGTACAAGACGTTTACGTTTTTTTATTGGGGGGGGGGGGGGTGGGACTGTGTAGGTGTATGTGTATATGTAGTGTTTTTTTATTTTGTGTAGGTGTAGTGTAGTGTTTTTAGGATACATTCACATGGTTGGGTCTACAGCAAGTTTGAGCTGGGAGTTTGAGCTTCAGCTGAAAATTTGCCGCATCTCAAACTTGTAGCAGAAAACTTACTGTAAACCTGCCCGTGTGAATGGGGGGGGGGGGCAAACCAACAGCTGTTGCAAGACTACAACTCCAAGCATGCACTGACAGACCATACATGCTGGGAGTTGTAGTTATGCAACAGCGTGAGGCACATTGGTCGCGAAACACTGAGTGTTTGTTACTTAACTCAGTTTTTCGCAACCAGTGTGCCTCCAGCTGTTGCAAAACTACAACTCCCAGCATGTACAGTCTCAGTGCATACTGGGAGTTGTATTTTTGCCACAGCTGGAGGCAGACGGGTTGCAAAACACTGAGTTAGGTAACAAACTCGGTTTCACAACCAATGTGTCTCCAGCTGTTGCAAAACTGCAACAATCAGCATGCATTGGCGGCTCCGCTCCGCTCCGATCGCAGTCACGATGGCCACCCAGCAGGTCCGTGATTGGTCCCATCAATCGCGTGATGGTGAGGCGGCACCCATGCCACCTCATTCCTGCTGGGTAAGGGTGAATGGGGCTGTCTCGGACTGACCCGGAATAGCAACAAATTGCAGGTCTGAATTGTCTCAGGACCCCCCTGAGCGATATGCCGGCAGTCATCAGCAGTCATACCGTTCCGATCACCGCGTCCAGAGATGCGGTGATCCAGGAAAGCTGCGCCGTAAATGTACTGTGCTGTGCACTAAGTACTTCTTAGCAGAGCCATACATTTACAGCGCTCGTCCTTAAGGGGTTAAATAAAATACACCTTATTCTATTTTTTTTCATATTCCAAATTTTATTGAAGTTGAAAAACCAGGGAGGGAAAGGGCAAGAAATACACAGCAGGTAACAAATGTGTAACATCCATGGAATAAAAGAAAAAAAAAATGCGGCCAGTCAAAGCACAGGGCAGACGTGGACCAAAAAAAGATCTTGGCAAGGAGATAAGAACAAACAAGAAGCTGCCTAAGACTAAACTCAATACCCAAAAGGGGAGAATTAAAGTTAGTCTGACTTGTAGACTCAGTAAAGAAAGTAAAGACCGAAGACAAGTTAAGAAGAACCAGAGTAAGAACATAAAAGAAAGAGGATAGAAGAGGCCGCTGGCATATGACTACAGGAGTGGGAATTAGTCGAACCCTATCGAGGACCACTTTGGGAGCTGTAATGCGGAGAAGACAAGAATTCCATCCATGCTCGTCATTGAGCAACATAACGCTTAGAAGTGCACTTTAGGTCCACCAGACATTCTTCCAAGGATTTTATATACAAAATCTCACTGAACCAGACCGTAGGCGGACTTCCATTTCTGAGGTATGGTCCTACGAGCTACAGCTAGTAGAAGGCACACCAAGCCCTTTTTCAAAACCTTGCAATACCCGGCACCATGGAGAGTAGGATAATAGAGGGAGTGGAGGAGAGATATACTCCAGTAATTAAAGGGGTACTCCAGTAGAAAACTTTTTTTTTTAAATCAACTGGTGCCAGAAAGTTAAACAGATTTGTAAATGACTTCTATTAAAAAATCTTTACCCTTCCAGTACTTTTTAGCATCTGTATGCTACAGAGGAAATTCTATACTTTTTGATTTTCTTTTTTGTCTTGTCCACAGTGCTCTGCTGACACCTGCTGCCGGTATCAGGAACTGTAAAGAGCCGGAGAAAATCCCCATTGGAAACCTATGCTGCTCTGGACAGTTCCTGACACGGGCAGCAGGTGTCAGCAGAGAGCACTGTGGACAAGACAAAAAAGAAATTCAAAAAGTATAGAATTACATCTGTAGCATACAGCTGCTAAAAAGTACTGGAAGGATAAAGATTTTTTTCTAATAGAAGTCATTTACAAATCTGTTTAACTTTCTGGCACCAGTTGATTTAAAAAAAACTGATGAAACTTTACTACCCCAAAAGTCCCGCAGGATATCACAATCAAACCAAATATGGGACATTGTGCCTCTGGAACCTTACTCTATTTTTTATTTATCATTCTGGACACACAATACCTATTCTTTTAGTCACATATATACCTCTATTATTGATTTGGGTTCCCTGTATCTCTAACTTTTATATAAATTACATTAAGGTAAAACTTTTGTTTATTTGCAAACATCTGACCAAACTAGAGGAAGGTGTTTATCTATTTCTGTCTACATTTCTCTTCACATTGTATAGGGTACACAAGTAACACAACCATACCTACCACCTGGACTCGTTTGACTACACCAAATTGGTTGAGCTACCTGTTATCCTATACTTTCTCGATCTTCTGATTTTTAAAAATATTCTTTAGTGTATATCTATTAGGCATCGACCGATATCGTTTTTTTAGGGCCGATACAGATAACTTATACCGATATTCCGGTATAAGTTATCGGCTATTTAATCCCCTGCGACACAGCTGCAGATCATTGATTTAAAGCGGGCGCTTTAAATCAATGATCTGCAGTGGCTTTCGTGGGGCCATAGGCCGCCGCCGCCACCCGCTTCTCTCCCCTACCTGTCAGGGTGGTCCGGGCCATCCATCGTTCAAGTAGTGTCCGGGGGCGTTCCGGGTGGAGGGTGGTCCGGTCCGGGCTGTACTTCTTCTCCGGCGGTCCTCTTCTCCACTCCGGGCAGGCTCCGGCCTAGTACGCTGCATAGACGCTAATGCGCAGTGACGCCCGTGCGCAGCGATGCACCTGACGTCACGGCGTAGCGGCGTCTATGCAGCGTACTAGGCCGGAGCCTGCCCGGAGTGGAGAAGAAGACCGTGGGAGAAGAAGGACAGCCCGGACCGGTTCACTCTTCACCCACAACGCCCCCGGAAACTACAGGAAGGAAGGATGGATGGCCCGGACCACCCCCATTACGGGTAAGTTAAATTTTTTTATTGACTCGGAGGGTGGGGGAGGGGCCCGACCGGTATAGCGGTATGGGCAAAAATCCATACCGGTATACCGCCTAGCATCACGGTGAGGGGTGCGACGCGGTGCGGTGGGTCGGGGGTGCGGTGCGGCAGGTCGAGGGGATGACGGTCGCGGTGCGGTGGTGGCGGTGCGGGGCATTATCGGCTTATCGGCAAGATAATTGCCGATACCGATAATGCCCAAAATCGTGATTATCAGCCGATAATATCGGCCATACCGATAATCGGTCGATCCCTAATATCTATATATATATATATATATATATATATATATATATAAGCAAAAAGAAAAATAGCCAGCACAACAACCTAATACACGGGTGCACACTGCTGTGGCAGATAAAGAGTATACAAAAAAGAGGATTGCAGCAGCACACATTGGTCAAAAAATTTTGGCTATTAGCGCACTTTTTGATCAAAACGTGTCCCCCATCCACCACAGGGAGGTGGCCTCATTTAGGATGGGACCCGAGCACAAATTCTGAGCCTAACTCTCAGATACCAACTCACCTCTGCTGGGCATATAGCCTCTGACTGGATGACATGCTGGATCCATATAAATATGGATTTTGTATATGGATCCAGCATGTCACCCAGTCAGAGGCTATATGCCCAGCAGAGGTGAGTTGGTATCTGAGCGTTAGGCTCAGTATTTGTGCTAGGGTCCCATCCTAAATGAGGCCACCTCTCCGTGGTGGATGGGGGACACGTTTTGATCAAAAAGTGCGCTAAGAGACTCAAATTTTTTGACCAATGTGTGCTGCTGCAATCCTCTTTTTTTGTATACTCCGTATCTGCCACAGCAGTGTGCACCCATGTATTAGGTTGATGTGCTGGCTATTTTTCTTTTTGCTTGTATTTACAACTCAGGGGGAATGGCACCCTCTTTAGCTGTGCACCCCTCCCCCTTTCTCACAGGTGGTGTTTTAAATTGTATATGGATCCAGCATGTCACCCAGTCAGAGGCTATATGGCCAGCAGAGGTGAGTTGGTATCTGAGCGTTAGGCTCAGAATTTGTGCTAGGGTCTCATCCTAAATGAGGCCACCTCCCCGTGGTGGATGGGGGACACGTTTTGATCAAAAAGTGCGCTAAAAGCCTCAAATCTTTTGACCAATGTGTGCGGCTGCAATCCTCTTTTTTTTGTATACTCTCTCTCTCTCTCTCTCTCTATATATATATATATATATATATATATATATATATATATATATATACTTTAAAAAGACACGCAAATGCATTAACAAGTATACAACATATGATTTTCTTAAATGTTACTTGTTTTTGTGTATTTTATTAACTCAAAATTGCTATTATGTGTAAAAGTTATTTTGCATTTGTATGTTCCTAACATAACTATGGTTAAATAGAAAAAAGATTAAAAAGGTCACTAGTCTGCTCAAGAGCCCTATAAAACACAGCTTTTTGGAAAGGAGAAAAAAGTGCACATTATAAAGTAGCCGCAAAACGGAAACAAGGATGTACCTCGACAAAACTAAATGATGTGTTGAGAAACATCTGCCTATGTATAGCCAGCTCTTCCTCATTATTTTCATGGACTTGAACACTGTTTGATCTGTCTGCCATCTATGTAACATATACCATGTTTCCGCTATATATTCACATTTGATACTGTTATAATGGTGTACTGGAAATGGAGGATGAGTTTTGTATTGTTTATTAAAACCTGTACTTGACAGGTCGTTTGGTGATTCCTGTCTATGTTCCCATTTAATGTATGCGCATTTGTTTTTTGTTTAAATATTTTCTGAAGAAAAAATACTATGCACTTTAAAGGCGTTATCCAGCATAAGGTAATTTTGGTACGTACCTGGCAGACAGTAATGGACATGCTTAGGAAGGATCTGCGCTTGTCTTGGGGCTAAATGGCTATGTTGTGAGACTACCATAACACTGTGGCTAGCTTTCTGTGAACTTGTATTTCCTATTTTCAGTTTTCTTGTTTGCCTACAAATCCCATGATACCGTTTTCCTCCACACATCAGCTACCCCACCCATTGTAACATAAATGAGCTGCAGACCTCTGGTTTTCAATCAGGGTGCCTCCAGCTGTAGCATTACTTGCAGATTGCTCTCTCCACTCATTGAAGCAGACAGGCTCCCTGTCATCAGCTGACTAGTGAGTCAGGTCTTGACCACATTGCAACTGTCACGATTCGGCTCACAGGTAGTGGATCCTCTGTGTCAGCGAGGGATTGGCGTGGACCGTGCTGGTGGACCGGTTCTAAGAGGCTACTGGTGTTCACCAGAGCCCGCCGCAAAGCGGGATGGTCTTGCTGCGGCAGTAGCAACCAGGTCGTATCCACTAGCAACGGCTCAACCTCGCTGACTGCTGAGAAGGCGTGGGACAGAAGGACTAGACAGAGGCAAGGTCAGACGTAGCAGAAGGTCGGGGCAGGCGGCAAGGTTCGTAGTCAAGGTGGATAGCAGGAGTTCAGGAAACACAGGCTTTGGACACACTAAACGCTTTCACTGGCACAAGGCAACAAGATCCGGCAAGGGAGTGCAGGGGAGGTGATCAGATATAGCCAGGGAGCAGGTGGAAGCCAATTAAGCTAATTGGGCCAGGCACCAATCATTGGTGCACTGGCCCTTTAAGTCTCAGAGAGCTGGCGCGCGCGCGCGCCCTAGAGAGCGGAGCCGCGCGCGCCAGCACATGACAGGAGGGGCCCGGGACGGGTAAGTGACCTGGGACGCGACTCGCGAGCGGGCGCGTCCCGCTGTGCGAATCGCATCCCCGACGGCCATGTCAGTGCAGCGCTCCCAGTCAGCGGGACTGCTAGGCGTAACAGCAACCTGGGTAAAATCCAAGGCAGCAGTCATTTTGTATGCTGGTAGAAATAAATATTGGGATGAAAATCACACAAGAATTGTGAGAAAACGGTCACACACAGGTAAAGACACTATATTATGAACTACACTAACTTTACAGCCCCTGTAGCATAGTCACATAAAACAAATACCTGGAATCCCCCTTTAACCCTGGCCTGGGCTACTCCTCTCTGGAATCGTAATGATCCGGTCTCCACTAATCTGCCGGCCTTCATAGCAGAATTCCGCAGTGTATTTGAAGAACCCACACGAGCCTCCTCAGCCGAGAATTCTGCCATGGAAATTCCTCCGTTGACTACACGGTTCAATTCAGCACTCTTGCCTCTCAACTGGCTTGGAACTATGAGGCCTTGTGTGCTACATTTAAAAAAGAGCTGTCCAGTAGAAGCAAGGATGCTCTCGCTGCACGAGATCCTCCGTCAACCCTGAGTGAACTTATTCATTTAGCCACTCGAATTGATGTGCATTTTGCTGAGAGGCAGGAAGAACTTAATTTGGGAAGAGAACCTGTCCGAACATGGCGACTTCCTCCTCAGGCACCCGTATTTCAACGTCCACCTCTTCTTTGCCTCTTGCTGAAGAGGCTATGGAGGTGGATCGCTCTTGCCTTATGCAACACCAAAGATCCCATCGACGCAATGAGGATTTGTGTTTATATTGTGCCAGTCCGGAGCACTTTCTCAAAGACTGTTCTATACCTCCTCAGCGTCCGGGAGAATGCTCGCTTCTAGGACAAGTGAGTGTGACAACTCTCGGTGTGAATTCTACTTCTCCTCGTTTGTCCACTCCAATCCAAGTTTTTCTCCTGCCAAGACTTCTTTCTTTGCTTCTGCCTTTTTGGACTCTGGTTCCACTGGTGACTTCATTGATGCCTCCCTGGTCCATAAACACCTGCTTCCAGCGACTCTGCTTGCTAAGTCCTTGTATATTACCTCTGTTAATGGACAAAACCTAAATTTAACAGTGCTATTCTGCACAGAACCTCTCGTCATGCAAGTGGGTGTCATTCATGAGGAAAAAATTGAGTTCTCTGTGCTTCCTCATTGTACTTCGGAGCTTCTTCTTGGTCTTCCTTGGCTTCAACATCATTCTCCGCAACTTGACTGGAGATCTGGTGAAATCACTCCTTGGGGACAGTTTTGCCAAAATCCCTGTCTTGTACCAATCCAGTCTAAAGCTGTCTCTTCACCTCCTCCTATGCCTGGTTTGCCTCTTCCATATCAAGGGCTACAGAATGATCCTGACAAGCTGACTGCAGTATTGGATTGGCCTCGTCCTACTGGTCTAAGGGCTATTCTACACTTTCTGGGATTTGGCAATTATTATCGTCAATTCATCCCGCTTTTCTCTTCCTTGGTTGCTCCGATTGTGGCTCTCACTAAGAAGAACTCTAACCCCAAGGCTTGGCCTCCGGAGGCCGAAGAGGGCTTTACTCGCTTAAAGACTGCATTTGCCTCTGCTCCCGTGCTTTCAAGACCCGATCCAGAGAAACCCTTTGCTTTGGAGGTAAATGCTTCATCCTTAGGAGCTGGTGCTGTTCTTACCCAGAAAAACTCCAAGTGCAAGAGTGTAACCTGTGGTTTCTTTTCTAAGACTTTCTCGCCTGCAGAGCGGAACTACTCCATTGGAGATCGAGAACTTCTTGCTATTAAGCTTGCCATAGAAGAGTGGCAACATTTAGTATAAGGTTCTTCTCATCCGGTCAGCATCTATTCTGACCATAAGAATCTCCTATATCTCTAGTCTGCTCAGCGATTGAACCCTTGTCAGGCTAGATGGTCTCTTTTCTCCAGATTTAATTTCTTCATTCATTTCTGCCCTGCTAACAAGAATGTCAGAGTCGATGCTCTTTCCAGGTCCTCCGATGTTGTTGGATTGGACTCCATGCCAAGGCATATTGATGGGTACATAGTCAAAGCCAAGGGCTTTTCGGACAGAATACTAGATAAGCTATCTAACTCAAGCATTGAGGCTACCAATAAAGCCGAGGGTCAGGAAAATATTTTCTTCTTGTGTACAGCCAAGCAGATTCATTTATCATCTCCTACTGTAATTTAAGAGTTCCTACAAGACTGATTTGAAAAAGTACTTTCAGCAGACCTGTTTTTTATACAAGTCTGAAACTTTTGTCTTCTAAAGTAGCTTATCTATTAGCTGTTACCGCTGAGAGTAGGAGAGCTTCAAGTTTTTTTCTTTATCTGAGGCTTATACCTCTTTTTCAGTAGACATAGTTCCATTTAGATTCTTACTAGCCTTCACACCCAAGATGCCTACTTTTAAATCAAAATCAGGTAATAATGGTATCCAGTTGTACTCATGATCCCTCCATAGGTTAGCCTTAAGGACAGCCTTAAAACTTAAAATTTAGTAAGATCCTTGAAGATCTTGAGAACTAGTTTGTTGAAAAAGGAAGATAAGTGTAGGTTTTTTTGTGGCTTTTAATTTCATACAATTTTTTTTTCCACGGTATTTACTAAGGTTTCCCTATATTTTCCACTTTCCCTACATTTTGCTTTTTTTACACATGCTCTGATCTGTCGGGTTTTCCTGACAAATCCACTACATTTTCTGTGGAAACCTTAGTAAATATGTTGGATTTTTGTGAAAATGTCGGGAACACGCCCCTTTTCCATACGACCATACCCCTTTTTTGGGTTTTCTGAGTAAAATGGAGAGTTAGCCACGTTTTACTCAATTCTGGCATAAATTCTGGCACAGACAGAATTTCTGGCGCAATGCGCCAGAATCTGGCGCATGACCCGGCAAGACAACAGTAAATGAGGGCCATTATTTTCATCCTTTTCAAGGGGGCAAATAGATTCAAAAAGGTATTGAAGCCTACTATATCCTGATGGATATGTGATTTTATTCATATGATCCGCCAGACTTCATAGTTAATTATACTAGGGTGATGTCAGCCTCTTTGGCTGTCAACTTATAAAGTTAAAAAAAAAGTAAGGGGGCTTGGAGAATATTTGACCCTCCTGGTGTAAGCCCCTTACTTTTTTTTTAACATTATAAGTTGACAGTCTGTCTTTAGAAGAACTTGGTTTTATTCGGTCTGTTATTGATGCAGTCAAGTTGCAGACCTGCCCTGGGCATTCCTATTTAAATCTCGATCATTGTGTTGCTGACAGGACAATAGGAAAGTTAAGATTTAAGTAGTTAATCAGTTTTCCTTTAGTCTACCAGCAGCACCAGCTACCCTCTCTTTTTATGAATTTTTTTTTGTTTTACTTTATAATCACTATGGGTAGTAGGGTAGATGGGAACATATATCCCATATCGGAGTGTTATATTTTATTTTCATTGGGTCATTAAAATTAGTCATATCATTCTGCAGCTCATAGGGCAGACATTCACACCCTTATTGAGCTGCTGACAGACTAAGGAAAAATAGATTAACTACTTAAATCTTAAAGAGACTATCCATAAATAGAGAACCAGAGCTGATGTCTTCTAAAAAAAAGCATCAGAACTGTCTTCGGGTTGTGTGTGGTATTGCAGCTCAGTTGCATTGAAGTGAATGGATCCAATTTGAGAGAAACAGGATATCGTCTTTGCAAAGATTACACTTGTGCAATACAAAATTATATAACTTTAACATGTGCAGCTATATAAAGGTAATTTTATTTTGCTGGAGTTCTCCTTTAATGTGTATGTAGAAATATATAATTAAATCCCATTCTCTTTGTCCCCCTCTTTCCCTCATTGATTGAACATAAAATGCCTCTATTTTTTTCATTTTTTCAACTGTAACAACTGAGGGAGATTTATCATTGTTGTCTTTGGTAAGTAAATTTAGAAATTTTTTTTTTGCTTTGTTTTTGCTGATGTGTGACACATTTATCATACTACTAGCTGAGTACCCGCCGTTGCCCGGTTTTTCCTTCTAATCCTTGTTGGGGAGGAAAATAAACAAAGGAGGAAGCTTTTGACTTCATATCCCGTCCTCATATATTGTTGTCATATCCCGACCTTCTATCCCGACCTACTATCCCGTCCTCCTATCCCGTCCTCCTATCCTGTCCTCCTATCCCGTCCTCCTTTCCCATCCTCATATCTCGACCTCCTTTCCCATCCTCCTATTTCGTCCTCCTATCCCGGTCCTCCTATCCCCGTCCTCATATCCCATCCTCCTATCCCGACCTCCTATCTCGAACTCCCATCCCAACCCGTAATATGTGTACCAGTTATTGAAATATCTCCAGCCGTACGGAAGTTATGTGGGGATATACCTTTCCCATTGCTTTGCATGGGACTTTAAACAAAAACCCCGACCCTCACAAAAGGGGGTAGTTAAGGGTTAAATTAACTATACTATATTTTAAGTGGACATATAAGTAACATGTGACCAAGTATTATCGAAATATCTCAAGCCGTTTGGAAGTTATGCAGTAACATATATTTCCCATTGACTTGTATGGGACTTTAAACATAAACCCCGCCCCTGGCAAATGGGGGTGAGTAAGGGTTAAATCCTCAGGTTTGCGACTTTTTTATGCCTATGTGGGACATTTGCACTTCATAGATTTGCAACCACTGCAAAGTGAAAACTGAAAGTTGCTTAGGTAAGGCTGTTTGCTACTTTATGCGTACCCACAAAAGTTTAAAAAAAAAAAAGCTTAGGGGCATGTTTGACATTTTGTGTGCCTGGAGTAATTAAAAAATAAAAATAAACTCTAAATGCAATTATTAAAGGGGTATTCCAGGAAAAAAGCTTTTTTTTTTTATATATCACCTGGCTCCAGAATGTTAAAAAGATTAGTAAATTACTTCTATTAAAATAATCGTAATCCTTTCAGTACTTATGAGTTTCTGAAGTTAAGATTGTTCTTTTCTGTCTAAGTGCTCTATGATGACACCTGTCTCAGGAACCGCCAGTTTGCTATGGGGATTTGCTTCTAAACTGGGCGGTTCCCGAGACACGTGTCATCAGAGAGCACTTAGAAAGAAAAGAACAACCTTAACTTCAGAAGCTCATAAGTACTGAAAGGATTAAGATTTTTTAATAGAAGTAATTTACAAATCTGTTTAACTTTCTGGAGCCAGTTCATATATATAAAAAATTTTTTTCCTGGATAACCCCTTTAATCTCTCCCTATGTGACTACTGTTTCAAACACAACTTACTGTGGGGGTGAATTATCATTGTAGGTGTAGGTGAAGCATTCTTTGTACACTTTTTTTCTGGCAATGTGTAGGTGCACAAGATTTAATAAATGGTCGCAGGGCATTTAATAGATTTTGTGCAGGTCACATTTTCTGAAATTTCACTCTACACATCCACCAAAAAGCTCAGCTAAGTCTGGGCTGCTGTATTTTTGTGACTTTGGTGGTTTTTTGCTAAAAAAAAACTGTGCAACTTTTTAAAAACATTACTACTGCAAAAGATTAACCTAACAGTTGGTCTGTAAACACTTAAAAAAAAAAAGTATACCCTACTTTCTGTCTGGCACAACACATACTGCTTGCTACTCACATTTACATAGCATCCCAATGGAAGTCGTCCTCTCTATCCTTCCTAAGGGTCATTAAGCGAGAAATTGTCGGCGATCCAGGAGGACGCCATGGGGTGCTTCAATAATGTTTGGGACCCTTGGATGTCATCAACAAATTTTTTGGACATACACCGCTGTATGTCCCTGTACCAACCTTACTAATATTGGGTTTGGGGGTGGTGGCAAGCTGCCAATTCATTTACTGCTGTATTGTGTTACGCTCACTTACTGGAAAAATTTCTTTGTATTGTATCCATGCTGTTTCTATTGTATTTGCTCTGATGGGCTCCATTCTTATCATGGTTTGACTGAAAAAATAAAATAAAAAATGTATAAACCAAAAAGTCACAAAAAAGAGCCTGAAACACTGTGCACCACCAACTGTGAGACAAATATAAACACAAAAACTGCTCTAAAGAAAATAAATCCCCCCCTGTATACAGACAAGAGCATAGCAATGTTACTTTTATAAATAGGAGGGGCCACACACATGGGGCCACATTACACTAATTGCATTTCTTATTTTTTGTAAATAAACAATAAAAATAGTGACAGTTACACTTTATAAAATTATGGAGAACCCCTTAGAGGGTGTATATCACACACAAGGTATATCCTGTGTGTGTGAATGCACCTTAAGGGCCCCTCCACTCCACAGAATTTGGACTCTGCCGAAAGAAATAATGGGGGAGATTTATCAAAATTTGAGCAGAGGAAATGTTGACTAGTTGCCCATAGCAACCAATCAGATCGATTCTTTCATTTTTCAGAGGCCCATTTAAAACTGAAAGAAGCAATTTGATTGGTTGCCATAGGCAAGGAAAAACTGAAAAATGGGCATGCCCATATGAGAAAGGGGCATGGCACCAACTGTTTAGAAAAATTCCAACATATTTACTAATGTTTTCACATAAAATGTGGTTGATTTGAGCTCTGAAAAACCCAACACTTCGGAGCAGTTGTAAAAAAGAAAAATGTAGGAAAAAGTGCAAAATGTAGGGAAACATTAGTAAATACCATGGAAAAATACCTATTGGGAATCAAAATCCACAAAGAAAACTAAACTCCACTCTTAGTAAATTACTCCCAATGTCTGCTTGGAATTTCTTCAGGTGATTATTCCGCGTGAACATACCCAAAATGAATTAGCTCGTAAATGCGTTGCCAGCTTGTTGTGGCTGCCTTATATTGGATTCTCATTTTGTTGTTGGTTTTGTTCTCATTGAATCTGAAAAAATCATAATAAATTTGATTTTGACATCAAAACTGACTTGAACTGCAGGTCAATTTTTACATTTGATTCTATGCAGATTTTTTTCGTAGCTCATGATTCACTTTTTTTTAATGTCATTAATTTTGCTGCTGTTAGGGCCCATTTACACTACAGAATATCCTGTATGCCAGTGTTTCCCAACCTTTTTTGGCTCAAGGCACCCCTACCAAATTATTTTTGACAGAAAAAGAAGCTATGCACAATACTTTATACAATATATCTGTTGGCTATGTAGATTACAGTATTGCTATGTGTAGCAACTCATAGATGATGACTTCTCTAATTGGAGTTGCTTACTTTTCCTTCACATCTCCATCTGGCAGGGGCATCATTATGATTTTTTTCAGTCACAACTCTTCAGCACAGAATCTGCAACACAAACATATAAGGCTTCACACTTTTCCAGCATTGTCCTCCCCTTTTCCCCATAAATGCCTTCAGTCTCCCCCACACACAATGCCTCCTGCCTCCCCCAAACACACAGTACTTCCACCCTCCCCCTAAATGTCTCCAGCCTCTCTCGTTTACACACATTGCCTCCAGCCACTCCTAAGCACACATACTGTACTTGCAGCCTCCTCCCAAATGTTTCCAGCCTCTCCCACCCACACCTCCAGCCTCCCCCGATATGCCTCCTGCCACTCCAACACACACCTCCAGCCTCCTCCAAATGTTGCCAGCCTCCTCCTCCCACAAAGCTACCCAGCCTCCTCCAAATGCCTCCAAACTCTCACACACAATGTCTCCAGCCTCCCCCCAAAGGCCTCAAGCCACCCCCTCCACACACAATGCCACCAGCAGACACACACAATTATTTTAGCTCCCCCACAAATGCCTCATGCCCCCACACATACATTGCATCCAGTGTCCTATTTCCACCACTCTTGCTTTGAGCCTTGCAACCCACCCACCACTATTGCCATGAGCCTTACACCCACCCACCATTATTCCCTTCAGCCATGTACCCATCAATTATTGCCTCCAGCCTCTCACCACTATTGCCTCCATCCTGCCTCTAGACTCCCACTACCTTAATATCCCACCCACCCATCACTATTGTCCCCAAACTCCCACCCAGCAACCCACCCCTATAGCCTTCAGCCTCCCACCAACCCACCACTATTGCCTTCATATTACCTCCAGCCTTCCATCAAAATTTCCTTCAGCCTCCCACCCACCACTTTTGTCTCAAGCCTCTCACCAACCCACCACAATTGCCTCCATCCTGCCACCCATCCACCACTATTGCCTCCATCCTTCCTCCAGACTCCCACCACTCTTGCTTTCCAGACTCCTACCCACCACTATTGCCTCCAGCCTCCCACCACTATTGTCTCCATCCTGCCTTCACACTCTCACTACTATTGCCTACAGCCTCTCACTTACCACTATTGCCTCCAGATTCCCACCCACCACTATTGCATCATGCCAATTTCTAAGTCCTCCCCCATTCAGCATTACCTGTCGGCTCACGCAGGGTCCAGGACTCAAGCTGCAGTCTCCATTGACATGCTCATTTTCTTGACAAGGTGGTGATTTAGCAGCTACAGGGACCTGCAGCCTAGTATTGTTGTATCTCTAACAGAGGATGAGACCTCAACTCCAGTATAAGGACCGCTCAGAAAGGTCATGCCAGTCGTTAATATAGTTATTTGTACAACTGCATGTCTGTGTCATCCTGGGAACCCCCTTTTACTTGTGCATATCAACTAAATTAGCTCTGGAATGTGAAAGGAAACAGGAAATCTTTAACTATCTTAGTAGTATTTAAAAACAGACTTAGGCAGTACGATGGAAAAGTGGATATGAACGGATGAATATAGTAAAATAATTTAATGTTTGCCTAGATGGTCTTTGAAACTGCCCACACCCCTGTTATGGCATCCTTTCCATTTCCTACTTAAATATTCATCTCAATCATACAAGTAAATATACAATTGGTTTGGAGTTTTGAATTATGATTCATTCTTACTCACGAGCAGTTGTACAGAACAGAGTTGTGACTCACTGCTTAGTCACTTAACCATTACACAAAACATCATCATACACAAAGAGTGAAGTCCAACATTTATGGAGTGTGACTTGCTGGCACCAGATTAGAGTATTTCAGCCCTTATCCGCCTCTCTACTACAGGATATTCATAAAATGTTCCTAATATATATTTTTATATACATATGAAGGAAGTGTTTAATAACCTTATTTCTGTGTATATACGCAGAAATGCATAGTTATGTGGCATAGCTTAAAGTAATAAGGACATGAGTCAAATAGTTTGGCTGGGTGCATAACCTAAGTGGCCAGGTCACAATTCAAATCTTATGGACTCAATGTGGACAGCAGAAACAGGTGTACATTAAAGAAAAAAATAAGAACAAAGCAATTTACTTAAGTACAGTAGCCTGAGGTTTGCAGAATCATGCATTTTATACTTTATACCTCACTGCAGACAAAACAAAAATACAGAATACTTACTCCATTCTCCTGGAAGAAATCTTTGCGTTCTCTTTAATGGGGTACTCCAGCCCAAAGACATCTTATCCCTTATCCAAAGGATAGGGAATAAGATGTCTGATCGCAGGGGTCCTGCAGAACACTGAGAGCCTCCAGCGCTTCCTGCAGTGCTTAGAGTTGGGTGCTGCATGCTAGATCCTTTGGATAGGGGATAAGATGTCTTGGGGCCAGAGTACCCCTTTAAAATAATCAGAAGAAAGTGGATGTCCAGCCGGAGGATTCGTGAAGTAAAACTTCAATTTATTCCAATAACATATCAAAAAGTCATACAAAAAATAGAGTAGTCGCACATGCAACTTTTTTGGGACAATTTAAATGGAAAAAAAAACTACTAAATGCTTCGATAAATGTCCCCCATAGTCGTGCACGTCTCTGTGAAACTTAGACTGCTTTACCTCCGCTATGGAGGTTTCAAGTTTAGACAAATTGTCTGTTATTTTGCTATTCAGTTCTGAAAACATAGGGTGTCTGATCTTCTAACTAATTGTTTTCAATGTATTTTCTTCATTAGACATAATGGGGGAGATTTATCAAAGGATTTAGACAGTTTTTTCCTGTCTAAATTTGTCGCACAGAAAGTCGCAGTCTAAATATGTGCGACTTTTCTGCGACTTTTGCTGTAGAGGATTTTTAGAACATGATGCATGCAAATCTATTTTAGACAGAAATGCATTGGAAAATGCAATGGTGCTGAATTTATCAAGTGCGACTTTTGTGCGACAAGTCGCATCTGCCCAAACTACGCCGAAATGTCAGACCATGTTGGAGCAGGTCTAAATGTAGTTTAAGCTGTAGACCCTGAAGTCTGAGCACAGAATTTATCAAGAGCTGTGAGACCTTTGATAAATTAGGAGCACAATAGACAGGAGACTACCACATACGCTGGTCTATAAGCATACCCAGAATAGACTAGATTAGTAAATGTCCCCCAATGAGTTTAATAAACTTTAGAGAAGATTCAGTCATGGTAAGTTCCCATTCTTGTTTCAACTTTTCACAATAAATTGTCTTGTGATCCTTGTGTTTGTCTATAACTAGTATAAGTAAGGTCTCTATGTAGGCTGAAACATGTCACTTTGCCTGTCCGCACCAGTGTTTGCATATGTTATTGGAATAAATTGAAGTTTTACTGCACGAATCCTCTGGCTGGACATCCACTTTCTTCTGTTTGCAATCCACAGTGAGGTCCGCACCTGTCCGCGTTGGATGTAGCTGGTATTGGGGTGAGCTGGATACACTTTCTTTGTTGTCTTTAAAACAATGTCAATTCCACTGTAGAATTCTTCAGGGAAATGAGCATATAATCAAAGATCAGGGTACTGAGTCAAGCAGGGTGACCAAAGACAGGAAATCCTACTACAGGTAGGTTTCTGCAGTGTAGACAGCTGCCTCCCAAGGAAAGGCAAATTGATTCAGCACTTTTGTGTGCAAACATAATGCTCCTTAGAAACCTGCTCTTCCCCGTTACAGTCCCCCTACACTCTGCATACACTCTGGTCAATTTAAAGTAAACACCTTCTGAGTACTGGGTTGGTGCTGGAAACTTTCCATAGAGAATCTGGTCTATATGGACATGATGGCATCACACAGTTCCTGCAGATTTGTTGGTTGCACATTGGTGATGCAAATCACCTGTTCTACTAGATCCCAAAGGTGACCAGAAAAAATAACTGTGGAGGCCATTGGAGTACCGTGAACTCATTGTCATCCTCAAGAAACCAGTTTGAGATGATGTGAGCTTTTTGACATGGTGCACTGGCTTGCTGAAAATAGCCATCAGAGGGTGGGTACGCTCTGGTAATAAAGGGATGGACATGGCCAGCAACAATACTCAATTAGGCTGTTGAGTTTAATGGTAAATTGGCCATAAAAATAAATGTCTCGGACACCATTACACCCCTACTACCAGCTTGAACTGTTGATACAAGGCAGGATGTATCTATGGATTTCATGTTGTTAATGCCTCCCATCTGAATGTTGCAGCTGAAATCAAGACTTCTCAGACCAGACAATGTTTTTCCAGTCTTCCATTGTTCAATTTAGGTGAGCCGGTGCAAATTGTAGCCTCAGTTTCCTGTTCTTAGCTGACAGGACTGTTACTCAAAGTGGTCTTCTGCTGCTGTAGGTTGGACCTGTTGTGCATTCAGAGATGGTATTCTGTGTACCTTGGTTGAAACCAGTTTGTTTTTGTTACTGTTGCCTTCTGTCATCTTGACCCTGTCTGGCCATTCTCCTCTGATTTCTGACAACAATAGGATATTTTCATCCACATGACTGCCACTCACTGGATATTTTTTTTCTTTTTGGACCATTCTCTGTAAACCCAGTTGTGTATAAAAATCCGATAGATTAGCAGTTTATGAAATACTCAAGACCGACCTGCCTGGCACCAACGACCATGCCACGTTCACTACAAGTCACCTAAATTCCCATTCTTACCCATTCTGATGCTCGGCTGAAACTTTAGCAAGTTGTCTTAATTATGTCTACATTTCTTAATGCATTGAATTGCTGCCATGTGATTGGCTGATTAGCCATTTGTGTTCACAAGCAATTAAACAGGTGGTCAGTGAGTGTATATGCACACTCGAATGTTAACTTAAATTTAAAGCATCACTGTCATTAGAAACAACTTTTTTCCATTTAATGCTTCCATAAAAACTAAGCATCTTCCTAATATACAGTACTTCATTAAAAAAATGCTAAAGATGTGAAAAAAAGGTTTAAAAAATGGCCACTAGGGGTCTTATTCTTTTTAATTTTGCAAACCCTACAAATCCAGCCTTTTTGGTCCATCAAAGAAAAGGACCAAAATATCTAAGGGGGGAGGTGTGGTTATCTCCATTCTGTGCCTCAGAACACGGACATGATCCAGGAAGCTTGCAATCTATAAGAAGAGCATTTACATGCACACTGACAAGCAATACAAAGTGCTTAAATATTATTTGTATGCAAAATGGTTTCTCTTTGTTCATTTATGAACATATTTCTTGTCTATTTGTACCATATAGGTTCCACATGGCTGCTTTAGGGCTATAAAAAACATGAACTTTGCTTACAAAGCTGTGGAAATGTAAAAATATTTATTTTTTGTTACAAAATGCAGGGTTTTCTTCTGTCCTTGCACCATATAGTCTCACATGGCTGCTTAGAGTAATATAGAGCATGCACGGATGCATTAGTTATATACAGCATGCATGGCTGCACTAGAGTTATATAGAGCATGCATTTAGGTAGAAAGTTTTGCAAATGTAAAAAATGTTTGTGCATACCTCATGCCTCTCAGAGAAATTCAGAAAGACTCATTACAGTAATACATAATCATAAGGTAGTTTACATATTAACACATGCATATTATTATGCATACAGGTCTTATGGCACATAACTACACTGACTTAAGAATTTTTTTAAATTTTCTTACTAATGACTCTTTAATTTTTATAATTTCATACACAGATATGAAAGAATGCTATTGATCTGTTCTGCGCATAATGCAAGTTTTATTTTAGTAACTAATTTTTACTCCCAGGATAAAAACAAAACACATGGGAGGCAGATTCATTACTGCAAATAAGAACGAATTGTGGCACAAAAAAAATAAACTGCCATACATGTCTTGCAACACATTTAGTATGTGTTTTAGACCCTTTATATGTTTTGCCTTACAGTGCTGTAATTACCTCTTGTCTTCATAGACACCACACCATATGTTTTGAGACATATGGGGAGATTTATCAAAACCTGTGCAGAGGAATAGTTGATCAGATGGCCTCATTACTTTTTGAAAAGGCCTCTGAAAAAAAGAAATCTGATTGGTTAATATGGGCAACTGGTCAACTTTCCCCTGCACAAGTTTTGCCATATCTTCCAGATTGCTCTTCTGCACTGTTGAGAGTGCACAATCTGATACCCAGCATGTAAAATATGCTTCATCCATAGAATGGGAAGGAGATGGAGAGCCAGTTATGGCAGTGGAAAACTTTATTTATTTTTTTAATCAACTGGTGCCAGAAAGTTAAACAGATTTGTAAATTACTTCTATTAAAAAATCTTAATCATTCCAGTACTTATTATCTGCTGAATACTACAGAGGAAATTATTTTCTTTTTGGAACACAGTGCTCTCTGCTGACATCACGAGCATAGTGCTCTCTGCTGACATCTCTGTCCATTTTAGGAACTGTCCGGAGCAGCATATGTTTGCTATGGGGATTTTCTCCTACTCTGGACAATTCTTAAAATGGACAGAGATGTCAGCAGAGAGCACTGTGCTTGTGATTCAGTAGAGAGCTCTGTGTTCCAAAAAGAAAAGAATGTCCTCTGTAATATTCAGCAGCTAATAAGTACTGGAAGGATTACGATTTTTTTAATAGAAGTAATTTGCCAATCTGTTTAACTTTCTGGCACCAGTTGATCCAAAAAAAAAAAAAAAAAGTTTTCCACCGGAGTACCCCTTTTAATAGTGGAGATAACATGAAACATGATAACATGATGTGTAATGTCCTGTACTACAGGGGACATACCCCAATTTTAGGCACAACATCACACAGGAACATGGTTGAGTGCACGTGAGACAGATTTACAGAAGCATTTACTTCCAAACAGTACACTAGCAAGTGACTAATCATATTGCAGTTCACCATTTGCACGCTATGTTTAGAGATTGGAATACTTAAAGGGGTATTCCCAACTCTAGAACGTATCCCCTTAAACTGATCAAATGACTGAGACCCTCAAGGATCCTGAGAATGGAGGAAAATTGGAAATTGGAAAAATGAGTGCAGAGTGTATATGCAGCCAGTACTCCATTCATTCTTTATGCGGTTTTCGTTCAGTGCTTGGCAATGTTTGGAAGCACATAGAAAATGAATCGACCTCTATCCGCACGGGGTGTTACACCTGTAGTTGCAGTTTTGCGACATAGTCTCACAGCTCTTGCTGTAAAGGAACCATTCTTTGATGACAGTGAAGTCTTATTTTCTATAGACATCAGTGGATTCCCCATTGTTATATTTACAAGACTTAGAATAAGAAAGATAAAACAGTACTCTGTACAGCCTGGCCCTGAGCTGTGATGATGCTCCCTCCTAGGCCAGCAGTGTTGTATATGACTGCTGGAGGGACAGGATCATCACATCCTATCACTTCCTCCCACAGCCATGCAACAGGCACTGAGAGTCACAGACATAGCCCACTGAGGCTCTGAGCTCAAGTGTTATGAAATGGCACAGGGGAGTGATAAAATGGCACAAGGAGGGGGTAGGAGGGGGTATGAAATAGTACACGAGGGGTGAGGAAATGGCACAAGGAATGGTGATAAAATGGCTCAGTGGTTATGAAATGAAGAGGGGTGATGAAATGACAAAATGGAGGTGCTAAAATGGCACAAGGGGAGGTGCTAAAATGGCACAAAGAAAGGTGATGAAATGGCACAAGGAGGAAGGGTAATGAAATGACACAAGGGGTTGATGAAATCAAACAAAAGGGGGGATTATAAAATGGCACAAGGCGGTGATGAAATGGCAAGTGTGTTGCACTTAAATTTTAAAGTTTATATTAATGGAACACAATTTTTGTATGTAATTCTAAACGTTTGGAATAGCCCTAACATTTGGGTAAACTCTTTGTTATCGCTAAAAGTTGTGACAGAATGTTTGTGAAAGTGGGCGGCATTGGACACATGTTGTGGGAGCAGGCAGGAGTGCAACACACACGTTGCAGGAGCAGACGGTGATGGTCACAAATTTTGCGGAAGCAGTATTAAAAAAAAAAAAAATTCTGTGCAGGGCTCTAGTGCAAAGCCTGCCACAGTATAATATTACTATTCTAAGACATAAAAAAGTGCTATTAAAATACTTAAAATAAACCACATATAAGCCACATATGAATACATATTGCTTGAACATAAAGGTGAATATTTTATAAACTTTTCAAAAATTACTCAAGTCATAGCAATGAACCAGAACTATCGGCTTCCTTGTTCATAAAGTTATAGAATTGCTACAATACCCCAATAAAAAGTGCCATATATTGTAAATATGAAAAGTCCATACTATATGTGCTTTGTAACACCCAAATAAAAATTGCTGCCTAAATAGTGGCTATAGCAATAGTGTTCTACAATGAACATAGAAAAAGTACCATAAATTGATCCCAGAATTAATGACAGCTATTCAGTGACCCAGAAACACTATGAGCCTTACATTGCCCACAGGAAAAGTACTAGCCATGCAGTGCCCATATTTATATTCCATACTTTTTTGCCAGCCAGGTCATTTGTAGTAGGTGGGTATTATGACATTGTTATATCCTGTGTAAACGGCTTTGGGTACTACAAGGCCATGGTCTATGTAGTGAATGGTAATTTAAAATGTCAAGGACTTCCTTACACTCTCCAAGGAAAACCAAGTAGACCTTCCTCCTTTTTGTCAGATCATGCCTGATGAAGAGGGGAGATGCCCCTCTAACTGCCTTGTCTACATTGTAAATAAAATTGCTATCCTGATCCTTTTCTGGGACCATTATTTTACATCTGAGGTACCTCTGACTGGTGCCCTGGCGAGTATCCATTTTATCACAACAGTTCTCTTAAAGAGGTATTCCGCCCATAGACAACTTGGGTTCCATTATGTCTATGGGGCCATCCAGTAAAACAGATTGCTGCTAGCCAAATGGAGAAGCATTCTACTGTGCACTTCTCTCTTATTCTAATGACCTGTGGGGGTCTCAGTGCAGAGCTTTGAGAGCCCAACCAGTCAATACTCTTGATCTGTTTCTGACGTGTTGAGAATTTTTGATATGACAGAAACACTTAAAAGTCCCTTAGCGATGATTTTCTAACCATGTCCATTAGGATCTAATACTCTTTCAGTAAACTGGCATCTGTATTGGAGACCATACCTCCTTTCACATCCACTTTATTCCAAGCTCTGTCCATGTGGTTCAAAAATGATTGCAACTTTTACAGTCTGAGCCTAGTGCAGACAATGATAAATTCCCCCATAGTTCTTTAAGTTTTGCCTAATATGTTTTAGGGTGCATTCACACCACGTGTTGTACATACGGGTGCTGAATCTGGCGGGGGGAGGGGCAAACCGGGTGCTCCCGTACCCCAGCCGGATCAGCCTGTGACTCCATTTACTTTAATGATCCGACCGGAGTCAAACGGTGACTTCAGTTGGCTCAGTTTTGACCAGTATGCGGTTTCCTGACCAGACCTAAAACCTTAGTTTACTACGGTTTTAGGTCCGGTCCAAAACCGCATACGGGTCAAAACTGAGCCGACCTGAGTCACCGTTTGACTCCGGTCGGATCATTAAAGTAAATGGAGTCACGGGCTGATCCGGCTGGGGTACGGGAGAGCACGGTTTGCCCCTCCCCCTGCCGAATCCGACACCCGTATGTACAAAACATGGTGTGAATGCACCCTTAGGCTTCTTTCAAACTCCCGTTAGTACACGGCAGTGTGACGGCCGTCGGGGGAGCCCAGGGAAATAGCGGGAGAAATATTACTGCTTGTGCCGTCTTTTTCTCCTGCTATTCCTGTCAAAAAACAACGGCGCCCAGCAGCCACATAATAGTAAATGGGAGCCATGGGGCCCGTTGTTCCCATCATGAGAACGGCTGTTGAAGTCACACAAAAAAAAAGAGAGCCTTTAACAGCCGTTCTTGACGGGGAGCAACAGCAGTGTGAAAGGGACCTTACTGTATTTGTTTTATGCTTAAAGGGAAACTGACCCCCCCCCCCTTTTCAATAGACCATTTTTATTGTTTAATAGAGCACTTTGCACTGAACAGACTGACTGAGTGACCAGCTATTGTCCTGTAATTAGCATTTAATTGGATATGCTAATGTGGTGTCCCAGTACCGCATTCTATACGGTGCTTGTTTATTTATGGGTCCCCATAGCCAGAGTCCCTAGGACTTAGGGATCCCTCTTAGCCAGTCTACCCCTAGTCGCCTCTATTCTAGTGGATGAATCTCTAATTTATGCATAGGTTAATGTAAATAGGATAGTATATGTAAATAAATGGTTAATTACTTGTTTCCATGGCGTCGCAGGGCCTTCGGGTCATGTGATGCGTTCCAAGCCTCACTATGAATGCGTTCCAGGCCTCACTTTGGTATTTCTAGCCTCGTTTTGGTTTTATTATGTGTATAGGACCTGTATAGGAAGTCAGATGATCACCCAGAAGCCTGTGTGACGGTGAGTGACAGCTGACCTTGGACCTATCAAATTAGGCTCCGCCCCCTGTCCATATAAGGGACGCGGCGGCCATTTTAGCTCTCTTTGTTCCTGGGTTGCCAAGCGAGCAACAGCTCTCTATAGAACCTGCTCTGCTAAAAACCGTGAGTTAGGCCCAAGCCTCGCAGCAACGGCTGATCCTTAGCAAATATAGAGTGTATCAATCCCCAAACACTCTGCAGGACCACCGGACCTAATCTACCCCTAAATCCGTACGGATCCATGCACCAATTACCTTGATTCTATTAACCTGCAAAAGACGCATGGTCTGTAGCAACTGTCAGTCATTGAAGTCTATAGAAGTCTATTGCAGAGACTGTAACTGTATTCTGAATGTACTGCAAGTTCAAGAGTAAAGCTTACTTCAGTTCAAGTTTAACTCCAGTGTGGACCTTCAGTCATTACCTGCATACGCCTGTTGTTTCTGGGAAGGGCGGCGATAGGCTGAAGCTATACCTCAGTAATACCAGCCCTCACCCTGGCATCACGAGTGACAGGGTTAATATTAACCCCTCATATACCGATACCATACCACCACCATACACCCCCCCAAGGGCTACCACACTAATTAACCTTTTATGTGCATCAGGGGTGTGGTTTTTATGTGTCTTTCACTCATATTGCCCCAAAAAATTGCATATTGCAGCTCAATGTCTTTTTCATCTATCCAAAGGGAGGGGGCGTGTCCCTCTCTTGTCTGCACTGTGCTGACTCCTCCCCCTCCCTCTGCTGACTAACTGCTTTATGGATTGAGCCTGGCAGTTAGCTCTGTAACCCTTTCCTCTCTGGTTTTATGCTGTACACACAGTGCTAAAAGTACAGTGTTTTTTTATGCATACATTTTCAGTTCCTATGTCATTCATGTGTATCATCTTTTGCCAGTCCTGTAATGCTGGGACTTGCAGTTCTAGAATAGTTGGAGGTACACTGTTTGGATAACTCTTTTTTGCAGCTGTGTTACCTTCAGCTGTTTGCCTACAGCTTTTGCAAAACTACAACTCCCAGCATGCCCAGACATCCTTTGACTCTCCAGGCATGCTTGGAGTTGTAGTTTTGCAACAGCTGGAGGCATATGTTTGGTAAAACTCTGTGCTACAGAAGTGTTGCTGCAAGCTATGTTCCTCCTGCAGCCTTGTCAATCAGCCATCTTGTGTCCATGACCCAGGTTAGCATTTTTCTAACTTTGAAGCTCTCTGCTTATAAGGAAAATTGATATTCCAAATAAATTATATATTGATTCACAAATACAATGGGGGATATTTATCAAAGGATTTAGACTGTTTTTTCCTGTCTAAATTTGTCGCACAGAAAGTCGCAGTCTCAATATGTGCGACTTTTGCTTTAGAGGATTTTTAGAACATGCTGCTAGTCTATTTTTGATGGAAAAATGCATTGGTGCTGAATTTATCAAAAGCTACTTTTCAGCAACAAGTCGCATTGGCTGAGAGTACGCCGAAATGTCAGACCATGTTGGAGCAGGTTTAAATACAGTCTAAAGCATAGATCCCGAAGTCTGTGCACAGAATTTATCAAGAGCCGTGCGCCTTTTGATAAATTAGGCGCACAATAGACCGGCCTAACACTCTGTAGTTTGGTCTATATTGATGCGGGACATAGACAGCTTTGATAAATATCACCCAATATGTCTACTTTATGTTGGCATCATTAAATAGACATATTTTTACTTTTTGAAAAAATTAGAGGGCTTCAAAGTATAGCAGCCATTTTCAAAATTTTCATGAAAATTGCTAAATAAGAAGGGACAGATGTTACAGAACTACAACTCCCAGCATGCCTGGGCAGTCTAGGCATGATGAGAGTTGTAGTTTGGCAACATCTGGAGGGCTACTGTTTGGGCACCACTGTAATAGTGGTCTCCAAACTGTGACCCTCCAGATGTTGCAAAACTACAATTCCCAGCATGCCCAGACAGCCTTTGGCAACCACTAGAAGGGCAACAGTAAAAAGATCACTTTACTGCCCCCATTCCTTCCCCCGACCCCCCCCACCGTCGCTTCCCTACCTGTGCTGTGATCTTCGCAGTCTCCAGAGATTATCGGCGGTCCCCACGCATCTTCTCCTCCAGGTACCGGCCTCCATCTTCTCCCCCCGTTCTGCCCGACATCCAGGGGTGGACAGAGCAGGGGGTTTCCATGGCAACCCCCTGTCATGCGCTGCCATTGGTCAGAATTCATTTCTGACCAATGGCAGGGGATAGGAGGAGATCGAAGCACTGTGACCTCACTCCTATCCCTCAGGATGATCGGGGCCGTCACTGACAGCTCCGATCATCCCTATTTTCCGGACGATCGGGTCACCAGAGACCCAATCAGCCCGGAATAGCAGAAAATCGCATGTCTGAATTGACATGCTATTTTCTGCGACCGCCGACATTGGGGGGTCTCAGGACCCCCCTCTGGGATGTGGCGGAATGCCTGCTGAATGATTTCAGCAGGCATCCCGGTCTGGTCCCCAACCGGCTAGCGGTGGGGACCGGAACTCCCACGGGCGTATGCATACGCCCCACGTCCTTAAGGACTCAGGATGCAGGGCGTATGCATACGCCCCACGTCCTGAACAGGTTAATAAAATGTAAATTTTTTTAATGCACATTAGAAAACTTTGGTTTTGCAACATATAAAAAGTTTTTACATCTGACAGTGCCTATTTAAAGGGGTACTACGGCCCTAATACATCTTATCCAAAGGATAGGGGGTAAGATGTCTGATTGCGGGGGTCCGCCGCTGGGGACCCCCGCAAACTCTCATGCAGCACCCACCTGTGTGTGCTCCATGCATCGCTGGAGGCTCCAAGTCTGAAGCCTCACAACAACGGGGCTAGAGTATCGTGATGTCACTACTCCGCCCCGTGTGACATCACGCCCTGCCCCCTCAATGCAAGTCTATGGGAGGGGGTGTGACGGCCCCCCCTTCAGCTTTTCCCCTATCTTATACTTTGGATAGGAGATAAGTTGTCTTAGGGCCGGAGTACCCCATTAAACATGCATGGGATTGGTATTAGGCTATCCTTTTATAAGATAGGGAGAAGGACTACTGATAATATTGGGCAGACTAGAAGGGCCAAATGGCTGACACATTCTATGTTTCCATGTCTTGATGTAATGCATATTTCTTAATGCTGTTAAAATCTGCTCAGGAAAGATCGCTGCCCCATAATGTACTAAAAATGTAATAAAAGAAAATTACAATTAGAAAATGTTTAGAAACAAAGAAAATGTTTCAGTACTAGACAATCTTTGTAATAATAAGGGTAATGTTATGTATACATGTAGATCCATTTTGATGATATCGTATATCATAGATTTTTATGTGTTAAAATATGTTTTCGTACATTACTTACAGCTCCCTTTATATGTGTTCAGATTGTGATCCTGCTATCAATTAAAATTGTTTTAGCAACAAAAGTAATAAAAATAGCTACAATGTTAATGTGTTTATTTTATTGTAGGAAATATCATAATTACGCATCTTAATTATAAGTAACAGAATCATAAAGCTAGCCTCAACCTTACATTAGCAGCCACAACAGGCCTTCTAATTCAAGACACTCAGATTAACATCAGGAAATGTATAAGAAATCACCCACAAGGATGTGAACAAAGTTTTGCATTTATCAATGCTTGCATGCTAGTTTTTCTGACATAAAAAAACACTGTTTATGCAAACCTTTTAATGCTCAAAAATTAGAATTTTTTTTATTTTGTGCATAGATTTTAGACTTTTTCTGCAGGTTTTCTATTGTAAACATTAATAAATTACCATGTTATTGTTTTCAAAAGATTTGCAAATGAGGCTTAGAATGGTCACCTGAAAAAAGGACATCATAACCATTAGGCATATGTTCACATGGGGCAGATATGCTGAGGATTTTATAGAAAATTTGCAGTGTATTACAGTGGCAGCAAAGTGGATGTGCCACTGTAGAAAAACTTCCTCCGAGAGCAATTTCTCTTAACGTTTCAGAAACCATTTGGTGAAGAAGAATGCATTTTCCAGTATGATGGAGCACCATGTCACAAGGACAAAGTGATACTTAATTGGTTCAGAGAACAAAAATAGAAATTTTGGGTCCATGGCCAGGAAAATCCTCAGATCTCAATCTCAACGAGAACCTGTGGTCAATCCTCAAAAAAGAGGGTGGGCAGACAAATACATAGAATTGTGATAAACTCTAAGTACTTATTAGACAAAAAATGGATTACCACCCATCTGGATTTGCCCCTAAAGTTAATAGCTAGCATGCCATAAAAAATGGGATAAGTCTTAAAAAAAGAAGGGTCAACACTATTATAATACTAAGTCTTTGCATAGACATGTATTGGTCAATGAAAGTTTATAAAATGGTGAAATGCTTGAACTTCTGTAAACTATTGAAACATTTAAAGGGTAGCTCCCACCATCACTTTTTTTCTGTCCCTGCCTATTACCCATCTATCCCTAACCCCCTTCCTGCCTTTAATTTTTTTTTTTACATATTAAAAATGCCTTTTTGTCTGCCTGGTAGTGTGCTCACTACCAGGCAGACGTCACTGATGCCTGCTGGGGCCAACAATTCTGCCCGTAGTTCACCTATACAGGGTGCCTCTAGCTGTTTCCCCACTGCAACTCCCAGCTTGCCCTGACATCTATTGGCTGTCAGGGCATGCTGGGAGTTGTAGTGGGTAAACAACTGGAGGCATACTGTATAGGTGAACACCGTGATGGCCGCACATCCCGCTCCAGCCGCGCAGCCCGCAACCCCCCAGGCCCCGCTGCGCCGCACAACCCACTACCCCCCCTCCCCTCCCCCGCAAAAGCATAAGCATTCAGAACAGACACAACAGAGATAATTTTACCTGTCGCCGGGGCCGGCGTGCGAAGCCAGGGAGCCTGCGCGCGTCCTCTTCCTTCAAAGCGCTCGCTCCCGCCTGTCTGATTGACAGGCGGAAGCGAGCACCGTAGTGAATGAAGGGGTAGGAGGTCGGGATAGGAGGACGGGATAGGAGGACGGGATAGGAGGACGGGATAGGAGGACGGGATAGGAGGTCGGGATAGGAGGTCGGGATAGGAGGTTGGGATAGGAGGTCGGGATAGGAGGACGGGAAAGGAGGACGGGATATGGGGTTGGGATATGACAACAATATATGAGGACGGGATATGAAGTCAAAAGCTTCCTCCTTTGTTTATTTTCCTCCCCAACAAGGGCACTGTTGCCAGACAGAAAAAGAACAACTCAACTTCAGCAGCTGATAATTATTGGAAGGATTAAGATTTTGTAATAGAAGTAATTTACAAATCTGTTTAACTTTCTGGAGCCTGTTGATATATATAAAAGTTTTTTTTCTGGAATACCCCTTTAATTTTGCTACTGGGCTACTGGATGGAAACAAGCTGCTATGATGTTTTCTGTACATAAGAGATAATTGTGCTCCACCATATCTCTATAAGACACCTCTATTAGCACCAGCAGCATGGTGAACATTATAGAACAGTGCTAAGCAGTGTAATCTGTGAATCTAGAACCAGGGTAAAATAAAACACCTACTAGATATTTCAGCCTTTGTGTGTGTCTCTTTCTACCTATTCTATGGCCAACCTATAACCTGATCCCTTCAGTGTATTTTATGGTATCCTTTACAATGGTATCGTTTAATATATCAGCATTTCTTGTGCAGTCGAGATATAGGGTGAGAATTATCATTGTTTAGAGCATTGTTTTGGTTTATCAATGTTGCATGAGATGTCTCACATGTGCCAAAGCACATTTATCTGCAACTTTTTTGCCAGAGAGGTCAGAAAGCAAAAATCTACAAACGGTCTTACTAAAGTCAATTAAATTTTTCGACTTGCAATGGTAACGTATTAGTGCAAATGTCGCACCAAGTTCAAAAAAATGTTGCAACAAAGTCAAACTGTGAAAAGCATTTTTTAGAATGTCGCACAAAACATCGCAACAGGGTAAAAAGTCACAAAAATGTAGTAGGGGAAGAATCAAAGTGGTGTTTTGAAGTAATGCGGCAAATTTATCAACCCCATGCAATATTATGATAAATATGTCACACATAAGCAATAACAACTTTCTAAAGACAACAATGACAAATCTCCCTGATAGATGGTTTAACATTAGAATGTAAAAGAGATATCTGTTCTATTTATAGAAATCCTCCTTATGGAAATGAGGTTTTGTTGGCGTTCATTCATGAATTAGTGTAAGTGCCTAAGATATTTAGTACACCTCTGTCTGGACAATATTGCTTTAAAGGTTTGAAGAATACAACATTTTTCACATAGATATTTGAAAAATGGTTAAAAAAAAATGGAGAGGTAATTGAGATTATTTCTCATTATAGTACTAACATGAATTTTCTGGGGTGGGCTTTGGAGAAGGTTAGTTTTATATATCCATGACTAACTGCCCTCTGGAATCCATAGATAGCACTAAATGCCTAAACATACTTTTAATGAAAAGCATGCTTGGTTGGGCTAGGCCAACGTACTGACCCAACTTTCAAACAATATTCCTTCTCTTTGCCTTCGGCTAAGTTTTCACTTGTTTTTATTTTCTTTTTCTTTGGGGCGTTTTGCTCCAAAAAAATGCCAAAATGGCCACCATGGCGTTTTTTCATTGAAAAAATGCTGTGGCCAGATGTTAGCTGTAAATCAATGAGAAAACGCAAAATAATTTTTCCACTTTGCGTTTTTCAGTTTGGTGTTTTTTTTTTCCTTTTGGCGTTTTTCAGTTCCTTGGCGGTTTTGAAAATCGCAGCATGTTGAGCCAATGGCGTATTTTCCCCTGAAATCATGGCGTTTTTCTCCCATAGAAGTGTATGGGAGTAAAAAAAAACGCCAAGAAAAACGCCATGTAGGTTTTGACTTTAGCGATCCAAAAAAGTGATGGAGATATCTTTTTTGATAAAATTTTGTAGGGTACCATTACAAAAATAAAATAAAAAAGATACAGTAGTGATGGAAAAAATTGTATTTAACTAAATGTATCTTTTTATAACAACATTTTTATTAACTTTTAAACAGGGGTCGATTTATGTGTACAGGCAGGGCACTAAACATGTAGCCGACAATAATAAAAATGTAGTGTGTGTGTGTGTGTGTGTTTTTCAAAATTTTTCTTAATTTTTTACATTTTTTAGGTAGTACTACTACTCCCAGCATGGAACACACCATGATGGGAGTAGTAGTACCTGTACTAATTGACAGATCGCCCCAGGTCCGTTGCGATCCATCTGTATCATTTATAGATGCGACTGGCCAATCTTCTATGGTCCCCTGCACTGCCGTATATATACACCTATTCATATGTCCCACAGAGAGCTGTGATTGGCCAGATGATCCCAGCCAATCACAACTCTCCGTGGGAAATATGAATAGGTGTATATATACGACAGTGCAGGGGACCAAAGAAGAGTGGCCGGCCGCATCTATACATTATACAGGAGGATCACAGCGGGTGTAAGGAGTGATACTTGCTGCGATCTGTCTATTAATGCAGGTACTACAGCTCCCAGCATGGAGCAGTGTGCTCCATGTTGGGAGTAGTAGTACCTCCAGTTAAGGACAGATCACAGCAGGTGTCACTCCTGACACCCGATGCGATTGTCCTTTCTATTGCAGAGATGTGGAGCGGCTCTATACAGCGCTCGGATCTCTGTACTATACTCCGGCCAGTGATGTGAATAGAACATCACTGATTCATATTTCCCTCTGAGAGCCGTGATTGGCGGCAACCATCCAGCCAATACCCACTCTGGGCGGAAAATATGAATGAGTGAGGTGACTTTCTATTCACGTCACTGGCCGGCCGGAGTATAGTGCAGAGATGTGGGCGCTGTATAGAGCTGCTCCGCATCTCTGCTATATTATGGACGATCACATAATATCAGGAGTTACAGCTGGAGAAATATGTCTTTTAGTACAAGAACTACTACTCCCATCATGGAACAGTCTGTTCCATGCTGGGAATAGGAGTACTACCTAAAAAATGTAAAAAAAAATAAAAATGGAGAAAAAAAAGTGAAAAGCACGCAGACACTTTATTAAAAATTAATTAAAATTTCATTATAAAAAAAAAATTGTTAAATACATTTTTTCCCATCCCTACTGCACTTTTTTTTTTTTGGTACCCAACAAATTTTGAAAAAAACGCCAATGGGGCCAAAAATGCAATTTCCACTCAAATGCTAAAATGCCAGAAAAAACGTCAGACGCAGGAGTGGAAACTTAGCCTTAAGAAGCTCTTGTGTTGCTTTTGGAAAATAGATTTTTACTGTGAAGCACTTATCAATCACCTATGAATTTTGCTGCATTTTATGTAGTTCCATTGGTTGCCATTGGCAGCAAAAATTTCCAAAACAAATGGATTTCTGGTTTTAGATTTGAGCAGATAAGCAATGCTATTTGCTTCTGCTGCATTTTTTTTAATTTTTTTACCACACATCTTTGACTTTGAAAAACATTGGAAAACCGCTTAAACTTTACTAAAATAGTTGCAGATCTGTAATGCTAAGTCTCCACTTTTTTTTCTGGCAAAACGCCAAGAAAAACGCCAATTCTGCCGCATGGCATTTTAAAAAAAAAAAAAAAACGCTGCGGCCAGATGTTAGCTGTAAATCAATGAGAAATCGCAAATTTCGAATTCCACTTGGCGTTTTTTCCCTTTGGCGTTTTTTTTATCCTTTTGAAGTTTTTTCACTTTTTTTGCGTTTTTTTCAGCTCCTTGGCGTTTTGAAAAAAACGCTGTATGTCGCTCAAACCGGCATTTTTTTGCAAAATCGTTGCATTTTTTCTCCAATAGAAGTCTATGGGAGTGAGAAAACACCAAGAAAAACAATATGTGGGGTTTAACTTTGGCGTTTTTGCAGGCGGTTTTTAATCTTTTCTGGACTTTAGCGATCCAAAAAAGTGATGGAGATACCTGTTTTTAATAAAATTTCGTAGGGTACCATTAACATTTTTTTTTTTTTAAATAAACAGTAGTGAAGGAAAAAATTGTATCTAACGAAATTTATATTATTTATTAAAAAAAAAATTGTTACTTTTTAAACAGGGATCAATTTATGTGTGCGGGGAAATAAAAATGTAGCCAACAATTATAAAAATGTATTGTGTGTGTTTTTCACTTTTTTGCTTTATTTTTTAGATTTTTTTTTAGTTAGTACTACTACTCCCAGCATGGAACACACTGTTCCATGATGGGAGTAGTACTACATGTACCAATAGGCAGATCCCCTGCCCTGACATTTATTTACACTTATTCCCATTTCCCGCAGAGCTGTGATTGGCCAGATGGTTCCAGCCAATCACAGCTCTCTGTGAGAAATAGGAACATGTGTGTATATATACGGCCGTGCAGGGGACCATAGAAGAGCGCTGGCCGCATCCATACATTATACAGGAGGATCACAGTGGGTGTCAGGAGGAGTGACATCCGCCGTGATCTTTCCATAACTGCAGCTACTACTACTCCCAACATGGAGCACACTCTGCCTCATGCTGGGAGCTGTAGTACCTGCATTAATAGACAGATCGCAGTGGGTGTCAGAAGTTACACTCGCTGTGATCTGTCTATTAATGCAGGTACTACAGCTCCCAGCATGGAGCAGAGTGTGCTCCATGTTGGAAGTAGTAGTACTTGCAGATAAGAACAGATCGCAGCAGGTATCACTACTGACATCCAATGTGATCGTCCTGTCTATAGCAGAGATGGAGCGGCTGTATACATCGCTCGCATCCCTGCTTTACACTATACTCCGGGCTGGCCACTCATTCATTCATCTTTTCCTCAGAGCTGTGATTGGCTGCAACCATCCGGCCAATCACAGCTCTGGGCGGAAAATATGAATGAGTGATATGAATTTCTATTGACATCACTGGCCGGCATGGAGTATAGTGCGGAGAGGCGAGCACTGTATAGACCCGCTCGCTTCTCTGCTATATTATGGACGATCGCATCGGGTGTCAGGACTGACACCCGGGGCGATATGTCTATAGTACAGTTAATACCACTCCCATCATGGAATGATCTGTTCCATGCTGGGAGTAGTAGTACTACATAAAAAAAAATTAAAATTGAGAAAAAAAAGTGAAACACACACACTTTATTAAAAAAGTACCAAAAAAACCCCGCCAAGGTGCAATTTCCACACAAATTTAAAAAACGCGGGAAAAAACGCATGATGACGTACATTGCACTGGCGATTTTTTCAGGCGTTTTTTTAATCCCTAAAAACGCAGGACAAAAAACCAAGTGGAGACTTAGCCTAACATACAATAGACAATTCAATTGGTAAAAACTTGAGGTAAAAGTTACACAGGAGCAGGTGAAATTAGTGAACAGTCACAGTCACTGACTTTAAGGCAACTGTGGGACCTGAGGTACACTTGCTACTTTACTGACTTGGTTACACACATGATTTGTCTTATGCTGAAGCTAAGTAAAAACTTAGACTGAAGACTTTTGACTGGATTTGACTTGACTGACTAATATACGGTTACTGGGAACTAAAGACTCTAGGCTTGGCTCTATCTGGCGGGGATTTGAGATCCTCATGGGGGCAGTCCATGGCTACAAGAAAAGTCCCTCACCTACATTTCCTTGGGTATAGTCATAACACCAATGACTGTAGTCCGTCACAGGGATAGGTGCGGCATAGAGGATAACCAGTACCTTCATCCAAAAGCTGTAGAGACCATCAGTAATGGTATTTGTCCCTAAAAACGCTGTTACAGCTGGAAACAGTTAACCCTAACACAGTACGCTGATAACACACAAAAAAAAATACTCTTATTTCATAACTACATAAAGATTCAGACCTGTAATAGAGAAAGGCAACTTGGGAAACACTAACCCCCTGAACAGAGTTCAAGTAGCAAAGGTGTTTCTGTTCTGGGACACAACTTCATGGCTTGACCAGAGTCATTGTGATGAGAATAAATATAATTTGCTTGTCAGTGGTTTAAATGTTCTGACTAAAAGGGTATATATAAAGTGATGCTTCCTATTTGAAGCAGCACACCGGGCTCACGGAGTGTTACTAGATAAGTAGTGATGCATAGCACCACTGCTTATCTCCCCCAGCTGTACAGTAGCCAACACTCCTATAACTTTACAGACAAGAGTCCCTGTTCTCCATGTGGCTGAGCTGAGCCAAGGGCTATACAGCTGCATACACAACTCAGGCTGTGCGGGAGGCATACATTGCGGGGATGGAGTTAGGTAGCAATGCTGTTCATCACTAAGATACACTAATTGCTAGAAGTTAGGTAGTGATGCTAAAAATGGTCTTACAGCTCCTGTCTGTGTCTTCACACTTTTTACATTCATCTATGAAAAATAAGCATAGCGTCTCCCCTATTTTTCATAGCCAGCCGGATACAAGACAAGCAGTAGCAGGCTGCATTACCAGGGTGGCAGTGGTCACTTATTTTGCCCCCCCCCTGGCCTAAATAATGCCCGCCTATTACTGCCCAGTCCTAAAACGTAATTTTTTTAATGCTTCGGGCCTGATGGTACCTGGTTCTTCTCACTACCCCTCATGGCAGAGGTCAGTGGGGTAATAATGGGGGGTTAGCGATAAACCTTTTAATGGATAACCCTATGCCCCAGCTTAGTAATGGAGGCCATCTATCAGACGGCTTCTGCTTCTAAGTCTGTAAAGTGATTTAAAAGAATACAGAAAACAGGAAAAAAAAATTATTTACAGTAAAACACCCCCACATCCTGGGTTTAAAATGAAGGAAAAAAAAACTGCAACAACAACAAAGTCCAGGTAATCCAACATAGTCCACAGCATACACCTGCAATAGGTTAGTTTCTGGCATGCTGCCAAGCAATGGAGAGCACCGATTAGGTGATGCCAGGCTGTGCTCATACAATACGTTGCACCTGTGGCTGTGCTATGCATCTCTACTTACCACCTTACTCTCCCCAACCCATGGAGTCTATTTTTCTAGGCCAGCTGTGAAATCTGTGGGACAGTCCTTGTGGCACACTTACAATAGCCAGTATATATGAAGAGGCACACACCTTATTGTACATGCTGCTTAGACCCAACCTGAATGTGACAAGTGTAAAAATTTGTGCTATGACTCACCTAAACCTCCCTTAAAATACATGACCCCCATGGTTTTTATAACCATGTGAACATACCTTAGAGATGCGTATGTCTGTGTATCTACATGTAAGGCCCCTTTCACACTACCGTTGTCAACCTGCAAAATCTTCCATCATGAACTCTCCTCTGAAAGTCCCTTATACAGCCGTCAAAATATCCCATTCATGTCAATGGGATTTTTTAACCATCCCGCATCACCAGTTATATCCCGTTATTACTAACGGATGTTATTTTTGATGGCACAAAAGAGGATGCATGCAGTAATTTTTGTCCCGATAAAAAGAACAGTGGAATAATGGCCATTAAAATTTTAACATTGAAGTCTATGGGTGACGGATGTTCACAATTGACATCCGTTAGTGCCCGTTATTTTAATTTCCGTTATGCTGTTATTTGTACTGCGCATGCTCAGAACATGGAAATAAAATAACAGACATAAAATAACGTACTATAACGGATGAAATAACGGGTGATAATGGATGGAACATGTCCATTATTTTGATAGAATGCCTGTTAAAATAACGGACATTGGTCATCCGTTATCATTCGTTATGTTAAGTTATTTTGTCTATTTTACCATGACCTCTTTCAGCAGAAAAACAGCTGTTAAAATGCAAAAACATGACAGTAGTGTGAACAAAACCTAATAGAGATGTGTGTTTGTGTATCTACATGTACAGTCAGGTCCATAAATATTGGAACACCGACACAATTCTAACATTTTTGGCTCTATACACCACCACAATGGATTTGAAATTAAATGAACAAGATTTGCTTTAACTACAGACTATCAGCTTTAATTTGAGGGTATTTACATCCAAATCAGGGGAAAGATGTAGGAATTACAACAGTTTGCATATGTGCCTCCCACTTGTTAAGTGACCAAAAGTAATGGGACAGAATAATAATCATAACTCAAACTTTCAATTTTTAATACTTAGTTGCAAATCCTTTGCAGTCAATTACAGCCTGAAGTCTGGAACACATAGACATCACCAGATGTTGGGTTTCATCCCTGGTGATTCTCTGTCAGGCCTCTACTGCAACTGTCTTCAGTTCTTGCTTGTTCTTGGGGCATTTTCCCTTCAGTTTTGTCTTCAGAAAGTGAAATGCATGCTCAATCGGATTCAGGTCAGGTGATTGACTTGGCCATTGCATAACATTCCACTTATTTCCCTTATTTCTCTTTGGTTGCTTTTGCAGTATGCTTTGGGTCATTGTCCATCTGCACTGTGAAGCGCCGTCCAATGAGTTCTGAAGCATTTTGCTGAATATGAGCAGATAATACTGCCCGAAACACTTCAGAATTTATCCTGCTGCTTTTGTAAGCAGTCACATCATCAATAAATACAAGAGAAGCCGTTCCATTGGCAGCCATACATGCCCACGCCATGACACTACCACAACCATGTTCACTGATGAGGTGTATGCTTAGGATCATGTTCCTTTCCTTCTCCATACTCTTCTCTTCCCATCACTCTGGTACAAGTTGATCTTGGTCTCATCTGTCCATAGGATGTTGTTCCAGAACTGTGAAGGCTTTTTTAGATGTTGTTTGGCAAACTCTAATCTGGCCTTCCTGTTTTTCAGGCTCACCAATGGTTTCCATCTTGTGGTGAACCCTCTGTATTCACTCTGGTGAAGTCTTCTCTTGATTGTTGACTTTGACACACATACACCTACCTCCTGGAGAGTGTTCTTGATCTGGCCAATTGTTGTGAAGGGGGTTTTCTTCACCAGGGAAAGAATTCTTCGGTCATCCTCCACAGTTGTTTTCCTTGGTCTTCTGGGTCTTTTGGTGTTTCTGAGCTCATCGGTGCGTTCCTTCTTTTTAAGAATGTTCAAAACAGTTGTTTCCGCCACTCCTAATGTTTTGTCTCTCTCTCTGATGGGTTTGTTTTGTTTTTTCAGCCTAATGATGGCTTGCTTCACTGATAGTGACAGCTTTTTGGATCTCATCTTGAGAGTTGACAGCAACATATTCCAGATGCAAATAGCACACTTGAAATTAACTCTGGACCTTTTATCTGCTCATTGTAATTGGGATAATGAGGGCATGACACACCTGGCCATGGAACAGCTGAGAAGCCAATTGTCCCATTACTTTTGGTCCCTTAACAAGTGGGAGGCACATATGCAAACTGTTGTAATTCATACACCGTTCACCTGATTGGGATGTAAATACCCTCAAATTAAAGCTGATAGTCTGCAATTAAAGCACATTTTGTTTGTTTCATTTCAAATCCATTGTGGTGGTGTATGGAGCCAAAAATGTTAGAATTGTGTCAATGTCCCAATATTTATGGACCTGACTGCAATAAAGATGTGTGTTTAATTCCAGAGAGGAATATAACATTCCCTAACTGTTCTGCCTTACTATAACTATTTTAAAGGACATTGCTGCCCAGCAAATCACTGGCCGCTACAGGATATTGCTGCAGTGTATTATTGGTTGAGCAGGAAGGTCCTGCAATTAGCTGCTTGTCTCGTAAGAAGGAAGCACAAAAAAAACACCACTCAGAGGAGAATGGGACTCAAAATGGGGGGTTAGGACATGACATGATGGCATTGCATATCAAATGGAGGGGATTTCCTCATTTATCATATTGCAATGGCAATATGTACCTACATAATCACAATATGGAATTTCTGTTCAGTTCTAGTGTATATCTCTTTGTTTTTGTCTATGTACATTAGTTAAATATGTGTTAACCTCTCAATAAGCGCCAATATGCCTTTTTTAAATCTGTCATAAAGGGCACTTATTCTAGATTGCTATGTTTTCTTGGCAGGGCTAGAATAAAGTGGAGCAAGTCTTTCATTCAGGGATTGCAAGAGCTCAGGGTTTCCAGTGTAACTGTTACGCCGAGCACTCCGGGTCCCTGCTCCTCCCGGGAGCGCTCACGGCGTCTCTCTCCCTGCAGCGCCCCGGTCAGTCCCGCTGACCGGGAGCGCTGCACTGACATGGCCGTCGGGGATGCGATTCGCACAGCGGGACGCGCCCGCTCGCGAATCGCATCCCAAGTCACTTACCCGTCCCGGTCCCCTGCTGTCATGTGCTGGCGCGCGTGGCTCCGCTCTCTAGGACGCGCGCGCGCCAGCTCTCTGAGACTTAAAGGGCCAGTGCACCAATGATTGGTGCCTGGCCCAATTAGCTTAATTGGCTTCCACCTGCTCCCTGGCTATATCACATCACTTCCCCTGCACTCCCTTGCCGGATCTTGTTGCCTTGTGCCAGTGAAAGCGTTTAGTGTTGTCCAAAGCCTGTGTTACCTGAACTCCTGCTATCCATCTTGACTACGAACCTTGCCGCCTGCCCCGACCTTCTGCTACGTCTGACCTTGCCTCTGCCTAGTCCTTCTGTCCCACGCCTTCTCAGCAGTCAGCGAGGTTGAGCCGTTGCTAGTGGATACGACCTGGTTGCTACTGCCGCAGCAAGACCATCCCGCTTTGCGGCGGGCTCTGGTGAACACCAGTAGCCTCTTAGAACCGGTCCACCAGCACGGTCCACGCCAATCCCTCGCTGACACAGAGGATCCACAACCTTAAGCCGAATCGTGACAGTAGATCCGGCCATGGATCCCGCTGAGGTGCCGCTGCCAAGTCTCGCTGACCTTCCCACGGTGGTCGCTCAGCAATCGCAGCAGATTGCCCAACAAGGACAGCAGCTGTCGCAGTTGACCGCCATGTTACAGCAACTTCTGCCTCTGCTACAGCAGCAACCATCTCCTCCGCCAGCTCCTGCACCTCCTCCGCAGCGAGTGGCCGCTCCTAGCCTCCGCTTGTCCCTGCCGGACAAATTTGATGGGGACTCTAGACTCTGCCGTGGATTTCTGTCTCAGTGTTCCCTGCATATGGAGATGTTGTCGGACTTGTTTCCTACAGAACGGTCTAAGGTGGCGTTCGTAGTGAGCCTTCTTTCAGGAAAGGCCTTGTCTTGGGCCACACCGCTCTGGGACCGCAATGATCCTGCCACAGCCACAGTCCAGTCCTTCTTCGCTGAGGTCCGTAGTGTCTTCGAGAAGCCAGCCCGAGCTTCTTCTGCCGAGACTGCCCTGCTGAACCTGGTCCAGGGTAATTCTTCAGTGGGCGAGTACGCCATCCAATTTCGTACTCTTGCTTCCGAATTATCATGGAATAACGAGGCTCTCTGCGCGACCTTTAAAAAAGGCCTATCCAGTAGCATCAAGGATGTGCTGGCCGCACGAGAGATTCCTGCCAACCTGCAAGAACTTATCCATTTGGCCACCCGCATTGACATGCGTTTTTCTGAGAGACATCAGGAGCTCCGCCAGGAAAAAGACTTAGATCTCTGGGCACCTCTCCCACAGTATCCTTTGCAATCTACGCCTGGGCCTCCCGCCGAGGAGGCCATGCAAGTGGATCGGTCTCGCCTGACCCAGGAAGAGAGGAATCGCCGTAGGGAAGAAAATCTTTGTCTGTACTGTGCCAGTACCGCGCATTTCTTGGTGGATTGCCCTATTCGTCCTCCACATCTAGGAAACGTACGCACGCACCCAGCTCACGTGGGTGTGGCGTCTCTTGGTTCAAAGTCTGCTTCTCCACGTCTCACGGTGCCCGTGCGGATTTCTCCTTCAGCCAACTCCTCCCTCTCAGCCGTGGCCTGCTTGGACTCTGGTGCCTCTGGGAATTTCATTTTGGATTCTTTGGTGAATAAATTCTGCATTCCGGTGACCCGTCTCGTCAAGCCGCTCTACATTTCCGCGGTCAACGGAGTTAGATTGGATTGCACCGTGCGTTACCGCACAAAACCCCTCTTAATGTGCATTGGACCCCACCACGAAAGGATTGAATTTTTCGTCCTTCCCAACTGCACCTCTGAGGTCCTCCTCGGTCTGCCATGGCTCCAGCTTCATTCTCCCACCCTTGACTGGACCACCGGGGAGATCAAGAATTGGGACTCTGCTTGCCACAAGAAATGCCTCTCCCCCCATCCCAGTCCCGTCAGGCAAGCCTCAGTGCCTCCTCATGGCCCCCGTCCTGGTGTCACCCTGCCCCGTGCCAAGCTTCACCCTCTGCCCTCCCTCCCCATTCCCACTCCTGCTGTACGGCCTGCCTTTGAGGAAACCCTTCAATCATTCCCGGTGTCCTCATCCCATGGGAAGCAGTTACCGGACAAAGAAAGGGGGAGACCTTGGGGGGGGGGGGTACTGTTACGCCGAGCGCTCCGGGTCCCTGCTCCTCCCGGGAGCGCTCACGGCGTCTCTCTCCCTGCAGCGCCCCGGTCAGTCCCGCTGACCGGGAGCGCTGCACTGACATGGCCGTCGGGGATGCGATTCGCACAGCGGGACGCGCCCGCTCGCGAATCGCATCCCAAGTCACTTACCCGTCCCGGTCCCCTGCTGTCATGTGCTGGCGCGCGTGGCTCCGCTCTCTAGGACGCGCGCGCGCCAGCTCTCTTAGACTTAAAGGGCCAGTGCACCAATGATTGGTGCCTGGCCCAATTAGCTTAATTGGCTTCCACCTGCTCCCTGGCTATATCACATCACTTCCCCTGCACTCCCTTGCCGGATCTTGTTGCCTTGTGCCAGTGAAAGCGTTTAGTGTTGTCCAAAGCCTGTGTTACCTGAACTCCTGCTATCCATCTTGACTACGAACCTTGCCGCCTGCCCCGACCTTCTGCTACGTCTGACCTTGCCTCTGCCTAGTCCTTCTGTCCCACGCCTTCTTAGCAGTCAGCGAGGTTGAGCCGTTGCTAGTGGATACGACCTGGTTGCTACTGCCGCAGCAAGACCATCCCGCTTTGCGGCGGGCTCTGGTGAACACCAGTAGCCTCTTAGAACCGGTCCACCAGCACGGTCCACGCCAATCCCTCGCTGACACAGAGGATCCACAACCTTAAGCCGAATCGTGACAGTAACTTCCAGAAGTGGAGAAAACACTCCTTTACTCCTGGTATATTGAAAGGGTTGTCCACAGAAAAATGTTATTCAACCTATGTGCCCATAATAAAACAAATAAAAAAGCTTTGACTTACTTCCCTCACTTCTTTGCAACCTCCAGAATCAGTGCCTGGTCACAGCCACTGCAGCACTACATGGAGCTTTAGATGACATCATGCTCAGCCAATCACTGGCTACAGTGATGTCCTACCCCAGTGATTGTATGCTACCCTGAGCCATACATGATTTAGTCGGCGCTAGGACCACGCGGACACTGCAGTCTCCAATTGACTGCAATGTGTTCCGCGAGTATTTCCGCCTGCAGAATGAGCAACGCCATTCTTCAGCCGAAAATTTTCAAGCGGATTTTCCGTTCATAAATTCACTATACTATACATTTTTAGTAAGCGGAATTTCTGCCTGCAATTTCAAAGCGGAATGGCAGGCGGAAATTCCGTAGTGTGAACCCAGCCTTACTTACGTAATAGCGTGTAATCCACCTACTTACACACTCACATTGTGGGGCAAGGTACTTTCAGACTGTGGGGGGTATCTCAAAAGGGAGGTACTTGGTTGGAATTAGGGATGCACCAAAAGGGAAATTTTTGCCCCAAACTGAAAATTTAGGCTGTGCTTGGCCGAAAACCTAAAATGCATTGTTCCACCCACTTTTTTTTTTTTTAATATAGTCTTTATATAACTTTTTTTTTCAGTCCTATTGCCCCCTACAGTTCACCCGGCTGCAGTGCTATTACCTGGGGGTAAGAACAAACTGTCCCTGACCGCCCCCTCCCTCAGTCTGTTCAGTGGGCAGAGCGATGACGCGGCCTGTCAATCAAGCCGAGGGGGCGTCGCTGGCGGCCAAAGACAGGACTAGGTGAGAAGAGCTTCCCTGCCCAGGGGACTACTTATGGGGCTGGTGGGGAGCGTCTTCTAAGTTCATATCCTCACCATCCCTCGGAGCAGGAGGGTCCCCTGGAGATGGTGAGGATAAAGATATTACTATATAACGCTTTGCTAAGCGTTATATAAGGTAAAATCTGATGATTGGTTCAGTTTATCTTTATATTTTAATAGTTCGGATATTTATGCATTTTGTTAACCTTTACTTGAAAAAGGGGGGGGGGGGGGGGGGGGGGGGTTGAGAATTAAAACTTTTTTAGGGGAGGGTCTTTTTTTTTTTTTACATTTATTGCCTTATATTTTTTTTTCACATTTCTCCCCCATAGGGCAGTCTCCAGTTGTAGTGGGAGTTGTAGTTTTGTAACAGTGGGAGACACACAGGAGCACTCTTGTGTTTGCAAACACTGATCATTGCTGTGCCATAGAAGCCTATAGCACAGCACTGATCAGTGTTATCAGTGCTCCATTTCTACAGGATGTTAAGGCTACCTGCATATTGGAGCGCTGATCGAACGAGTCGGAGGCAGGTAAGGAACCTTCGCCTTTCCTTTATGCTGATCGGGACCTGTGAGTTTTGCTGCGGTTGTCCCGATCAGCTCCACTGAGCTACCTAAGAGTGTGTTAGCCATTTTAGACACCGCAATCAATGTCGATCGCGGTGTCTGAAGGGTTAATGCGGACATCACCCAGATCGGTGATGTCTGGCATTAGCCAGCTGATCGGGACCTCGCAGGTGTCTTGATCAACTCCACTGAGTTACCGAAGACTATTTAAGCCAATTTAGGGTTAATGTGGGACATCAAAAGAATCAGTGATGTCTGGAATTAGCCAATATGAAGCAAGCTCAGCTCCTGACATCGCTTCATACAATCGTGCATGGCTGTGCTGTATTCATCCAGCGGGCGGTCGTGGAGGGGTTATTTCACCTATTCCCAGCGCTTAGCACTGCTGGAAGGAAAAACAGTTCTCATAATGGAGAGCTCGCATGGGACCTGAGGGGGGAACACACTGCAGCAGAGTACCGCCATCTCACCGAGCTCCCTCCCGTGGCCAGAGACACACAGAGGACACGCCCAGGAAAATCATGGACCTGAAAAAGGCAGAAACTGCCATTTTCAGACGATAATTTTCGGTGGCCGAAATTTCGGTGAATCCCTAGTTGGAATAATGTGGGTAAGGTCCAGGAAAAGTGTGGAGCCTAACATGTTTGTCCAGCAGATTCTCCAAAGATAAGGCATGGCTGGAAGATGTAGTCATGGCGTGCTGGACTGGATGAAGAAGAAAATGGAAAGTGAACAATTCTAATCTGAGAAGATGTCACCTGTGAGTCACTAGACAAAACTGCAATGTTATATGTATACAACTGCACTGATATATGTTACTGGTGTGGCGGTATTAGAAATGTATGTGTACTTTTATCATGTAATAGAGATGTGTGTGTACTTGTATCCACATGTAATAGAGATGTGTGTACACCTATATCCACAAGTAATAGAGATGTGAGTACACGTATATTAACAAGTAATAAAGATATGTGTAGGGCTCAAGTCTTGCACTTTTCCACAGCAGGAGCACCATTCCCATTAGCAGGAATCTTGCAGGAACAGACTTTTAGTGGAAAGAGTTCCCACAGTTTTTTTCCCCACGACTTGATCCTTGATGTATGTATGTGTATCCACATGTAATAGAGATATGTGTACATGGATCCCCATGTAAGAGATGTGTGCAGTTGTATTCACATGTAACAGAGGTCTGTGTGCAGTTGTATTCACATGTAACAGAGGTGTGTACGTGTATCCACATGAAGAGATGAGAGTACCTAAATGTAACAGAGATGTGTGTACATGTATCCACATGTAATAGAAATGTGTGTACCTGTATCTAAATGTAACAGAGATGTGTGTACATGTATCCACATGTAATAGAAATGTGCGTACCTGTATCTAAATGTAACAGAGATGTGTGTACATGTATCCACATGTAATAGAAATGTGCGTACCTGTATCTAAATGTAATAGAGATGTGTGTGTACGTGTATCCACATGTAATAGAAATGTGCGTACCTGTATCTAAATGTAATAGGTGTGTGTACGGGTATCCACATGTAATAGAAATGTGAGTACCTGTATCTAAATGTAAGGGTGCATTCACACCACGATTTTGCAATACAGTTCCCGTATCAGGTTTTTGATGAGAAACGGATTTCTCAAAACCGGTCTAAACTGTATTTAAATGTGTGTACAAATTTTAACCCGTATACGATTAAAAACGTATAGGGTTTGAAAAATGATGTCCGGTTGCATCTGTTTTTTAAGAAAAAAAGTATACGTTTTTATCTTTTCACTTCATTATGAATATAGTTTCACTTGTATGATTGAAATTCCAAGAAAAAAAACTTTGCAAAGTCAAAAACCGTATGGTGCAAACCGGATGGAATCATACACACATACGGTTCTATACGGTTTCCATTGACTTCCATGTAAAAAAAAAAAACTTATACGGTTTTTCACCTGGACCAAACACCATGGTAGTCTACGATTTTGGGTACAGGAAAAAATGGACAAAACCGTACAAGACGCAAAACAGATGCAGCAGGATGTATCGTTTGGCATATGGTTTTCAATGGAGAGTCAATGCGTACTGTTTTCAATACAGTTCCATACGGTTTTCACATTGAAAGCGTATACAAGAACTGTATTGCAAAAACGTGGTGTGAGTGCACCCTAAAAGATGTGTGTGTACGTATATCCACATGTAATAGAAATGTGTGTACATGTATCTAAATGTAATAGAGATGTGTGTGTACGTGTATCCACATGTAATAGAGATGTGTGTACCTGTATCTAAATGTAATAGAGATGTGTGTGTACGTGTGTTCAAATGTAATAGAGATGTGTGTACCTGTATCTTAATGTAATAGAGATGTGTGTGTACATGTATCCACATGTAATAGAGATGTGTGTACCTGTATCTAAATGTAATAGAGATGTGTGTGTGTGTACGTGTATCCACATGTAATAGAGATGTGTGTACCTGTATCTAAATGTAATAGAGATGTGTGTGTACGTGTATCCACATGTAATAGAGATGTGTGTACCTGTATCTAAATGTAATAAAGATGTGTGTGTACATGTATCCACATGTAATAGAGATGTGTGTACCTGTATCTAAATGTAATAAAGATGTGTGTGTACATGTATCCACATGTAATAGAGATGTGTGTACCTGTATCTAAATGTAATAGAGATGTGTGTGTACATGTATCCACATGTAACAGATATATGTATACAGATGTAACATCCAATGATTCCACAGCACACAGGAGTTTATCCAAAAAAAGAGAAGGTGATTTATTCCATTCCCAGTGTTACAAGATAAGTGCTACGTTTCAGCAGCCTCACGCCGCCATTTTCAAGCATGTTCAAGTGACTTATGGGGAGGGTATATATAGCCCCTCCCATTAATCAGTGTCTTTACATAATTATACATAATTTAACATCATAAAGTGCATATAAGGTATAATTTTCAAGTAAACACATTATAAAGTGCATCAGTGTTACATGTGTGTACTTGTATCTAAATGTTTTAGAGATGTGTGTGTACATGTATCCACATGTAACAGATATATGTATACAGATGTAAGAGATGTGGATACATGTACACACACATCTCTATTACATTTAGATACAAGTACACACATGTAACAGAGATATGTGTCGTGTATCCACATGTAAGAGATGTGGGTACCTGTATCTTAATGTAACAGAGATGTGTGTGTATGTGTATCCACATATAATAGAAATTTGTGTACCTGTATCTAAATGTAATAGAGATGTGTGTGTACGTGTATCCACATGTGATGAGATATGTGTATGTGTATCCACATGAACAGAGATGTGAGTACCTGTATCTTAAAGGGGTAGTCCAGTGGTGAAAAACGTTTCCCCTATCCTAAGATCTCCTGTACGGGGCCCCGGCTCGCTGGCCAGATAGTGCGTGTTGACCACTTCACGAAGTGGCCGCCGTCACACCCCCTCAATACAACTCTATGGAAAAGCCGGAGATTGCCGAAGGCAGCGCTCCGGCTCTGCCATAGAGTTTTATTGAGGGGGCATGTCAGCCGCCATTTCGTGCGGTGGTCAACACGCCCCCTTACCGTGGGCAATCGGGGCCCCGTACAGGAGATCACGGGGGGCCCCAGCGGTCGGACCCCTGCGATCTGAAACTTATCCCTTATCCTTAGGATATTGGATATGTTTTTCACCACTGGATATCTCATTTAATGTAACAGAGATGTGTGTGTACGTGTATCCGCATGTAATAGAGATGTATGTGCAGTTGTATTCACATGCAATAGAGATGTGTGTACCTATATCTACATGTAATAGAGATGTGTGCAGTTGTATGCACATTTACTAGAGATGTATATGTACATGCATCCATGTAATGGGGTGTATGTGTACTTGTACACGCATGCAATAGAGGTTTATGTGTACTTGTGCATAGATGTAATAGAGGTTTATGTGTACTTGCGCACACATGTAATAGAGGTTTATGTATATTTGTGCACACATGTAACAGAGGTTTATGTATACTTGTACACACATGTAATAGAGGTTTATGTATACTTGTACACACATGTAATAGAGGTTTATGTGTACTTGTGCACAAACATGTTATAGAGGTTTATGTGTACTTGTACACACATGTATTAGAGGTTTATGTGTACTTGTACACACATGTAATAGAGGTTTATATGTACTTGTGCACGCATGTAATAGAGGTTTATGTGTACTTGTGCACAAATGTAACAGATGTGTGTATGTACCTGTATCCACATGTATGAAGACGTTTATGTGTACTTCTACACATGTAATAGAGATGTATGTGTACCTGTATCAACATTTAATAGAGGTGTATGTGTACTTGTACACACGTGTAATGGAGTAGTATGTGTATTTGGAATAAACATGTGTAATAGAGGTTTATGCTTACTTGAATACACAGTATACAATTGTACACACATGTAATAGACGTTTATGTGTACTTGTACACACATGTAATAGAGATGTGTATTTACCTGTATCCACATGTATATAGATGTTTTATATAGACATGTAATAGAGATGTACGTGTACCTGTAGCCACATGTGATAGGTGTATGTGTACTTGTACACTCGTGTAATGGAGTAGTATGTGTACCTGTATCCACATGTGATATGTGTATGTGTACTTGTACACTCGTGTAATGGAGTAGTATGTGTACCTGTAGCCACATGTGATATGTGTATGTGTACTTGTACACTCGTGTAATGGAGTAGTATGTGTACCTGTAGCCACATGTGATATGTGTATGTGTACTTGTACACTCGTGTAATGGAGTAGTATGTGTACCTGTATCCACATGTGATATGTGTATGTGTACTTGTACACTCGTGTAATGGAGTAGTATGTGTACCTGTAGCCACATGTGATAGAGGTGTATGTGTACTTGTACACTCGTGTAATGGAGTAGTATCTGTACCTGTAGCCACATGTGATAGAGGTGTATGTGTACTTGTACACTCGTGTAATGGAGTAGTATCTGTACCTGTAGCCACATGTGATAGGTGTATGTGTACTTGTACACTCGTGTAATGGAGTAGTATGTGTACCTGTAGCCACATGTGATAGGTGTATTTGTACTTGTACACACATGTAATGGAGTAGCATCTGTAGCCACATGTGATAGGTGTATGTGTACTTGTACACTCGTGTAATGGAGTAGTATGTGTACCTGTAGCCACATGTGATAGAGGTGTATGTGTACTTGTACACTCGTGTAATGGAGTAGTATCTGTACCTGTAGCCACATGTGATAGAGGTGTATGTGTACTTGTACACTCGTGTAATGGAGTAGTATGTGTACCTGTAGCCACATGTGATAGGTGTATGTGTACTTGTACACACGTGTAATGGAGTAGCATCTGTAGCCACATGTGATAGGTGTATGTGTACTTGTACACTCGTGTAATGGAGTAGTATGTGTACCTGTAGCCACATGTGATAGAGGTATATGTGTACTTGTACACTCGTGTAATGGAGTAGTATGTGTACCTGTAGCCACATGTGATAGGTGTATGTGTACTTGTACACACGTGTAATGGAGTAGCATCTGTAGCCACCTGTGATAGGTGTATGTGTACTTGTACACACGTGTAATGGAGTAGTATCTGTACCTGTAGCCACATGTGATAGGTGTATGTGTACTTGTACACTCGTGTAATGGAGTAGTATCTGTACCTGTAGCCACCTGTGATAGGTGTATGTGTACTTGTACACACGTGTAATGGAGTAGTATGTGTACCTGTAGCCACATGTGATAGAGGAGTATGTGTACTTGTACACTCGTGTAATGGAGTAGTATGTGTACCTGTAGCCACATGTGATAGGTGTATGTGTACTTGTACACACGTGTAATGGAGTAGCATCTGTAGCCACATGTGATAGGTGTATGTGTACTTGTACACTCGTGTAATGGAGTAGTATCTGTACCTGTAGCCACCTGTGATAGGTGTATGTGTACTTGTACACACGTGTAATGGAGTAGCATCTGTAGCCACATGTGATAGGTGTATGTGTACTTGTACACTCGTGTAATGGAGCAGTATCTGTACCTGTAGCCACATGTGATAGGTGTATGTGTACTTGTACACTCGTGTAATGGAGCAGTATCTGTACCTGTAGCCACATGTGATAGGTGTATGTGTACTTGTACACACGTGTAATGGAGTAGTATCTGTACCTGTAGCCACATGTGATAGGTGTATGTGTACTTGTACACTCGTGTAATGGAGTAGTATCTGTACCTGTAGCCACATGTGACAGAGGTGTATGTGTACTTGTACACTCGTGTAATGGAGTAGTATGTGTACCTGTAGCCACATGTGATAGGTGTATGTGTACTTGTACACACGTGTAATGGAGTAGCATCTGTAGCCACATGTGATAGGTGTATGTGTACTTGTACACACGTGTAATGGAGTAGGATCTGTAGCCACATGTGATAGGTGTATGTGTACTTGTACACTCGTGTAATGGAGCAGTATCTGTACCTGTAGCCACATGTGATAGAGGTGTATGTGTACTTGTACACTCGTGTAATGGAGCAGTATCTGTACCTGTACGCACATGTAACAGAGTTGTGTGTACATGTAGCCACATGGAGTAGGTCGGGCTTTGCACTACTATGTACACACATACAATAGGACACATGGCTGTACAGTCCTCCCCCTCATCAGGAGGGATTCCCTGGCCGTAGCTTGGAGCGGGGCCACTCCGTGCAGCTAGTAGTCCCGCCGGCACGTGAGGTAGCCCCCGTGTTTCCCTCCCCAGCAGCGCTGCCGGACTTGTGTTATATCTGGCCGGCCTCCAGCCTCCGCTAGCTGCTTCTCTGCCTCCTCCTATTTTTTCCACCCACGGGTAAAGGTGTTTTTTTTTAACCATCCCACTATAATCCGTGGGCCGTCCTTGTATCACATGCCCTACTCACACAAACACAAGCCCTCCCTTACCCCCCAAATCACACACACGTGTAGCCGCACAGCAATACTTATATGTGGCCAGACGCATGCAGCAGCGTAGTGTCATTACCTCCGCTGCCCTGTAACCTCCATTGTCCCCGTCCCATCACACACACACACACATATCATCCCCCCCCGGGCTGCCAGCAGTGTGTATAGGGGAAGAAGCCCACGGTGGTCTGGACATAACAGGAGACCCATCGCTGCGCTCTCCTCCTCTCTTCTTCTCCTCTCACTTTGGTGGCAGCAGCAGGACGTCCGGTGCGGTAGCGGCGGCGGCTCCTCGCGTGGATCGCTTAAGGTGCAGCTGAATCGTCGGTGCACGGCAGAAATACCATGAGTTCAAAAGAGAGTGCCCGCCAGTCCACGTCTGCGGAGCATCCTGCATCCCCCTCATCAGAGTCACCGAAGAGGGCTCGGGGCAGACCTCGGAAACCGCAAAAAGTCAGTACCCGCAGCATGCTGCACCTCACACCGCACCTCACACTGCAGTTACCTCACACAATGCGCTGGAGCCCGTGCACAGCGTGCGTTTTCATTCATACTACTGCACTCATTGCGCTGTGGGAGTCGGTGCAGGCAGGGGGGTCTTCAGTCTGGCATTGGGGGAAGGCGGGGGGCTGTGTGTAATACTTCTCACATCATACAAAAGCTGGACTGTTCACACATAACAATGCAATAAAAGTATCGCAGCGCTCCATGCTTAGTGTTTTAGTTCTTGTGGACATACATGAGTCTGTTGCCTGTGGATACACTGCATGCTTTCATTCATGGTTTTTTTTTAGAGATGCATGTTTCACTATTGGTAGTGTGTGGTTTTACTAGACAGGTTTTTACATTGCCCTGTGCACACTAGCCTTTTTTGTCATTTGTGGTTCTTTGGGTTCTAAAGCAGAGAGTGACTGAAAAAGCAGAAGTTTCACCTCTGGGAAAGTTCATGGAGTCCCTAGAAGGAACCTGCAAAGAACACTGTATTCATGTAGTTCAGTGGTCTTTAAACTGTGGACCTCCAGGTGTGGCAAAACTACAACTCCCAGCATGCCCGGACAGCCGTTGGCTGTCCGGGCATGCTGGGAGTTGTAGTTTTGCCACACCTGGAGGTCCACAGTTTAAAGACCACTGATGTAGATGATGGTCACATGATGCAAGTGATTGGATCCAAACAAGGACTTTATTTACTACCCACTGAAGCACGTATGGAAGCGTTGAACCCTGTGGTTACCTAATGGCTATTTGGTGTCTTTATGGATCCATCAGTATCCGGTAGACCACACGCGTGTTTGCGTATTTGGAACGTGTGGCCACAACTCCATTCCAAATCAAGGTCCAGTCCCGTCTCTTTGTTTATAGGTTAACCTCACCACTGTAGTAAGCTGTGTCCTATGTAGTCATCGCAGTCCTTAAGTGCCCAACTTAAAGTTTTATGACCTATCTCAGTGCGTAAATGTTTTCTTTTCCTGCAAATCATTGGGTTTGTCCATTAGTTACATATGTTTCCCTGTAAGGTTTTCTTTTTCTTTTAAGTGTTCCAGTACATCATGGCAGGAGAGAGAAAAAAAAAAAAAAAAAGGTTTAGTTGCCCTTGGAGAGTCTTCTATAATTTCCCATGTTAAATTCCTTCCACTATATCAAGTTTATTTCTGTATTTAGGAGCCAGCAGCTGGAGAACCCTCTCCTAAAAGACCCAGAGGAAGACCTAAGGGGAGCAAAAACAAAGGTCCTTCAAAATCGGCACAAAAGGTGAGCTTAGCAGCACATTCTGGCCCAACAAGTTACTAGGAACATGTGCTTTTAGAGTGGGATTCTCTGCCAATATGTCCAGAATCTTTAATGTTTTTACCGCAGCTAACTAAGAAGCAGTTCTATAAAATACACAACACAAGCCATGCCTTTTAATGAAACACAGACAGTGTAATGACCCCAGAAAGGATTGCTTGCTTCTTTGTTGTGTACAGTGGTGTTATTGTTTTAGAATCTCTTGCTTATATTTAGTAACATGCGGTATATATGTGATTTCCATTAGCTTTTCATCCGGTATGGTCATAGGCACAAGTGTTCCTTTAAATAGCAAAACAAAAAGATTCTGGTGTCCATTCATAACAACCCCAGACTTGTCAGAACTATATGTTCCTTATCATTATTTAACAACGTAATTGGTGCAGAATGAGATGTTTCCGTTGGCAAATATTGTTTGATCTATTCTGCAGCACTTCTGTAAATCTATAGGATACTTCTAATTATCCCATGGGATTGTTGTAGAATGTTGTAGTGCCATTGTCACTTGTTATGTCCAAAAATATGTATATGGCACGTAAGGCTATGTTCACTCTTTGTAGTTTGGCAAGGAGTGGAATAAACACAGAGTAACTATAATGAAAAGATTTGCACCTTCTTCCACTCTTGGTTTGGGCTTCCTCAGATACCAAATGTGAACATAGACTTACTCTGGAATTCCTATAACTCTTACTCTTGTATCTTTTAAAGTTAGCAATGCCTGACTATATCTGTATTTATTCGTTGGGAGATTGGAGATTAAGACTTTAAACACTTTTCACCATGTAATGTTTATTGTCTGAATAATATACAGTATCTTCCAGTTGTGTGCTAGAAAACATGTCAGGACAAAGTGTTTTCCTAATGTATAGACAGTGATTCTCCGGATAGCCATGCAGCATGCTTTCCCAGTTTCTTAGTTTGGAAAGGGCATCTAAGGTCCTTCATGCACTTTATAGCTCATCTATGTCATGCAGAACCTCTGCATAATGTTTTATTGTTTAAAATGTATCACTTTTGTTTTGAAGTGTTTTTTTTTTTTACTTGAGTATTTACAGTTCTGTATTTTAATAAATTATACATTTTGCTTGTTAATTTTTTATTTTTTTTTATCATTGGCCACACATACATTTTCTTTTTTCATTACAATAAATACATACAGACTTATCACACCAATGACAAAACACTATTCAGACTGGTGTGCTGATGGAGTCAATACTCATCCAATGAATAATATTCCAAACAAGCCTCTCCCAAGTAAAGGATAGTTTAGCAGCAGCTCTGTATTCCCACCTGTTTGCTGTATGTTTTTCTCCTTATCTTTCACAACTTCTGTTTGATTTTTGCAAACTGTCCTTGGGCTGTTTCACAACAATTTTGCATGTTTAGAGTTTGTTGTGTGAAAAAGACTTGTGTCCCCTTGACTGCTCCTTACTGTTCTTTAAAACATAGGAACTTATGTCTTATTTGTTTAGTCCATAACTATGGTTACATTTTTATTTATTTTTTAACTTAGAGTTTTCAGGGAAACACTTTTAAGATATGTCAAACATACAGTACATGTGTCCTACTTGTGGGTGGTTTTCCATGCATGGCACGCTCTATTGAAATGGATGGGATTTATGGAAACTTTCAAGTGCTCCCACTTGAAAGTTTCCCTATTACTATATTTTGCAAACTGTTCATGAGCAGCTGAGTGGGACCCTCTCATCCTCAAGATCAGTGGTGGGAGCTAGTTTAACTGGATCTGGTTTTAAAACTCCTCAGTAGGTGTTTGTTAACAGTATTAGGCTTTATATGTACAACATTTAGTATTCCTAAAGGTCTTGTTGATGTATTGAAAAATAGCTAATATCAGACTTAAAGCAACATAGTTGGCTAAAGGAAAATGTTGACATAAAAGTAAGCCATCATAAAGTAAATACAGTGTTTTCTTTTTGCCTTTATTTTAACCTGTTGATTTGTTAAATATGTTCATATGGGCAAAAGCTTATCTGGAAAAAAAACACCTCAGAATCCTCATGGAATCAGCTGTTTCTTATTTTTTGTGTAGTTTTCTTGTGGCTTTTCAGGCATGTTGTGGAAGGGTGGTGTCATTTCATGATGAAAATTAGTAATATTCTTAGGAGTATTTACAAAAACTTGCACTTGTGATGTCTAGTTGTGTTCTCATGTTAAACTGGTTATTTATTTATTTATATATATAGTGCCTACAGATTCCGCAGCGCTTACAATTATGGGGTACAAACAAAGACAAGTATCAGACATAAAATTACACAATAACTATTCAAACAAGAGGTGTGGGGATATATTGAGGATATGTTGGGGATATGTTGGGATATGTTAGGGATATGTTGAGGCCAATTAGAGACTGTTATAGGCCTGTCTGAAGAGATGTGTTTTTAGGCCACGTTTGAAACTATGAATGTTGTTGTTGAGTCTGAGGGATTGAGGGATAGCATTCCAGAGAACCGGTGCAGCACAAGTCTTGGAGACGGGAGTGAGAAGTTCGGATTATAGAAGATGTTAGTGTGAGATCATTAGCAGATCGTAGAGAACGTGTAGGATGGTAGACAGAGATGAGAGAGGAGATGTAGGGAGGTGCAGCATTGTGGAGAGCTTTGTGTGTGAGACTGAGGATTTTGTACCTTATTCTAGACTGAATTGGTAACCAGTGTAGTGACTGGCACACGGAGGAGGTGTCGGTGTAGCGGCTGGAGAGGAAGATGAGTCTGGTTGCGGCATTAAGGATGGACTGGAGAGGAGAGAGTTTGGAGAAAGGAAGGCCTATTAGTAAAGAGTTACAGTAGTCGAGGCGGGAGTGAATCAAAGCAATAATGAGAGTTTTAGCAGTTTCAGTAGTGAGAAATGGGCGGATTCTTGAAATGATTTTGAGATGCAGGTGACAAGAACGTGAAAGAGACTGAATATGGGGAGTGAAAGACAGATCAGAGTCAAGTATAACTCCAAGACAGCGAGTCTGCTGCCCAGGAGTTTTGGTAGTACCACATACCGAGATGGAAATGTCAGGGTTAGGTACAGTATCAGTTGATGGAGAAAGACAAGAAGTTCTGTTTTAGAAAGATTTAGTTTCAGATATAAAGAGGACATGATGTCTGAGATGGCAGAGAGACAGTCACTGGTATTCTGTAGGAGTGCAGGGGTGATGTTGGTGGAGAAGGTATAGAGTTGGGTGTCATCAGCGTAGAGGTGGTACTGGAAACCAAATCTACTGATTGTTTTTCCAATGGGGGATGTGTAGAGTGAAAAGAATAGAGGACCCAGGACCGATCCCTGGGGAACCTCGACAGCAAGGGGAAGAGGAGAAGAAGTAGAGCCAGAAAACGAGACGCTAAAGAAGCAGCCAGAGTGATAGGAGGAAAACCAGACGAGAGCAGAGTCCTTGAGTACGATGGAGCGGAGACTACTGAGGAGGAGTTGGTGATCCACTGTGTCAAAAGCCGCAGACAGGTCCAAGAGAATCAGTAAAGAGAAATTGCCATTTGATTTGGCCGTCAGAAGATCGTTAGTGACTTTGGTTAGGGCCGCTTCTGTGGAGTGAAGGGAGCGGAAACCAGACTGTAGGGGTCAAGGAGAGAGTTCTCGGAGACATAGCGGATAAGGCGGGAGTAGACCAAGCGTTCCAGGAGTTTGGAGATAAAGGGGAGATTTGAGACGGGTCGATAGTTGGCTGCACAGGACGAGTCCAGAGATGTTTTTTTCAATAGTGGGGTTATGATAGAGTGTTTGAAGGAGGAGGGAAAGACCCCAGAAGAGAGGGAGAGGTTAAAGATTTTAGTTAGGTGACAGCTGATAGCAGGAGAGAGAGACTGGATGTGGTGTGAAGGCATGGGGTCACTAGAGCAGGTAGTGGGGCGGGCGGAGGAGAGGAGCCTGGAAACCTCATCCTCCGTTACAGGCTCAAAAACTGAGAGTGATGAAGAGCAGACGTGGCTGGGAATTGGATCAGAACTTTTAGGGGACTGGGAGAGGATTTCATCACGAATGTCATCGATTTTAGTTTTGAAGTATTTGGCCAGGTCTTCAGCACAGTGATCAGTGATTGGGGTCTGTACTTTGGGCCAAAGGAGAGAGTTGAATGTGTCAAAAAGGCGTCTTGGGTTGTTAGACAGAGAGGAGATGAGGGAGGTAAAATATGTTTGTTTGGCGAGATGAAGAGCGGAGTAATAGGATTTAAGCATGAATTTATAGTGCAGATAGTCTGAAGAAGTCTTAGTTTTCCTACACAGACGTTCAGCACACCTAGAGCATCGCCTGAGAAAGCGGGTTGTTAGCGTGTGCCAGGGTTGCTGCCATCTGTGTCGGGAGGTTTGTGTTTTAGAGGGTGCCATTTGATCCAGGGTAGACTTTAGGGTGTCGTCATGGCAATGTTTGGCTGCTAGATTAGGGCAGGAGAGAGAAGAGATAGGTGATAGTGAAGATTGTAGAATGTCTATCAATTGACTAGTGTTTATGGCAAGCAGGTTTCTGTAAGTGTACAAGGTTGGAGTGTCCGGAAGAGGATAGGAGTTACTGATAGAGAAAGAGAGAAGGTTGTGGTCAGAGAGCTCAAAAGGAGAATTAGTGAATTTAGAGACAGAGCAAAGTCTAGAGAAGATCAAGTTCAGTGTATTCCCATCCTTGTGTGTGGGAGAGTCAATAAGCTGTGAAAGGGCAAAGGAGGAGGTTAGAGACAGAAGCCGAGAGGCAGAAGTGGAGATTGGGGTATCAATGGGGATATTAAAATCACCCATGATGAGTGTAGGTGTTTCTGAGGAAAGAAAGTGAGGGAGCCAGGTGGCAAAATGATCCAGGAACATTTGGGGAGAACCAGGAGGACGATAGGTGACAGCCACTCTTAGAGGCAATGGGCGGAAGAGCCTGAGGGTGTGGACCTCAAAAGAGGGAAATGTGAGTGAGGGTAATGGGGGGATGACTTGAAAAGTGCATTGTGGGGCTAGAAGCACCCCAACTCCTCCACCATGCCTGGTGTCAGATCTAGGGGTATGGGAAAAGTGAAGGTCACCATAAGATAAAGCAGCGAGAGAAGCAGTGTCAGAAGGTTGTATCCATGTTTCTGTGAGAGCCAGCAGATTAAGAGAATTAGTGAGAAATAAGTCATGAATCTGGGTGAGCTTATTGCACACAGATCGAGAGTTTAGAAGAGCGCAGTTAAAGTTTGTAGTAGTTCCGCAAGAGGCAGGTAGTGTAGAGCAAATATTCGTGAAAGGTGGGCCAGGGTTAGGAGCAATGTCCCCAGCAGCTAAAAGCAGAAGAAAGAAGAGGGAGAGCAGATGGCTGGGTGAAGTGATGAAGCGACTTCTGTGCTGTACCATGGAATGAGGTGACTTTGGGTGGTTTATGATGGTGAGCAGTGCATGCGAGCAATACATAGGTGAGGGAAGGAGGCATGGACAGATGTATATAGAGTCCACTGGCAAAATCAGTGGGGGATAGAAGAGAAAATGTATCGCAATGATGTAAGCAATAAGTGAGTGCATGTTGTTTTTTTTTTTTTTTTTTCTGAAAAAGAGTGACTTACTTTTGTAGTTATAATGTTGAGTTAGTTCCCTTTTGTTCCCTTCTGGTTCAATTCTGGTATAATTCTTGATGTCACACTTAAGAAGCACTTTAGATGGCATATTTGAATGTCTCCAGACCTAAGGTCTAAAAGACCTATAGCCTCTGATATATAGTGCTAGGGTAAGCCAGAGAATTGGCAGAGGAGTGCAATCAGGTGTGAAACAGGGTGGGGAGCAATAAAGTTTGGGGAATAAAGTTAAGAAAAAATAAACAGTTTGGGATCACTCAGGGGAAATAAATTGTGATCAAACAAAATAGAAACACTTGCCAGATAACAGTAATAAATATGCATGACAATTCAATGATGGGGGAATGGGAGTACACAATCACAAGATGAGTGACATACCAGGTTGATTATTTAAATACAGCTAAACAGATATGCAGTGGTGAGAACAAATGATGGTGGTAGTTGTTCAAGAAATGAATGATGACATACCATTTGTTCTCACCACTGCATATCTGTTTAGCTGTATTTAAATAATCAACCTGGTATGTCACTCATCTTGTGATTGTGTACTCCCATTCCCCCATCATTAAATTGTCATGCATATTTATTACTGTTATCTGGCAAGTGTTTCTATTTTGTTTGATCACAATTTATTTCCCCTGAAGGATCCCAAACTGTTTATTTTTTCTTAACTTTATTCCCCAAACTTTATTGCTCCCCACCCTGTTTCACACCTGATTGCACTCCTCTTCCAATTCTCTGGCTTACCCTAGCACTATATATCAGAGGCTATAGGTCTGTTAGACCACTTAGTTGAAAAAACTCACCAGCCCACGTTGCCACTTAGCTATGACATGCATACAGTCCACTTTTATGTGGAAATGCTACACAGATGGATCCTTGGGTAAATTTCTTTAAATATCATGGTACTGATACTGCTTTGCAAGTCATAGAGAAAGCAAGATAAACTAGAGTAGACTACATGATAACATGTTTCTATAAAACAAATAACCCTGGAGAATATCTAGACCACTCTCTAAGACCAATAAGAATAGGTGTGAAAGAAGTTCCCTTAATGCCACTGTAAGTAGTCACTTCAAATTTCAAGTTGACCTTTTCATATTGATGCTATGAGATTGGAATGAAGGCAGTTAAAATGAATAATAGATAACAATCTCTGTTGAGGTTTACCTTTTCACTATGTCACTGTACTAATGTTATGGTTTACTGAGATGTAGATGTGACAACCAGTAGGTTGCCTTCTTGTTGTCTTTATGTTGATACAACAAACTGCCAATATTTCTGTATGTAATAGATACATAATCATGTTGCTTAACTATTGATGTACAATCAGCCTAAAGCCACCTACCTAGAAGTGTGCTGGTCCCCCTCATATGAGCAAAACAGCTCTGACCTGTCAAGGCATGGGCAAGATATCTGTGGTGTCACAACAGCAAATCCTTAAAGTCCAGTAAGTTTCAAGGATCCTTGGATTAGATTTGTTTTTTTTCCCAGCAGATCTATCTTGTGCTTGATTGGATTCAAATCTAGGAAATTTGGAGGATGCATTGAACTCTTTAACACGTTCCATATCATTCCTGATCAATTTTTCAGTGTGCAATTGCATATTATGCTTCTAAATTAGGCCATCTGTTTAAAGAGTACCTGTCATTAAAACTTTTTATATGTTGCTAAGAAAGCTATTTTTTTTTTATAATGTTTATTTCTATGTTTATTTTAACTTGGGAAAACCCACCACTAGGGGTCTCCCTACATGTCCCGGTGTAACACTCACGTTTCTGAAGACAGGACTCCGGTGTATGTGGATCCGCTGGACCTGTGTGGCAGATGACTAGGACCATACCAGGGAGCGGAGTCTAAGGTGCCGCTGGTCTTCACCAGAGCCCACCGCAAAGCAGGATGGGCTTGCAGCTGCAGGCGACACCACGGTCGCTACCCCTGGCATGGCTCAACCACACAGGCAGCTGAGGAGATGCGAGGCACAGGAGGGATGAGGCAACTCGTAGTCTGGATAGCAGAAGGTCAGGGCAGGCGGCACAGTAGCATAGTCAGGACGTAGCAGGAGTTCAGTAGACAGGCGGCAGAGGAGCAAGGTCAAGTCACAAGAGCAGGAAATCTGGTACACGGCAAGGCAATACAAAGGAACGCTTTCTCTAGGGCACAAGGCAACAAAGATCCGGCAGAGAATTGAGGAGGGTGAAGGAATTTATAAACAAGCCACAGGTGGTTACACTAATGAGCGTACTGGCCCTTTAAATCTTAAAGCTCCAGTGCGCGCACGCCCTAAGGGACGGGGACACGCGTGCCGGAGCATAGAGGTGGAGGCAGGAGAAACACCCTGAGAGTGATGGACTGGGGCTCGCATGCGGGCGCGTCCCACGATGCGAATCCCAGCCCCGTCGGCAGCAGAAGGTAAGGGGACCATGCGCTCACGGCCAGCGTGTGAGGCCAGAGCGCATAGTGTAACACCCGGCCGCTAGATTTTGGACTCATGCTGGTCTGGCATGTGTCCTAAATCTGACTGCAGCTGGGACACATGACCAGCACAGCGCTGCTCCTGGCGGGAGTGAGCGCTGTGCCTGCAGCAGCTGCGGACATGGCTGGCCGGGTGGAGACAGGAGACAGAGCTATGGAAGAAGTTCTCACCTTCTCCCAGCTGGCCTGCTGCTTCTCAGCTGCTTCTCCGCTGCTCCAGACTCCGTGAACCAGCATGAACTGAGGGCAGAAGCGTTCCTCCCCAGCAGGCTTCAGTGTCGTAGCGCCTGCTGGGGAACTCCCACATCCTCCTGCCGGCAGCTTACTCTGTGAGCAAGAAGAAAAGGTATGGCATTCACCCCCGTGTTCTAAAGGGATTAAGTAATGTAATAGACCCCCATTTTAACAGGGACTGTTCACCAGGACTGGTGCATGGCAAATGTGGTGCCAATATTTAAAAAGGGTGCCAATATTTAAAAAGGGGTCAAAGGGGTCAAGGTGACCCCGGGAATTATAGACCTGTTAGTTTAACCTCCGTTGTATGTAAATTGTTTGAGGGTTTTCTGAGGGATGCTATTTTGAAGTATCTTGATAAAAATAAATGTATGACTCCATATCAGCATGGCTTTATGAAGGATCGGTCCTGTTAAACTAACCTGATCAGCTTTTATGAGGAGGTGAGCTCCAGACTGGACCAGGGGCAATCGCTGGATGTCGTATATCTGGATTTTTCCAAAGCATTTGATACGGTGCTACATAAAAGGTTGGTGCATAAAATGAGAAGGATTGGGCTGGGGGAGAATGTGGGTAAGTAACTGGCTCAGTGATAGGAAACAGAGGGTGGTTATTAATGGTACTTATTCTGATTGGAAGACTGTTACTAGTGGGGTACCACAGGAGTCCATCTTGGGTACTGTCCTATTTAATATATTCATTAATAACCTTGTAGAGCGGTTGAATAGTAAAGTAGCAATCTTTGCAGATGATACTAAACTCTGTAAAGCAGTCAACACTATAGAGAACAGTGCACTGTTACAAATGGATCTGGATAGTTTGGGTGTTTGGGCTGGGAAGTGGCAGATGAGGTTCAACACTGATAAATGTAAGGTAATGCACATGGGGAAGAAAAATCTGGCCTGGGATTATGTATTAAATGGGAGAACACTTGGGATGACTGACGTGGAAAAGGACTTTGGAGTCTTAGTTATTAGTAAATTTAGCTCTAGTGACCAGTGTCGGGCAGCTGCTGCCAAGATAAAATAAAATCATGGGGTGCATCAATAGGGGCATAGATGCCCATGACCAGGAAATAATTCTACCACTGTCCAAATCACTAGTCAGACCACACATGGAATACTGTGTACTAGGGATCGACTGATATATTTTTTTAGGGCCGATACCGATACTTTGTGGAGGTTAGGGCTGATAGCCGATAACTTATACCGATATTCCGGTATAAGTTAACGGCTATTTATTCCCCCCCCCAGGCGACACCGCTGCAGATGAACTGCAGCGACTTTTGCGGGGCCAGAGACCACCGCTGCCACCCGCTTCTCTCCCCCTGCCTCTCCTGGGGTCCTGAGTCCTATCACCACCACCCCCTCCCTGCACCGCACCCCCCCACCATCGCGCCACAGTAAGGAATACTGTTGTCACGTAGGGTGTACTTGGACTGCAACAATGTTTTTGTAAGTGGTACATATGAAAGTAACATCCAGATATTCTTCCAGGAAATGTTGAGTGCTACCATTCATTAGCCATAGTATCACACTCTGCCACCATTTTCTTCCATTGCCTTGTAGGTGAATTCTGATGCTCACACACCCATTGTAGGTGATTTCAGCAGTGGATAAGGGTCAACGTCAACTGACCAGTCTGCAGCTACACAGTACCTTATGCAGAAAGTTGCTGTACATTGTTCTGACACCTTTCTACCATAGCCAGATTAATGGGGATCTCTCCAGATTGAAACTTCTTACCTATCCACAGGAGTTTGCCTGTGTCACATGGTTTTTGTGTCTCACAACAATATTCCCTTTTTAGGCTATGTTCACATGGTGAAATGTCCGCACAGAAAATTTCTGTGTGTCCATTCCAAAGACTGGAGTGCCGGTAGTACATGCTGGTGCTAGAACCGCTCAGAAGTATGCTGTCTCATAGACTGCAATGCATTTCTGAGAGGAATCTGCAAAAACATTGAACAGATTAAATGTTTTTGTGGACGCCGTAATTAGGAGTTCTGCCAGAATCTGCTGCGGAAATTGACATGTGAACAGAACAGCAGACTCCCATTGAAATCAGTGGGACTCTGCTGCTGTGGAATGTTCGTTCTTTTGTGTGAACATAGCCTTAGTCCAGCCGGCTTGTATAGAGCAGATTGTGAACCTTACTTAATTGAGGAAATTGAAGTGACGGTGTGACATGAAATCCAGTTATCTTTGGCTTCCTTTTCACAAACAAATATTACTGTGGGTCCAGCTACTGTAGCTAAGAAGAGGAAAATTTTCCTAAAGGAAGGCGGGCATCAATTCCGGAGGAGTATCTGGAAGAAGGGGAATTGTCTTTGGCTGACATAAAGGAAGATGACAGGAAATATTATTAAACATTATGTAGATTGATTACTGCTTTCTGTAAGAAGCAACATGGATAGTGAGGAAGTTAAGGAGAAACGAACCAGATAAAATGTTCACTTGTCTTAGAAAGAAAAGGGAGTTTCAAATGCCTAAGTGGCAAAAAAAAGACAATACTTCTGTATGGAGACAGAATCCAAGCTAAAGGATCTTGTGGATAGAAGAGCAAAGAGTCTTGTTAAGACTTTCTTGTAGACTTCAGTGGTATTATTAACCCCTTAAGGACGGAGCCCATTTTCACCTCTAGGACGAAGCCCTTTTTTGCAAATCTGACCACTGTCACTTTAAACATTAATAACTCTGGAATGCTTTTAGTTATCATTCTGATTCTGAGATTGTTTTTTCGTGACATATTCTACTTTAACATAGTGGTAAATTTTTGTGGTAACTTGCATCCTTTCTTGGTGAAAAATCCCAAAATTTGATGAAAAAATTAAAAATTTTGCATTTTTCTAACTTTGAAGCTCTCTGCTTGTAAGGAAAATGGATATTCCAAATAATTTTTTTTTGGATTCACATATACAATATGTCTACTTTATGTTTGCATCATAAAATTGACGAGTTTTTACTTTTGGAAGACACCAGAGGGCTTCAAAGTTCAGCAGCAATTTTCCAATTTTTCACAAAATTTTCAAACTCGCAATTTTTCAGGGACCAGTTCAGGTTTGAAGTGGATTTGAAGGGTCTTCATATTAGAAATACCCCATAAATGACCCCATTATAAAAACTGCACCCCCCAAAGTATTCAAAATGACATTCAGTAAGTGTTTTAACCCTTTAGGTGTTTCACAGGAAAAGCAGCAAAGTGAAGGAGAAAATTCAAAATCTTCATTTTTTACACTCGCATGTTCTTGTAGACCCAATTTTTGAATTTTTACAAGGGGTAAAAGGAGAAAATGTATACATATATTTGTAGCCCAATTTCTCTCGACTAAGCACATACCTCATATGTCTATGTAAAGTGTTCGGCGGGCGCAGTAGAGGGCTCAGAAGCGAAGGAGCAACAAGGGGATTTTAGAGAGTACGTTTTTCTGAAATGGTTTTTGGGGGGCATGTCACATTTAGGAAGCCCCTATGGTGCCAGAACAGCAAAAAAAAAAAAAACATGGCATACCATTTTGGAAACTGGACCCCTTGAGGAACGTAACAAGGGATAAAGTGAGCCTTAATACCCCACAGGTGTTTCACGACTTTTGCATATGTAAAAAAAAAAAAAAATTTCACTAAAATGTGGGTTTTTGCAAGGGTTAATAGCAGAAAAGACCCCCCAAAATTTGTAACCCCATCTCTTCTGAGTATGGAGGTACCCCATAAGTGGACCTGAAGTGCACTACGGGCGAACTACAATGCTCAGAAGGGAAGGCGTCATATTTGGCTTTTTGAGAGCAAATTTTACTCGGGGGGCATGTCGCATTTAGGAAGCCCCTATGGTGCCAGAACAGCAAAATAACCCCCACATGGCATACCATTTTGGAAACTAGACCCCTCACAGAATGTAATGAGGGGTACAGTGAGCATTTACCCCCCCACTGGTGTCTGACAGATCTTTGGAACAGTGGGCTGTGCAAAATTCCCAGCATGTACTGATTGCGGAAGGGCATGCTGGGAGATGTAGTTATGCAATGGCTGGAGGCAAGCAAGTACAACTCCCAGCATGCCAAGACAGCCTTATGCTGTTCCTGAATGCTGGGAGTTGTAGTTTTGCAAGATTTAGAGGGGTTCAAGTTGTAAATCACTGTCCAGTGGTCTCAAAACTGTGGCCCTCCAGATGTTGCAAAACTACAACTCTCAGCATGCCCAGCCAGCAAACTGCTGTCTGGGCATGCTGAGAGTTGTAGTTTTGCAACATCTGGATGGCTACAGTTTGAGACCACTTAGTGATCTACAACCTGAACCCCTCTAAATATTGCAAAACTACAAGTCCCAGCATGCCCACACAGCAAACAGCTGTCTGGGCATGCTGAGAGTTGTAGTTTTGCAACATCTGGAGGGCCACGGTTTAGAGACCACTGTAAACTGTGGCCCTCCGGATGTTGCTAGGCAACAACTCACCTAGCAGGACCCGGAAGCCGCCGCACGTGGGGGATCCCCGCATGGAGGATCGCGATCCGGGATCCAGGTAGGGACCTTCGGCGCCGACCCTCCCTGGACGGTTCCCCCGTTTTGCCCGGACACCGATAGGTGGGCAAAGCTGGGGAACCGAACTTTAACCCCCCCTCCCCCGGTCTGCTATCGGTCGGTCGCTCGGCCGACCAATAGCAGGGATAGGAGGGGTGGCAACCCTGCCACCAAACTCCTATCCCTTTAGGGGGATCTAGGGTGTCTCGGACACCTACGATCCCTCTTATTTTCCGGGTCACCGGGTCACCAGTGACCCGTATGACCCGGAATCGCGCAGATCGCAGGTCTGAATTGATCTGCGATTTGCGCGCATCGCGGTCATGGGGGGGGTCTCAGGACCCCCCTCGGCGATGTGCCGGGATGCCTGCTGTTAGATAACAGCAGTCATCCCGGCCCGATCACCGCTACCGGTGACGCGGCGCTCCCGGAACCCCGCGACGTACATGTACGTCGCCGCGCGCCATGTACGCCGTACATGTACGCCGCTCGTCGTGAAGGGGTTAAAAACTCTTTGTGTCTGGATGTGTAGTAAGATCCATGTTCAAGTGTCTAGGTCAGTTGGAAATTCTATCGTTCCTCCCTATTCTCCACAAAGCAAATTCTTTTTATTTATTTATTTTTTATCAAACCGATGCTTTTGTATAGCCTACCAGAAAAAAACATTACTGTATTTTTCGCCCTATAGGAAGCACCAGCGTATAACACGCACCCAATTTATAGGTGCAAAATCTAAAAAAATTAAGATTTTGAACCCAGTAGTGGTCTTCAACCTGCGGACCTCCAGATGTTGCAAAACTACAACTCCCAGCAAGCCCCGACAGCCGTTGGCTGTCCGGGCATGCTGGGAGTTGTAGTTTTGCAACATCAGGAGGTCCGCAGATTGAAGACCACTGCTTAGGAGGTAATACTCACGTGTCCCCGTCGCTCCAAACCCGTCACCGCTGCCCTGGATGTGGCTCCATCGCTGTCGCCGTGTCCCCGTCGCTCCGGAACGTCTCTGCTGCCGGCCGGGTATCCTCGCTGTCCGTCGCCGCCATCACGTCGTGACGCACGCCGACCCACGTACGTGATGACGAAGAAGGAGAGCGCCGGCCATACAGGGGATACCTGAACGGAGAAGACACCGAGGAGGCAGGTAAGGTCCCTCCCGGTGTCCTGTAAGCACTAACCCGGCTATTCAGTCGGGCTGTTCGGGACCACCACGGCGGTCCCGAACAGCACGACTGAACAGCCGGGTTAGTGTCACTTTCCCTTCAGACGCGGTGGTCAGCTTTGATCGCCGCGTCTGAAGGGTTAATAAAGGGCATCACCGCGATCGGTGATGTCCTGTATTAGCCGCTGGTCCCGGCCGTTGATGGCTGCAGGGACCGCCACGATAGGGGTGTATTCGCCATATAAGACGCGCCAACTTTTCCCCCCCCCAGTTTTGGGGAAGAAAAAGTGCGTCTTATACGGCGAAAAATACAGTACATATTTAAATCTCACAGATTGCCATTTCCTGTGTCTTAGTGGCAGGCAGTCAGTGATGATGATAAGGCTGCTGAAAAAGGTGACACTGGCAACCTTCCCTCCTCTGTGGAATGACCTCTGCAGAGGTCACAGAACATACTTACAAGCCTACCCAATGCAAGGAATAGGTTCTGCAGATGCTCATTGTGTCCATGGGGCTTGCTGTAAAGCATATAACTTACATGCTGTAAAAAAAACTGCTCCAGTAAGATGGCTGCCTCCATAATATTGCCCCTAATATAAGACAAAAAAAATGACAATCAGAAAATAGAAACAGATTAAAAAAATGTTTTAGTATGTGGCGCTAATCAGTAATAAAAAAAAAAAGTGACCCATTTACATTCAGATAAAACCTTTATTATTTTAAGGGTATGTTCACACTGATTAATATTTGCGTGGAACTCTCGCTGAAAAAAATAATTTTTTTCTGCGTGAAATGTGTACAGAATTCCGCACGGCATAGGAGACATTATTAAAAAAAAAAAAATTTTTTTTGCACGAATTCTGTGGGAATTCAGTGCAAAATCCGTGGAATTTCTGAGCGAATTTCTGAGCTAGCGGAAATTCCTCAGTGTGAACTGAGGAGCATAAATTTTATTACATACTATGGGGTTTTACACTGCTGAATGAATTGGAGAGGAATAAGCGAGCAGAATTACTTGCGGAAATTCCTTTCCAAACCTTCAGTGTGAACATACCCTAATAAGGAATATAAAAAATCTACCATCTGTGAAAAGATTACGTGGTGGCAACTATTGACCTTCTGGATACGTACCACATCCCTGTAAGCTTTCTTTATCACAAATACTTATGGTTCATGATCTACTAGAAATGAGTTGCTTTTTACTTATTCCGCTGCCATTTGAAATATATTCTGCTCCTTTATATTTCACCAAGCTTATGGCAGAAATGTAGTTTCTCAGATGTAGTTCCTCAAAGTGTTAACATTGTTCTTTGCTTGTTCAATCTCCTAATGGTAGCTCTACCAGCATCTCTTATGTCCAATAACCCAGAAAAGAGTTCCCAGATCTAAAGGAGAAATAAATAAATAAAAATGGTTGATCTTCTTTCATCCTGCACACATTTTCTGGGATTCTTGCTAGATTCACACAAGCAGATATCTTTTGTCCCCCAAGAAAAAAAAAGCATCCAGATCATTAGGAATATGTTCTCATTCCAAAAGCAGTGGACATTTAGGCCCACTTAAGACTAGGACAATCACGGATCTTGAGTGAGAGCAATCATTACCTATAATGGCAAAATGGGTTGGGGTCTCTTATCCTGCAACAGCTTTTTTTTCAGGGCTCCTGGCCTCAGTCAATGCTTGGCTCTTTTCTAACGATTGACAGCTTAAAGCAGTTTTGGAAGCCCTCAAGTATTCATCATATTTTATAATAGAGTATATTCAGACAATATGACATCAATTGACAATCTTAGCCATCAAGAGAGAGCACCAGACAAAAGAAAATGTTAATCTTTTTTAAATTCCTTGGCGGAAACTTGTCTACTATGCCTTTTTACAATCCATTTAACCCCTTAAGGACTCAGTCCATTTTGGCCTTAAGGACTCAGACAATTTAATTTTTACGTTTTCATTTTTTCCTCCTCGCCTTCTAAAAATCATAACTCTTTTATATTTTCATCCACAGACTAGTTTGAGGGCTTGTTTTTTGCGCGACCAGTTGTCCTTTGTAATGACATCACTCATTATATCATAAATTGTATGGCGCAATCAAAAAACACTATTTTTGTGGGGAAATTAAAACGAAATACGCAATTTTGCTAATTTTGAAAGGTTTCGTTTTCACGCCGTACAATTTATGGTAAAAATGACGTGTGTTCTTTATTCTGAGGGTCAATACGATTAAAATGATACCCATTATTACATACTTTTCTATTATTGTTGCGCTTAAAAAAAATCACAAACTTTTTAACCAAATTAGTACGTTTATAATCCCTTTATTTTGATGACCTCTAACTTTTTTATTTTTTCGTATAAGCGGCGGTATGGGGGCTCATTTTTTGCGCCATGATCTGTACTTTTTTCGATACCACATTTGCATATGAAAAACTTTTAATTAATTTTTTATAATTTTTTTTTTAATCAAATGCATTACAAAAGTAGGAATTTTGGACTTTTATTTTTTTTTTTCGTTCACGCCGTTCACCGTACGGGATCATTAACATTTTATTTTAATAGTTCGGACATTTACGCACGCGGCGATACCAAATATGTCTATAAAAAAAGTTTTTTACGCTTTTTGGGGGTAAAATAGGAAAAAACGGACGTTTTACTTTTTTATTGGGGGAGGGGATTTTTCACTTTTTTTAAACTTTTACTTTTAAATTTTTTTACATTTTTTTTTTACACTTAAATAGTCCCCATAGGGGACTATTCATAGCAATACCATGATTGCTAATACTGATCTGTTCTATGTATAGGACATAGAACAGATCAGTGTTTTCGGTGATCTTCTGCTCTGGTCTGCTCGATCAGAGACCAGAGCAGGAGACGCCGGGAGCCGCACGGAGGAAGGAGAGGGGACCTCCGTGCGGCGTTATGAATGATCGGATCCCCGCAGCAGCGCTGCGGGCGATCCGATCATTCATTCAAATCGCGAACTGCCGCAGATGCCGGGATCTGTATTGATCCCGGCACCTGATGGGTTAATGGCGGACGCCGGCGAGATCGCGGGCGTCGGCCATTTCCGGCGGGTCCCTGGCTGCGATCAGCAGCCGGGATCAGCCGCGCATGACACGGGCATCGCTCCGATGCCCGCGGTTATGCATAGGACGTAAATGTACGTCCTGGTGCGTTAAGTACCACCTCACCAGGAACGTACATTTACGTCCTGCGTCCTTAAGAGGTTAAAGGGGTCCTCCAATGTACAAGAAGAGTTTGAACAACAATATGTTTTTACTGCTAACGAAAAATTAGGTCTGTCTTAAAATAGACTTCTTTACCTCTCAGAACAATTTTAACAAGGTTCCTCTGTTTTGGAGGTGGATGCCCAGCAATAGCCAGGGTGTGTTACATCATTGTCTTGTTCATCATCTGGGGGCTTCAAAACTGCATCTTACAGCCTTGGCTTAATGAAGCCCCATTCTGAAAACGTGTTCCATATGTTACAAGACATCATTTTACCATTCTTCTGTCAACGTTCTACTAATGAAAGAGAAGAGTTTTGTATTTTGGTTGTCCACAGAATAATGTTAAAATATTATAACATCTCTAAACATTTAAGGAATAATTCAAAAATGTTTTTGTCCAGTTCAAATTAACCAAAAAAAGTGTCCAAAAGCTCCTTAACTAATTTTATTAACAAAGCGATCTGTACAGTTTATTAACTTCGGGTGAAGGTTTTCATCTCCAGAAAAGCTTAAAGCCCATTCCAGTAAGGCTATGTTCACACAATGGAATTTCCATGCAGAATTCCACATTGGTATTCTGCACGGAGATTTTGCAGCAAAGTCCCGTTGATTTCAGTGTTCAGTGAATTTCGGCGCTGGAACCATCTGGTGTGAAAATTAAAATTCTGGTATCTGCAGAAATAGACATGTCTATTATTTTCATGGACTCTGCACCGAATGCATTGCTGTCTATGAGACGGCGCATTTCCGAGTGGTCCTAATGCCGGCATGTTATGCTGGCGCTACGTACTCAAGGGCATATCCGCACAAAGATTCTCTGTGTGGACATTGCCCGTGTGAACATAGCCTAAGACTCTGTTAGGGTTAAAAAGGCTAGCCCATCCATCCAGCATATTGCAGAGCTGCGACCTGGTCATCACTTCACACTTCTCAAGACATGGCAGATCTTGCTTTTAAAACGACGTTCTGATAGGAGATTGGGTTCCCTGGTCTTAAAATTAGAGGGATTTCAGTGAATGAAACCTCCTTGATCAAATTCTTATCTCCTTTCCTATGGGTAGAGGATTTGTGTCATGGCCTAAAATACCCCTTTAAAGTAACTTTTAACAGAAATTTGGTTTCTAGGAATCCTCTCTGACATTCTTTATTTCTCTCATTGTCATTGTTTACCCTCTTGTGTAATTTAAAAGATGACTGACTACTTTAAAAACGCTGAAGTACTACTGAAGTAAAAGGTACTGAAACATCCACTGTGAACACAATCAATATACATGCTAAACATGTCCATATGCTTCCATTGCCTATGGTAGACTATTCTATCATGTTTGGCAAATTCTTTTATTTTTCGTTTGGTATAATTGACATGTAAACTTTGTATTTTGGGTCGGTACGATTACCATGATACTAAATTCATATAGTTTTTGTTATATTTTACTGCTTTAAAAAAAATAATAATAATAAATAAATATGTGTATATATGTATGTATGTATACATGCTTCGGTGGGATAGTTGCCATCCACGCCCACTGAAGCAGGGTATACCAACAGGCCAATATCTCCGGATTAGGAGAAATTGTTCCACACTGGAAGAATTCAGGATAAAAGCCAGTGAATTACGTCTAAGACTAAAAAACAGAGGCTATCCAAATAAGGTCCTAAAAAAAGCCTATCATAGGGCTCTTAGAGTAAATAGATCAACACTCCTTACCCCCAGACAAAGAACGACAAGAGGGTAGTGATGTATCTAGAATCATAGGGGTATATGATGAAAATGCGAGCGAAGTCAGGGACATCCTTGTAAAATACTGGGATATACTCAAACTAGATGCTACCCTGAAAGGATTAATCCCGTACGCACCCCAAATTACATACAAGAGAGGGAGCAACCTTAGGGATAGAATAGTGCAGAGTAACTTTGAAAAAGTAACCCAAAAAGGATGGTTTATGGAAAAGCCAAAAGGAACGTTTCCCTGTAGCAAATGCACTATGTGCCAATATGTTAAAAAAGGAAAAAGCTTTATAAGTGTGGTCACAAGTAAAGAATACTACATGAAAGAATTTGCTAATTGTGACACAAAAGGAGTAGTCTATTTACTTACCTGTACATGTCCCTATAATTATGTGGGAAAAACCTTCAGGACTTTCAGACGAAGACTACAGGAGCACATAGGGGACATAGTGCATATGAGAAACACACCTGTGGCAAATCATTTTGCAGCCCATTATGAAAGCGATGTCAAAAGTCTAAGTGCCCAGGTTATAGAAGTCGTCCCCCCACCGACAAGAGGTGGGGACTGGGACAAGAAACTCCTCCAGAGAGAAGCCTTCTGGACGTATACATTGGCCGCAGTAAAACCAGAGGGCTTAAACGACTTCATATCATATGCGTGTTTCATAGAGTAGTGAAAGTTAGTAATAAGAGTACTTCCAACATCATCAAAAATCACATATGCACTGGTCACCATAGTAAACCTAAATTATCAACTGTATAACAATGCTGAAGTTATAATATAATTAATAAAGGACAATAATAAGAAAGAACGTTTAAATATCTCCAGCAAAAAAGGAGTTAACTTATCTGAAAATTATCCTGGAACGCAAACACCGCTACTAAGCCACAGATACATCCGGAACTCAGAACGAGGGCTGAGAAGCACACCTGAGTCGAAAGGATACTCCCCTCCCTGCCATACCTGAAGAGTTCAGTTTCGGTAATAGGTAAAGCCGTGGACGGCTGTTCACACCGTGATTGGTTGGTCAGAGTAGAGGCGGAGTGAAGGAGGAGTCAAAGAATATAAAAACTCGGCGGGAAGGCAAAAGCAGTACGGCCGTCATCAGTGCCGCACAGATGAAATGGAGCTGCACGAGCTGCATAAACTAATGGATGCATAAAGAAGGTGGAAGCCGAAAATAAGGTCCCTGAGGAATCGTTTAGAGGAAACGCGTAGGACGGCAGCCCTGAGCATACCACTAGCTCCAGTGCACACAAAAGACGCACCTTACTCCAGCGCACTCAAAAAATGCACCTTACTGCCGGAGGAAGAGAAAGATAAGTGGCAATGTGCAAAAACCTGTGGTGTTACATATATTGACTGTAGATACATTGTGCAACATTTTACCATTCTATATATGCACTAGTTATATGGATACAGTCTGCAACATACTGTGTAATATGTGACACTTGGAGAAACAATTTTGCACAAGAGACACCGGCACGGGACACTTTAATTGCCACATTGCATAAAAAAACTGTATACTGTGAGCTCTGAGGAATATAAAAAGAACCACAAAAATACCGCACAGTCTGAACATTGCCCGGTATTGTGCAATGAAATATTGCACATGAAGGAATAGTTGCAATTCTCCTATGCACTTTATGACGGTGGCGATTTAGAAGGTAGTTTATGGTGACCCATCACTATTAGTACCCAGAGTGTTTGCATTTCACATTTTAATGGAAAGAAATAAAATGTAATTTTTAAGGTTCCCTAAAACGATTCATTTTTGCTATATAGATATATAAGATATATATATATATATATGTATATATGTTTGTTTGCATCCACACATACTGACACTCATAACCTTATGACTTCCATCTATCTAGTTGTGTGAGGACTTGTTGTGAGCTGATTGGTTTGAGGGTTCATTCATCCTTTTTTTTTTTTTTTTTTTTTTTTAGCACACTTTTTATTTCATGTTTTCTGGAGATAGACAAAAACAGCAATGGTGACTTTTTTTTATTACAGCGTTGTCTTTAAAAAATATTGCACATTCAGCAATACCAAACAAGTTTGTGTTTGTCTGTTATTTTTTTAGTTATTTAAAAAAATGCGTTGAACTTTTCATTTTGTGTTTATCCAGTTTAGACAGATTATTTTAAATATTCCCTTTTTGGGCCTATGAATATAATAGTATGGGGCTGTGGGGCTATTCGGCAAAGCAAAGAGCTGCTACAGATAGCCCTCTGCTTTTGAAGGTCTACTTCAACCATGCATAAGGAACACCTTTGTTGTGAGGCAGTGCACTTGGTCTGCAGGGATGTACACATGAATGCCAGGACCAAAGGTTTCACTTATTAAGGCCCTTATCTTCCTATATTTATGAGAAGTTTTGGCACATGTCATTAGCCACATTTATGATGCGACTTTTCCCAGTGTTGACATATGCGCAGGCAAATCTAGTGGTCGTGGTTTTCTAGGAGCCCTAATTTATTATGTACAATGCAGAGTTTTGCTCAATGGTCTCAAACTTTTGTGCAAGAGGCCACTCTAGCCGAGACTGGGTGCAGGCAGTCGCTCCAGGGAGACTGACTAGTATGCTCCATATTAGCTCTGTAAACATTAGCTAGCGTGTATCAAAAGGTGCAGGCATCTTGATAAATGCTGACCACCTGTGCCTTATCAGCTGCCGTATGATCCACAGGAAGTTCTTTTTTTTTAATTTCCTTTCTGTCAGACCACAGTGCTCTCTGCTGACACCTCTGTCCATGTCAGGAACTGTCCAGAGCAGGATATGTTTTCTAAGGGGACTTGCTCCTACTTTGGGCAGTTCCTAAAATGGACAGAGGTGTCAGCAGAGAGCACTGTGGTCAGACAGAAAGGAAATTATAACTTTCTGGCAGCAGTTGATAAAAAAAAAACAATAAAATAAATGTTTTCCAGTGGAGTATCCCTTTTAAGCCTGATGATTTGGTGGTATTGCGTACTAAGAGAAATGGTGCAGTGCAAGCAAAGTCTTGGTGATGGGAGTAAAAGGTTTAGATTATGGAAGATGTTAGTTTTGGATCAATAGCAGAGCAAAGAACTCCGGTAGGATAGTAGACAGAGATAAGAGAGGAAATTTAGGAAGGAGCAGCATTGTGGAGAGTTTTGTGCAGAAACAAAACAAAAACACTGTCCCTTGGCAGCTTCCATTAAAAATGGGATGTGGTCACGATAAAAGGGTGTGTGCCTTTTAGTAAAAAGGGCACTGGTTTAAAATGTGGTTTTATGTGGTAAAAATGCCCCGAAATACTGGTGCAAAATTCTGGCGCAGTTTAAGCCAACTAAACCTAGACAGTCTAAACAGTCTAGAAATGTGAGCTATTTATTTTAGCAGCCTGAGCCACTGTGATAAATTTAATTCATTCTTAGACTCTCCGATTTAAGGAAAAAGACAGTTTTAGTAAATGTGGGCCACTATGTAAACATAGCATTACTCATAGGGGGTAATTAACTAAGACAAGCATTACACACACCAATCTTATCCCCTAAAGAACAGGCTGATGTCTGCCATTAATCCTTCAGAGGTCATGATCGATACTGATTACAGCATCTAAAGAATCAAGGGGACTTTGTGAGACCCATCTTACAACCTGCAACATGAGTCTGATGAGTCAAAATGGCGGGAAGAGATCTGCTTATCCGCTCCACGTGGCTCTGTTGCATGGCCTGTCTTCATGCAGACTACAGTGGATCCCAGATATTACTGATAAGTGCTTTGCTAATGCATAGCATTGAACAGTAATCACAACCAATAAATTGCTACAAATATTCCCCTGTGGGGACTTCAAAAATGTAAAAAATAAAAACTGAATAAGCCAATCCCCCTTTAAAATGTAAAATCACTGCGTTTTCCCATTTTACAAATTAAACAGAATGTAAAATAAATTTAAAATAAAACGACCATCCATATTTGGTATCACTGCATGAAGAAATATCCTAACTATTAAAATATAATGTTAATAAAATCCTACTCAATGAATAGCGTAAATGTAAAAGGTACAAAAGTCCAAAATTGATGATTTTTGGTTACATCACATCCCAGAAAAAAAGTTATCAAAAAGTTATGGATAGAAAAATAAGAGTTATGGGTCTTAAAAGTCAAAGAACGGAAAACGCAAAATTGAAATCTGCTGTGTCCTTAACCCCTTAAGGACCAATACAAGTAAACCTGTACGCCACTGAAAAACCACGCCTGTTTTTTTCAAATCGGGGATGTCTGTCTTTATTAGAGAATAACTCTGGTAATGTTTTGCCAATCAAGATAATTCTGACATAGTTTTTTTGTCACGAGTTGTCCTTCATGTACATAGTAAAAGTAAGCCGATATCATTTGTATTTTTTTACAATTCAAAAAATCATGAATTTTTTTTTAAATAAACGATTTTTTGCTATTTTAACACTAATAGGTTGCATATATTTATACTTTCTGAACAAATAGTTTATGAAACTTTAACTTTCAGATGTCTACTTTATTTTGAAAGCATTTTTTTTTGTTTTTATTAACATTTAATATTAATTAGAAACCTAACAATTTACCTTGAAATTTAGAAAATTTGAAAAGTACATAATTTTTTTTAATGTGCTATGCAAGGTTTGAAGGTGGTAGAACATAGGAACCCCCCCCTGAAATGACCCCATTTTAAAAACTAGACCCCTCAAGGTATTCGCTAGGGGGTACAGTGAGTATTTTAACACCATAGTTTTTTGGCAGGAATTGTTACAAAGTCAGTGTTAAAAATTCAAAATTTGCTTTTTTTCACAAATGCATCATTTGTGGGGCATATTTTTTGTACATCGCTTCTGATATTGAAAGAAATTCCCCCTATATTTTGAGCTGCTCGGCCTGTGTTTGGAAATACCCCCGCTTAGGCCATAATTGGTTCCTTGGCCGCGTGGTAGGACCCAGAAGGAGAGGAGTGGCATTTGGCTTTCAGGGCATCGTTTTAGGCCGAATGGATTATAGGCTGCACTTCATGCCTGCAAAGGGATTTAGCTGCCAGAATCATACAGAACCCCCACAAGGGACCCTATTTTGGAAACTACACCCCCTAAAGTATTCACCTAGACCATAAGTGAGTACTTTGATTCGGTTTTTGTGTGGCTGGAATGGTTACAATGTCAGTGGAAAAATTAACATTTTCTTTTTTTTTTCACAATTGCATCATTTGTGGGACATACTTTTTGTACATTGCATCTGAAAAGTAGAAAATGTGTCCCATATTTTATTACGCTCTTTGTCCCGTGTTCGGTAATACCTCCCCTTAGGCCATATTTGGTTGCATGGCCACATGGTGGGACCCAAAAGGAGAGGAGCGCCATTCAGAATATCATTCTACAAATTATAGGCTGCACTTCATCTTGTAAAGCATTCTAGTTGTCAGAACAATACTGCACCCCCAGGAGTGACCCCATTTTCGAAACTTCACCCCCTAAAGTAATCACCTAGGGCAAAAGTGAGTACGTTGTGCCCTTATTGTGTGGCTAGAATTTTTTCAAAGTCAGTGGAAAAAAATAGCAATCAGCTTTTTCCCCCACAAATTCTTTATTTGTGGGACATCATTTTGAAATGGAGGAAATACATCCCATATTTTATGATATTTTATGACCCTGTTCGTCCCGGGCTGGGCAGTACCCCTACTTAGGCAATATCTGGTTGCCTGACCGCTTGGTAGAAACAAGGAGAGAAGCGCCCTTTGGCTTTCAGGGCATCATTATATGAATAGTCCCAATTCATACTGCATTTCTGCAGAATAGGTGTCCGTTGTCATGTCAAAAAAGGGATGCCAATGTTTACTTTCGCATTCTCATTCAGAAATTAATGGAGCTGCTACAGTATACGTCAGCATCACCTTTTTTAACGTGATGCTGACTGATACCTCCAACATACTGCGGAAACGGCAGCTGATAAGTACTGGAAGGATTAAGATTTTTTAATTAGAAGTAATTTACAAATCTGTTCAACTTTCTGGCACCAGTTGATTTCAAATAAAATGTTTTCCAGTGGAGTGCCCCTTTAACCCCTTAAGGACCGGAGGTTTTTCCGTTTTTGCATTTTCGTTTTTTGCTCCTTGCCTTTAAAAAATCATAACTCTTTCAAATTTACACCTAAAAATCCATATGATGGCTTATTTTTTGCGCCACCAATTCTACTTTGTAATGACGTCAGTCATTTTGCCCAAAAATCTATGGTGAAGCGGGAAAAAAAATCATTGTGCGACAAAATTGAAAAAAAAACGCTGTTTTGTAAATTTTGGGGGCTTCCGTTTCTACGTAGTACATTTTTCGGTAAAAATGACACCTTATCTTTATTCTGTAGGTCCATACGATTAAAATGATACCCTACTTATATAGGTTTGATTTTGTCGGACTTCTGGAAAAAATCATAACTACATGCAGGAAAATTAATACGTTTAAAATTGTCATCTTCTGACCCCTATAACTTTTTAATTTTTCCGTGTATGGGGCGGTATGAGCGCTCATTTTTTGCGCCGTGATCTGAAGTTTTTAACGGTACCATTTTTGCATTGATAGGACTTATTGATCACTTTTTATTCATTTTTAAATGATATAAAAAGTGACCAAAAATGCACTATTTTGGACTTTGGAATTTTTTTGCGCGCACGCCATTGACCGAGCGGTTTAATTAATGATATATTTTTATAATTCGGACATTTCCGCACGCGATGATACCACATATGTTTATTTTTATTTACACTGTTTTTTTTTTTATTGGAAAAGGGGGGTGATTCAAACTTTTAATAGGGGAGGAGTTAAATGATCTTTATTCACTTTTTTTTTTCACTTTTTTTTTGCAGTGTTATAGGTCCCATAGGGACCTATAACACTGCACACACTGATCTTCTATGTTGATCACTGGTTTCTCATAAGAAACCAGTGATCAACGATTCTGCCGGATGACTGCTCATGCCTGGATCTCAGGCACTGAGCAGTCATTCGGCGATCGGACAGCGAGGAGGCAGGAAGGGGCCCTCCCGCTGTCCTGTCAGCTGTTCGGGATGCCGCGATTAGCCGCGGCTATCCCGAACAGCCCAACTGAGCTAGCCGGGAACTTTCACTTTCACTTTTAGCCGCGCGGCTCAGCTTTGAGCGCGCGGCTAAAGGGTTAATAGCGCGCGGCGCCGCGATCGGCGCTGCGCGCTATTAGAGGCGGGTCCCGGCTTCACTATGACGCCGGGCCCGCCATGATATGACGCGGGGTTACTGTGTAACCCCGCGTTATATCAGAAGAGCAGGACCAAGGACGTACCGGTACGTCCTTGGTCCTTAAGGGGTTAAACCCAGCATCCACAGTTTTGAATATGCCCTTAAAACTCAACATCTCTCTTCTGGCATTCTGGCATTCATGTGTCATTTTTCTAATTGGTCTCTACTCACATCGCACCCCCCCCCCCCCCCATACACACACACCATCAATCAATCCTTTTATTTAGCAGTGTCCCCATGCCCTGTGTACTATAAACATTCAGAAATGTATTGTTATCTGGGTCACCCACCTTTATGTAATCTACCTTGTTTCTAAAGGATGGCTAGACCATTGTGGATTTATTTGTACCCTCAGAATTGTAAAGTGCTGCAGAATATGTTGGTGCTATAAATAAATAAATATTATTCTTATGAAGGCTATCTCCCAGCATTACTCATGGTCTGAATTATTTTCTCCAACTTCTCTGGTCAATCACAGGACAGCAGCTCCTCATAAACCCTCTTCCTCTCTGCCATGCCTTGACACAGTTAATGCTAGAGTAAGGTGTACTATATTGAACAGTATGGCACTGTATTGGGTGATAATTTACAATACTGTAGATCAATGTAAAACAGCAGAAGGATTTGCTAAATGCAGGAACACTGCTTGCAGAAGATCATCCATCGAGGGTTAGTTTCATAAAATTATACTCAATGGCCCAGATTTATCAATGAATGTCTACTGTAGAGCTATTTTCCCACGTTTATTTGGGTGGTGGGTTTGACTAGCGTGCATCTTATTTATCAAGAAGGTACAGCAGGATGATGAATTTTGCGCAGCTCTGCTGTGGTGGGAAAAGCTCTACCACATATACTTTTTCTAGACGCTTGTGAGGGAGGGAAGTAGACACTTCCTCGGATCCCAATTTGGAAGGTTAGGTGTTTTTACTTACTTTCACAGAGCTGCCGGGACAATTTTACTTGCATTTCAGACGCTACAATCAAATTTGGTGTCTAAGGGGTTAAAGCCGGGCATCACCATGATTGTTGGGGTCTGGCATTAGAGATGGGTCCTGGTGGCAGATAGGACCACCCAGCTATGACCCGCGCTCAGCTCCTGAGCGCGTGTCAAAGAAGGGGAGTGGCCATACTACTCTATTAGGCCAGATAGCACATGTAGAGGTAATAAGCCAAACAACAGAATAACCCTAGGGGGTTAAATATCCTCTAAATCACATGTGCTACAAATATATAGTAAAACCTAGCTTTTATTAGTCTAATCTAAATGTAACAAAGGTGAGAAGCACAGTGGTGGGAGTGGGACACTGTCGTCCACAAGAGGTTAAAGGTTGAATTGCGGAAGGTAGAAGTGATTCTCACTCCTATTAATGTGGTGGTGTACCTTTGCGCACAAAATAGGGACTTTTGACAAAAGTCGCAAATGATTAATACGTGACCACTCCATGGTGCATAGGCAAAAAGAAAAAAAAGTTCTATGGGTAGGCAAAAAGAGTGAAACTGTATATCAAGACGCATAAAAGTCGCTAAATATGCTGCTTGCGCCTGAACTGCGCCAAAAGATAGACCAAAATCATGCTCTAAAAGCAATGTAAATCTCCCCCAATGTGTTTCAAAATAAAGACAATCTCTTCAGGTCTGTTTTACTAACAACCAGAATAAGTATATATTGTGGGAGATTAGCTCTTTATAACCAGTCAAAAAGCAGTGAAACAGCATTTTTGACAGTCACACAGAAGTAAAGTTTAAACATGTCTTCTAATGTCTTAATTTTTTAGTAAAAAAACAAATACAGCCTTCAGGCACAAACTTCAGCACAAACAAATACAAATAAATCTTGCTTGAGCGCTAACTTCACAAAATCTTCCTACTCTGAACAGGTGACTTATTATTATCGGCCACCCAACAAAACAGTCACCAAAATGTGTTACTCACACAAGGTAAATGTCCCTTTCTATGTTTGCACGTCAGGACTTAACCCCTTAACGACGCAGAACGTAAATGTATGTCCTGGTGATGTGGTACTTAACGCACCAGGACGTACATTTACGTCCTGAGCATAACCGCGGGCATCAGAGCGATGCCGGCATCATGCGCGGCAGGTCCCGGCTGTGGATCGCAGCCAGGGACCCGCCGGTAATGGCAGACACCCGCGATCCCGCGCCATTAACCCCTCAGATGCCGTGATCAATACAGCTCACGGCATCTGCAGCATCGCGGTCACTTAACAGGATGATCGGATCGCCCGCAGCGCTGCCACGGCGATCCGATCATCCTGCACGGCAGACGGAGGTCCACCCCCCTGCCTCCGCTGTCTTCCGGGAGTCTTCTGCTCTGATCTGCCTTCCCGCAGACCAGAGCAGAAGATGACCGATAACCCTGATCAGTGCTATGTCCTATACGTAGCACTGAACAGGATTAGCAATCGAATGGTTGCTATAAATAGTCCCCTATGGGGACTAGAAGAGTGTAAAAATAAAAGATAAAGTAAAAAAAAATGTGAAAAAAAACCCTCCCCAATAAAAACGTAAATTGTCCCATTTTCCCTATTTTACCCCCAAAAAGTGTAAAAAATTTTTTTTTATATACATATTTGGTATCGCAGCGTGCGTAAATATCCAAACTATTAAAATAAAATGTAAATGATCCCGTACGGTGAACGGCGTGAACGTAAAAAAAAAGAAAAAGTCCAAAATAGCTTTTTTATAACATTTTATTCCCAAAAAAATTAATAAAAAATGTAATAAAAGTTTTGTATAAGCAAATATGGTATTAATAAAAAGTACAGATCACGGCGCAAAAAATTAGCCCGCATACCACCGCTTATACGGAAAAATGAAAAAGTTATAGGTCTTCAAAATAGGGGGATTTTAAACGTACTAATTTGGTTAAAAAGTTTGCGTGTTTTTTTAAAGCGCAACAGTAATAGAAAAGTGTATAATCATGGGTATCATTTTAATCGTATTGACCCAGAGAATAAAAAACACATATCATTTTTACCATAAATTGTACCGCGTGAATACAAAACCTTCCAAAATTTGCAAAATTGCGGTTTTCTTTTTAATTTCCCACACAAATAGTATTTTTTTGGTTGCGCCATACATTTTATGGTAAAGTGAGTGATGGCATTACAACGGACAACTGGTCGTGCAAAAAACAAGCCCTCATACTAGTCTGTGGATGAAAATATAAAAGAGTTATGATTTTTTGAAGGGGAGGAGGAAAAAACGAAAGCGTAAAAATAAAGAGTCCTTAAAGGGGTACTCCGCCCCTGGCATCTTATCCCCTATCCAAAGGATAGGGGATAAGATGTTAGATCGCTGCGGTCCCGCTGCTGGGGACCCCGGGGATCGCCGCTCCGGCACCCTGCCATCATTACTCGCTCTGCGCAGTAATGATAGCGGGGTGCTGCAGCAGCGATCCCCGGGGTTCCCAGCAGCGGGACCCCGGCGATCTGACATCTTATCCCCTATCCTTTGGATAGGGGATAAGATGTCTAGGGGCGGAGTACCCCTTTAAGGTCCAAATGGGCTGAGTCCTTAACCCCTTAAGGACACATGACGTACTGGAACGTCATGAGTCCACTCCCGATCTATAACGCGGGGCCTCTAACAACGGCCGGGACCCGTGGCTAATAGCGTGCGACATTGATCGCTGTTAACCCTTTAGATGCGGCGTTCAAAGTTGAACGCCGCGTCTAAAGTGAAACCGAAAGTATACCGGCTAGCTCAGTGGGCTGTTCGGGATAGCCGCGGCGAAATCGCGGCATCCCGAACAGCTTACAGGAAAGCGGGAGGGCCCCTACCTGCCTCCTCGCTGTCCGATCACCGAATGAATGCTCAGTGCCTGAGATCCAGGCATGAGCAGTCAAGCAGCAGAATCATCGATCACTGGTTTCCTATGAGAAACCAGTGATCAATGATAAAGATCAGTGTGTGCAGTGTTATAGGTCCCTATAGGAGCTATAACACTGCAAAAAAAAAAAGGGAATAAACATCATTTAACCCCTTCCCTATTAAAAGTTTGAATCACCCCCCTTTTCCCATAAAAAAACCAGTGTAAATAAAAATAAAAATGAACATATATGGTATCGCCGCGTGCGGAAATGTCCGAATTATAAAAATATATTGTTAATTAAACCGCACAGTCAATGGCGTGCGCGCAAAAAAATTCCAAAGTCCAAAATAGTGCATTTTTGGTAACTCAATCAATAAGTCCTATCAATGCAAAAAATGGTACCGTTAAAAACTTCAGATCACGGCGCAAAAAATGAGCCCTCATACCGCCCCATACACGGAAAAATAAAAAAGTTATAGGGGTCAGAAGATGACAATTTTAAACGTATACATTTTCCTGCATGAAGTTATGATTTTTTCCAGAAATACGACAAAATCAAACCTATACAAGTAGGGTATCATTTTAACCGTATGGACCTACAGAATAAATATCAGGTGTCATTTTTACCGAAAAATTTACTACGTAGAAACGGAAGCCCCCAAAATTTACAAAATCAAATAATTTCAATTTTGTCTCACAATGATTTTTTTTTCCGTTTCACCGTAGATTTTTTGGCACAATGACTGACGTCATTACAAAGTAGAATTGGTGGTGCAAAAAATAAGCCATAATATGGATTTTTAGGTGCAAAATTGAAAGTTATGATTTTTTAAAGGTAAGGAACAAAAAACGAAAATGCAAAAACGGAAAACCCCCCGGTCCTTAAAGGGGTATTCCGCCCCTAGACATCTTATCCCCTATCCAAAGGATAGGGGATAAGATGTCAGATCGCCGCGGTCCGGCTGCTGGGGACGCTCTGCGCATAATGATGGGCGGTACAGGGGCCGGAGCATCGTTACGTCACGGCTCCGCCCCTCGAGATGTCACGGTCCGCCCCCGTCAATACTAGTCTATGGGAGGGGGCGTGGCGGCCGTCACGCCCCCTCCCATAGACTTACATTAAGGGGACGGCCCGTGATGTCACGAGGGGCGGCGCCATGACGTCACGCTGCTCCGTCTCCCGTATCGCCCGTCATTACGCACAGAGCGAACTCGCTCTGTGCTGTAATGATAACGCGGTGCCGCAGCGGGGATCCCGGGGGTCCCCAGCAGCGGGACTGCGGCGATCTGACATCTTATCCCCTATCCTTTGGATAGGGGATAAGATGTCTAGGGGCGGAATACCCCTTTAAGGGGTTAAAGGGGAACTCTGGTGGAAACAAGTAGAAAACAAATGTTTTCAAATCAACTGGTGCCTGAAAGTTAAACAGATTTGTAAATTACTTCTATTAAAAAATCTTGATCCTTCCAGTACTTATTAGCTGCTGTATAAAACAGAGACATTTGTGAATTTCTTTTCTGTCTGACAACAGTGCTCTCTGCTGACACCTCTGTCTGTGTCAGGAACTGTCCAGATTAGATTTTTCAAGAAAATGAAGTATTTCTCACAGAAAAGTATTGCAGTAACACATGTTTTGCTATACACATGTTTATTCCCTTTGTGTGTGTATTGGAACTAAACCAAAAAAGGGAGGAAAATAGCAGATTGGACATAATGACACACCAAACTCCAAAAATGGGCTGGACAAAATTATTGGCACCCTTTCAAAATTGTGGAAAAATAAGATTGTTTCAAGCATGTGATGCTCCTTTAAACTCACCTGGGGCAAGTAACAGGTGTGGGCAATATAAAAATCACACCTGAAAGCAGATAAAAAGGAGAGAAGTTCACTTAGTCTTTGCATTGTGTGTCTGTGTGCGCCACACTAAGCATGGACAACAGAAAGAGGAGAACTGTCTGAGGACTTGAATACCAAAATTGTGTAAAAATATCAACATTCTCAAGGTTACAAGTCCATCAACAGGCGTCGGAGTTGTCATGGAATAGTGAAGCTCTCTGCACTACTTTCAAGAGAGGAATATCAAGTCAAATGAAGGATGTCCTCGCTGCCTGGGAATTGCCATCTAACCTGAATGAATTTATACAGTTGGCATCCCGGATTGATATCCGTTTCTCTGAGCAGCGAGAGGAACTGCGACAAGAAAGGGAATCTGCGCGACCTCTGCGCTTTCCTCGTCTGGCACCAGTTTTCCTGCAACCACCGCAACCTTCTATGTTGCCTCCCACAGTGGAGGCTATGCAAGTGGATCTGTCTCGCCTGACCAGACAGAAAAGAACTCGCCGACGAGCCGAAAATCTATACCTATACTGCTCCAGTGCAAACCACTTCCTTAAAGGGGTACTCCGGTGAAAACCTTTTTTTTCTTTTAAATCAACTGGTGGCAGAAAGTTAAACATATTTGTAAATTACTTTTATTAAAAAATCTTAATCCTTTCTGTACTTATTAGCTGCTGAATACAACAGAGGAAATTCTTTTCTTTTTGGAATGCTCTCTGATGACATCACGAGCACAGTTCTCTCTGCTGACGTTATTATAATAATAATAACGCTTTATTTATTGTTGTCCTTAGTGCGATTTGAACCCAAGTCCCCAGCACTGCAGGGCAGCAGTGCTAACCACTGAGCCACCTTTCTGCCCTTAGCATACATCTGCTATGCATGGTTGCTAAAATGGACAGAGATGTCAGCAGAGAGCACTGTGCTTGTGATGTCATCAGTGTTCCAAAAAGAAAGGAATTTCCTCTGTAGCATTCAGCAGCTAATAAGTACTGGAAGGATTAAGATTTTTTTAATAGAAGTAATTTACAAATATGTTTAACTTTCTGCCACCAGTTGATTTAAAAGAAAAAAGGTTTTCACCGGAGTACCCCTTTAAGGATTGTCCTCTGTGTTCACAGCCACAGGGAAATGCTCGCACCTAGGGTTTGTGGGAGAGGCCTCCCTAGGTGTGAGTTCCACCTCTCCACCCTTAAATCTGATGGTCCAGCTTCTTTTTCCTGCTAAAGAGATCATCTCCTTTCTGGCTTTCCTTGACTCTGGCTCAGCGGGAAACTTTATTGATACCTCCCTAGTGCATAGGTATCATCTTCCAGTGTCCGGCCTCTTAAAACCACTGTATATCTCTACGGTCAATGGAGAAAGACAGGACTGTACCGTGCTTTATCGCACAGAACCATTATCTATGAAAGTCAGAGTCTCCCATAGGGAGAACTTGTCTTTCTACGTTCTCCTACATTGTACTTCTCCTCTATTGCTTGGCCTGCCGTGGTTGCAACTCCATGCTCCGCAGCTTGATTGAAAAACTGGAGAAGTTCTTCGCTGGGGTCCGTACTGCAACCACCACTGTATACGTATACGTGTGACCAAGTTGAAATCTTTGTCTAGTCCTCTGCCAGGTTTACCTTCGTTCCTCCAGGACTTTGCTGATGTCTTCAGTGAAAAGCAAGCTGAAGTCTTGCCTCCACATCGTCCTTACGATTGTCCCATTGATCTACTGTCTGGCACCACACCTCCCAGGGGCCGAAACTACCCCTTGTCAGTTTCCTGAAACCCAGGCCATGTCAACTTACATCCAGGAGAATCTTCAGATGGGATCCATCAGGAAATCCTCTTCTCCTGCCCGAGCCAGGTTCTTCTTCGTGGAAAAAAAGATGGGTCGTTGCGTCCTTGCATCGACTACCGAGGACTGAATAAAATTACAGTAAAAAATCGTTATCCCCTTCCTTGAATCTCGGAGCTGTTTGATCAGTTGCGAGGTGCCAGGATTTTCTCCAAACTGGATCTTCGTGGTGCCTATAATTTGATTCGTATAAGAGAAGGGGATGAGTGGAAGACTGCGTTTAATACTCGAGACGGACATTTTGAGTACCTTCTAATGCCATGCGGACTATGTAATGCTCCAGTAGTCTTTCAGAAGTTTGTCAATTACATTTTTCGGGACCTTCTCTACTCCTGTGTTGTTGTCTATTTGGAAGACATTCTCATCTATTCGCCCAATCTCCACACTCATTGTCTCCATCTCCGTCAAGTTTTACAGCGTCTCCGAGACAACCAACTCTATGCAAAACTTGAAAAGTCTACTTTTGAAAAGACCAGTCTACCGTTTCTGGGGTATATTGTTACCAGTCAAGGACTTCAAATGGATCCTAACAAATTATCCGCTGTACTGGAGTGGCCTCAACCTTCTGGTCTGAAAGCGATTCAGTGCTTCCTTGGCTTTGCCAATTATTACCAGTAGTTTATTCCCCATTATTCCACCTTGGTTGCCCCCATCGTGTCTCTTACCAAGAAAACTGGCAATCCGAAGGTCTGGACTCCAGAGGCCGAGGAAGCCTTCAAGCACTTAAAGTCTGCCTTCGCTTCTGCTCCGGTGTTGTCAAGACCGGATCCGGACAAGCCATTTACTTTGGAGGTGGAGGCATCTTCAGTTGGTGCAGGAGCAGTCTTGACACAAAGCTCTTCCAAGGGCAGGACGGTGACTTGCGGATTTTTCTCTAAGACTTTCTCTCCAGCGGAGAGAAATTATACTATAGGAGATTGTGAGCTTCTGGCTATTAAGTTGGCCTTGGAAGAGTGGCAACATCTCTTAGAGGGCTCAGTGCATCCAATAATCATCTACACGGATCACAAGAATTTACTCTATCTTTAGTCTGCTCATTGTCTCAACCCTCGACAGGCTCGCTGGTCTTCTCCAGGTTTAACTTTTTTATTAATTTCCGTCCAGCAGAGAAGAATCTTGGGGCTGACACTCTATCAAGATCTTCTGAAATACAAAACCTGGAATCACACCTTCAACATATTGTTCCTCCTGATCGTCTTATTTCCGCAGCACCAGCAAGTATTCAGCATCTGCTCCCAGGGAAGACTTATGTATCTCCTCGTCTGAGACTCCAAATGTTCAAATGGGGTCATTCCTCTCTGTTGGCTGGTCATGCCGGTATCCGTAAATCCTTGCAACTAATATCCCGACAATATTGGGGGCCCACTCTGAAACGGGATGTCACAGACTTTGTTCGTTCCTGCCCAGTCTGTGCCCGGGACAAAACACCACGTGCCAAGCCAGCCAGTCTTCTGCATCCTTTACCTGTTCCTGGCCTGCCCTGGAGTAACATTGCAATGGACTTTATTACAGACCTTCCTTCTTCTAGTGGCAATACGTTCATCTGGGTAGTTGTGGACCGATTTTCTAAAATGGCTCACTTTGTGCCCTTGCCTGGTTTGCCATCTGCGTCTCAACCCGCTAAACAGTTCCTTTCCCATATCTTCCGTCTCCATGGATTACCGACACATATTGTTTCTGACCAATTCATTTCTAAATTCTGGAGGGCACTCTGCTCACATCTTCAAGTTAAGCTGGATTTCTCCTCTGCCTATCATCCCCAATCTAATGGTCAAGTTGAGAGGGTGAATCAGGTCTTGGGAGATTACCTTCACCACTTTGTTTCTGCCCGCCATGACGATTGGGCCGATCTACTACCCTGGGCAGAGTTTTTGTACAACCATAAGGATATCGAATCCACAGGATCTTCACCTTTCTTTGTAGTCTATGGACTTCATCCTCGTCCACTTTTGCCCTTGTCTTCTCCCTCCGGTGTCCCTATGGCTGATTAAGAACTTCTGCTCCATCTGGAAGAAGACTCGTCTCTCCCTTCTTTGTGCCATGACCCGTATGAAATTTCAAGTGGACAAGAAAAGGCGTCCTCCTCCCGAATTCTCACCCGGGGACAAAGTGTGGTTATCATCTAAATACATCCGCTTCAAAGTACCTAGTTACAAACTGAGTCCACGCTATTTGGGTCCTTACAAAGTCAAGAAACGCCTAAATCCAGTGGCTTATTCTCTTCATCTCCCTTCCTCCCTTCGGATCCCAAATTCTTTTCACGTCTCCCTCTTGAAACCCGTCATCTATAACCGCTTCTCTAAAAAAGGACGTTTCTCCTACTCCCATCTCGGGTACCTCGGATGTATATTTGGTCAAAGAAATTCTGGACTCCAAACTCATCAGAGGAAAACATTTCTTTCTTGCAGATTGGGAGGGGTTCGGACCAGAGGAGAGGTCTTGGGAACCACAGGATAACATCCTAGATCAGGATCTTCTCAAAAGGTTCTTAAGCCATAAAAAGACGGGGAGCACCCCAAGCACCGGCCATGAGCGCAGTGTCCCCGACCGCCAGCGGGGCCGGGATTTGCATCGTCCCGGCCTGTCACTCACCTCGTCCTGCTCCTGCAGCTCTCTCACTCTCAGCTCCGGTGCGCGCGTCCCCGTCCCTTAGGGCGTGCGCACGCCGGAGCTTTGAAATTTAAAGGGCAGTACGCCCATAATTATTAAAAGCACTTGACAGCACATTATAAGTTGTTGCACCTCCCATACACCCCTGCCATATCTTCAGTGCATATTGCCTGAGAGAAAGCGTTCCCTATTGCCTGTTTTGCCATACCCGTGTATCCATACCTTCATGCTTCGTTTTTTGACTATGAACCTTTGCTGCCTGCCTTTACCTTCTGCTACGTTGACTATGCTACAGCCACCTCCTTCGGTACCTCGCCTTGCCCAGTTACCTGTGTGGTCGAGCCATGTCGGGGGTAGCGACCTGGGTGTCGCCTGCCACAGCAAGCCCATCCTGCCTTGCGACGGGCTCTGGTGAAGACCAGCGGCACCTTAGACTCCGCTCCTATGATACGGTCCGAGTCATCAGCCACACATGTAGAGGATTCACATCCAGTTCCATTACATTTATTTTATTTTACTATTTAATTTCCTGCATTAAGATTATCAACATTATATTTTAATTTAAAAGCTTGGCTATTTACACATCAGCGTTTGTTTCATTTTTTTTTTTTTACTTCGATTTAGTAAAATGGAAAAAAGGGACATTATAATTTTTCAAGAAGATCCCCTACGCAGTGTAGCAGGTGAGCAGAGCTCCAGCCAAATTTTTCACTCAGCGTAACCCCACGATCGTGCTGCGGATGGTCCGATAAGTGACTGCAAGCCCTGTAACTGCTTTAGGTACCGGGATCTGTTATGATCATGGCATCTAAAGAGTTAATGACAGGCTTTAGCATGATCGCTGATATCCGCCATCAGTGGAAAGGTCTTGGCTGCTGATAAGAACCAGGACCTGGTGTCTATAAAGCGAGTGCAGCTTCTGCTCTCACTTTATATTCATAATGCCCCTTACGGTGCGTTCACACTGCATAATGAACTCTGAATCTTCACCTTCAGCAGAATTCAGCGTGTTGAGATTCAGCCTGGCAGCCGCCTGTCGGCAGTAGGACCCCGCTGCACTGCGCCATCACCATTGACTGCTATTCAGTGCTCACGGAATTCCGCACAAAGAATGAACATGTTCATTTTCTGTGCGGAACAATTTCAGTAGCGGAATTTTCCGCCGATGAAATTGCTCAGTGTGAATAGGTCTCGCGGAAACAATTTACAATGTAAAAGTTCACCGTTCGTAATGCCGCGGGAATTGCGTAGTGTGAACGCACCCTTAGGATGTAAATGTATGTCGTGATGCTTTAAATACCAGGGTACTAGGATGTACACTTACATTCAATGAGGGTACTGATTGCTTAAAGCTTCAAAATGGGTCAACAGTGTGGCCAAGCATTAGGTAAAGCAAGTTGAATACTTAAAGGAAAATTGTCAGCTTTCTTCCCCCGCACTAACCAGCAGTACTGGCTGGTAGTGCGGGGGACGCTGATCAGTTTAATGCTTACCTTGCCCGCATCCGCCGCGCCGTTTGGCCTTAATCTTCTATTTTGGTATATTCAAATGAGTGCTAACTGGCACTCTGACATCAGTGCCGGGCTGCAGCGCCGCCCAGCTCATCAATATTCATCCCCTCTCTCTTCATTACAAAGCAGGGAGAAGAGGGAGGGGAGGAATATTAATGAGCTGGGTGACGCTGCGGCCCGGCACTGACATCAGAGTGCCAGTTAGCACCTCATTTGAATATACCGAAAATAGAAGATTAAGGCTGAACGGCGTGGCGGATGCGGCCACGGTAAGCATTATAGTGATTAGCGTCCCCCGCACTACCAGCTTACAGTTTTCCTTTAACTGCATAGCTAGAGGTATAAAATAATACAAATTGGCAAAAGGTGTTGCTAGATAAGTTATTTAAATTTGGTCTTTTAGGGGGTTATCAGACCCTACAACATTTTTCTCTGCTCAGGCTGGCTTAAAAATAAAAAAATTATACTCTCATGTGTAATCTCTGCCTGTCACCGCATTTTCTGATTTCTTCTTAGCACAATAGAAATGAATGCTTAAATTTAGAAAAACATGTCAAAAGCTTTGATCTGTCTGGGGCTCAGTGCTAAGACCCATACCAATCAGAAGAATGAGCTGGAAGAAGTTCACAGGATTGCTGTTCACTCCCTGGCTCATAACTATCTTTGTCTTGCTGCTTCATAGATTTTAATTGAGTAGCCAGAAAAAAAATTGCTATGGACCAGGAAGTGAACAGAATTGCTGCGCAGTTCTCCCGGCTCATTCTCCTGATTGGTATGGGTTTCAGCACTGAGACCCAGACCAATCAAAACTTATGACAGTCCCTGGGACACATCAAAGATTTTTCTAAGTAAAAGCGCATCTGGCAGGTCACCACTACAGCCAGTAACTGACTGGTTGTTTTCTGTGTGTCCAGATGAAAGCAGGAATTGCTGCTCAGCAGGGACCAAACACTGTTGTGGTGGCAGCACTGGGAGATCAGGCAAGTAGCTATAGCTTTATTGTGAGATAGACAACCATTTAAATCCCTGGTTTCATGGATTTGCAGTTGGCTAAATGAAAGTTATTTGAGGGTTTCTATGTGCATTCTGGAGAGAGACTAGTTACATGTGGTGGACTAAAAGTTTTTGTCCTGGACCATTTTCTTTTTAATATTCCTATTAGGAACATAGGATGTTTGGTAGGGAAAGGTTTGCCTGTTTGTAGTGTCTCAATAGGGTTGATATTCCTGGAGGTTGAGGAATTGGGAGACCCTGTAAAGATGCAGAATTGAAGGTTTTTTTTGTTTTCATTTTCAGTTTCACCCCACATACAATATTTTTTTTTAAATATAAACAAACATAAAACTTAACAGTTAGTTTAGCAAAAAAAAAAAAAAAAGAAAGGCCTTGTACCACTCTGTCGATGGCAAAATAAGGGCTATGGCTCTAAGAAGGAAAAAAGGTAAAAGAAAATAAAAAAACGCTCTTAAGTGGTTAAATTTGTAATCTAGCACTATTCACTAGATATATAAAAATTGATGTCTTTCATGTCCCTTTACTTTTCAGAAATTGTTTGATCGTATATATTTGTTCATAATATACATTTTTTTTTTTATCCCTAAAGAAAGAAGAGGGCAGTGGTGAGAAACGTCCAAGAGGGCGTCCAAGAAAATGGGTAAGTATTTATTGATTTGAGTGTGCATGTTTATGAAGAGCAATATACCAAAACCCAGGGCACAAAACCCAGGGCACTAACTGTTTATGGAGAGACTCCCAAAAATGCATGAACACAATACAAATTTAAAAAATAGCATACTTTACTCAATCAAACTTACTTTACCCAAACAAATATTAAAACAACACGAAGAGGGGCATAATGTGGAATTAACAAAAATAAGTTCAGCGCATTCTGCATAGTTCAATGCATATACACAAGTAAGGCAGTATAAATGCATTGTCCAAGTAGTGTAGCATTAAGCATAGCATGTAGAACAACTGAGCTTGTGTTTCCTCTTGGCAGATTTTTGGGAAAACTGCCACTGCAGTTTTTGAGCCAAAGCCAGAAGTGGATCCATGAGGAAGGAGACATATAAGTCCTTACTTTATATTCCCAATTCCTTTAGAATACAGTCCTAGCTTTGGCTGGAAACATAGCCTAATAAAATCCTAAATCAAGAGTAATGCAGACGAAAACATTACTGTTGCCACAGCGAAATGTATAGCATAAAGAGTGTAACAAACAGCTTATGATGCACATACCCTTACATTACAGAGAACAGGGTAAAGTTTAGTAATAAGCCCCCTAATGAGCCAATGGTCAGTCAACATAGATCTAATATGAAGAGCTGGTTTAAAAATATGATTTGGAAGAACAGTTCTTCATTCACATGTTTTTTTTTTAACCAAAACTAGGACAGAATACATAATATGAATGAATAAAGCTAGGTTTACTTGTAGTATTTTGGTCCGTATATTAAGCCACAACCAGGAGTGGAATCAACATACACAACAACTATAACAGAAAGATTTGCACCTTTTTCTGTGGTTTGGACACACTCCTGGTTTTGGTTAAAATGCTGACAAAAATACTTTGCGTAAACCCAGCTCAAGTCTTACTTTCACTTTTCTGCATCTTCAGAATCCTCTCGTAATTTGGGCACCAAAATTATGAGGAAAAAAGTGCACCAAAACTGTACTGTGGGAATAATACTTAAAGTGTGAAACTGAACAAACTAATACCTAATGTAATAAGGACGCAACCTTTTATTTTTATTATCTGTGATGCAGCACAATTCAGGGAGCGCAGCACAGTGCTTTTTAGTGCATAACCTGTGTCATAGCCAAAGCCAGTGTGATGTGTAACCCCAGCCTAAAGGCATGCTATCCAGTAACCAAATAGTCAAATTGACAGTTTCACAAGTTTTAAGTAAAATCGTGTTGACTTCCAGTTTGCTTGATTATTAAGAGTCTCTAGAGAGCTAGGTATTTTGTTGTGTTTTATATTTTTATTCTACTTGTCTGGGTGTCTTTGTATATCAGTCTGTTTTTTTGTTTGCATAGTATTTTACATTCTAACCAGTGATAAAGAAGTTTACATCTTTTGTAGACTAAACATTTTACTGGAGCTTCTTATAGTATGTATATTTTAGATAAAAATCTTTACACAAAAAACTGTTTTATCATTAAAACTTCAAAGCATTCCTGTTTGTAAGATCTATAGCAAGGTCAGGTCAACTAAAATTCAGTTGTTTGAGCTGTCAAACTACTTTTTTTCCTGAAAGGATGACAATATATTTGCAGTCTATAAAATTGCATTAAAGGAAAACTGTCAGCTTGCTTCACCCGCACTAACCAGCATTACCAGCGGGGGACGCTGATCAGTTTGATGCTTACTGTGCCCGGATCTGCCCGGCCGATATCTTCGTTTTTCCCTATATAATAATGAAGTGCTAACTGGCAGAGGCTGGGTAACTGGCACTCTGACATCACCGCCGCTGGCCGCAGCTCTGCCGAGCTCATCAATATTCCTGAGGAATATTGTTGAGCTGGGCGGCGCTGTGGCCGGCGGCAGTAACGTCAGACTGCTAGTTAATGCCGCCTGTGCCAGTTAGCACTTCATTACCATATAGGGAAAACAAAGATATCGGCAGAACGGCCGGGCGGATCCGGGCACAGTAAGCATCAAACTGATCCGCGTCCCCCTCACTGTCAGCCAGTACCACTGGTTAGTGCGGGGGGGGGGGGGGGGGGGGGGTAAGCAGACAGTTTCCTTTAAAGGGAAGTAAAAATTTAATTTATAACTTTCAATAACACCCCCAAAATAAAATAACTACTCATATTGTTTCTCATTACTAAACCTACATGATTTTTCCTGCAATGCAGGATTTTTATTCAAATAGATGTAAGGCTGGGTCCACACTACGTTTTGTCCCATACGGGAGCGCATACGGCAGGGGGGAGCTAAAACCTCGCGCTCCCGTATGTGACCGTATGCGCTCCCGTATGCCATTCATTTCAATGAGCCGACCGGAGTGAAACGTTCGGTCCGGTCGGCTCATTTTTCGCCGTATGCGCTTTTACAACCGGACCTAAAACTGTGGTCAACCACGGTTTTAGGTCCGGTTGTAAAAGCGCATACGGCGCAAAAATGAGCCGACCGGACCGAACGTTTCACTCCGGTCGGCTCATTGAAGTGAATGACATACGGGAGCGCATACGGTCACATACGGGAGCGCAAGGTTTTAGCTCCCCCCTGCCGTATGCGCTCCCGTATGGGACAAAACGTAGTGTGGACCCAGCCTTACCCCTACCTTTTGTTATCAGTAAATTTTGTTTACATGATTTTGTATTTTAGCCAGTGAAAGTGGTTAATCATTTCAGTGTGTTTGTATTCAAGATTAAACAATAATAAAGGATTAACAACTGATTGTAGGAGCATTACACTCTCCACTGGATAGGCAAACAGTTATGCAACAAAATGATTCTTATGGGTAGGACACTCTCTTATTACTTAAAAAATAAAGGACTCTGAAGTATGGCTGTTTTGGGGAGAGTTTCCTCCTGCTTGGTAAAGTTTTTTGAATACAGTATGGGGGAGATTTATCAAAACCTGTGCAGAGAAAAAAGTGAACAGTTGCCCATAGCAACCAATCGGATTGCTTCTTCCATTTTTAGGGACCTCTGAAAAATAAAACAAGCATTCTGGTTGCTATGGGCAACTGGTCAACGTTTCCTCTGCACAGGTTTTGATAAATCTTTCCGTATAGCTTTTGATGAATGCTAGGTCTCCATTAAAGGGGTTCTCCACCATAAGGTGATTTTAGTACATACCTGGCAGACAGTAATGGACATGCTTAGGAAGGATCTGCACTTGTCTTGGGGATAAATTGCTATGTTGTGAGATTACCATAACGCTGTGGCTAGCTTTTTGTGAACTTTTATTTCCTGTTTGACTTTTCTTTTTTTTACTACAAATCCCACAATTCCATTTTCCTCCCTCCCACACATCAGCCATCCCACCCATTGAAACAAAAATGAGCTTCATCCATTCAAAAGACCTGTGGTTTTCAATCAGGGTGCCTATTTCTGTTGCATTAGTTGCAGATTTATCCCTCCACCCATTGAAGCAGACAGGCTCCCTGTCATCAGCTGACTAGTGAGTCAGGTCTCGGCCGCATTGCAAGCTGGGAAAAATCTGAGACAACAGTCATTTTGTATGCTGTTAAAAATAAATATTGGGGTGAAAATCACAGATGAATTGTGAGAAAACCGTCAAACTGGTACAGACACTATATTATGAACTACACTAACTTTACAGCATAGTGAAATAAAAAGAAAATCCTGGAATACCTCTTTAATATCTGTGTAGTGGTTTCTCTTAAATAAAAAAATGAATTAAAAAATTGCACATTCCATAATGGTGGCCATTATTTTGAAGGGAAAAATAACACTGTATGCTGCGCTATTCTTCCCATCAAATATGATAGAATTTGCAACTTGGGCTATGTTCACATCATCGTTGTTGAAATCCATTCTGATATGTCTGTTATTTACACATAACAGAGGTCGCTCATAATGGATGTTAACTGATGTTAACAGAAGTAAAATGGTAAAAGATTTAGTAAAACTTGCCTGTAAAATAACAGACTGTCAACATCCATTTATGTCCGTTAATGTCAGTTATTTTAGAACTGAGTTACTTGCGTCACCTTAGACTTCAATGTTAAATTACCACATATGTGGTTTCATCTTTTCTCTGCTCAAAAATAAAGCAAATGTAACGCAATGGACTATAACAGAGTACAGCAGAGATTAAAAACAGCCCGTTGACATGAAGGGGATTAGTTACCGTCTTTTTTTCATCTCTGTTGCTCATTTCTATAATGGAGATGAACAACGGAGGAGAAACACGCTGATGTGCAACTAGCCTTAGGCTCCTGACAGAGCCACTGAGCCTAAGGCTGGGTTCACATCAGCAACATTGTCTATTAATTTATATAATTCCTCTAATACAGTAACAAACATATTAACTGCAGACCATTTTGAAATGTTTGTTTTATCTGGTATAATCTCTCCTGACAAAGACTCCTGGCATTGTGTTTATCGTTAGTGATGAGCTGCAGGGGCCATATTCGAATTCGCGATATTTTGCGAATATATTGAAGATTATTCATCCTATGTTCACGAAATTCGCATATTCGCTATGTTCATTCACTTTTTTAAATTTGCATAAAATTTGCATGTGAAAAAAAGAATATTCGTTATTACGAATATATAGCACTATATATATTAAATATTTGCGAAATCGCATAGTGCTGATATTCACGATAAAATTTGCATTACAAATATTCGTGCTCAACACTATTCATCATTTATCAGACTGTTATTTGAATCTAATTTACAGTAGATTTGCATATTTATATTATACTTTGGTTATTGACATGCAGATTTGCATATTTATATGATACTTTAGTTTATTGCCATGCAGATTTGTGATTTCATCTCTAGCATATAGGCCATACATCACCTTCCTGGTTGCCTTTGTTGGCACCTTGTCAAATTCTTGTGGGTTAGAGGAATTCATTGTTCTTGTTTGAACTGATAAGAACAAAAAAGGGTTTTCTGCCTGAGACCTTGGAAAGGCAGGGGGTGGAATGTTGACATGGAGCAGCAGGGCTGCACTTTCCCAAGCTTTTCACACTGCATTCTTCTATAGAAGTTAGGTGTACAGATCAGAGCTTTATGTACTGTGCACGAGGAAACCCAAATAATTCAAGTCAGAGGCTATTACGAAAAAGTAATCTTTGAATCTTGGGGATTACCCTGTCTGTTTTACTTGTGATCATTTATCAGGGTATACCATGCATCGATTTATAACAGGCATCCTAATTTTTCCAAGGAAATTTGGGTAAAAAAGGTTTTTACCTAAATATCCTTGTTAAAATGAGGGTGCATGTAGGTGTGTGTACACCCTGATAAACTCTTTCTGGTCCAGCAGAAGCCGCTGCGGTTCAATGATTTAAAGTGGCCGCTTTAAATCGTGTAACTGCAGCGGCTTCTGCAGGGCCAGAGTCCCACCGCCACCACCCAATTCCCTCCACATCCCCGACTTTCATATCTACCTCTCCTGAGGGCTTGCCCCTGCAGGCGCCGGTGGCGTCCTGTGCTGTCGCTGTGTGCTGCGCTCTGACAAGTGTCGTCGCATAGGTGCAGAATTGAAAGGGTTATGATTTTTTAAAGGTAAGGAGAAAAAAAAACGAAAGTGCAAAAAATTGAAAAATGCTCAGTCCTTAAAGGGGTACTCCGCTCCCCAGCATCCAGTACATTGAGCATTGAGTTCCTGAACGCTGAGTGTGGGCTTCCGTGTTCACGCCCTCCCCCTCGTTAAGTCATGTGACGTCACGTCCCCCCCCCCCTCAATGCATGTCTATGGGAGGGGGCGTGACGGCCGTGGAGGTCTAGACAATAACTCCAGTGGGGTCGGTGAGTGTTTTCTGCACTGCCTGTGTGTGCGCGTGCATACACTCTACATCAGTGTTTCCCAACCAGGGTGCCTCCAAGTGTTGCAAAACTACAACACCCAGCATGCTTGGACAGCCGGGCATTCTGGAAGTTGTAGTTTTGCAACATCTGGAGGCACCCTGGTTGGGAAACACTGCTCTACATGATACTGCAGGGATCACCTATACTAGATACTGGCACGCTTTACGGCTGATATCAAGGATGTTGCAAAATCTAGACTAGTCTGTCTGGCTAAAAGACAAGGCGACTCCTAGTGGCAGCTACTTTGAGCTTTAATTTTGGGTGAAAATGATTTTTTTTTTTAACAGTTGTATATTGTGACATGGCATATTTTAATTAGTTGTGCAATATATCAAAAGTTTTCAACATTGACAGTGCCTCTTTAACCCCTTAAGGACCAGGGGTTTTTCTGTTTTTGCACTTTTATGTTTTCCTCCTTACCTTTTAAAAAATCGTAACTCTTTAAATTTTGCACCTAAAAATCCATATGATGGGTTATTTTTTGCGCCACCAATTCTGTTTTGTAACGACATCAGTCATTTTACTCAAAAATCTACGACGAAATGGAAAAAAAAATTGTGCGACAAATTGAAGAAAAAACACAATTTTGTAACTTTTGGGGGCTTCCGTTTCTACGCAGTAAAAATGACACCTTCTCTTTATTCTGTAGGTCTATACGATTAAAATAATACCCTACTTATATAGGTTTGATTTTGTCGTACTTCTGGAAAAAATCATAACTACATGCAGAAAAATGTATACCTTTAAAATTGTGGGGATCAAAAGTTTGGACACCCCAGGTAAAAATGTGTATTAATGTGCATAAAGAAGCCAAGGAAAGATGGAAAAATCTCCAAAAGGCATCAAATTACAGATTAGACATTATTATATGTCAACAAAAGTTAGATTTTATTTCCATCATTTACACTTTCAAAATAACAGAAAACAAAAAATGGCGTCTGCAGAGTTAATATCTTGTACTGCCCCCTTTGGCAAGTATCACAGCTTGTAAACGCTCTTTGTAGCCAGCCAAGAGTCTTTCAATTCTTGTTTGAGGTATCTTTGCCCATCTTTGCAACCCCAAAGCATGATTGATCCACCCCCATGCTTAACAGTTGGACAGAGGTTCTTTTCATTAAATTCTGTTCCCCTTCTTCTCCAAACGTACCTTTGCTCATTCCGGCCAAAAAGTTACATTTTAACCTTATCGGTCCACAGAACTTGTTTCCAAAATGCATCAGGCTTGTCTATATGTTCATTTGCAAAGTTCAAACGCTGATTTTTGTGGTGAGGACGTAGAAGAGGTTTTCTTCTGATGACTCTTCCATGAAGACCATATTTGTACAAGTATCTCTTTATAGTGGAATAGTGTACCACAACTCCAGTGTCTGCCAGATCTTTCTGGAGGGATTGTGCAGTCAAACGTGGGTTTTGAATAGTTTTTCTCACAATCCTGCAAGATCTGTCAGTTTTCTTGGTCTTCCAGATCTTGCTTTAACTTCCACTGTTCCTGATGACTGCCATTTCTTAATTACATTCTGAACAGAGGATATTGACATCTGAAAACGTTTTGCTATCTTCTTATAGCCTTCTCCAGCTTTGTGAGCGTCAACTATTTTCAGTTTCAGATTTCTAGACAACTGCTTAGAAGAACCCATGGTGCTGATTGTTGGGGCAAGGTCAGATGAGTCTGGGCATTTAAAACCTTTGGAATTGACATCACCTGGTCTTCCCAGATGATGATTGAGAACAATCCATGACACTGGCAGGTCTCAGCTTTGCAAAGGGGGCAGTGCATGCCATAAATTCTGCAGGGTGCCCAAACTTTTGCAGACGCCATTTTTTTCTGTTATTTTGAAAGTGTAAATGATGGAAATAAAATCTAACTTTTGTTGACATATTATAAGAATGTTTAATCTGTAATTTGATGCCTTTTGGAGATTTTTCCATCTTTCCTTGGCTTCTTTATGCACATTAATACAAATTTTACCTGGGGTACCCAAACTTTTGATCCCCACTGTATAACTTTTTTTAAATTTTTTTCACTTACAGGGCGGTATGGGGGCTCATTTTTTGCGCCATGATCTGAAGTTTTTAGTGGTACCATTTTTGTATGGACCGGACTTTTTAATTGCTTTTAAATTGCGATTTCATTAACAATATATTTTTATAATTCGGACATTTTTGCATGCGGCGATACCACATATGTTTATTTTTATTTACACTGTTATTTTTTTTATTTATTTTTTTATGGGAAAAGGGGGGTGATTCAAACTTTTATTAGGGAAGGGGTTAAATCATCTTTATTTACTTTTTTTCCACTTTTTTTTTGCAATGTTATAGCTCCCATAGGGGGCTGTAACACTGCACACACTGATCTTTTACATTGATCAATGGTTTCTCATAGGAAGCCATTGATCGATGACTCTGCCGCTTGACTGCTCATGCCTGGATCTCAGGCGCTGAGCAATCATTCGGTGTTCAGACACCAGGAGGCAGGTAAGGGGACCCTCCTTGTGTCCTACAGCTGTTCGTGATGCCGCAATTTCACCGCAGCGGTCCCGAACAGCCCCCTGAGCTAGCCGGGGGTAGTTTAGTTTCACTTTAGACGCGGTGATCAACTTTGAATGCCGTGTCTAAAGGGTTAATAGCGTGCGGCACCGCGAACAGTGCCGCACGCTGTTAGCCACGTGTCCCGACTGTTGTTAGAGGCCGGGCCCGCGTTATAGAAAGGGAAAAGACCCAGGATGCACAGGTACACCCTTGGTCCTTAACAGGTTAAGGACTCAAAACAATCTTCATTTTTGCACTTTCGTTTTTTCCTCCTCATATTCTGAAAATCAGAACACTTTCAATTGTGCACCTACAGACTTGTTTTTTGCGTAATTACATTACTTATTTTATAACATAGTCTGCGGCAGAACAAAAAAAAATATTTGTGGCGTAAAATGAAAAAAAAAACGCCTTTTTGCTTCTTTTTAGAGCTTCTGTTTCTATGCAGTGCACTTTTTGGTAAAAATTACACATTACCTTTATTCTGTAGGTTCATACGGTTACAGGGATACCCAATTTATGTAGGTTTTATTTATTTTACAACATCAAAAAAATTAAGTATATGCACCACAATTAGTATGTTAAAAATTGGCATCTTCTGACCCCTATAACTTTTTTTTTACTTTTCTCCATATGGGGCTATATGAAGGCAATTTTTTTTTTGTGCTGTGGTCTGTAGTTTTGATTGGTACCATTTTTGTTTTGATGGGACTTTTTGATCGCTTTTTATTAATAATTTTATGGTATATGAAGTTACAAAAAATTCACAAATTTGGACTTAGGTATTTTTTTATGTGTATGCCATCGATCGTGCGGTTTAGCTAACCTTATATTTTAATAGTTTGGACATTTACGCACACAGTGGTACCACATATGATAATTTTATTTTATTACATTATTTTATTTTAAAAATAGGAAAAGGGGGGTGATTTACATTTTTATTAGGGGGGCGGGGGGGGGGTTGTTCATATTTATTCTCTTTATATATATTTTTTTACCACATGGAGCAATAGATTGCCGATTGGACAACAAGGAGGCAGGTGAGGACCCTCCCGTCAGCTTACTGATCGGGACATCGCGATTCTGTCCCAATCAGCTCCGCTGAGCTGCCGGAATAGTTTTCCTTTCAGTTTAGACGCTGCAGTCAACTTTGGCGGCATCTAAGTGGTTAATGCCGGACATCGGCCCGATTAGCAGTGCCCGGCATTAGCCCTGGGTCCTGGCTGTCGTAGCAACCAGGACCCATTGGGTTTAACCCATTCTCCGCTCGTGAGAACAGTTTAAACCCTGTTAGCGGGATCAGGGTACCCTGAGTACGCCCTGAGTCCAGAGAAGTGCCATGACGTGCACAGAGGAGTGGCAGAGGCCTAAATTCATCAAGCAGAGGTCGCAGCAGACTAGGGGCGAGTGGCAGCAGGAGTTGCAGCGAGAGGCCTGAGCTCCCGGTATCAGCTAGCGGTCGTGTCTCGACCAGCAACCCATCTGCTGTCATCGATTGGTTAACACGGTCATCCACTTCATCCCAAGTGACATCTGACACCCCCAGTCAACAGTCGGCTGGTTCCTCAGACACACCCCTCAGTTGGCATGGCCGGTAGCAGTCCCTGTCCTCCCATTGCCTCTGTCCTATGCTGTCCCCCCCCCCCCCAACAGAAGTATCTTATGCTGTGGGTTCAGCACCACTATTTAGTAAGGACGATCTAATAGAGGACAGTCAGCAGCTACTGCCCAGCCAAGAACTGGAGGAGACATTCCCCTCTTCCTCCGCTAGGCGAGCAAGTAGTGATGAGGAGAGTGGCGTGGGATTTGGTGTTGCGAGCATTCAGGCTCCTGAAGCAGACACTGTTGAGGAACCTGAGGAGGACATCAGTGATGTGCAGACACAACTCGATGATGATGAAGCTGATTGCACTTGGGAGCCGGGTACAGAAATTGCTTCATCAGGAAAAGAGGGTTGCAGGTTACCTGTGAGGCAGCAGCTGAGTCAGCAAGGTGGTAGCATGGTTGGCAGTCAGCATGGTGGCAGAAGTGGAAAGTCTGGAGCCAAAAGTGCCCAGGGTAGACCACCTGCTTCGCGGCAGCCTATCTTCCTGGGAGGTAGTGGAACAGGGGTTCCTGGAGTCGGTGGCAGTAGCAGTCAATCAGTGCGGACTGTTGATGGGAAAATCAGCTACTCGGCGGTGTGGCAGTTTTTCATCAAGCATCCGGAGGATGTTAACCTGGCCACATGCAAGATGTGTCAGCAGAAGGTGACACATGGCCAGGATCCCAATGTTGGCACCACGGCCCTGCGTCAACATATGCAGCGTCACCATAAAGCGGCCTGGGAGAACCGTGGCGCCGATGTGGTGGTACAGCCTGCTGCATCACCCAGTGGCGTATCATACCCATCTTCTGTCGCTCCAGATGCTCCTGCTCCTCCTACTTTGAGTCAGTCATTCCACCAGCAATCCATAGGTGAAGCCATGTCCAAGAGACAGCAGTAATTGCCCACTCATCCAACCGCGCAGAAGCTGAATGTGCTCTTGTCCAAGTTACTGGTGCTGCAGTCCCTCCCTTTTCAAGTGGTGGACTCTGCACCTTTCAGAGAACTGATGGCTTGTGCCGAGCCGAGGTGGAGAGTCTCAAGCCGTCATTTCTTTGTGAAGAAGGCAGTACCAGCCTTGCACAATTTTGTGGAACAGAAGGTGGGCCAGTCCTTGAGCCTGTCGGTGTGTACCAAAGTGCCGACGTGTGGAGCTGTAAGTCAAGGACAATACATTTCCTTTATGGTCCACTGGGTAAATGTGATTCCTGCACAGCCACAACAGCTACTTGGACAGGTCACTCCGCTTCCACCTCCATGCTCTCAAGCCATTGGTCCTGTGACAGTGTGTGACTCCGCCTCATCATCCTCTATCGTGTCCTCAGCCTCCACTGCATGGACAAGTCTCAGCGCCCCTCCAGCATACCATGTGTGCAGGGCACGGTGGTATCACGCTGTTCTTCACATGGTTTGCCTTGGCAAATGGAGTCACACAGGGGAGAAACTGCTAAGTCATTTATCAAGAAATCAAATCATGGCTTACTCCACGAAAACTGAAAATGGGAACCATGGTGACCGACAACGGGAAGAACATATTGTCTGCGCTGCAACAAGGAAGCCTGAGACATGCACCCCGCATGGTACACATGTTCAATCTGGTTGTCCAGCGGTTCCTGAAGTGTTCCCCCCCCCCCCCATCTTCAAGACATCCTAACAATGGGAAGGAAACTTTGCATGCACTTCAGCCACTCATACAAAGCACACACTCCTTGAGCTGCAGCATCAGAATGGTATCCCCCAACAGTCTGATTTGTGACCTTTCCACATGTTGGAATTCCAACCTCCATATGTTGGACCGACTATACGAACAGAGAAAAGCCATCACCGATTTCTGGATGATCCAGGCAGATAGGGGGACTCCCCTGTGTAACTTGAATGTCAACCAGTGGCAGCTAATACGTGACACCAGCCGTTTGCTCAGGTCCTTTGAGGAAGCCACATTATTAGTTAGTCGCCAGTATTACGGGATGAATGATGTCATTCCACTGCTTCATCTACTCCAACACTTGTTGGAAATAATGGCTGGTCAGGGCACTGGAGACGTGGCTCCTACATCTCATGGCCACATGAGCCCTGTGGGGGCTGAACTGGAGGAGGAGGAGTACAGTTGAGCACAGTTTAGGTTTCGCGAGAAGCAGTTTGGCAGTTTTTCTAGTCCTCTGACAGGAGAGGAGGAGCCGGAGGAGCTAGAGGGTTATGAGGAAGGCGATACAGAGGGCCCAGACACACCGTGGCAGTATGCAGTAGAGATGGAGTCAGAGAGTTCCTGTTACGCCGAGCGCTCCGGGTCCCCGCTCCTCCCCGGAGCGCTCGCTACACTCTCCCCGCTGCAGCGCTCCGGTCAGATCCACTGACCCGGGGCGCTGCGATTCCGCTTCCAGCCGGGATGCGATTCGCGATGCGGGTAGCGCCCGCTCGCGATGCGCACCCCGGCTCCCGTACCTGACTCGCTCTCCCTCGGTCCTGTCCCGGCGCGCGCGGCCCCGCTCCCTAGGGCGCGCGCGCGCCGGGTCTTTGCGATTTAAAGGGCCACTGCGCCGCTGATTGGCGCAGTGATTCCAATTAGTGTCTTCACCTGTGCACTTCCCTATATCACCTCACTTCCCCTGCACTTCCTTGCCGGATCTTGTTGCCATTGTGCCAGTGAAAGCGTTCCTTGTGTGTTCCTAGCCTGTGTTCCAGACCTCCTGCCGTTGCCCCTGACTACGATCCTTGCTGCCTGCCCCGACCTTCTGCTACGTCCGACCTTGCTTCTGTCTACTCCCTTGTACCGCGCCTATCTTCAGCAGCCAGAGAGGTTGAGCCGTTGCTAGTGGATACGACCTGGTCACTACCGCCGCAGCAAGACCATCCCGCTTTGCGGCGGGCTCTGGTGAAAACCAGTAGTGGCTTAGAACCGATCCACTAGCACGGTCCACGCCAATCCCTCTCTGGCACAGAGGATCCACTACCTGCCAGCCGGCATCGTGACAGTTCCTCTAAGTACCTTGCACAAATGGCACGATGCATGCTCAATTGCTTGTGTAGTGACCGCCAAATTGTCACCATTTGGCAGCGTGATGACTTCTGGCTCTCCACCTTATTGGACCCTTGCTACCGGCACAAAATGGGGGCCTTTTTTTACACCCACTGAGAGGGAGGACAAACTGACCCACTACAGAGACATCTTACGTAGTCAGTTGGCTGATGCCTATCTGCGCCATCGTCTATCCTCTTGCAGGTCTGACTCGGGGGGGCCCTCTGCACTCACCTTCCACTACCATTGCTGCTGGGGAGGGCTGGAGTGGCAAGAGCAGTACCAGCTCCATCAGTAGCAGCCTGAGTCTACAGTCACTGATGAATAGTGTTCTTCACCCGCATAGTGAAGCAACTCTTCATCATCAGGTAGACTTGGAGCAGGACTTGAACCAGCAGGTGGTGGCATACCTTGACATGACCATGCCAACACACTTTGAAGATCTGCTGGACATCTGGGCAGTCAAACTTGATTTGTGTCCGCAACTAGCAGTTTGCCCTGGAAAAGCTGTCCTGCCCGGCCAGTAGTGTGTCCTCAGAGCAGGTGTTTTGTGTGGCGGGGGCCATAGTAACCCCAAGGAGAACTCGTCTGTCCACGAAAATTGTGGAGAGACTGACCTATGTGAAGATGAATTGGGCATGGATCAGCCAGAATTTCCACCCATCAATGCCTGATGCATCAGAAGTGATTGACCATGGTGCCACGCCAACACTTCACAAATATGGATAGTGCTTAACATAGTTAAGGCACTGCTCCCCAGTTACAGACATTTTTTTTGTTTGTCCCTGCCTATTGCCCATTTTTTTTTTACTATATTAAAAATGGCTTTTTGTCTGACTGGTAGTGTGCTCACTACCAGGCGGGTTTCCCCAGCAGGCACGACATCACTGATGCCTGCTGGGGGCCGACTTCCACCATTATTTCATATACACAGGGTGCCTCCAGCTGTTTCACCACTACAACTCCCAGCTTGCCCTGACATCTATTGGCTGTCAGGGCATGCTGGGAGTTGTAGTGGTGAAACAGCTGGAGGCACCCTGTGTGGAAAACAATAAGTTAGGGCCATGGCTGCGGCACTACCTCCTCCGCTCCGCCCCCCCCCCCCCTGTTGAAAACCATGAACCCCGCTCCGCTCTCCCCCAACCCCGCTCTCCCCAAGACATACCCAAGTGCAGAGTGTACCCGGCGTGCAGGAGACATCCCCGGCGTGCAGCAGACATAATAGTGTAGAAGACCTACCCAGTGCGTGAGGCTGCGGAGCCGATGCGCTCTCAGCGCTCGCTCCCGCCTGTCTGATTGACAGGCAGGGAGCGAGCGTAGGCTGAATTAATTCGGACCGATTGCCCGGCCAGTGTATTGGGACCGAATTCATGTGTGACGTCACGCCAGCCTGCAGCCGGCCACTAGGAGGGAGACCCCTAGTGGCCGGTTTTTAAAATTAAAATTAACTATTTTAATGAAAAAAAAATAATGGATGTATATTAGAGATATGTTGTAGTAGTTAAGTACTACAACATATCAAAAAAAAAAAAGTTTGGTGACAGTGCCCATTTAACTTTTAATAATATTCTTAGGATAAAATATATGTACCCAAATTTTTTTTGAAATCAAACAAAAGGAAAGGTGTGCAAAAAACGCCATGTGCCACCTACACCACCAAGTATTGTTGTGATGCAAATACCTCTAAAAGGGGGAAGGGAACAGGGTATATTCCATTGTAACTGTGGGGGTAAAATTTTCCCCTGTAAGGCCCTACTCTTGCATTATTAATTCCCTTCTTGGCAAGTGTTACTCGCAAACACTGCCATTTCACAGGGTTTTTAGGTGGAAATAGGGAGAGTTTCTTGTGTGAGGCCACCCTTTTTAGGGTGAGTAACACTTGCCAAGAAGGGAATTAATAGGGCAAGAGTAGGGCCTTACAGGGGAAGTTTTTACCCCCACCGGTTACAATGGACCATACTTTGTTCCCTTCCACCTTTTATAGGTCTTTGCTTCACATCAATACTTGGTGGTGTAGGTGGCACATGGTGTTTTTTGGACACCTTTCCTTTTGTTTGATTTAAAAAAAAAATTTAGTTTTACGTCATGCGTATCCTCAATACTTACTTGTGCACACTAACACTTTTACAAAAGAGGCTGTTTTCTTCTGCCTACCTACCTCATCTACAATTCTGATCCTGCCATCTGCCTGATGCCACACATCTGTTGCAAAGTTTTCCTTTTTCACCCACCTTCGTCACCTGGTACTGGTATTGCCACCCACCGCTCCACTCTGTCACTGGGTCACTTTCAGGACTCCTGATGCTGCTGCTGCCACCTCCAGGCCTTCTCATTCTGACACCATATGTTTTCCTCATGCTGATGCCAGCTTCAGGCTGTCTCATTCTGCCACCATATGTCCTCCTCATGCTCTTGCCAGCTCCTAGCTGTCTCATACTGCCACCATATGTTCTCCTCATGTTGCTGCCACCTCCAGGCTGTGTCATTCAGCCACTGCTTGTTCTCCTCATGCTGCCACAGACTCCAGGCGGTGTCATTCAGCCACTATAGGCTGCCGCCAACTCCAGGCTGTGTCATTCAGCCACTATATGGTCTCCTCATGCTTCCGCCACCTACAGGCTGTGTCATTTAGCCACTCTATGGTCTCCTCATGCTGCCGCCACCTCCACGCTGTGTCATTCAGGCACTATATGGTCTCCTCATGCTGCCGCCACCTCCACGTTGTATCATTCAGGCACTATATGATCTCATGCTTCCGCCACCTCCAGGCTCTGTCATTCAGCCACTATATGTTCTCATCATGTTGCGGCAAACTCCATGCTGTGTCATTCAGGCACTATATGCTTCCGCCAACTCCAGGTTGTGTCATTCAGCCACTACATGTTCTCCTCATGCTGCCGCCACCTCCATGCTGTGTCATTCAGCCACTATATGGTCTCCTTATGCTGCTGCTACCTCCACGCTCTGTCATTCAGCCACTATATGGTCTCCTCATACTTCCGTCACCTCCAGGCTGTGTCATTTAGCCACTATATGTTCTCCTCATGCTGCCTCAAACTCCAGGTTTTTGTCATTCAGCCACTATATGCTGCCACAAACTCCAGGCTGTGTCATTCAGCCACTATGTGGTCTCCTCATGCTGCCGCCAACTCCACACTGTGTTATTCAGCCACTATATGTTCCCCTCATGCTGCCCCACCTTGACGCTGTGTCATCCAGCCACTATATGGTCTCCCCATCCAGCCCCACCAGCACGCTGTGTTATTCAGCCACTATATGTTCTCCTCATGCTGCCCCACCTTGACGCTGTGTCATCCAGCCACTATATGGTCTCCTCATCCTGCCCCACCAGCACGCTGTGTCATTCAGCCGCTATATGGTCTCCTCATGCTGCCGCAAACTCCATGCTGTGTCATTCAGCCTCTATATGCTGCCGCCAACTCCAGGCTGTGCCATTCAGCCACAATGTAGTCTCCTCATGCTGCCCCACCTCCACGCTGTATCATTCAGCCACTATATGGTCTCCTCATGCTTCCACCTCCACATTGTGTCATTCAGCCACTATATGTTCTCCTCATGCTGCCTCAAATTCCATGCTGTGTCATTCAGCCACTATAGGTTGCTGCCAGCTCCAGGCTGTGTCATTCAGCCACTATGTGGTCTCCTCATGCTGCCCCACCTCCACGCTGTATCATTCAGCCACTATATGGTCTCTTCATGCTGCTGCCACCTCCACATTGTGTCATTCAGCCACTATATGGTCTCCTCATGCTGCCACCACCTACTTGCTGTGTCATTCAGCCACATTATGGTCTCCTCATGCTTCCGCCACCTCCAGGCTGTGTTATTCAGCCACTATATGTTCTCCTCATGGTGCCACCAACTCCAGGCTGTGTCATTCCGCCACTATGTGGTCTCCACATGCTGCCGCCACCTCCACACTGTGATATTCAGCCACTATATGGTCTCCTCATACTGATGCCACCTCCAGGCTCCGTCATTGTGCCACTCTGCGACAGTGATTCTAATAGCGACGCCTCTGATCTGCATGTCATACGGAATAACAGTAATATTTGACTAATCCAGCACACACCCTCTGCGTGTTACAGCAAGGTAAAGTGTTCTATACCCCTATTGAGTCTCACTGTAGGACAGAAATAGCTGTTTTTAATAGCGATTCACCTAAACAATTTTTTTGAGAAAATTTGGAGAATCAGCCAAATCGAATTTTTCTAAAATTCGCTCATCTCTAATAACATCTGTTACTGTAATGCCAGCTGTTGTATGCCATAATACATCCCTAAGCCACACAGATCATTTGGAGGGTGGGAGATTCCCATGCATGAGAAGAGCCTTGGTTTGTCCCGTGTAACAAACAGGCAGTGTTTCAGTGCTCTCTGCTGGAGAAGCTATGAGGTAGTACTACAAGGTCTCTAGCAACTGCCAAAAGCACAGGTGTAACTCATGCTGGCTTGTCCTCAGAAGGGTATTATGCATGTTTTTTTTAAACTTAAGTTTAAAAAGTGGCAGTCTTTTACACTACTTCTTAGTTTTTGTAACACTAAGGTATTTTTCACACATCGTTTTGTTGATTGAAAAAAGCTTGAAAAAGCTTCTTTCATTTTTAAAGAGGTCTGTGAAAATGACAATCTGGTTGCTATGGACAACTGGGCATCTTTTCCTTTTTGATCAATTTTTGTACTACTTATTTCAAACAAATGTTTTTTTTTTTTTTGTTACATTCTCTTCTGCTGCTCTTTTCCTTTTATATGTCATATGAAAAAATGATTTTAATGAGAACTAACATACAAAAAAACATCATACATTTTAAAGCAGGAATAAGACATATGGAGGTCTATGGGAGAGAAACACCATACTGGGTAAAAAAAAATCAACACACCTTGTTTTGAAAAGCTTAAACATGCGCCCCAAGTGAGTAAAAATGGCACAAATTCAAAAAGCATTGTAGTATATCCGTATTTCTCTATTGATGTCCAGCCAAAATCTGTAAAACCACCCTAAAACACAATAAAACTATTGTTAAACTGCAGGCTGCAGTGCCACATCACTTGACGTTTGCAGTATGTGTATTTTAAAGTCTAAGAACATTTTATTGTTGTTTAGGATATGTTCACATATATGTAATCTGATACAGATTCTCTGCAGCGGAAAACATAATCCATTTGCAGATTTTCCTGTTGCAAGAAACCTGTAGTTGATTATTTACATGTGAACATACCTGAAATGTAACTTTAATGTTTGGTATATGCTCATGATTACTTCACCCCTTTTTTTTTTTTGTCTTCTAAAAGCAAGTTGACCGAATTTAAAAGTTTTGTATTTATATTATACACGAGCAGACAGGGGGAGAATAATCGTTGACGCATGTTTACTGTGCCATTGCATGTTCTGTGAACTGTGTGGCCAAACCAGATGAATTATAGCTGGATCGGATAGTCTGGCAATTATCATCTTTTTTATCTTCTTTTAAAAAAAAATAGTCAGGGAGGGGGTGATAAAAGAAAAAGAACCCGCTCTTACCCTTCTTGCTCCTGCGCCACTGCTGCTATCACAGAGTTTGGGGTTGTGATGTCACATGCTTGCTCAGCCAATCAGCAGCTGAGACAGGACATCGCTGAGGCCACAGATGACCACACTTTTCACCTTTTGCCTTCTCGCCTTCTAAAGCCCATAACATTTATATCTTTATTATATACATGGCTGTTTGGGGCTTATATCTTGTGGAACAAGTTGTCCTGATGTTAACATTATTCTATGGGTCCAAAAATTTCATTTTAGCTTACACTGCTGTGATTGCAAATTGGGGGGAAAAGTATTTAGTCAGCCACCAATTGTGCAAGTTCTCCCACTTAAAAGATGAGAGAGGCCTGTAATTTTCATCATAGGTATACCTCAACTATGAGAAACATAATGAGAAAAAAAAATCCATAAAATCATTGTCTGATTTTTAGCCCCTTAAAGGGGTAGTCCAGTGGTGAAAAACTTATCCCCTATCCTAAGGATAAGGGAAAAGTTTGAGATCGCGGGGGGTCTGACCGCTGGGGCCCTCTGCGATCTCTCTGTACGGGGGCCTGGCTCTCCGGCCAGATAGCAGGTGTCGACCCCCACACGAAGCGGCGGCCGACACGCCCCCTCAATACATCTCAATGGCAGAGCCGGAGATTGCCGAAGGCAGCGCTTCGGCTCTGCCATAGAGTTGTATTGAGGGGGCGTGTCGGCCGCCGCTTCGTGCGGAGGTCGACACGCCCCCTTCCCGCGGGCTGGCGGGGCTCCGTACAGGAGATCGCGGGGGGCCCCAGCGGTCGGACCCCCCGCGATCTGCAACTTATCCCCTATCCTTAGGATAGGGGATAAGTTGTTCACCACTGAGTCACCACTGGACTACTCCTTTAAGGACTCAGCCCATTTGGGCCTTAAAGGGGTACTCCGGCCCTGAAACATCTTATCCTCTATCCAAAGGATGGGGGATAAGATGTCTCACTGTGGGGGTCCCGCGTGGGATTCCATTAACCCCTCAGATGCCGGGATAAATACAAATCACGGCATCTGCACCATTGCGGTACTTTGAATGGATGATCGGATCGCCCGCAGCGCTGCCGCGGCGATCCAATCATCCAGCATGGCGGCCGGAGGTCCCCTCACCTTGCTCCGGTCATCTCCCGGGGTCTTCTGCTCTGCTCTGGTCTGAGATCGGGCAGACCAGAGCAGAAGATGAACGATAACACTGATCAGTTCTATGTCCTATACATAGCACTGAACAGTATTAGCAATCGAATGATTGCTATAAATAGTCCCCTATGGGGCTATTAAAGTGTAAAAATAAAATTAAAAAATGTAAAAAATAAAAGTAAAAATAATTTGAAAAACCCCTTCCCCCAATAAAAACGTAAATTGTCCCATTTTCCCTATTTCACCCCCAAAGTGTAAAAAAAATATTTCATATACATATTTGGTATCGCCGCGTGTGTTAATACCCGAACCATTAAAATAAAATGTTAATGATACCATACAGTGAACGGCGTGAATGTAAAAAAAAAAAAAAAGTCCAAAATAGCTGCTTTTTATAAAACTTTATTCCCCCAAAAATTAATTTAAAAAAAGTATTAAAGGGTACTTCTCATCAAATAAACTTTTGATATATTTTAGATTAATGAATGTTGAATAACTTTCCAACAGCATGTTAATGAAAAATATGCTTCTTTCTATTGTATTTTTCCCGATCAGTCCTGTCAGCAAGCATTTCTGACTCATGCTGGAGTCCTAAACACTCAGAGCTGCCAGCCTGCTTTGTTCACAGCCAAACAGGCTGGCAGCTCTGAGTGTTCTCCTTTGTGAACAAAGCAGACTAGCAGCTCGTAGTGTTTAGGACTCCAGCATGAGTCTGAAATGCTTGCTGCCAGGACTAGTAGGGAGACCCCTAGTGGTCATTTCTTCAAAGTGGAAAATTTAATTGAAAGAAGCATATTTTTTAATAACATGCAATTGTAAAGTTATTCTGCATACATGAATCTATAATATATCAAAAGTTTTTTTGATGAGAGGTACCCTTTAAAAGTTTTATATAACCAAATATGGTAACAATAAAAAGTAAAGATCACGGCACAAAGAATGAGCCCTCATACCGTCGCTTATACGGAAAAATGATAAGTAATAGCTCTTCAAAATAGGGGGATTTTAAACGTACTAATTTGGTTAAACAGTTTGCAATTTTTTTTAAGCGCAACAGTAATAGAAAAGTATATTTTGATGGGTATCATTTTAATCGTATTGACCCAAAGAATACAGAACACCTGTCATTTTTACCGTAAATTGTACGGCGTGAAAACGAAACCTTCCAAAATTTGCAAAATTGCGGTTTTCTTTTTAATTTCCCCACACAAATTGTATTTTTTTTGGTTGCGCCATACATTTTATGGTAAAGTGAGTGATGGCATTACAACGGACAACTGGTCACGCAGAAAACAAGCCCTCATACTAGTCTGTGGATGAAAATATAAAAGAGTTGTGATTTTTTTGAAGGCGAGGAGGAAAAAACGAAAATGTAAAAATAAAATTGTCTGAGTCCTTAAGGCCCAAATGGGCTTCGTCCTTAAGGGGTTAAGGACTCATAATAAAAAAAATTACTTTTACGTTTTAGTTTTTTTCCTCCTCGCCTTCAAAAAGTCATAACTCTTTTATGTTTTCATCCACAGACTAGTATGAGGGCGTTATTTTTTGTGCAACCAGTTGTCCGTTGTAATGCTATGACCCACTTTACCATAAAATGTATGGCGCAACCAAAAAAATACTATTTGTGTGGGGAAATTAAGAAGAAGACTGCAATATTGCAAGGTTTCGTTTTCACGCCATACAATTTAAGGTAAAAATGACATGTGTTCTTTATTCTTTGGGTCACTACGATTAAAATGATACCCATGATAACATACTTTTCTATTACTGTTGCGCTTAAAAAAAAATTGCAAAAACTGTTTAACCAAATTAGTACGTTTAAAATCCCCCTAGTTTGAAGACCTATAACTTTTCCATTTTACGTATAAGCGGCGATATGAGGGCTCATTTTTTGCACCGTGATCTGTACTTTTTATTGATACCATATTTGCTTATATAAAACTTTTAATACATTTTTTATACATTTTTTTGGGAATAAAATGTTATAAAAAAAAAAGCTGTTGTTTTGGACTTTTTTACGTTCACGCTGTTCACGTACGGTATCATTAACATTTTATTTTAATAGTTGGGATATTTATGCATGCAGCGATGCCAAATATGTATAAAAAATATTATTTTTACACTTTTTGGGGGTGAAATAGGGAAAATGGGACAATTAGTTTTTCTTGGGGAGGGTTTTTTTTTCAAATTTTTTTATTCTTTTTTTTTATTTTATTTTTACACTTTAATAGTCCCCATAGGGGACTATTTATAGCAATCATTCGATTGCTAATACTGTTCAGTGCTATGCATAGGACATAGCACTGATCAGTATTATCGGTCATCTTCTGCTCTGGTCTGCTCAATCACAGACCAGAGCAGAAGACCCGTGGAAGGCAGCGGAGGCAGGTGAGGGGACCTCCGGCTGCCATGCTGTATGATCGGATCACCGCGGCAGCGCTGCGGGCGATCCGATCATCCATTTTAATGTCTGCAATGCTGCAGATGCCGTGATCTGTATTGATCATGGCATCTGAGGGGTTAATGGTGGACATCCGCGCGATCACGGATTTACGCCGTTACTGGCGGGTCCCTGGCTGCTCGTAGTTATGTATAGGACGTAAATGTACATCCTGGGGTGTTAAGTACCAGCTCACCAGGATGTACATTTACGTCCGGCGTCGTTAAGGGGTTAAATAATTTTTTTGCAAATGATTGTGGAAAATAAGTATTTGGTCACCTACAAACAAGCAAGATTTCTGGCTCTCAAAAACCTGTAACTTCTTCTTTAAGAGTCTCCTCTGTCCTCTACTCATTACCTGTACTAATGGTACCTGTTTGAACTTGTTATCAGTATAAAAGACACCTGTCCACAACCTCAGACAGTCACACTCTAAACTCCCCTATGGCCAAGACCAAAGAGCTGTCGAAGGACACCAGAAACAAAATTGTAGACCTGCACCAGGCTGGGAAGACTGAATCTGCAATAGGCAAGCAGCTTGGTGTGAAGAAATCAACTGTGGGAGCAATTCTTAGAAAATGGAAGACATACAAGACCACTGATAATCTCCCTCGATCTGGAGCTCCACAAAAGATCTCACCCCGTGGTATCAAAATGATCACAAGAACGGTAAGCAAAAATCCCAGAACCACACAGGAGAGGACTAGGCAGGAAAAAAGAGTGCAGAGCTTCCCATAGAGTAGTATTGCGACAAAAGGAGTGGTAAACGTCATGTCTCATTAAAGAAACTGCTCACCTTTTGGTTGTTGTGTTTCCCAAGACACAACAACTTATAGTAGCATAATGGAATATCCGTGGTAGTGGTGCTACCTCCCAGTTATCGGTACTGCGTGTTCCCCGGACTGATGAATACAAATCAGTGACTGGAGGGTAGAAGAACAATGCCGGATAACAGGCGCGATCCACTGGAACAGACTTGCTTCAGACAGGTTGATGATAAAAGTTGATTTATTAACCAAAGATGCACAAATGTGTTTCAAGATATAGCAACCTCTTTATCAATGTGAGTATGGCGTGACAAGAGACTGACATGTTACAAATTTAAAATACAGGAAACGGCGCCAACTCTTGATGACGTCAGTGGGACGGGAACACTGACGTGTTGTGGTAAAAACTTTTTATAAATAAAAACACAATAAAAGACAGTGAAAAAGATTTGCAATAAACATACACATATAAGAAATGTGTCATCATAAAATCATCCCATGTCTGAGAGCTGAGAGGTGTGGCTTATTTCTCTCATGCAGACCTCCGAGAGGGGGAGATGAGGGGGCATGGCTTCTTTCTCTCATGCAGACCTGCATTCTCCGGGAGGGGGAGATGAGGGGGCGTGGCTTCTTTCTCTCATCCAGACCTGCGTCCTTCGGGAGGGGGAGATGAGGGTGCGTGGCTTCTTTCTCTCATGCAGACATGCGTCCTCCGGGAGGGGGAAATGAGGGTGCGTGGCTTCTTTCTCTCATGCAGACCTGCATCCTCCGGGAGGGGGAAATGATGGGGCGTGGCTTCTTTCTCTCATGCAGACCTGCGTCCTCTGGGAGGGGGAGATGAGGGGGCGTGTCTTATTTCTCTCATCCAGACCAGCGTCCTCCGGGCTCTGAAAGACAAAAAATAAGCCCTGACGCATTGCCCACAGCCTAATGCTAACATGGCCGACGCTGTGGACGACTGTAAGAGATCCAACACAGAACTTCCTGGCCCACAAACAGGTAAGAAAAAATCACATGCTAAACAAACATATAATACATGTCAATTGCAAAAAACATGAACATTAAAAGAAGATGCAATATAGCCAAAAATCTTAACCACTGGGAGTACCCCTTTAACAGCTGCTGTCAGCTGCAAATAGCAGCCGACACTTGTCATGTATGGAGCAGGCTCAGCTCCTGAGTCTCTGGCCTACTTCTTCACCTGAATCAACTGTATGTGATTGGTCAGGAAGAGGTTAAAACAAGTTAACAAAGAAAATAAGTATTTTTTAAAAATATAGTCATGCAGGAACATATACTGTGTATGTGTGTGTATATATATATATATATATATATATATATATATATATATATCCCAGATTCTGTTGTCTTTTAGTGGAACTGGAAACATATAGGTATAAATCATGGGAAGGGCAATGTTGCAACAATGTCAGATTGCTATTATACCACACGCCTTTTTAAATGACTTATTGCTTGGCTTTGTAAAAGTGTGTTTATTTTACAGTGGTTTACCAAAAGTATGAAAGTGGTTACAAATATGTAGACTGCTAATGATAGGAGGTGCCACTACATTGTGAAATCCATTCACAAATATTACACACAGGCATTTGGATCACTAGTAAAATGTTATTGGGAAAAGAGCCTCTTCAATCACTAATCAATAGGTTTTATTTTTTCTTACAAAGATAAATACATTTATAATTGTAAACAGGGCAAAACAAAGCAGACACATAAGGGGATAATAAGTATATATCTCACAAACAGTACATTTTCAGAATGAACATTGGAAATATTTTTACTTTTTTTTTTTTATATATATGTGTCTTCATGGCAAAACCCATTTAACAGATCTATTACTATTATGAAGAATCTGACTAATTCTTTACCTGTAATAAGTCTGTTGGGTCTCCATCAGTGGTTCCAGTGTTTTTGACAGCATGAACAGTGCTGCAGTCTACACTATTCTATCATTAAAACAGTGAACCCTGTGGAAAACAGACACAGTGGTAATGTAAACAGAGCATAACACGCATCTGTCTAGTTTTTAAGTATGGATGACACTGTGCGCACCCAAGCGCACAGCGTCATTCGGCCATTCACTTGGGCTTGCATGTTCCGTGTCTCAGCCGCCGGGAGCGGTTCTCTCCCCTGTCAGATGACGCAGCTTCCTGTGGCTTAGCCTGATGAAGGACGGATCAGTTCCAGCGGTGGTAGATGTAGGTGCATGACATGCCACGTGCCATGTTAATTTGTCGTTATCATTTGATAGGTGATAGCCATGATCTGTGTATTCCATCCATAAATAGCTCTTAGACTTCCCCCACCTCACTACTCCTAGAAAAGGGAAAATGCGTTGGAGTGTGAGGTGGGGGAACACCTTGGTGGCAGCAGCTCTTCATTGCTAGTTTGTCTTATAGTTAACATCAGTGTTTGTGATGCAGTTATTTATTTAGTCATTTGTACTTGCCTTACTTCACCTATGGTGCACATGTCCCATAGTTCTTAGGTTAAGGCAATTTGTCTGCACTTGGGTGACCATACCCTTGTGCATATATTTTGTGTTTGCCTATATATTATTTACAATTGTACAAGGTCCTTTTTTGGTATTGTATATTCTTTCCAGCAAGTTTTGCACATTAAAAAAAATGTTTTACATGCTCTCCTACATTATGTATCTATTTGATATTCCCTCACCAGTTTGTCTTTAATACATCTGATGTGTATGTGTTTTTAGGGGGGTTTCCAATAATGTTGTATTTATTTGGTACATTCAATACAATTTAAGTACTTAATAGTATCATGACTATTGTTTTTCATATTCATTAGCAATGTTTGTAGGTGATTTAGCTTTGTGCTTTGTCTGAAAGACAAACAATACAAGTCTATGGAAAAGTGAGGCTGGAGCTCACCCTCCAGCTCTGGGAAAAATGCCTGCAGAGCAGAAATCTGCTGAAAAATATAATATACAAGTTATATAATGGCCAGGAATAGTGCTGCTTCTAATGTACACACACAGAGCAGATTATCCTAAAAAGTCCCCTGAAATGACGATGGTAGTTACAGTGACTTCAGAGCGAGCCCCCGACTGCAGCCAGGTAGCTCTGTGTGTCAGCTCCTAGCGGCAGATTTCTACAGCGGGAAATCCGCTACTATTAACACACACACAGAGCTACCCGGCCACATCTGTGAGCTCACCCTGCAGTCCCTCTGTGACTGCCATCAGTGCATGCGCAGTGGGAAATACTCTGTGTATGTCCCCCAGTGTAACCCTTGTTTTGCTTTGTATGAAATCATTGTCATGGTTGTGAAAAAGCATGGAGTTGCTGGATTTTTTCTTTTTTTTTTTTTGCTGAATTTATGTTATTATCTAATGACATAAAAGAATTAACAGTTCATGACTTTTGCTTCTTTAAATGCCAGTTACAAAAAAATATTGTAATTTAGATCTTAAATGGCATGGATAAGGCAGGGCTACTATTCCATAGAGGCAGTACTATATAAGCCATATGGAATAGTTACCTGGAATAGTTACCCTTCCTTATCCTTATCAAATGTCAGAATTTAGGACTGATTTCAAAATATTTTGGCATTAATAAGCATCTTTAGTCAATTGATTTCTTAAAGAGTACCTGTCACCAATCTAAACTTTTAATATATTGTTCCTTATGTTATTATAAGCCACTTTGCTATTTATTTGCTGTTAAAATTCTCACCCTTTATATATTTTTAATGTGATTGAAAAAACGGCCACTAGGTGGCTCTGTTCTGTTCTGTCAAACAGTTAGTTTGGTCTCCACTTAGACTTGCAGAAGTCCAAACTCAGGAAGTGCGTATGGGGCATGGCGAGGCACATCTCTCACAGGCTTGGACCCACTTTCTCTTGCCAGGAGCTCACACAATGTGAGCAAAGAGAAAGGTATGATACACAGCTTTTTAAAGCTCGGAATTGTTTTTTTACGGGCAGGAGGGGTGTTAGGAGTAGTTAGGGAATATAATCGGAGTTAGCTTAGAAACTATGGTTTGATGACAGGTACTCTTTGTTGCTATAATGTATGATAACTTGAAGAACAAATTTTATTTTGCACAGTTAGGGTCTATTCACACGTACAGTATTCTGTGCAGATTTGATGCACAGATTTGATGCATAGGATTTTCTGCTGCAGATTTCAATGTAAACTGAACACAGCTTGAAATCCTGCGCATCAAATCTGTGCAGAATACTGTACGTGTGAATAGACCCTTAGACATGCAGACAAATCAATTAGGCTGTATGTTTGCATACTACATACAATAAAAGACAAACCTGATTTCACAATTTGAAAATAGAAAACCTCAATATGTTATAGTTCTTTGTAGTTACAATACTGTTCTGTTCACATTTAGTTTTCCCCAGTATTTTGAAGGAATATTTTAGCAACCTGTCAAAAAATTTAGGCTGATGTGTACCCAGGAACTGGCAGCTGGCACATTGAGTTTAACCCCTTAAGGACATTCGCTGTAAATGTACGGCACTGCTAAAAGCATCTTAGGGCACAGCGAAGGGCATGCTGGGAGTCGTAGTTATACAACAGCTGGAGGCACACCACTACAACTCCCAGTATGCCCTTTGGCTGTCTGTGCATACTGGGAGTTGTAGTTTTGCAACAGCTAGTGGCACACTTTTTGATGTCCATGCATACTTGGAATAGTTATGCAACAGCTGGAGGCACACAACTGGAGGCACATAACTACTACTCCCAGCATGCCCTTCGGCTGTGCGTGCATGCTTGGAGTTGTAGTTATGCAACAGCGAGTGGCACTTTTTTCCATTAGCTGTTGCATAACTACAGCTCCCAGCATGCATGGACAGCTAAAGGGCATACTGGGAGTTATACAGTGCCTTGCAAAAGTATTCACCCCCTTGACTTTTTTTCATATTTTGGTACTGTTACACTTTGCGCTCCAGCCGTGAGCGCAGTGTCCCTGTGTCCCTGTCTGCCGGCGGGGCTGGGATTCGTATCCCGGGACATGCCCGCATGCGAATCCCAGCCCGTCACTCACCATGCTCCGCTGCTGCCGCCTCCTCTGTGTCTCTGCTCCGGCGCGCGCGTCCCCGTCTCCTAGGGCGCGCGCGAGAGCTCTGAGCTTTAAGGGGCATAGTTGGTTGTTGCACCTCACACTACATTATAAAGTCCCTGCACCTCCCACACTTCCCTGCCGGTTCTTCAGTGCCCCTAGCCTGAGATTAAGCATTCCATATTGCCTGTTCGTCTTACCCGTGTATCCAGACCTTTCCGCTACATTATTTGACTTCGCACCTCTGCCGCCTGCCTTGACCTTCTGCTACGTTTGACTATTCTGCTGCCTTATCATTCGGTACCTCGCCTTGCCCAGCTACCTGTGTGGTCGAGCCGTGTTGGGGGTAGCGACCTGGGTGTTGGGGGTAGCAACCGGGACCCACGGGATTTAACCCGTTCTCCGCTCGTGAGAACGGTTTAAATCCAGTTAGCGGGACTCAGGACGTACAGATACGCCCCGAGTCCTTAAGGATTTGGGAACGGGGGCGTACCTGTACGCCCTGCGTCCTTAAGTGGTAAAGGTCAAAATGGGCTGCGTCCTTAGGGGTTAATGGCCCGAACGGCAATATTCAGCCGTTAAAGATTTATTGGCACCACAAAAGATACAATCAGTCAATAAATTAACTTTTTAGTCAGCTGATTACTGGCCAATTATCATGAATAAGTGTTCCTTGGAATACTTATTTGCCCGATATTTGGCAGGTATAAAAGGGACTTTAGTCAGCTAGTGACTTATCATAGGGGATCCCAGCAGAGGGACAATTTATATTTGGAAAACTTAGCTCTGCCTCTGCTTCAGGCATATAGCCCTGGTGAATATTTAGAAGGCACCATATATTTATATGCAGTCATGGCCGTAAATGTTGGCACCCCTGAAATTTTTCAAGAAAATGAAGTATTTCTCACAGAAAAGGATTGCAGTAACACATGTTTTGCTAGACACATGTTTATTCCCTTTGTGTGTATTGGAACTAAACCAAAAAAAGGGAGGAAAAAAGGAAATTGGACATAATGTCACACCAAACTCCAAAAATGGGCTGGACAAAATTATTGGAACCCTTTCAAAATTGTGGAAAAATAAGATTGTTTCAAGCATGTGATGCTCCTTTAAACTCACCTGGGGCAAGTAACAGGTGTGGGCAATATAAAAATCCCACCTGAAAGCAGATAAAAAGGAGAGAAGGTCACTTAGTCTTTGCATTGTGTGTCTGTGTGTGCCACACTAAGCATGGACAACATAAAAGAGGAGAAGAAAACTGTCTGAGGACTTGAGAACCAAAATTGTGGAAAAATATCAACAATCTCAAGATTACAAGTCCATCTCCAGAGGTCTAGATTTGCCTTTGTGCACATTGCGCAACATTATCAAGAAGTTTGCAACCCATGGCACTGTAGCTAATCTCCCTGGATGTGGACAAAAGAGAAAAATTGATGAAAGGTGTCAACGCAGGATAGTCCGGATGGTGGATAAGCAGCCCCAAACAAGTTCCAAAGATATTCAAGCTGTCCTGCAGGCTCAGAGAGCATCAGTGTCAGAGCGAACTATATGTTGACATTTAAATTAAATGAAACGCTATGGCAGGAGACCCAGGAGGACCCCACTGCTGACACAGAGACATAATATGTGCCAAAATGAATTTGAGTAAGCCAAAATCCTTTTGGAAAAATGTCTTGTGGACAGATGAGACCAAGATAGAGCTTTTTGGTAAAGCACATCATTCTACTGTTTACCAAAAATGGAATGAGGCCTACAAAGAAAAGAACCAGTGCCTGCAGTGAAATATTGTGGAGGTTCAATGATGTTTTGAATGTGTACAAGGCATCATGAAATCTGAGGATTACCAATGGATTTTGGGTCGCACTGTACAGCCCAGTGTCAGAAAGCTGCGTTTGCATCCGAGATCTTGGGTATTCCAGCAGGACAATGACCCTAAACTTACATCAAGAAGGACAGAGAAATGGATGGCAACAAAGCACTGGAGAGTTCTGAAGTGGCAGCAATGAGTTCGGATCTAAATCCCATTGTGCACCTGTGGAGAGATCTTAAAATTGATGTAGGGAAGTTTGCAAAGGAAGAGTGGTCCAACATTCCGGATGAGAGGAAGAAGTATCTTATTGATGGTTACAGGAAGTGATTGATTTCAGTTATTATTTCCAAAGGGTGTGCAAGCTAATATTAAGTTAAGGGTGCCAATAATTTTGTCCAGACCATTTTTGGAGTTTGGGCTGGACAAAATTAACTTTTTTCCCCCCCTTTTTTGGTTTAGTTCCAATACATACAAAGGGAATAAACATGTGTATAGCAAAACATGTGTTACTGCAATCCTTTTCTGTGAGAAATGCCAACATTTACGGCCATGACTGTAAGTATATAAAATTAAAGAAGATCTTGAACTAGCAAAAAGACTGTCTGTGTATTTCACATTTAAATCTTTTTTTTCCTCTTAGGCTTAGTTCACACTCAGAAAATGTGCAGAATGTCCACTCAGAAAACATTAATGGACATTCCTACGCACATTTGAATAATACTGTAGGCGCTAAGACTACTCGGAAATGTGCTGTTACATAGACGTCAATGCATTTCCAAGCAAAATCCGAACAGTATTCCACCGTGTGCACAGTGCAGCAGAATTCCATTAAAATTAATGGGACTCTGCTGAAGTGAAATTTCCATGTGAAGTATTCCTGCACACATTCCGCCGTAATTTAATGTCTGTTGATTTCAGGGGGATTCTGCAGTCCCATTCAGACAGCTGAATTCCGCTGCAGAAATTCCATATTCCACAAAAAGTCTTTTATTAGGCAGAATTCCACGGCATAATCCAGTTAAGGTCAATGGAGCTTGCATATCAGTGGCGTTCCATGTTCTGAGATCTCAGAAATTCTGCCGCAATTCTGGCGGAATTCCGCAATAAATCCAGAAAGCGTTACTAAGTGGAGTTTCTTCGGAATTGTGAAAATATACATATCCTAACTTTGTTTTCTGCTTTGTACTTGCACTCAACTGCAGTCTAGGGCACAGGGAAGAAAATAAAACGAAAGTGCACTTATTTAGCAAGCCCCATGTTCTTGTGTTATTGCATTCCCTGCACTTTTTGATGTGAACTTCTACTGTATTTTTGCTGTGTTCTTTTCCAACTTCTCAGTGTGAATTCAGCCTTGGGGAACCAGTGCATTTAGCACAGCCTTTATGTAAACCTTTATGTGCAGTGACCTTACAATACCTTTCCATGGTATTTTTTCTGTGTTCATTCCTTAAATTCCATGTCTTTTTTTTTTTTTTTTTTTGCCACGTTAAACACAGAGCTGAGCTGCACATACATGCAGTTTTCTCTGTCTACTATTTGTTTGTAATGTGGTTTCAAACTGATGTAAAACTAAACATGACCGTTATATCTTCATGGATCTATGCCAAGACACATTTTCATTCAGACTTAAGAGATTCATGTCCTCTGTGAATTTCTGTATGGTACTCGGTTTGTGATGTTAGCCCATTCAAAGCTAAACACAACGATCTTTCTTCTATCCTATGCTTCTTGCTGGCTAGTGGTGCTATTTAAACAGTTATGTAAAAATAAGTGGTTTGTTTACTATGTGAAATCATGGAACATAATTTCTTCAGGAAACAATGTCTGTTGATCAAACCTAGACACTATAAAACATAAACTTCTTTGCCATAACAACATGGTTTCAGGTGGCAGGACTGGCAAAAAAGGTATGTGATCAGCCCCAGCAAAGGAACCTATACATACCACTACATTGTATTTTTAGAAATTAGGACAGGTCCTTTTTAAAGAATGAAACAAAGATAAATCCTGTTAGAATTTTTTCCATCTTTTAATGTGAACAATGCAATCGATTCAAACAAACGCAAATATTTGAGGGGAAAAGAAAAAAATAGCACACCTTACCTGGTTGTATAGGTTTGTACACCCTCTTATAACTGGGGATTTGGCTGTGTTCTGAATTAACCATTCACATTCAAACTACTCTAGAATAAAAGTCATTACACACCTGACATTTCAAGTGATTCGGAATAAGCATAAATAAAGTTCAGGTTCTAGGAGGATATTCCTGACATTGCTTAAAGCAAAAGCCATAGTCCACAAAGAGCTTCAAGAACAACAGAGGGATCTCATTGCTGAAAGATATCAGTCAGGAGAAGGATTCCTCCAAACTGGTCATGGAAACTTCCAAGAGGCCTACTGCAACCTGTAGGAATTCTTAGCAAGTACTGGGTGTGTGCTACATATGACAACTATATTCTTCCTAGCAATGGGGTATGGTGGCAAGAAGGAAGCCTCTTCCTACAAAGAAAAACTATACAAATATGACTTTGATGATAAGGTAGAGACTGCTGGAAAGTTATCTGTACAGCATTACAGCAAAAGGTGACACAAGTTTATAGATAAGACAACATTCACGGTAACTAAAGGTGAGAGCTCACGGCCTTCTTTCCTTTGGAATGTCCTTTGCAAAGGTCACAAAATGCCCAGCAATGTGTCCAGTTCATATAAATGGGAGAGCTCCTTGCCATTGTAGCCAATATTCATGGGGCTTGCAGTAAATAAAGCAAATGTCTAAATGCTGTTGAAACAGCTCAGGGAAGATGGTAGCTCCCATAATAAGGTACAAGAAAATTGAAATAACACAATTACGAGAAAATAGAAACCTATCCAAAATAAAAAAAATTCAGGGTTTCTTAAAAAAAAAATGTATGTGACACATTACCTTTAATGGTGCTAGGGGCACCTTTTGAATATTTTAGTTTTTTTTTATCTAATGCATTCTTTGATCTGTATTATCTTTACTAGCAGCTTTCATCTCTACTTGTATTTTCTATATGGTACAGTATTTTTATTTTTCCCCTGATTATGAATACACTTGGAGGGTAACATTTTACCTTGCTGCTTTTTTGCTTCATAGAAAAAGTAAGAAGGAAGAAGAGAAAATCTTGCCTCCCACTCCTGCACTTAGCCGATGGTTTTGGCAAACAGACAGATACTGTTGGCAGAGTTCAGAGAGACACTCATAGTGGTAGCAGCTCAGAGGAATTTGGCAGGGATATAAGCCACATGATTGTGATTCATTTTGTACTCTTGAAACAAGGAAAACTCGGAAAGGATTTCTCTGCCAGAGCACTGCAAATACGGTCACACTCAGACATCACATGCTTTTTATAGTACAAGCATGCCTGATGCTAAATATTGAACTTCACCTCTCAGTCTTCCCCAACTTAGTCTCCACCTCTGATCTCTCTGCGTGAGTCACCAAATTAATCAGTGGTCACTTGCATGGAGGAATTTAGGAAACATTCTATTAAATATTCTAAGTCAATTTGTTTTTAGTGTACAGTCTTCTTTTAGATTCTTTAAAACATGTTAACACTATTAAGAATCTACAAGGAATGTTAGGGTTCTTGGCACATAATGGATACTCTCAAGCCTATATTGTCCAAACGACGTAGAGAGGTATGTAAACATTTTTAAATGATCGCTCTGTAAAGATCCTTGATACATAACTGAGGATTATATTCAGTCAGTCAAAATCTCTCCCAAAAGGGGAAAGTACTCATCTTTAGGGGTTCTTGCCTCTCATTAGTATAGGGCACTGCGAGGTCTTTGTTGTGAGACTGGGACTATTTTTCTTCTTTGAGAAAACCACCAAACCAGGATACGGAGTCTTAGGCTGCTTTCACACTATGAGCATTCATCCGTTATTAAACGTCTTTTTCTGTGTAAAAACGGATGTATAATAACAGATGAAATAATGGGTGCTAACGGATGAATAAATATTCATTCGTTAAGATCCGTTATAACATCCGTCATGTATGGCCGAACACCTCTGCCTACAGACTCCCACAGCCGGGACTACTACTACTCCCATCATGGAACAGACTTCTTTCCATGATGGGAGTAGTAATTCCCTGGCTGCGGGAGTCTGCAGACAGCTAGGGAGGCTACATTAGTGTTTGTACGACAACCCCCACTAAGGGGGGATTTATCAAAACCTGTCTAGAGGAAAAGTTGCTGAGTTGCCCATAGCAACCAGATTGCTTTCATTTCCGAAAAGGCCTCTGGAAAATGAAAGAAGCGATCTGATTGATGCTATGGGCAACTCAGCAACTTTTCGTATGGACAGTTTCTCCATGAGGTGTTAAAACAAGTTTAATTCTTATCATTACTTTAGTTTGAATCAGTGAGTATTGCAGGGAGCAGCTGGAACTGGTTACTAAAGCAAATATTGCTAGCACTGCTATGAACTAATAAATTGTGGGAGATATATCAAAACTTGTCCATAGTAAAAGTTGCTGAGTTTCCCATAGCGACCTATCAGATTGCTTCTTTCATTTTTCAAAAGCATTTTCAAAAATGAAAGCAGCGATCTGATTGGTTGTTATAGGCAACTCGGCAACTTTTCATATGGACAGATTTTGACAAATTTCCCCCATTGATCGGGCTGTCTAAATGGTCAAAAAGAGACAAGTTATAATCCCCAAACTCTGTGTGCAATGCTTGTTCTTTTGAGCTACTGATTAAAGGGGTATTCCAGGCAAAAACTTTTTTATATATATATATCAACTGGCTCTGGAAATTACTTCTATTTAAAAATCTTAATCCTTCCAATAGTTATTAGCTTCTGAAGTTGAGTTGCTGTTTTCTGTCTAACTGCTCTCTGATGACTCACGTCCCGGGAGCTGTCCAGCTCCTATGGGGATATTCTCCCATCATGCACAGCTCCCGGGACGTGACATCATCATTGAGCAGTCAGACAGAAAACTTCAGAAGCTAATAACTATTGGAGGGATTAAGATTTTTTAATGGAAGTAATTTACAAATCTGTTTAACTTTCCGGAGCCAGTTGATATATAAAAACAAGTTTTTCCCTGGAATACCCCTTTAAGTACATAGACATGTGAATGGCTCTGCCACTGCTTTATTCATATGAATGGGGCCTGCAGCAAACCATTTACATGCTGTAGAAACAGTCCCATTCAGATCACTCGGGAATTTATTTGTGGAGGCATGCATGGGGCCACAGAACAAATTGCCAACGGCATGAGTAACAACTTAAAGGGAAAGCAAAAACTATTATTAGTCTTTTTACACTATAAAATTACTCTTATTTTCTCTGGTGAAAAAAATTAAGGAACAGCTGAAATATTCTTTCCTTATGGGGAAAGTGAACAGGCGATACCCACTGTACTGTATTTGTTAAAGTTATTCCTGTGCTAAAAGCAATTAGAAAGCTCAGCTGTAATTTCACCCCTCATTCATACAAGACCTTCTCTCACCTTAAACAGGAAGCAGGGGCTGGTTTACTGAAGCTTGAATATAATAGAAGCTTGTGACTGAAGTATAGCATAGTAATCAATATAAATCTGTCACAGACACAGGCAATAAGGGAGAGGAACGCCTGCAATCCACACGGCTAACAATTTTTTTTTTGAGCAGCAAAATATTTTAATATTGTGCAATAAAACCATTTAAGCCTGGATTCATACACAGCGTTTTAAAAAGCATATTGTTGCTGCAGTGCTAGATCAAAGCAGCTGAGATCAGATGTTATTTTAAAACCTAAAGCTAAATATTGATAGGTGAACATACACAGGTTTGGAGTGTAGGAGATAGGAACTGAAATTGAAGCATCATAGATCCCTATGAGCCAGTTAGTTCGGAATGTTATACTCAGCATCCTGCTTTGTACTTATGAGGATAGGTGCCACCTCCTTCTATCCCCTGTGATTGGCCGATCCGGACTGATGGCCAATCGCAGGGTATGGGTGGGGGGTGAATGTTAGTGGTTGTCGGGGCAGAGCGGGGGAAAGATGGAGGCGATGTGCGGGGGGCCTGTGGATGCGGTGGGGACCGCCGGTTACCTGGGTTCTGGCGGACCGAGGACCAGGGACCGGTGGCTGCAGGAGGGGGCAGGCAAGTGGAGGCAGTGGCGGCGGTTAGTGCAGTGAAGGCAGCGGTCCTAGATACTGCAGTGAAGATCGCCGTAAAGTGATCTTCACTGCTGTATCTAGGTGTTTCAAAACTACAACTCCCAGCATGCCCAGACAGCCTTTGGCTGTCTGGGCATGCTGGGAGTTGTAGTTTTGCAACATCTGGAGGGCCACAGTTTGGAGACCACTGTCCTTCCAGATGTTGCAAAACTACAACTCTCAGCATGCCCAAACTGTCCAGGCATGCTGGGCGTTATAGTTCTGTAACATCTGGCCCTTCAGATGTTGCAGAACTACAACTCCCAGCATGCTTGGACAGTCTCAGTATGCTGGGAGTTGTAGTTTTCCAACATCTGGAGGGCCACAGTTTGGAGACCACTGTCCTTCCAGATGTTGCAAAACTACAACTCTCAGCATGCCCAGACTGTCCAGGCATGCTGGGAGTTGAGGTTCTGTGACATCTGGACCTTCAGATGTTGCAGAACTACAACTCCCATCATGCTTGGACAGTCTCAGCATGCTGGGAGTTGTTGTTTTTGCAACATCTGGAAGAGCACTGTTTGGAGACAACTATATAGTGGTGTCCAAACTGTAGCGCTCCAGATGTCAATTCAAAGCATGCCGAGATTGTCCAGGCATGCCGGGAGTTGTAGTTCGGCAACATCTGGCCCTTTAGATGTTGCCGAACTAGAACTCCCAGCATGCCCAGGCAGTCTGGGCATGCTTAGAGTTGAAGTCTTGCAACATCTGGAGGGCTACAGTTTGGAGAACACTAGACAGTGGTCTCCAAACTGTTCTCCTCCAATTGTTGCATAACTACAACTCCCAACTTGCCCTTTGGCTGTCTGGGCATGCTGGGAGTTTTAGTATTGCAACAACTGGAGGCTCACTGGTTGAGAAACATTGTCTGTTTCCTAACTCAGTTTTCCCAACCTGTGTGCCTCCTGTCACTCCGAGTTACCCTACCATTGATTTAAATGGGTCTGTGGACAGTCCGCAAATCTTACTTACTGTCTGTGGACCCATTCAAATCAATGGTAGTGTAACTCGCAGCAGGTTTCCCGCAGCGTGAAACCCGCTGCTAGTAATAGTGTGTGAAAGCACCCTAAATCCTTTGATAAATCTCCCCCATAGTGTGAAAGTAGCCTTAGAAAGAAAGTAGTATTTGTAATTTAAAATGTTGGTAGACTGTCAGTGTGTTTTGCAAAAGGACATTTGCTGACATTTAAGCAGAACATTCCATTTATTTTACCATATTATAGAAATGTCACATATACTGACCAAGTGATAACTGTTTTGCATATCCAAATGCTTTTGTCAAGTTATGTTTTACTTATTTTTTTCTGGGATATGATATTCTAAAAAAAAGTGGTTTGGTATTTTTTTACGCTAACGCGAATGCCTGTACGGGATATATAATGTTATAATGTTTATAGTTTGAACAATTACGTGCCACTACTAAATACATTTATTTTTATTATGTTTTCTTGTTTTTTATATGGAAAATTTGAAAAGGGGCGGTGATGTAAACTTTTAATATGGAAGGGGTTAATGTGTGTTTTTTAAACTTTTGTTAAATGTTATTTTTTTTTTACACTTTTAGTCCCCTTAGCGGACTTAAAGAAGGAATCATTATATTCCTCATACAGATCAATGCAGTCCTATTAAACTCCATTGATCTGTATGATCTGTGCTTATTTGGTTAAAGGGGTATTCCAGGAAAAAACTTTATATATATATATATATATATATATATATATATATATATATCCACTGGTTCCAGAAAGTTAAACAGATTTGTAAATTACTTCTATTAAAAAATCTTAATCCTTTCAGTACTTATGAGCTTCTGAAGTTAAGGTTGTTCTTTTCTGTCTAAATCCCCTCTGATGACACCTGTCTCGGGAAACGCCCAGTTTAGAAGCAAATCTCCATAGAAAACCTCTTCTAAACTGGGCGTTTCCCGAGACAGGTGTCATCAGAGAGGATTTAGACAGAAAAGAACAACCTTAACTTAAGAAGCTCATAAGTACTGAAAGGATTAAGATTTTTTAATAGAAGTAATTTACAAATCTGTTTAACTTTCTGGAGCCAGTTGATATATATATAAAAAAGTTTTTCCCTGGAATACCCCTTTAAGCCTGCTCCAGGAAGGCTCAATGAAATTCAGATCCACGGCAGCCATGGGATGAGAAGTAAGCCCTCCGGCTACCTCTACAGTGGATCACCCACCAACACCCCCCACCCCACCGAGATTACATGGAAGGGAGGAGATCCACCCTACTAGACCACCAGGGATGGTTAAAAGGTGCCTTTAGGCACTGCTGTCAGCTTTGACAGCGGCAATCTAATGGGTTAATAGACGGCCACGGCGATCGCAGCATGCTGGCTAATAGCAGCGGCCCGGCTAATAGCCAATTCATCTGCCCGGTGCTGCATGTCCTGGACGTCGGGTGATAGGATCTCCATCTATATATATATATATATATATATATATATATATATATATATATACATACATATCCAATTTGGGTGACATTCATCAAAACCGGTTGCTCATAGCAACCAATCAGATTGCTGCTTATATTTTTCAGAGCCCTTTTTAAAAACTGAAAGAAGCAATGTGATTGGTTGCTATGGGAACTGGTCAACTTTTCCTCTGCACAAGTTTTGATGAATCTGCCCCTATATGTATTGTAATGACCAATACCTGGAGATGAGAACATCCAGGAATGTTGGGGTGAACCAGGTGACCAGTGCCTCAAATTCAGATTTCTGCCAGGCCACAGAACAAAAATGTCATCATTATATTTTTACCATAAAAGAGCATATTCTCCAAAATGCTTCAGCCAAATCTTCCCAAAACACAGCATCATAATATAATTTTATTCACATTTTATAATCTATTCACAGCACAATTGTTATGCTTTATACTCAACACTGTAGATGCAGTACTTGTCTTGCAGTACTGCTAATTCTACATTGAATCGCAATCACAGTCCTAAGCATCAACAGTGATAGGGTTATATGTACCTATACCCTTATAATAGAAGTGGGGAAATAGTTGCCCCAGCTACTATGAGAATTATCTCTTCCCCTCCTGTATTCTGGATGGTGGTCTCTGCTCCTATTTTTACAGGATCCAATATCATTATACTCTATTTATATAAGCACAGTTACAGTGGTCAGCACTCCAACCCTGTAAAAGTCCTGAGCAACAAATTGCACAATGAGAATAGCAGCAGTACAGTTAGGCTAGGATTCCACTCGTTTTTTTTTGTGAAAACGCCAAGAAAAACGCCAAAATTCTTATTCCACTTGGCGTTTTTTCACTTTGGCGTTTTTTTAAATCCTTTTGGCGTTTTTTCACTTTTTATGCGTTTTTCTTAGCTCCTTGGCGTTTTGAAAAAACGCTGTATGTTGCTCAAACCGGTGTTTTTAGTCAAAATCGTGGCGTTTTGCTCCAATAGAAGTCTAAGGGAGTGAGAAAACTTTAGCGATCCAAAAAAGCCATGTTTTGAATAAAATTTCGTAGGATACCATTAAAAAAAAAAAAAAAGATACAGTAGTGAAGGAAAAAATTGTATCTAACGAAATTTATATTTTTTTTATAAAAAAACATTTTTACTTTTTAAACAGGGATCAATTTATGTGTGCGGGGAAATAAAAATGTAGCCGACAATTATAAAAAATGTATTGTGTGTGTGTGTGTGTTTTTCACCTTTTTTCTTTATCTTTTACATTTTTTTAGTTAGTACTACTACTCCCAGCATGGAACACACTGTTCCAAGATGGGAGTAGTAGTACCTGTACTAATAGACAGATCACCTGCTACGATCTTTCTGTATAATATATAGATGCGGCGGCCGCTCTTCTATGGTCCCCTGCACTCACGTATATATACACATATTCATATTTCCCACAGAGAACTGTGATTGGCCAGATGGTTCCAGCCAATCACAGCTCTCTGTGGGAAATCGGAATGTGTATATATGCGGCCGTGCAGGGGGACCATAGGAGAGCGGCCGCTGCATCTATACATTATACAGGAGCATCACAGCGGGTGTCAGGAGTGATACCCGCAGTGATCTTTCCATAACTGCAGGTAATACTACTCCCAACATGGAGCACACTCTGCCTCATGTTGGGAGCTGTAGTACCTGCATTAATAGACAGATCGCAGCAGGTGTCAGAAGTTACACTCGCTGCAATCTGTCTATTAATGCAGGTACTACAGCTCCCAGCATGGAGCAGAGTGTGCTCCATGTTGGGAGTAGTAGTGCCTGCTAAGGGACACATCACAGTGGATGTCACTACTGACACCCAGTGTGATCGTCCTGTCTATAGCAGAGATGGAGCGACTGTATACATCGCTCACATCCCTGCTCTGTACTATACTCACTCTGGCAACTCACTCATTCATATTTCTCTCATAGCTGTGATTGGCTGCAACCATCCGGCCAATCACAGCTCTGGATGGGAAATATGAATGAATTATGCTCTATTTACATCACTGACCATCCCGGAGTACAGAGCAGAGATGTGAGCGCTGTGTACAGCGGCATCTGTGCTATATAATGGACGATCGCATCGGGTGTCAGGACTGAGACCCGGGGCGATCTGTCTATTACTACAGGTGCTACTACTCCCAGCATTGAACAGTGTGTTCCATGCTGGGAGTAGTAGTACTACCTAAAAAATGTAAAAAATAGAGAAAAAAATAGTGAAACACGCACACTTTATTAAAACAATTATAAAAAGTTTGTTATAAAATATATACATTTCGTTTAATAAAATGTTTTCCATCACTGCAGCATCCTTTTTTTTTAATAAATTTTTTTTTTTTGGGGGGGCGTTTTTTTAATCCCAAAAAACTCAGAACAAAAAACCGAGTGGAATCCCAGCCTAAGGAAGTGCGGGGTGCGTATTCAGAGAAACACAGTTCAAGCAAATCCAGCAATGGAGAAAATGAAATTGCACCCACCGCTTCCAAAGTGAAAATAGCCAGTTTATTTCAGCTTCAACAAGTAAGGTGCATGGTGCTATACATGGACAAGACGTGGCTCCATCATGAAAATGGATGACAGCTGTTGGGCGTGCGCTCAGGCACGCTTCCTCAGACTGGCTATTTTCACTTTGGAAGTGGTGAGTGTGATTTCATTTTCTTCATTGCTGGATACTCTATTTATAATTTCCCTATTAATCTTGATTCTCACCAACTGAGAGTTCTTTTTTTTTTTTTGCAATCTCCAGTGTTTTCATGTGTATTTTCCTGAGCAGAGGCTTCTATTCTCCATGGGGGTACGTTCACACTACGGAATTTCACACCGCTGAAAGTGTTCCGCGCAAGAGAAAGAACATGTTCATTCTTTGTGCGGAATCCGCGAGCACTGCATAGCTGTCAATGGTGACGGCTCAGTGCCCCGCAGCCCTAGCGCCGAAGTATTCGGCCAGCGGAGATTCCGCATTGTGAATGAGCCCTATAGCTTATGAAGCTCAGATTTGGGGGCTTTTTTTTTATTTTTATTTATTAGCAAAAGGCTGCAACTAAGCAAACTGTGAAAAAAATGAGTGTCTGAAAAATTTCTGAAAGCATTGTAGGTAAGATTACTTTCTACGGCTAAGTTTCCACTTGTTTTTTTTTTCTGGCAGTTTTTGGAATACTGCCACTGCAGTTTTTGAGCCAAAACTAGAAGTGGATCCATGAGAGAGAAGTATAAGTCCTTCCTTTATATGTCCTGTTCCTTTTGAATACATTTCTGGCTTTGGCTCAAAAACTGCAGTGGCAGTATTCCAAAAACTACCAGAAAAAAAAAAAGTGGAAACTTAGCCTACACATGGTAATTCTATAGACCTCTAAATAATAGTCATACATTTACCAAGTGAGACCTGTATAAAACAAGCAAATATCACCATATGTATTACCACCATACAGTTACCAACCAAATCTAGTATAGCAAGACGATTACAATGACAAAGAATCAGTATACAAGGAACAATGAATATTGCTGCACCTTGACAACTACCTCTTTCCACTACATAGACACTGGATAATACCATTATACTGTTACTGAATAAAATCCACTATACAAAGACCAATATTTCCTCTAAATAGTGACCCAGATAGAGGTAAGGTACAAGCTCTACACAGGTTCAACATACCGTATTAGTAATAGTGCAGATTTTCTGCTGCAAATCTTGAGGCAGGGATGTTGTGAAAAATCTGCAGCATTTCTACTATGAGTAATGTACCCGATGAGTTTTAGCTTACCAGAAAGTTATAAAATATGTCAGCAATGTGGTGCTTCAGATGCTCAATGTGTTTGTCTTCTCACTTTTTTTTTTTGTATGTGGAAAGATTAAGACTTGAAACAACCTTTCACATAATGTAACTCAACAAAATGATAGTTATACTGGCTGTATATTATTCTAAACAGATTGGTTCAGTAAAAAAAAAAAAAAAAAAAAAAAAAGGAATGTTTAAATGAAGTCTATGAACTTTTTTCCAAATACTTACTGCCTCTCAGATCCCTTTTTGTGCCTTTATTTGCTCCAGAATACCACTAGACTTCCAACAAAGGAGGACCTGTGCTCCCAGGAATTCACTGCATTCCATTCTGGAGTAGGCATTTTTCTGAGCTACAAAGGCCCTTTGGCAAATTCTCTCTAATCACTGGATTTATCCTAGACTCTGATAGGTGCCATTCATGAACCTAGTCTGCAATGTGATGGGGCACATTCATTAATGGGATCTTTTCATGGTACAAAAAAATAAAAAATGTAACATTACTGGAGGGATCACAGAGCTGCTGTTGCATAGTAGAGAATTGATGCCCCACCCACCTTCTCACTTCTTCTATACGTTTTTTAACATGCTTTTTTCCATTGTTTTTCCAAATACATTTTAGCACTCATGTAACCTGCTTTAAACTCAGCAAGTCAGTGGAACAAGTAGACTGATGGATCCTATTAATAAATACAGACCATGGAGGTCTGGGTTGTTGTTTGTTTGTTTAGTGCCAAAATATTTCACTGCAATGTAATATATATATATATATATATATATATATATATATATATATGTGTGTGAAGGTCTGGGTTGTTGTTTGTTTTATTTATATAGTGCTAAAATATTTCACAGCACCGTATGGTTATTCAGTCACATTGTTCCCTGTTCCTTTTGGGGTGCACAATCTAAATCCAAATTAACCAGAATGTTTATAGTGTGTGGGAAGACACCAGAGTACGGGCAGGGCAGGACAAACAGGGCTCTGTGCAGGCTCCTGGCTTGTCAATCATCCTGATGTGTGAGCTGGGAGTGTGTCACGGAACCTCAGTGCACAGAGCCCTGCTTGTCCTCAGTGTACAGAGCCCTGCTTGTCCTCAGTGTACAGAGCCCTGCTTGTCCTCAGTGTACAGAGCCCTGCTTGTCCTCAGTGCACAGAGCCCTGCTTGTCCTCAGTGCACAGAGCCCTTCTTGTCCTCAGTGCACAGAGCCCTTCTTGTCCTCAGTGCACAGAGCCCTGCTTGTCCTCAGTGCACAGAGCCCTGCTTGTCCTCAGTGCACAGAGCCCTGCTTGTCCTCAGTGCACAGAGCCCTGCTTGTCCTCAGTGCACAGAGCCCTGCTTGTCCTCAGTGCACAGAGCCCTGCTTGTCCTCAGTGCACAGAGCCCTGCTTGTCTTCATACCTCCTATCCCGACCTCCTATCCCGACCTCCTATCCCGTCCTCATATCTCGACCTTATATCCCGACCTCCTATCCTGTCCTCCTATCTCAACCTCATATCCTGTCCTCCTATCCCGACCGCCTATCCTGACCTCCTATCCATACCTCATATCTCTTCCTCATATCCTGACCTCCTATCCCGTCCTCCTATCTTGTCCTCCTATCTTGACCTCATATCCCGACCTCATATTCCATCCTCATATCTCTACCTCCTCTCTTTGTGAAATGGGGTTAGGCTTGCAAGCCGGATTGACACATTCACCAGGAGATGCAGAGCGGAGCTTGTGAAGTAAGGTACTGGAAGAGTCCCATATACTCGCACGGGACTTGAAACAAAGACTAATCTTTTATGTAAGGGTGTAGGTAAGGGTTAATTTAACTATCATATATTTTTATTTTACATATATGTACCAGGGTATTATTTAAATATCTCCAGCCGTATGAAAGTTATGTGGGAACATACATTTCCCATTGATTTGCAGGGGACTTTAGACAAAAACCCTGACCCTCACAAATGGGGGTAGTGAAGGGTTAAATTAACTATCCTTTATTTTAAGTCGACATTTAAGTAACATGTCCTATGTTTGTTATTGACATATAAGTAACGTGTGTGCCAAGTTTCATGTTAATATCTTTAGCCGTTTGGAAGTTTTTGTGGAACATACACACATACATACACACACACGTTGAGTTTTATATATATAGATATATATACACACATAAAGTCAAGGCTGTAAATGTTTCTAGAAAATTAAGTTTTGGGTCGAATTTTGGGTCGTACTGTATAGCCCAGTGTCAGAAATCTGGGTTTGCGCCTGAGATCTTGGGGCTTCCAGCAGGATATTGACCCTAAGCATACATCAAAAAGCCCCCAGAAATGGATGGCAACAAAGCGCTGGAGAGTTCTGAAGTGGCCAGCAATGAGTCCAGATTTAAATCCCATTGAACACCTGTGGAGAGATCTTAAAATTGCTGTTGGGCAAAGGCGCCTTTCCAATAAGAGAGGTCTGGAGCAGTTTGCAAAGGAAGAGTGGTCCAACATTCCGTCTGAGAGGTGTAAGAAGCTTATTGATGGTTATAGGAAGAGACTCATTTCAGTTATTTTTTCCAAAGAGTGTGCAACCAAATATTTAAGGGTTAAGGGTGCCAATAATTTTGTCCACCCCATTTTTTGGAGTTTAGTGTGACATTATGTCCAATTTGCTTTTTTTCCTCCCTTTTTTGGTTTAGTTCCAATACACACAAAGGGAATAAACATGTGTATAGCAAAACATGTGTTACTGCAATCCTTTTCTGTGAGAAATACTTCATTTTTTTGAAAACTTTCAGGGGTGCCAACATTGACGGCCATGACTGTATATATAACTCAATGTGTGAGTATCTATGTGTGTATGTTCCAGCATCACTACCACTGCTAAATATATTTCCTTGAAACTTGGTACACATGTTACTTATATGTCAACTTAAGATATAAGATAGGTAAATTAACCCTTAGCAAAGATAATCAACAAAAAATATTTTTGTGCTGATCGGAGGGGAACTCCATAAAAATAAACTTTTAATATTCATAGTTAAAAGCCACCAGAGTAATCAGAATGAGTGCTCAAAACTATATCCAACACCAAATAATACATCAAAAAGATTACCACACTTCAATGTGGATTTGTCAAGAATTATTCACATCTAATGCTAGTAGTATAAGCCCAACGCGTTTCTACCACAGTAGTGTGGTGTCATCAGGGGACTAAAAAAGATCCTGGTATGAAGGCTTTTTGTTCTAAGCCCTCCTTAGTTACCATAATCTTTCATAATGCACCTTACCACTATCCCCTCTGGATTTACTATGACTGATTAATAATTCACGTTAGATATATGGACCATGAGTCTTTATCCCCGTTTAAACTTATTTACACTAGTGATCATCTCCTTACACGCATGTCATGTTTTTATGTGTGTGTGGGGATTTCTGTTCATCCTAATCTATATATATTTATATCTATTCTAGAATAATATAGAGGCATGTGGGTGATTTAGATCATGGTCCATTATTATTTTTCCCTACCTTAATGAGTGCTTTATTGTTAGGAGAGTCATACTTTTTGGGGTTCTTTCACTGCTTAGTTAGCTCGCGGGACCTTGCATCCTTTTAAGGTTAATGGATGCGTGGCAGTGTTTCCCCCCTCCTCTCTTAGCTAGGTACCCCTTCTTTTCTTCTTTTTTCTTTATTGCATTCTCATAGTTTTTGGTCCATAATGCTCTGTCCTTCATTTGGATATTACCTACCGTTCGCTCCGAGCATATACATACATAGCGGCACTTTGTGTCTCTCTGTCTGTACCAGGCATATTGTCCGAGTATCAATATACCGCTGCCGTTACTAAGAACGCTGTTCTGTCATATCTAGCGCCGCCCTCTGTTCGCGTCTGGAGGGTTGGGCGCTTAGACGCGGCTTCCAGTCGGCAGCGGATATGACATCAGACGCCGGCATGGTCTCAGTGTGCGCCCAGCAGCCGCTAATACTAGACGGCTCCCCGCCACAGCGGGTAGGAGCGCCGCACTGAGAACCATTTGCCGGAAGCAAGTACATCCTAACAGTGAGTACACTTGCCGGTGCTTTATGCACCTTTTTGCTTTTCAGGTACACATAAGCAGTACACTTATGGGGATTATATTCTATTTCCCTCTAGGTACCTATGGACTCCTCAGGGCTATGTGAGTGATTATAACAAGTGGAATCTATTAGTACTTTTGAGGAATGTCTATTGAAACCATCCATTCTGTGTATGTTTTCCTTTCAGATCCACTGATGACAATCAACCCTGTTGCCTAGGAGTCTGTGTCCTGAAATTATGCATGGGGCACACTAAGTATCGGGTGTACCCCTTCTATGAGTAATCATGGTTCTCAGTTCTTTAATATTTTTCTAATTGTATTATTTCTAGTGCTTGATGGGCTTAGAACAAACAGCCTTCATACCAGGATCTTTTTTAGTCCCCTGATGACACCACACTACTGTGGTAAAAACTCGTTGGGCTTATACTACTAGCATTAGATGTGAATAATTCTTGACAAGTCCACATTGACGTGTGGTAATCTTTTTAATGTATTATTTGGTGTTGGATATAGTTTTGAGCACTCATTCTGATTACTCTGGTGGCCTTTAACTATGAATATTAAAAGTTAATTTTTATGGAGTTCCCCTCCGATCAGCACAAAAATATTTTTTGTTTATTATCTTTGCTTTAATTATCCGGGAATGATCTGGTCATATGCAGGCCGTTTAATTATTATAGGCATATTTCTCTAAATTAACCCCTACCCACCTCCATTTGCAATGGTCGGGGTCTTTGTTTAAAGTCCCATAAAAGTCCATGGAAAATATATTTCCCTGCATAAGTTGCAAACATAATATAGGATAGTTAATCTAACCCTAACCTACCCCCATTTGCAAGGGTCAGGATTTTTGTCTAAAGTCTATGGGAAATGTATGTTCCTGCATAACTTTCGTACGGCTGGAGATTGTTCGATCATACTTTGTACTCATGAAACTTATATGTCAAATAAAAATATAGGATAGTTAAGTTAACTCTAACTCTAGCTGGCTCCATACATGACAGTGCGCTCAGCCTATCACCGGCCAAGGCGGGACATCGCTGCGGCCGGCGATACGCTGACAGCGCTGTGACATTCCGAGCCTAAGAAACATGGAGCAGAGCAACGCCAGAGGAACGGGACACAAATATCTCCACAACGGGGGAACGTAGGAAGGTGGGTTACAGTTTTTTATTTTTGCAGCCCGGGCACAAGGATGAAGTAAAAGATTTTCGCCGCATATCTCCTTTAACCTGTTTAGTACCCAGCTTTTTCTGCATTATGTTGCACTTTTTCTTTTCTTTTGCCAGGAAACCTGTCTAAGGCTGGGTTCACATCTGTCTGACAAAAGTACATAAGTTGTCATTAGCTAGGCCCAGATTTATCAAAATGTGTGAGAGAAAAAGTGGAGGGATTTTCCCACAGCAACCAATCACAGCTTAGGCTGTCCCCGTCTAGATTTTGTCCATTATTGCCTCCTAAACGGACCATTCTATTAACGGATGCAAAGGGATGCTATTTAGTGGCATCCGTTTTCATCAGTTTTTCATCCGTTAGTATCAGCTGTCTACAGACTCCTGCAGCCGGGACTACTACTACTCCCATCATGGAACAGACTTCTTTTCATTATGGGAGTAGTAGTTCCCTGGCTGCGGGAGTCTGCAGGTGGCTGAGAGGCTAGATTAGTGCTTGAACTACTACCCCCATCATGGAACAAAGTCTGTTCCATGATGGGGGTTGTAGTACAGGGGCTGAAGGATTGATCGCACCGGGTCTCACTTCTGAGACCCAATGTGATCAGAAGTTATTAACCAGGGGAGCGGGCGGCATGGTCCGCAACCCGGGGATGTAGATCATGTGTGTGTGTTTTACTTTCATTTTTAAATATCTTTTTAAATATTTTGGGTGATAACTTGATGCCATCTGTGAAAAAGCTGAAGTTAAAGTGAGGATGGCTTCTACAAATGGATAATGATCCTAAACACACCTCGAAATCCACGGGGGATTACATCAAGAGGTGTAAACTGAAGGTTTTGCCATGGCGTTAACAATCTCCTGACCTCAACATAATTGGAAATCTATGGATAGACCTTAAAAGAGCAGTGCGTGACAGACAACCCAGAAATCTCAAAGAACTAGAAGACTTTTGTAAGGAAGAATGGGCAAAGATACCTCAAACTGAATTGAAAGACTCTTGTCTAGCTACAAAAAGCGTTCACAAGCTGTGATACTTGCCAAATGGGGCAGTACAAGATATTAACTCTGCAGGGTGCCCAAACTTTTGCAGAGGCCATTTTTTTGTTTTCTGTTATTTTGAAACTGTAAATGATGGAAATAAAATCTAACTTTTTTGTTGACATGTTATAAGAATGTCTAATCTGTAATTTGATGCCTTTTGGAGATTTTTCCATCTTTCCTTGGCTTCTTTATGCACATAATACAAATTTTTCCCTGGGGTGCCCAAACTTTTGATCCCCACTGTATAGATATAACTGTCCCCCTGCTGCCCTTCTATACACACATGTCCCTCGCAGCGATATCTGTGAATAGCATGCTATCAGCAGCGCATCTGCTGGCCGGGAAGTGAGCGGCAATGCGCTGCCTTTGCCAGCCAGCAGCATGATGTGCTGCTGATAGTATTCTAATCACAGATAGCGCTGCAAGGGATTTATGTATGCGCTCGCTGGGGGGACATATGTAAGCGCAGCGGGGGGCATTATACATAGCTAGCGCAGTGGGGCGTTATACATATAGCGCTATATGTCTGGCCCCCCATTGCGCTAGCTATGTATGTTGCCCACGGCTGACTGTGTGAATGAGCCCTTAGATAACGAGCTGTGGTAAAGTGAAAGCCGAGCTGGGATTGGTTGCTGTGGGAGAATCCCTCCACTTTTTCTCTCACACAGTTTGATAAATCTAGGCCTAGTTGTTTTTGGATCCGGAGTTCATTATTGCATTCCCCCGTCTGGCGTCTAACGTGAAATGCTAGATAAATGTGAACTGTCCCATTCAAATCAATGGAATCAGTTCTACAAAATAGTTTCCCTCTGGTCCTTTTTCTAAATACCTGGAGGAAAACGCCACTGGACGACTGACATATGTAAAAGAGTGCGGGCGACGGACATATGTAAAAGGGTGATTAATCATATTTTTGTCTTACAGTAAATAATAGTGTGCCTTTAGAACTGTTATGTATTTCTATCCATGAACGCTAAACATAACTGTTAGGCTAGGTTCAGACTACGGAATTTCCACCGGAATTTTCGCTTTGAAATTTCCGGCAGAAATTCCGCTTACTATAATGCATAGTGTAGTGAATGGTTTTCTGTTCCCAAATTCACACTTCGGAATTTGTGAAGCGGAAAATCCGGATAAAAAATCCACTCGAAAATTTCCGCCTGAAGAAATCCATTTCTTTCTTCAGGTGGAAATCCTAGCAGAACTCATAGCAGTCTATAGGAGACTGCAGTGTCGGCGCAGGTGGAACTCAGAATCTCCGGGCGGAAATTTTCTGCCTGGAGATTCCGTAGTCTGAACCTAGCCGTAATCTATTTTATTTTTCAAAGCTGTCATCTTCTCATATTTCTAGACTATATTCAGTTTTCCAGTTATACTTGGTGAAGCACATCTTAGTATCTCTCCTCTAGATGGAAGTAATCAGGGATTATTATGTACCTAATAAGTTAAGACTTGTTTAATGCAAAATAAAATCTATTACCTGTGGAATGTAGAAGGTTGTAAGGTGCAGTACACCCTCTAGGCAGGAAGCTAAAATGATAGCTTGCCTTTTATATAACAAATGTTCTATCAGGATAAAGTATGCAATGCTCCCAAGCTCAGTACTCTAATTATACTGCTAGCAGCTGCCCCAGAGATTAGCAATTAAAATCTGTCACAGATCATGTTAACACTGGTAATTAATTGTAAGAAAGATTTTGTAACTCTAGTTACTTTGTGTTTCTATAATAATTCAAATGTGATCTTGAATAACTAAAAGAAAATAATAAGTAAATATATATGTATGTTATAAGCTAACAAATTAAATCCTCATGAATTCTATTTACCACCAATTCTTTGCTTGTTTATTACCCAAATGGTACCTATAAAAACCATGGATCACTGCACAAAAAAATAAGCCATATTACAACTCCATAGATTAAAAAGCGATGTATCAGGGGTCAGAATATGGATGACAACTCAAAGCATTTTTTTTTTTCCAAGTAGCTAAATGTAACAAAATTTACATTCACTTTTAGGTACACCATGCTAGTATCAGGTCGGACCCCTTTATTCTTTGTGGCATTTCTACAAGGTGCTAGAAACATTCCTCAGAGATTTAGTAAGCTGTGATGTTTAAACAATGCTCAATTGGTACTAACTGGTACCAAAGTGTGCCAAGAAATTGTCCCCCTCACCATTACATCACCACCAGCCTGAACCTTTGATACAAGGCAGAATAGATCTATGCTTTCATGTTGACACCAAATTCTGACCCTGCCATCTGAATGTTGCAGCTGGAATCGAGACCGATCAGACCAGGAAATATTCTTCCATTGTCCAATTTTGGTGAGCCTGTGTGAATTTTAACCTTAGTCTTCAGTTGAAAGGAGTGGCACCTGGTGTGATCTTCTGCTGCTGCTGTAGCCCATCTGCTTTACGGTTCAATGTGTTCTGCATACCTTGATTGTACTGAGTGGTATTTGAGTTATGTTGCCTTTGCCGTCTCAAGCTATTCTCCCCAATCTCCCCTGACATCAACAAGGCATTTTCAGTCACACAATTGCAGCTAACTGGATGTATTCTCTTTTTTGGACCATTTTCTGTACACCCTAGAGATGGTTGTGCATCAAAATCCCAGTAGATCAGCAGTTTTTGAAATACTAAACCAGTCCATCTGGCACCAACAACCATGCCATGTTCAAAGTAACTTAAATCCCCTTTCTTCCCCATTCTGATGCTCGATTTGAACATCAGCTAGTTGTATTGACCATGTCTACTTGCCTAAATGTATTGAGTTGCTGCAGTGTGGTTGGCTGATTAGCTATTTTTCTTAATAAACAATCTAACATGTGTATCTAATAAAGTGGCCAGTGAATGTATATAAACTGGGTATTGCTATAATCATACCAATCATATACAGTGGGGCACAAAAGTATTTAGTCAGCCACCAATTGTCTAAGTTCTCCCACTTAAAAAGATGAGAGGCCTGTAATTTTCATCATAGGTATACCTCAACTATCAGAGACATAATGAGAAAAAAAATCTATAAAAATCACATTGTCTGATTTTTAAAGAATTTATTTGCAAAATATGGTGGAAAACAAATATTTGTTCACCTACAAACAAGCTTAATTTCTTGCTCTCACAGACCTGTAACTTCCTTAAGAGTCTCCTCTGTCCTCCACTCGTTACCTGTATTAATGTCACCTGTTTGAACTTGTTATCAGTATAAAAGACACCTGTCCACAACCTCAAAAAGTCACACTCCAAACTCCACTATGGCCAAAACCAAAGAGCTGTCGAAGGACACAAAATTGTAGACCTGCACCAGGATGGGAAGACTGAATCTGCAATAGGCAAGCAGCTTGTTGTGAAGAAATCAACTATGGGAGCAATTATTAGAAAATGGAAGACATACAAGACCACTGATAATCTCCCTCGATCTGGGGCTCCACGCAAGATCTCACCCCATGGTGTTAAAATGATCACAACAATGGTGAGCAAAAATCCCAGAACCACACGAGGGGACCTAGTGAATGACCTGCAGAGAGCTGGGACCAAAGTAACAAAGGCTACCATCAATAACACACTACGCTGCCAGGGACTCAAATCATGCAGTGCCAGACATGTCCCCCTGCTTAAGCCAGTACATGTCTGGGCCCATCTGAAGTTTGCTAGAGAGCATTTGGATGATCCAGAAGAGTATTGGGAGAATGTCATATGGTCAGATGAAACCAAAGTTGAACTTTTTGGTTAAAAAAAAAAAAAAACTCAACTCATCGTGTTAGGAGGAGAAAGAATGCTGAGTTGCATCCAAATAACACCATACCTACTGTGAAGCATGGGGGTGGAAACATCATGCTTTGGGGCTGTTTTTCTGCAAAGGGACCAGGACGACTGATCCGTGTAAAGGAAAGAATGAATGGGGCCATGTATCGGGAGATTTTGAGTGAAAACCTCCTTCCATCAGCAAAGGCATTGAAGATGAAACGTGGCTGGGTCTTTCAGCATGACAATGATCCCAAACACACCGCCCGGGCAACAAAGGAGTGGCTTTGTAAGGAGCATTTCAAGGTCCTGGAGTGGCCTAGCCAGTCTCCAGATCTCAACCCTATAGAAAACCTTTGGAGGGAGTTGAAAGTCAGCATTGCCCAGCGACAGCCCCAAAACATCACTGCTCTAGAGGAGATCTGCATGGAGGAATGGGCCAAAATATCAGCAACAGTGTGCGAAAATCTTGTGAAGACTTACAGAAAACGTTTGACCTCTGTCATTGCCAACAAAAGTTATATAACAAAGTATTGAGATGAACTTTTGTTCTTGACCAAATACTTATTTTCCACCATCATTTGCAAATAAATTCTTTAAAATCAATGTGATTTTATGGATTTTTTTCTCATTATATCTATAGTATCTATGATGAAAATGACAGGCCTCTCATCTTTTTAAGTGGGAGAACTTGCACAATTGGTGGCTGACTAAATACTTTTTTGCCCCACTGTAAATAGGATATCTATAATCATACTGACCTGCAGAATATAGTTTTAGGCTGGGTTCACATGAGCGTTTTCATTTTCATTACTCAGTTCAATTGAAGAATTTAATCCTATTCATTTTGAATGGGTGATTTTTCATTTCCACTCATTTGTCACCAATTCTGCTTAAGTTACGTTATTTTATTGAAAAAAATTAGCGGGTGTCTTTAAAAAGTACAGTTTTTCCTGCAAAACAAGCCCTCAAGACATGCCAAAAATCGCGATGGGGTAAAGGGCTAGTTAAACATCAGTTAGGCTAAAACGTTTTGTCTTCTTAGTGATGATGTACAGCAATAATAGTATGGTACTACTATGGTAGCTGGGGTCTATGTGGAAGCATTCTGGGATTTTGCTTAAAAGTGCTGCACATATTAAACAATAACAGTCTCATCTGTTGGATGACCTATGTGTTAAAGCTTCATGGAATTTTTAGTTTATATATTATACTTTGTGCTTTTAGTTTTGCATACTATTACAGTTTTCTTCGCAAATGCATATTATTGGCTGCTTATGTGCATCTGTAACAAAATGAATAGTCAAACTTGAATTGTGTCGTGGAAATATTAAGTTGTTATTTTGCCTTCATATTGTGTGATATGGTGTAGGTTCATGTGTTGCCAACTGGTCATCATAGCTGCAGATGTGGTGGTTATTGATGGCACATGGAGGTCATATCTTCTGTAGGCTGAATCATTACCTTGTAACCTAATGCTGACTATGTATGGGCGTGGCTTTGTACTGTATGTGGGAGTGGCTATTGAAAACCCTCCTTTTGTTGTCTGTATAAATAAACTGGACACTGACCTCCACCAGGTATTTTTTCTATGCTGGAGGAGGAATCAGTTTTCAGGATCACTAACTGTCTGTCTGTGTTTTACCGAACTATTGTGAATTCTCTATCCTGGGCAGGCACCACTGAAGCTGAATATTATTACAAGTCTGGATTCCTACAACAATTGTAAACTGCAGTCATTTTTTCCTTTGTCCACTAGATGGTGTAAATGTGAATGTGGGTTTTATTTTTTCAGGTGTTCATTTTGTTAATTACAAAAATAAAGGGATTTAGATAGTAATCAATGATTAAGTAAGATCTTGTACCGTATAGCATTTATGTTAAATCCAATCCTTAACATATACAACTGTGTTAGGGTGGGTTAACATGTGACATCATTCTATGCCACACATTTGGCTGCACCATCCACCATTAAAACAGCATTCACTACTAAAGACTAAAATCTTCATCCACATCTGCATACAACACATAACGTCTGTGGTATAAAATTGTCTCACAAATGTCTCCAACTTAATAGTGGGAGGGATACATGCACTAATGTGTTAAATTCCTGGAGTCTAGCTTTTTCCTGGGCTCGGGAGCTTTGCTCATCCACAAGTAATGGATGAGAAAGAAAGTGGTCATTTCTGTTTATTTCTTATGTATGGACTATGATTTCAGTTAGCCGCAACCTCAATTGATAATTGTACCAATTGGTTGTGTGTGTGTATACATTAAGGGTCTATTCCCACATACCGGATCCTGTGCATATTTTATGCACAGGATTTAAAGCTTCTTATTTGATGTTCAGTCGTTTGTTTACATTGAAATCTGCAGCATCAAATCCCTGTACATCAAATATGCGCATTATACTGTACATGTGAATATACCCTAGAGGTGTCTTCTGTTCTTAAGTGTTATGCAGTCTGTTGTGTAAGGGCGTTTCGCTACTTTTAAATGCATTTTATATGTTTGTTGTTTTTGCTGTTTATTTTTATTTAAGCTTTACGTTAGTGGTATGGCAAACAATAACAACAAAAAAGCCTTTATCAGCTGCGAGAGTTACACAAACCCCAGTCCTACACGCCAAATATGTGAACATATTACAGTCCGCATAAAGAGGACGAGTACTATCTCTTTAACAAAAGAAAAATTAAGTAACTAAATACAAATCTAAGAATACAGAAATGTATTCCAAGAACAGCAAAGTCAACAAAAGTGGCTAAGTACACCAGTGAATAGACAAAAGAAGTAACATGCCTATGAAGGTGCTGTTCAGGAACATCAGTTGCAATTGAAGAATGTCAAAACATAGGGAAAACAAGGACAAAAAAGGGGGGAGACAACCAAAAGAAACGTCACGCCCCCCTCCTCCCCTAGACTTGCATAGAGGGGGGTGACCTCACATGGGGCCGGAGTTGTGACGTCACGATACTCCGGCCCCGTGGTCGCCACCCGGCTGTTTGTGAGCTGGCACCACGACGTGCAGCTCAAACAGGTGGGTGGCGAATACAAGATTGTGGGGGTCCCCAGCGGCGGGACCCCCACGGTGAGACATCTTATCCCCTATCCTTTGGATAGGGGATAAGATGTCTCAGGGCCGGAGTACCCCTTTAATGATGTGGAAAAACAGCCTGGCAGCGGGTTTGCGGAGTCCCTTGGGAGGAATATTCAATAGGTAGATAGAAATGTCCAAGGGATACTGTCACCCACAAACTTCTGATATTAAATCTAACCTTTCCCCAATATGGCCCCATTTTAGAGAGGTCCCAAAACATATGCTGAAGGTAAAAATAGTCATACTGGTTTTTCCTGAAGAAGAAACAGGAGAAGGATTTTGTGTCCTGGGACTTTATCACTTGCCACATAGAAAATAGAAACATAGAATTTGTCCACAGATAAGAACCATTTGGCCCTTCTATTCTGCCCAATATTCTGAATACTATTAATAATCCCTGGCTCTATCTTATATGATGGGTTATTATGCCTATCCCATGCATGCTTTAATTCTGTCACTGTAATTGCAGCTACCTATTCTCCAGGAAGGCTATTCCATGCATCCACTACTCTCTCAGTAAAGTAATATTACCTGATATAACTGCATAAACCTTCGCCCCTCTAATTTAATACTGTGTCCACTTTTGGAAGTTTGCATTGAATATATGGCCTCCGTCTAGCCATATACATATGTTTATGTATAGAGGTTAGGGATCGACAGATTATCGGTTTGACCGATATTATTGTCCGATATTCCGGAATTTCAAAGTTATCGGCAATTACCTTGCCGATAATGCCGATCAATGAACTGCAGCGGCTTTTGCAGGGCCAGAGACCACCACTGCCCGCTTCTCTCCCCCTGCCTGTCCTGAGTCCAACCACCGCCGCTGCCCGATTGCCTCCCCTCTGGCCAGAGACCACTGCTGCCGCTGTCCCATTGCCTCCCCCATCCCCGGTTTTATAATAACCTGTTCACGGGGTCCGTGCTACTTCTGGCTCCGGCGGCGTCCTGAGCTGTCACTGTGTGCCGGGCCACTGATAGTGACGTCGCGTTGAGGACGTAACTCGTCATTGTGCAGCGCATAGCAACAGTGCAGTACGCCGCAGGAGCCAAAAGTAGCGCAGACCCCGGGAACAGGTAATTATAATTATATCCCCAGGACGGTGAGTCTGTTCATGGTTAAGGCCAGGCTGGTGACCAGGGCAGCACTCCTCCGGTGTCCGGTTACAGCAAGCTCCGGCCGCAAGGCAGGAGAGTGCAGGGCCGGGGCAGGGCTGTGGAGGGGCGGCTGGGGCTGAACTCACTCAGCAGCTTCTCCATCTCCATTGTGCAAAGCGGCCAGGTTGGACACACACACGGTAGCCCCCCTTTCTCTAAAGGTAGCTCTTTGGAATAGTTACAAGATTTGACTCTAGCAAATATAAGAATTAAGAAAGTATAGATTTTTTCAGTACTGACACTTTGCCAAAGAAAGTTTTGGGTAGCTTACTCCATTTAGAAAATAAAACAACCACTTTCCTGGAAGAGCGGAGAAACATTGGATTCATATAAGGTAGAGTAGGAGGAGGTAATAATCATCTTTTTACCTCTTAGGGACGGAGGGCGTACAGCTACGCCCTACATCCCCAGTCCTTAAGGACGTAGGGCCTACCTGTACAACCATGGGAATTCCTCTCCTTTTACCCCTTGTAAAAATGAAAATAATGGCTCTACAAGAACATGCGAGTATAAAAAAAAATGAAGATTTAGAATTTTCTCCTTCACTTTGCTGCTATTCCTGTGAAACACCTAAAGGGTTAAACTCTCTGAATGTTATTTTGAATACTTTGAGGGGTGCCATTTTTAAAATGAGGTAATTTATGGGGTGTTTCTAACATGAAATGTTGCACACTTCCCTACATTTTGCTTTTTGTACACATGTTCTGATCTGTAGGGTTTTTCTCAGCTCAAATCCACCACATTCCGTAAATATGTAGGGTTTTTGCTAAAAAAATAAATAAATAACCAAAGACATGGGTTTTCTCAGTAAAAGGGAGAGTTGGCCTGGTTTTTCATTTCTGGCACAGACAGAATTCTGGCGCAAATTGTGGCGCAGACAGATATTCTGGTGCAGTGCGCCAGATTCTGACACACAACCTGACAAAACATGTCGGGTTTACAATAGTAAATCAGGGCCATTGTATATGTGAATTGATATATAATTTATTTGAGATATCCATTTTCCTTATAAGCAGAGAGTTTCAAAGTAAAAAAAATGCAAAATGTAAAAAAATGTTATCAAATTTTGGAATTTTTCACCAAGAAATTATTCAAGTATCGCCGAAAATCTACCACTAACATAAAGTAGAATCTCGGAATCAGAATGAAAAGTAAAAGCATCCCAGAGCTATTAATGCATAAAGTGACAGTGGTCAGAATTGCAAAAAAGGGCTGAGTCCTTGAAGCAGTGTTTCCCAACCTTTTTCGGCTCGGGGCACCCCGTGGAAAAAAAAGTAGGGGGTGATAGAGGGGTTTACAGTGGTGGCAGAGGGGTGTAGAGGAGTGTACATGGGTGGAACAGGGGTGTAGGAGTGTACATGGGTGGCAGATGGGTGTAGAGGAGTGTACATGGGTAACAGGGGTGTACATGGGTGACGGAGGGGTGTAGAGGAGTGACAGATGAGTGTAGAAGGGTGTACATGGGTGGCAGAGGGATGTAGTGGAGTGTACAGGAGTGGTAGAGGGGTGTACATGGGTGGCAGAGGGGTGTAGAGGAGTGTACTTGGGTAACAGAGGGGTGTACATGTGTGGCAGAGGGGTGTAGAGGAGTGTACATGGGTAACGGAGTGTACATGGGTGACAGAGAGGTGTAGAGGAGAATACATGGGTGGAAGAGGGGTGTAGAGGAGTGTACATGGGTGGCAGAGGGGTGTACATGGGTGACAGAGGGGTATAAAGGGGTGGACATGGGTGACAGAGGGTTGTACATGGGTGTAAAGGGGTGTACATGGGTGACAGAGGGGTGTAAAGGGGTGTACATGGGTGATTGAGGGGTGTAGAAGACTGTACATGGGTTACAGGGGGGCGTCTGGGGTGACGAGTGGACAGGAGTGACAAGGTGGTAACAGGAGTGACAAAGGGACAGGGGGTGTACATTGGTGACAAGGAAGTGGTCAGAGGGGGGGACAATGGGGATGAACAGGGATGACAGAGGGGTGGACATGGGAGACAGGTTCAGAGGGGTGGACAAGGGTGACAAGCGGTTAAAAGAGGGGTGGACAGGAGTGACAAAGAAGGGTGGACTGGGGTGACAAAGGGACAGAGGGGTGAATAGGAGGGTGGACATGGGTGACAAGGGGTAGACTGGGGTGTGGACAGGGGAGGTGAACATTGGTTACGGGGAAGACTGGTGGGTGAACATGGGTGACAGGGATGGACAGGGGGGGTGGACATGGATGACAGGAGGATAAACATGGGTGAGGAGGGGGAGGATGGACATGGGTGAGAGGGGGAGGATGGACATGGGTGAGAGGGGGGATGGACATGGGTAAGGGGGGGGTGGACATGGGTGAAAGGGGGGGTGGACATGGGTGAGAGGGGGGGTGGACATGGGTGAGAGGGGGGGTGGACATGGGTAAGAGGGGGGGTGGACATGGGTGAGAGGGGGGGATGAACTTGGGTGAGAGGGGGGATGAACTTGGGTGAGAGGGGGGGTGGACATGGGTGAGAGGGGGGGTGGACATGGGTGAGAGGGGGGGATGAACTTGGGTGAGAGGGGGGGATGAACTTGGGTGAGAGGGGGGGATGAACTTGGGTGAGAGGGGGGGATGAACTTGGGTGAGAGGGGGGGTGGACATGGGTGAGAGGGGGGATGAACTTGGGTGAGAGGGGGGGATGAACTTGGGTGAGAGGGGGGGATGAATTTGGGTGAGAGGGGGGATGGACATGGGTGAGAGGGGGAATGGACATGGGTGAGAGGGGGGGATGGACATGGGTGAGAGGGGGGGATGGACATGGGTGAGAGGGGGGATGGACATGAGTGAGAGGGGGTCATGCATGGACATGGGTGAGAGGGGGGATGGACATGGGTGAGAGGGGGAGGATGGACATGGGTGAGAGAGGGGGATGGACATGGGTGAGAGAGGGGGATGTACATGGGTGAGAGGCTGGATGGACATGGGTGAGAGGGGGGGGTGAACATGGGTGAGAGGGGGGGGGTGAACATGGGTGAGAGGGGGGGTGAACATGGGTGAGAGGCTGGATGGACATGGGTGAAAGGGGGGGGATGGACATGGTACAGTACCTTAGGCAAGCCATTTTTCTTCCCCACCCCGGCAGGGCACCGACTCAGGGCTCTGGCAGGGCACTCATTCACTGCGCCGCAGGGGGAAGCTGGGGCACGGGTCACTACACCAGCCCGGCACAACTTCCGCATACTTCCCCTCTCTGGCAGGGCACTCACTGGGCCACAGGGGGACGCACGGACAGATGCACACACAGTGCACACAAACTTCCCTCTCCCTGCGGCGCCAGGGAGGGAAATTAAAAAAAAAAAAAAAAAACTAAATCCTGCAGCACCCCAGGCAGTGCCGAACCGGTTGGGAATCACTGCCTGAGTCCCTAAAGGGTTAAGATCATGGCTGTTGTCAGTGAATTGAAACCTTTTTGTTTCATCTATAATGAGGGTTTCAAACAACCTTAGTTATACAAAGCTTTTATTCAACATCTGCAAATGTCTGTTACTTACGTATTCTGTTGTAGCCTTACATTTACTATTTTGTTCGTTTTTTCTGACTATATAGTTGCTTGTATTTTTTGTAGGATTCCTGCAATGGATAGGAAATCTTTATACATTAAATATATTTCTAACATGTTGTAGACAAATAAAATATTTGTCTGTTTCTCTTTCCAATTAAACTAAGTTTCATTTACTGAGTGTGTGAATGTGCTAGAAGTTCAAGAGCACACAACATTCATAAATCTAAAAACACATGAAGAAAAACCCTCCATGTAGTGTCTGGAGCCACTGGGTGCCACAAGCTGGAAAAACATGCACATGGTTGTAACCCCGACAAACACTAAAAGTTTCAAGGGTCTGTTTGTATGGTGGTCTGAAAAGTATGGAGTTCATTTTTTTAGAAGGGCAGCTTTTAGAATTACTGTGACACATACTAGGCAGGATGCCAAAGCTGGCCCGGTTTCAGACTTTGTCTTTCCCCTCATTGAAGTGTCAGAAAGTAATTCATGGAACATTTGGTAGAGCTGGCAGCTCTTTCATTGAGTTCCAGTGTGGCAAAGTCACATGAGTTCAGGACCTCAAGCCAAGCGATGCACAGTGATTTAGTGAGGAGTGGGAATCAGTCAGGCTAGAAGAATGTCTGTCTGTGTTTGATGTGGTTCTAACATCGTTTCAGGTGTGAATAATATCACTGTAATGCAAAGGGAAAATTTCTTTAGGCCACGTTCCAAAATGCAGGTGAACGTATGCAGCAGAAACCAACATCACGTGGCCATTGGTAAATGCATGGGGGGAGTGGTTTGGCCGCATGCGTTTACAGGGTGTGGGAAATGGCTTTAGGATATTTTGGGAAATGCCTATTTTTTTTTTTTTATTCTATCCCATTATTTATTTTTACCATATTTTGTAAATAAATTAGATTTCCAAAATGAAAACATTTTCAATAAATAATTTAAAAAAATAATTGCTTTTCATTCAGATCAATGAATGTAAAGTTTCCACCTTAAAGAAGAACTCCAGAACATAAAAATTGTCGGCCATACTGCCGGCAGTAAAAAAAATAAAGATGTACATACCTTTCTCCGCTCCCCCGGGGCCTTCGGTATCCGGCTCCGGACTCCGCCGAGATCTACTTCCTGGTTGCCGGTGGTCGGAGAGTCTTACTGTGCTCAGCCAATCACCGGCCACAGTGAAGTCCCGACTCGGCCGGCTATAGGCTGAGTGGCAGTGTGACGTTTTCGGCCCCGGCAGCAGGTGCCGGTGTAGTGAAGGATTTTGTGTCCTGAAGCGTTCTCACACTGCCGCTCAGACTATCGCCGGCCGAGTCTGACTTTGCTGCGGCTGGTGATTGGCTGAGCGCAGTATGATTCATCCGACCACCGGCAACCAGGAAGTGGATCACGGCGGAGACCGGAGCCGGTTACCGGAGGCCCCGGGGGAGTGGAGGAAGGTATGTACATCTTTATTTTTTTACTGCCAGCAGTATGGGCGACAATTTTTATATTCCGGAGTTCTCCTTTAATTGCAAGTTTCCAGCAAACCCAACTGCTAAGCTTCAGAGGGCATGGCCCTATTCATGAAATAAATATACGAGGTATAAAAATGTCTCTTCATTTTTTGGGTGCACATTGCACCTAAAATGAAATAATGTGGAAATACCTGTAATACCGCAAAATTACACAAACTACATATAGCATTTGGGGCATGCACGCTAAAATGTATGGGTTGAACGCTATATGTTGATGCTTTAAAAATAAAAGAATGAAATTGTTATAGTGTTCAACCCAAACATTTATGTTTTAAAGTTTTAACATCCGAAAACTGTGGAGAGATTTTAGCTGTTCTATAGATCTACATTTTAAGCGAATATATCTGACTTCTTAGGCTGAGGTTTCGCACACACGCAGTATTTTGGTAAGTATTTTTATTCAAAACCAAGAGTCTAAAACACAGAAACATGCAAACCTTTCCCTGATATTTTTTCTGTGTCCGTTCCAGTCTGGATTTGTCTAAAAATACTGACCAAAATACTGCATTTGAACCCATCTTTTGTTTCCCACAATGAAGGGGGATAATTAAAAACCATCTATTAGTAAAGCTGTCTTTGTTGCTCTTAGCCAGCTGCGACACGGACTCAGCCCGAATAAAACTGGTAGCGATCCAATAAAATTGAGAAAAGATGTCCAGCGCAGCCAAGACTCAAATGCTAGTGATTTATTGTGGACACAGCAACGCACATGAAGACAGCAGTGACGCGTTTCGATCGGTTAAGCGATCTTAATCATACTGATACATCCGTCTGAATGTTAGGAATCCTATATAGGGGGAATATCCCGGCACAGGTGCGTGCAATTTTATTGCACCTGGATTCCAGGCACTCCCCCAAACAGGAAAACACCTTTACAACAAGATTTACAACAAGATTGCATATATAAAAATCCTAAGATTGTATATATAAAAATAAATATATCTATAAAAAAACATAATAGGTAATTAAATTAAAATATATATATATATATATATATATATATATAAACTTGTGTACACAGAAGGAAAAATACAAGCCAGTACAATATTGAACAATAACATAAACAGATAGAGTATATTCATGCTGTACTTGTCCCTTATGTGATCATATGTCAGTACAAACTCATTTATTTGCGAAAAAAAAGAGAGAGATATTGCATCCTATATAAATATGTGCATCGATTTCTTTTCTTCCTCATCTCTAAGATACCTTTATGTGTGTTCATACAGAGGATCTCATGAGAGACGAACATTTGGTTAGCAACACGTGGGAAATATAAGCAGCCATATAGCCCCCCAAAAAAACATGTATTCAGTCTCACATCCAGTATATTCGGACCATGCGTGTTGAAAATTATTTAATAATGTAAAATCACATCCTGTCTTTTATTCAGGCCCATAGGATATCTACTTTCAAGACGCATGATCCATTATACTTCTCTGTCGAGAAGTTTCTGTCTATGGTCGCCCCCTCTCACTGGGGCTGCCACCTTCTCGATACCCTGAAGAATAAGGCAATCATGGTTGCCACCATGTTGCTCTGCGCAATGCCGGCTGACCATGGAGACATGTCGGGAGTTAAAATGCTTGACATCTGACAAGTGCTTCCTAATTCTTACTTTTAAAGGGCAGGTGGTACACCCTACATATTGCATACTGCACTCCCGACTTGTCACCAGGTACACCATTTGCCCTATCGTTGGTGCTTTTCTTGGGACACATGTATAACCTCCTGCTAGCGCAGATCTATATAGGGGATCACCACTGATAATGGGCATGTACTTGTCTATAATTTTTGTGATTTCCCTATATTGTGCGCTATATTGAGTAACAAAGGTGACAGGTTGTTCAACTGCATTGGTGTGAGTTATCTTTGGTGATAGAAGGTCAGATCTATTTTTGGCTCTAGCTACATTTTTGTCATGTGTAATATGCCATTTTTGGCATCCTCTCGTAAGTAGGCGTGCCCCCACAGCATCAGCTTCTCTTTCGAAATCCTTGTCCAGTGTGCAATTCCTTCTGGACCATCTCCCCCACGGGCAAGTTTTTCGCCACATGGGGGGGATGGCACGAAGCCGCATGTAAGATGGTGTTGGCAGCACTGGATTTGTTTTTTTGGGGGGCTATATGGCTGCTTATATTTCCCTCGTGTTGCTAACCAAATGTTCATCTCTAATGAGATCCTCTGTACGATCAAACATAAAGGTATCTTAGAGATGAGGAAGAAAAGAAATCGATGCACATATTTATATAGGATGCAATATCTCTTTCTCTTTTTTTCGCAAATAAATGAGTTTGTACTGACATATGATCACATAAGGGACAAGTACAGCATGAACATACTCTATCTGTTTATGTTATTGTTCAATATTGTACTGGCTTGTATTTCCTTCTGTGTACACAAGTTTATATATCTATTAATTTAATTACCTATTATGGTTTTTTATAGATATATTTTTATGTATACAATTTTAGGATTATTTTTGCATAGTGGGACCTACCAAATGTCTAGGTATGTCCCGTGTTTTCTAGATGTATCACTACTTGTTGTAAAGATGTTTTCCTGTTTGGGGGAGTGCCTGGAATCCAGGTGCGATAAAATTGCACGCACCTGTGCCCGGGATATTCACCCTATATAGGATTCAGACAGATGTATCAGTATGATTAAGATCGAAACGTGTCACTGCTGTCTTCATGTGTGTTGCTGTGTCCACAATAAATCACTAGCATTTGAGTCTTGGCTGCGCAGGACATCCTTTCTCAATGTTATTCAATCTGTTATATTTAAAACTGAGCTCTGGTTGCTATAGGCAATAAAGACAGATTTACTCATTTTTACTCATGATTATAGCATTTACATTTCTAAAGTTGCAAGCCAAAGACTCTGAAGACAACATTTTAGGAGCTTTTCCTCTACTGACTGTGAGATGATGTATGTACTGCTTCAATAGTTTACTGACTCTCATAAAGGCAAGCTCACATTACGGAAAATCAAGGCGGAATGTCTGCATTCAATTCCATGCAGATTCCGCCTTGAATTAGACTCCCATTGACGGTATTGGGTTTTCCACTGCTGTGGAGAATTTCCACACAAATATCCGTTGCAGATTTGAATTCTGGTAGAAGAATGAATAACTTCATTCTCCTGGCGGAATTCGCAATTAAAATCCCATTAAGTCAATGGGAGTTTGAATTTGTGGCCTAAATTCCGCGAAAAATAAGCAACAATTTAATATGATTTCTGCTTCATTTTACCATGGTGCAGAAAGAGGATTTCTAAAAGGAAATATTTTGCTGAATTCAGTACTGTGAACATACCCTAAGGACGCATTCACATGGCAGAATATCACTGACATTCTGTGTGCTAGGACCGATTGGAAATGTGCCATCTCCATACATAGCAATGCATTTCCAAGAGGACTCGGCTAAAAGAATGAACAATGTCAGGAATTTGAATTTACATAGCACAATTTTCCGTCGCAGAAATTCTGCCTTGTGCAGGGTGCTGCAGAATCCCATTGAAAAGAATGGATGGATGTTGCCTTAGAATTTCCAAGCACAATTTTTATGCTGAATTCCGCTCGGAAATTCTGTAATGTAAAAGATTTGCATTTTTTTTCCTCTGTCTTGCATTAAAACCTTTTGCTGGACCTCTTAACTGTAAGCTCAAAAGACTGCAGAATTGTGAATGCATGTGTGAATTAGAATTTATGTACTGTATTTGTTACCATTATTTACATGAAAATAATTAAACCTTTTTTTTTTCTTTGCAGCCACAACAGGAAAAAAAGTCTGGGCAGGTAAATCACTGTTATATATATTTCTGATCTATATTTATATTGTTACTGACTTTAAAATAACAATTACCTAAGCTTTGCCCACAAAAATCTGGGGTAATATAAAAGTGGTTGTCTGCAGAAAGCAAACAATTTCTCTATTGCTGGGTGTGGTGCAATAACACTAAATAAGCTATACTCATCTCTTGCAACTGATATGCTGATGCTTCAGGTCCTCCACTACATTGTGGTTCCTGTGATGTTCCAACCCCAGAGGAACTTCCTGTTTAGCCAATCACTGACTGAAATGGGACAAAGCTTTGTCCACTTATTGGCCAAGCAGGACAATTCTTTTTGAATCAGGACATCACAGAAACCAGGAAGTGGCAGTGACCAGCCGAGGAACAGGAGTATCAGCACATCAGCTGTGAGAGGACCAACCATAAATCAAATTTTAAGGGGTACTCCACCGGAAAGCATCTTATCCCCTATTCAAAGGATAGGGAATAAGATGTGTAATCAAGGGGGGGGGGATGTCCCAACACTGGGGACCCCCCTGAACTCCGCTGCAGCACCCCAGTCATCCGGTGCACGGAGCGAACTCTGACTGCTGACCACAGCCACCACGTCCCCTCCATTTGTGTCTATGAGAGGAGGCGTGACAGCTACGTACTATCCGTCACGCCCCCTCCCATAGACATCAATGGAGGGGTGTGTGTCATGACGTCACTAATATGGAAGCTCCAAGCTTCTGTGTTCCGGACGCCACAGCTGCCTGCCCAGAGATCACAGGGGTCCCCAGCAGTGGGACCCCCCTGATCAGACATCTTACCCCCTATCCTCTGTATAGGGGATAAGATGTTTTCCGGCGGAGTACACTTTTAAGGGGTTGTCAGGATAAAACTTAAATTGTGCAATTTTAGTTAAATCGCATGTTACTGATCTTTTTTTTTTTTTTTTTTTTTAGCATTGTGTGATATTGCTTTTGCCCATTTGCTGGTTTATTATATAGATATACACATATATGCAGTTCATGTTGTTGACAGGTATTCACTCTAGATAGCACTGCCATTAAGTGAATGGAAGCTGTTCCAAAGATCTGTCAAACGCCAGTGGGGTGTAAATACTCACTGCACCCCTTATTAAATTCTGTGAGGGGTGTAGTTTCCAAAATAGGGTCACATGTGGGGGGGTCCACTGTTCTGGCACCACGGGGGGCTTTGTAAACGCACATGGCCCCTGACTTCCATTCCAAACATTTTTTTCCCCATAAGCTCAATGGCGCTCCTTCTCTTTTGAGCATTGTAGTGCGCCAGCAGAGCACTTGACATCCACACATGGGGTATTTCCATACTCAGAAGAGATGGGGTTTCAAATTTTGGGGGGCATTTTGTCCTATTACCCCTTGTAAAATATTTAAAATTTGAAGGAAAACTAGCATTTTAGTGAAAAAAAAAATCATTTACACATACAACTTTCACGAAAAGTCGTCAAACACCTGTGGGGTGTTAAGGCTCACTGGACCCCTTGTTACGTGCCTTGAGGGGTGTAGTTTCCAAAATAGTATGCCATGTGGTTTTTTTTTTTTGCTGTCCTGGAACCATAGTGGCTTCCTAAATGGGACATGCCCCCCAAAAACCATTTCAGCAAATTTTGCTTTTCAAAAGCTAAATGTGACTCCTTCTCTTCTGAGCATTGTAATTTGCCCGCAAAGCATTTTACGTCCTAACATGGGGTATTTCCATACTCAGAAGAGATGGGGTTACAAATTTTGGGGGTCATTTTGTCCTATTATCCCTTGTAAAAATTTTACATTTGAGGGAAAACTAGAATTTTAGTGAAAAAATAATAATAATTTTCACGGCCAATTTTAACGAAAAGTCGTCAAACACCTGTGGGGTGTTAAGGCTCATTGGACCCCTTGTTACGTGCCTTGAGGGGTGTAGTTTCCAAAATAGTATGCCATGTGTTTTTTTTGATGTTCTGGCACCATAGGGGCTTCCGAAATGTGACATGCCCCCCAAAAACCATTTCAGAAAAACTCACCCTCCAAAATCCCACTGTCGCTCCTTCCCTTCTGAGCCCTCTACTGCGCCCGCCGAACACTTGACATACACATATGAGGTATTTTCTTACTCGAGAGAAATTGTGTTACACATTTTAGGAAGATTTCTCTCCTTTTACCTCTTGTAAAAATTCTATAACGGGGTCTAAAAGAACATGCCAGTGTAAAAAATGAAGATTTTGAATTTTCTCCTTCAATTTGCTGCTATTCCTGTGAAACACCTAAAGGGTTAACAAACCTTTTGAATGTCATTTTGAATACTTTGAGGGGTGCAGTTTTTATAATGGGGTCATTTATGGGGTATTTCTAAGATGAAGACCCTTCAAATCCACTTCAAAACTGAACTGGTCCCTGAAAAATATCGAGTTTGAAAATTTTGTGAAAAATTGGAAAATTGCTGCTGAACTTTGAAGCCCTCTGGTGTCTTCCAAAAGTAAAAACTCATAAATGTTATGATGCAAACATAAAGTAGACATATTGTATATGTAAATCCCCCCCCAAAAAAAATTTTAATATCCATTTTCCTTACAAGCAGAGAGCTTCAAAGTTAGAAAAATGCAAAATTTTCATTTTTTTCTTCCAATTTTGGGATTTTTCACCAAGAAAGGATGCAAGATACCATAAAATTTTACCACTATGTTAAAGTAGAATATGTCACGAAAAAACAATCTCGGAATCAGAATAAGTAAAAGCATTCCAGAGTTATTAATGTTTAATAGTGGTCAGAATTGCAAAAAATGGCCGAGTCCTTAAGGTGAAAAAGGGCTAAGTCCTTAAGGGGTTAAAATAAATAAATAAAAAAAAATGATGGTGTTTCCTCTATTTTCATTATCAGCCAGATAGCAAACAAGCAGCAGCCTGATGTTAACAGGGTGGACAAGGACCTCTGTCAGCTCTGTCATCTTCCCAAGTAGCTCCGCCTCTATTGATGTCAACAGTAGAGACGGGACTACAAGGACCAGGCTGGAGCAGGAACGGAGGTGAGTAAGTAGATGTCTAATCACTGTGTAATGTATACAGCCATATATAGATGGCTGTATACGGTATACACCTTAACCAATTAACTAGCGCTTTTTTTCACATGAAAAATCTGCAATGGTTTTTATTATCCATTGACTTCACTGAGTCCACAATAGTGTAGGATTTGCAAATTTGCTATGGACCCATTTAAGTCAGTGGGTAGCAACAAAATCTGCAGTGTACCTCCCCATTTTTATCAAAGAGGTGCATGTTCTTCATGAATAGCAAAGTAGGTTAGATGTAGACAAGTTTCTGGTCTGGGCTAGCGTGAGATTGTTTGCACAATAATTTTACATCAATTAAAAAATAAATAAATCACAGACCACTGCTAAAAACTAACCATGCCACGATGCATTCAAGTTGTTTTCTTGAGTCTAAATAAGTTGCCGAAAAACTAGCAACTTTTTCACCCATTTGACATTGTTTCTTAAGAATAATAATCGGTGAAAAAGAAAGCGAAACCTTACAATTATTTTTGTCTTCTAAGACTTAAAGAGTTACACTACTTGACTTCATTTTTATTTGTTGTTAAAAGGATGCCAGACTCCCATCATAAAGGGTCAGAGGCCATATTCAACTATTTTGTCAGTCTGCGCCACAGTTCTCCTTTGTGTTAATGTGAGTTTCCCTTTAAAGGAGAGGAGTTCAGACTAAGACTTCACAACAAGGACGTGAGCTCATGCGGGTTTCCTAATCTTAGTGGTGTAAGGAAATAGTGATAAATTATATAAACATGGGGACTACATGGAAGTTCATGGAGGATAATGTAAATCTTAAACTACATTCACAGTCTTTTTCTTTTCCATCTGTTTCCTTGAGAATATCCCCATTGATGTCTTTTCCATGCAGCATTGAAAATTCAGTTTGAAACTTATCCTTTTTCTAACAATGCTCCATGGGGACTTTACACTCTCGGAACTGTTTAGCAAACAGTATACAAGCCTAATTTAATGCAAAATTACTGTACTTTGATGTTAATAATTGATTTTGGAAGATACTGCTCCCTGAAATGTGAAAAAAATTATTTATATTTTAGTTAATTTGTGAATTCTAAATGTATAATAAATAGTATTTATTGAATATAGAATATAAAGTGCAATGTGTCTCTTACAATAGATCTGTCTGATGTAGTCTCAGTTTCACAGATGATCTGCAAAAGAGGCAATCTGTGAAAATGAGACTACATCAGACAGATCTATTGTAAGAGACACATTGCACTTTATATTCTATATTCAATAAATACTAATTATTATACATCTTTTATATTCTGTCATTTTATTAAGCGCCAGCACTTTATATTTATTTATTTATATAGGTGGGTAAGACCACTGATCATATAGGTATACAGGACCCTATATTGTGCAAGGCAGCTCCCCATCATTAGATCATATATATTGCACTTGTATTATTTCCTATATACCAATTTGTGAATTCTATTTAGAGTTTTGTATTTTCTAGTTACTTTGCATTTAGAAGGTAGTAATTATCTTTGTGGAGATCCAGCAGGTAAATGAAGTCATACTAGCAATGCTCTCTGGGAAAAAATAATTTAGCTCCCCTTAGAATAAAAAAAATCTGTCTTTTTCTAAATATAGGGGGCTATACTGTAGAATACTGTAAGTCAATGCCTGGCCCATAAAAAAAAACCATGAAATATAACTATGGAGAAGTCTAATAAAATAATTGCTGGACTAGCACAAATCCCTTTTCTTGGTTGTGTTATTTGATTCAAGTATGCAAAATGCAGGTCTTCTTAAAATGTGCTCTTTATTTATGTCTGCAATATGTTTTCGGGTAAAACAGTACCCCTTTATCAGGTGAAAAAAAACTGTGACAGGAGTAAAGCTCAGCACAGCCTCCTTGACACTTGAACTCTGAGCTTAATCTAGAGTTGACTGATGCCCTTTAGGAGAGACCGAATGAATCAGGCCAGTTACTAAAACTGCAAATTACAGGTCAATGTTTAGTTAATATGAAAATGTAGATTCAGGTTCCTCCTGTCTAGAAACAGCATAGAAGGTTCAACACACTTTGTTCTCAGCATAAAATGTGGTTATCAGTTCCCTTTACTTGCATACCACTGAATGTGGGAATGGAGGTCTCCAAGCCTGAAATGCAAACCTGAGAAAAGTTTTTAGTGTTACATATTTACATAATTAGTATGGTTGAAAAAGGACATATTACCATCAAGTTCAACCAAGGAGGTGAAGGGAAGGGGTTTTTCACATGGTGGAATTTATGATTAAAAACCATGGGAATCTGCTGCACCATGCACACAGTGGAATTTCTGTAGTAGATGTTTCCACCACAGAAATTCTGATTCCTCTCTCCCGAAGCAATGAACATGTTTATTCTTTCAGCGAAATCCATTTGGAAATGCGTTGCAGTCTATGAGGAGGGTGCGTTTTCGAGCAGTCCTAGCGCCAGCGGAACATGCTATTTCTGGAATGTCCACAAATTTTCCACTGTGTGAATAAGGCCTAATTTTTAGTTTTCTGGCAATATGTATGATAAATACTCCATGCAGTATTGTTAAAAAAAAAATCCACATTTTATTTCCAGATTAGATACAATAAACACCTGTTTCAATTAGTTCATACTTTACTATAAAAAACAAAAACAAAAAAAATTGTAACTCAATTGTCAAAGTAGGTTTCGTTGCATATTTATTTTGCAGATAGCAGAACGAAAAGGATTTACACAGGGACTTTACCTTTCCCTATATCCCTCAACCTCACAATTCCCCCTCCTAAAGAATGTTCTCTGCAATGCTATGTTCATTTTCTTTGTGAAGTGGTTGGGGAAGTGACTGTGTGAGCTGTTCAGTGTTCAGCAGCCCTCATGCCTGGTACTCATAAAAACGTCACTGTGCACTTCCACTTTGAAAGGCTCTTTTATGTTACTTTCCTGAAGTCCCTTTCCAATGGCTAAGTGGCTTGACCTGGAAGCTTCAGATTGGCCTTACCACATAGCTAGGCCTTAATGAGGTGTGTATGTGTATCTCTTGGATACAAATTTTAATCCTGCATTAGTTCTCTTTTAAGGTTTAACATTTAGACACGTTCACAACAATAATAAAGAACCCACATATCAAACAACAATAATGTAGAATGCTAAACTGTATGCCGGACTATATTAATGTGTATTAAAAACTAGTCTATATTTAGGGATCTAGTTAGAAGTTTGTGCTACTGTAATGAAAATTGTAAATTAATGTTGACTAGTTGGTAAATGCCTTCACGTATGGGGCAGACAGATAGTGGTATAGGGAATTCCATGCTAAGCATTTACGTGGGCAGAAATTAAATATGTGATATACCGTATTTATCGGCATATAACACGCACTGGCGTATAACACGCACCCCCATTTTAACAGGGAAATTTAAGTTAAAAAAATAAAATGTCTAAATGTGACTAAATGCCACATCATCCCCCCAACTTCATTTTCTTCTGCACCTCAGTTTGGTCCTGTCCCCTCCAGTGCCACATGATTCCTTCCCTTTTATTAGTCCCTGTGCCACATTTACCCCTCTCATCGCCACCCCCCATGTCTCATCATCCCCCCATGTCTCATCATTTCCCCCTGTCATAGACCACCACTAGCCATATAGACATTAAGCATTTAGTGCTTCCCCCACCATCATTTCCCCCTGTCTCATCATCCCCCACCCTGTCTCATCATGTCCCCCATCATTCCCCCCTCATCATCCCCCCCACCCTGTCTCATCATGTCCCCCATCATTCCCCCCTCATCATCCCCCCCACCCTGTCTCATCATGTCCCCCATCATTCCCCCCTCATCATCCCCCCCACCCTGTCTCATCATGTCCCCCATCATTCCCCCTCATCACTCCCCCACCCTGTCTCATCATGTCCCCCATCATTCCCCCCTCATCATCCCCCCACCCTGTCTCATCATGTCCCCCATCATTCCCCCCTCATCATCCCCCCACCCTGTCTCATCATGTCCCCCATCATCCCCCCACCCTGTCTCATCATGTCCCCCATCATTCCCCCCTCATCATCCCCCCCCACCCTGTCTCATCATGTCCCCCATCATTCCCCCCTCATCATCCCCCCACCCTGTCTCATCATGTCCTCCATCATTCCCCCTCATCATCCCCCCACCCTGTCTCATCATGTTCCCCATCATTCCCCCTCATCATCCCCCCACCCTGTCTCATCATGTTCCCCATCATTCCCCCTCATCATCCCCCCACCCTGTCTCATCATGTCCCCCATCATTCCCCCCTCATCATCCCCCCCACCCTGTCTCATCATGTCCCCCATCATTCCCCCCTCATCATCCCCCCCACCCTGTCTCATCATGTCCCCCATCATCCCCCCTCATCACCCCCCCACCCTGTCTCATCATGTCCCCCATCATTCCCCCCCTCATCATCCCCCCACCCTGTCTCATCATGTCCCCCATCATTCCCCCCTCATCATCCCCCCACCCTGTCTCATCATGTCCCCCATCATCCCCCCACCCTGTCTCATCATGTCCCCCATCATTCCCCCCTCATCATCCCCCCCACCCTGTCTCATCATGTCCCCCATCATTCCCCCCTCATCATCCCCCCACCCTGTCTCATCATGTCCTCCATCATTCCCCCTCATCATCCCCCCACCCTGTCTCATCATGTCCCCCATCATTCCCCATCATTCCCCCTCATCATCCCCCCACCCTGTCTCATCATGTCCCCCATCATTCCCCCTCATCATCCCCCCACCCTGTCTCATCATGTCCCCCATCATTCCCCCCTCATCATCCCCCCACCCTGTCTCATCATGTCCCCCATCATTCCCCCCTCATCATCCCCCCACCCTGTCTCATCATGTCCCCCATCATTCCCCCCTCATCATCCCCCCACCCTGTCTCATCATGTCCTCCATCATTCCCCCTCATCATCCCCCCACACTGTCTCATCATGTCCCCCATCATTCCCCCTCATCATCCCCCCCACCCTGTCTCATCATGTCCCCCATCATTCCCCCACATCATCCCCCCACCCTGTCTCATCATGTCCCCCATTATTCCCCCCTCATCATTCCCCCCACCCTGTCTCATCATGTCCCTCATCATCCCCCCATCCTGTCTCATCATGTCCCCCATCATTCCCCCTCATCACCCCCCCCCACCCTGTCTCATCATGTCCCCCATCATTCCCCCTCATCATCCCCCCACCCTGTCTCATCATGAGTCTCATCATCCCCCCACCCTGTCTCATCATTCCCCCCCCCTCATCATTTCCCCCTGTCTCATCCCCCATCATCCCCCCCTCATCATTTCCCCCTGTCTCGCCCCCCCCATCATCCCCCCCTCATCATTTCCCCCTGTCTCATCCCCCCATCATCCCCCCCCCCATCATTTCCCCCTGTCTCATCCCCCCCTCATCATTTCCCCCTGTCTCATCATCCCCCCCATCATGTTCCTCCTATGGCATCCAGTGGTCTTCAACCTGCGGACCTCCAGATGTTGCAAAACTACAACTCCCAGCATGCCCGGACAGCCAACTGCTGTCCGGGCATGCTGGGATTGTAGTTTTGCAACATCTGGAGGTCCGCAGGTTGAAGACCACTGTTCCCCTTTCCTTACTTGTCTGCGATTCGGCTGTCTTGCGGGGTCAGTAAAGCAGATGAGATACGTCCTCTCCCGGCTTCTCTGTGCAGCATCACGGATGTCACTTTTCGGCGGCGACTACAGGAAATAAAAAGTGACGTGAGTGAAGCCGCACAGAGAAGCCGGTGCATTGCCATAGAATGAAATTTGCACCGGCAGAGGACGTAACTCATCTGCTTCACTGACCCCGCAAGCCCCCCCCCCGCCTGATCTGACCTGCCAAAGCGCAGACAGGTAAGGAAAATAAACAAAACTATAAAAAGCTAGGAAAGGGGGAATGATGAGGGAGGGGGGAGGGAAAATGAAAAGTAAAACTCACTTGTCTCCTGCACGATCCACAGGTACTGGTGGATTGTGTGGGAGACGCTGATTAAAAGGTAGCGCAGATCCGGGCAAGGTAGGGCTCATTTTAATCAGCGTCTCCTGCACTATCCACCACACCAGTACCTGTGGATAGTGCGGGAGAAAACAAGTGACAGAGCGGGGGGAGACGCCGCTGGTCACTGATTTAAAGTGGCCGCTTAACAAGCAGACGCTGCTGCGGCCGCTTTAAATCAGTGACCAGAAGACTTATAGGCGTATAACACGCAGGCAGACTTTTTGCCTTAAATTTAAGTTTTAAAGAGGCCTGTCATTTTCATCATAGGTATACCTCAACTATGAGAGACATAATGAGAAAAAAAAATCCATAAAATCACATTGTCTGATTTTTGAAGAATTTATTTGCAAATTATGGTGGAAAAAAAGTATTTGGTCAACATGGAATTTTTAACTCCCTCCAAAGGTTTTCTATGGGGCTGTGATCTGGAGACTGGCTAGGCCACTCCAGGACCTTGAAATGCTTCTTACAAAGCCACTCCTTCGTTACCTGCTTGGTGTGTTTGGGATCATTGTCATGGTGAAAGACGCAGCCACGTTTCATCTTCAATGCCCTTGGTGATATAAGGAGGTTTTCACTCAAAATCTCCCAATACATGGCCCCATTCATTATTGACTTTACACGGATCAGTCATCCTGGTCCCTTAGCAGAAAAACAGCCCCAAAGCATGATGTTTCAACCCCCATGCTTCACAGTAGGTATGGTGTTCTTTGGATGCAACTCAGCATTCTTTCTCCTCCAAACACGACGAGTTGTTTTTACCAAAAAGTTCTTCTTTGGTTTCATCTGACCATATGACATTCTCCCAATAGTCTTCTGGATCATCCAAATGCTCTCTAGCAAACTTCAGATGGGCCCAGACATGTACTGGCTTAAGCAGGGGGACATGTCTGGCACTGCATGATTTGAGTCCCTGGCAGCGTAGTGTGTTACTGATGGTAGCCTTTGTTACTTTGGTCCCAGCTCTCTAAAGGTCATTCACTAGGTCCCCGCTTGTGGTTCTGGGATTTTTGCTCACCGTTCTTGTGATCATTTTGACACCACGGGGTGAGATCTTGGGTGGAGCCCCAGATCGAGGGAGATTATCAGTGGTCTTGTATGTCTTCCATTTTCTAATATTTGCTTCCACAGTTGATTTCTTCACACCAAGCTGCTTGCCTATTGCAGATTCAGTCTTCCCAGCCTGGTGCAGGTCTACAATTTTGTGTCCTTCGACAGCTCTTTGGTCTTGTCCATAGTGGAGTTTGGAGTGTGACTGTATGAGGATATGGACAGGTGTCTTTTATACTGATAACAAGTTCAAACAGGTGGCATTAATACAGGTAACGAGTGGAGGACAGAGGAGACTCTTAAAGAAGAAGTTACAGGTCTGTGAGAGCCAGAAATCTTGCTTGTTTGTAGGTGACCAATTACATATTTTTCCATAATTTGCAAATAAATTCTTTAAAAATCAGACAATGTGATTTTATGGATTTTTTTTCTCATTATGTATCTCATAGTTGAGGTAAACCTATCAACCTAAAAATTACAGGCCTCTCATCTTTTTAAGTGGGAGAACTTGCACAATTGGTGACTGACTAAATACTTTTGTGCCCCACTGTATATATTAGCCTAGTGTACGTTTTGTCATAAAAATATCAGGGAATCTCCCAACACATAGGACAAACATATCCTCACACCCCCATCACCAAACAGAGGCCAACAGAATGTTATACTTGACTACATTTTTTGTCGTTTCTGTCAAATTTTCCATGTATTTGCTAGATGGAATAGCACAGACCTTTGCTCTGTTCTATCTAACAGGATCCAGTAATAATGCACACTATACTTTTTTAAAACCTTTCTTGACAATAGTGAATTTATTTCACTTGCATTTTTTTCCCTATTTACATCGTAACACCCATAATGTTTTTCCACTGAAAAAATTTCATTTCATCCATAATCGAAATGAGGTCGCATTTTTGTGAATTGCAGCCAAATTTTGTAATGTCCTTCTTTCTACCATATAATGTATTGCAAAACTAGAAAATATTATTTATGCAGTGAAATAAAAAGGGAAATAATTGCAGGGCAATAATTTTTTTCACCCGATGGTTAAAGGGCAACTGTCATGAACTTTTACTGCAATAACCTGCCCACAGCATGTGCCACGGACAATCGGGTAGGCGTGATGCGAGGTCCGCGATGCCCCGCCACCAGCCACATCCCACCTACTGTAATTCAGCGCTCGGACTCTGTGTGATTGACACACAGGTCCCAGCGATTGTGCCATTCACTACTTGTAACGTGCGCGCCACTGCGTATAATGCTTGCAAGCGCTCGCTCCCGCTGTCTTCTTTCTACTCAGGGCGCCTCGAGTAGAAAGACGGCAGTGGGAGCGAGCACTTGCAAGCGTTATACGCAGCGGTGCGCACGTTTGAAGAAGTGAACGGTGCATGCGCTGGGACCTGTGTGTCAATCACACAGAGTCCCAGCGCAGAATTACAGTCGGTGGGCGTGGCTGGCGGCGGGACATCTCGGACCTCATGCCACGCCTACTCGACTGTCCGTGGCTTTTCATAAAAAGCCTTTTTTAGGGTAATAAAAGCCGGGAACTATTAGGTAGAAAGGTTGTTATACGAACCACCTGCACACAGTACACATTGCAGTAAAAGTTCATGACAGTTGCACTTTAACTCAAACGGCTCCTTTTCCGAGTCCTTAAGGACTCAGGACGTTTGAGTACGTCCTGTCCATTCCCGGCCCCCCGCAGCTAGCTGGAGGGGAGCCGGTGCCCGATGCCTGCTGAAATCGTTCAGCAGGCATCGCGGCATATCGCCCAGGGGGGACAATTCAGCCCAGCGATCTGCGGCGATACCGGGTCAATCGGGTCTCCAGTGACCCGGAATTACTGGCTGATCGGGGCCGTCTCTGACGGCCCTGAACAGCCATAGCCAGCAGGGGTGAGGTGGCACTGGTGCCACCTCACGATCGCCCTGATTCGTTGGCCGGTTTCCCGGCCGACCAATCAGGGCGCCTGCTGCGGGTGTCACTCCCGCAACCCGCTCCGCCCCTCTTCTGGAGGACGTGAGCGGGTGCGGGACGTGCAACCCGGGAGCTGGGGACCCCGCTCCCCGGCGCGAATGTTGGGATCGGGGCCCCAGGAGCAGCGGCGGTGATGACGAGGGACTGACCTGATGCGGCTGGATCGTTGGAGGTGAGTGACAGCCTCCTGCTGTTGCTTAGCAACAGCTCCCAGCATGCAAAAAGGGCATGCTGGGAGCTGTAGTTATGCATCAGCAGGAGGCAGACCACCACAACTCCCAGCATGCCCTTATGGGCATGCTGGGACTTATAGTTTTGCAACAGCTGGAGGCACATTTTTTTCTATGGAAAAGTGTACCTTCAGCTGTTGTGTAACTACAACTCCCAGCTTGCACAAACAGCTAAAGTGCATGCTGGGAGTTGTAGTGGTGCATCTGCTGGTTGCATAACTACAACTCCCAGCATGCCCGTTGGCTGTCGGTGACTGCTGAGAGTTGTAGTTTTGCAACAGCTGAAGGCACACTGAGTTAAGTAGCAAACCAGTGTGTCTCCAGCTGTGGCATGACTACAATCCCCAGCATCCCCAGCCAAAGTAGTATGCCTCCAGCTGTTGCATAACTACATGACCCAGCATGCCCTTCCGCTGTCCGTAGATGCTGGGGGTTGTAGCTTTTGCAACAGCTGAAGGCACACTGGTTGCAAAACACTGAGTTTGTTACCAAACTCGGTGTTTCACAACCAGTGTGCCTCCAGCTGTTGCAAAACTACAACTCCCAGCATGCACTGATAGACCGTACATGCTGGGAGTTGTAGTTTTGAAACAGCTGGATGTTCCCCCCCCCCCCCCCCCCCAATGTGAACGTACAGGGTACACTCACATTGGCGGAGGTTTACAGTAAGTATCCGGCTGCAAGTTTGAGCTGCGGCAAATTTTCTGCCGCAGCTCAAACTGCCAGCGAGAAACTACTGTGAACCCCCGCCCGTGTGACTGTACCCTAAAAATACTACACTACACTAACACAAAATAAAATAAAAAGTAAAAAACACTACATATACACATACCCCTACACAGCCCCCCTCCCCAATAAAAATGAAAAACGTCTGGTACGCCACGGTTTCCAAAACGGAGCCTCCAGCTGTTGCAAAACAACTACTCCCAGTATTATCAGACAGCCACTGACAGTCCAGGCTAGTGGTCTCTAGACTGTAGCCCTCTAGATGTTGCAAAACTACAACTCCCAGCATGCCCAGACAGCTGTTTGCTGTGTGGGCATGCTGGAATTTGTAGTTTTGCAACAGCTGGAGGTCTGCAGTTTAGAGACCACTGCACAGTGATCTCTATACTGCCCTCTAGATCTTGCAAAACTACAACTCCTAGCATGCCCACACAGCTGTTTGCTGTCTGGGCATGCTGGGAGTTGTAGTTTTGCAACATCTGGAGGTCCACAGTTTGGAGATCACTGTTCAGTGGTCTCTAAATTGTAGCACTCCAGATGTTGCAAAACTACAAATTCCAGCATGCCCACACAGCAAACAGCTGTCTCGGCATGCTGGGAGTTGTAGTTGCGTACCTCCAGCTGTTGCATAACTACATCTCCCAGCATGCCCTTCTGTGATCAGACATGCTGGGAATTGTAGTTTTGCAACAGCTTGAGGCACACTGGTTGGAAAATACTGAGTTAGGTAACAGAACCCAACTCAGTATTTTCCAACCAGTGTCCCTCCAGCTGTTTCAAAACTACAACTCCCAGCATGTACTGACAGACCGTGCATGCTGGGAGTTGTAGTTTTGAAACAGCTGGAGGTTTGCCCCCCCCCCATGTGAACGTACAGGGTACATTCACACGGGCGGGTTTACAGCAAGTTTCCTGCTTCAAGTATGAGCTACGGCAAATTTTTCGCCGCAGCGCAAATTCCTAGCGGGAAACTCACCGTAACCCGCCAGTGTGAACGTACCCTAAAAACACTACACTACACTAACACCTAATAAAGAGTAAAACACTACATATACACCCCCTTACACTGTCCCCCCCAATAAAAATGAAAAACGTATTGTATGGCAGTGTTTCCAAAACGGAGCCTCCAGCTGTTGCAAAACAACAACTCCCAGCATTTCCGGACAGCCACTGATTGTCCAGGCATGCTGGGAGTTTAGCAACAGCTGGAGGCACCCAGTTTGGGAATCACTGGCGTAGAATACCCCTATGTCCACCCCTATGCAATCCCTAATTTAGTCCTCAAATGCGCATGGAGCTCTCTCACTTCTGAGCCCTGTCGTATTTCAAGGAAACAGTTTAGGGCCACATATGGGGTATTTCCGTACTCGGGAGAAATTGCACTACAAATTTTGGGGGCTTTTTCTCCTTTTACCCCTTATGAAAAGGAAAAGTTGGGGTCTACACCAGCCTGTTGGTGTAAAAAAAAAAATTTTTACACTAACATGCTGGTGTTGCCCTTTACTTTTTATTTTCACAAGAGGTAAAAGGAAAAAAAGCCCCCCAAAATTTGTAACGCAATTTCTCCTGAGTACGGAAATACCCCATATGTGGGCGTAAAATGCTCTGTGGACGCACAACAAGGCTCAGGAGTGAGAGCGCACTATGTACATTTGAGGCCTAAATTGGTGATTTGCACAGGGGTGGATGATTTTACAGCGGTTCTGACATAAACGCAAAAATATAAATACCCACATGTGACCCCATTTTGGAAACTACACCCCTCACGGAATGTAATAAGGGGTACAGTGAGCATTTACACCCCACAGGGGTCTGACAGATTTTTGGAACAGTGGAACGTGAAAATGAAAAATTCTATTTTATTGTTTGCACAGCCCACTGTTCCAAAGATCTGTCAAACGTCAGTGGGGTGTAAATGCTCACTGCACCCCTTATTACATTCCGTGAGGGGTGTAGTTTCCAAAATGGGGTCACATGTGGGGGGTTCCACTGTTCTGGCACCACGGGGGGCTTTGTAAATGCACATGGCCCCCGACTTCCATTTCAAACAAATTATCTCTCTAAAAGCTCAATGGCGCTCCTTCTCTTCTGAGCATTGTAGTTCGCTCGCAGTGCACTTGACGTCCACATATGGGGTTACAAATTTTGGGGGGCATTTTCTCATATTACCCTTTGTAAAAAAGTAAAATTTGGGGAAAAACCAGCATTTTAGTGGAAAAATTTTTTTTTTTCATTTACACATCCGACTTTAACAAAAAGTTGTCAAACACCTGTGGGGTGTTAAGGCTCACCGTAGCCCTTGTTACGTTCCTTGAGGGGTGTCGTTTGCATAATAGTGTGCGATGTGGGGTTTTTTGCTGTCCTGGCACCATAGGGGCTTCCTAAATGGGACATGCCCCCCAAAAACCATTTCAGAAAAACTCACTCTCCTAAATCCCATTGTTGCTCCTTTGCTTCTGAGCCCTCTAGTGCACCCGCCGAACACTTGACATACACATATGAGGTATTTTCTTACTCGAGAGAAATTGGGTTACAAATTTTGAGAGGATTTTTTTCCTTTTACCCCTTGTAAAAATTCAAAAACTGGGTCTACAAGAACATGCCAGTGTAAAAAATTAAGATTTTGAATTTTCTCCTTCACTTTGCTGCTATTCCTGTGAAACACCTAAGGGTTAGCACACTTACTGATTGTCATTTTGAATACTTTGAGGGATGCAGTTTTTATAATGGGGTCATTTATCGGGTATTTCTAACCAGAAGACCCTTCAAATCCACTTCAAACCTGAACTGGTCCCTGAAAAATTCCAATTTTGAAAACTTTGCGAAAAATTGGAAAATTGATGCTGATCTTTGAAGCCCTCTGATGTCTTCCAAAAGTAAAAACTCGTCAATTTTATGATGCAAACATAAAGTAGATATATTGTATATGTGAATCAATATATAATTTATTTGGAATATCCATATTCCTTATAAGTAGAGAGCTTCAAAGTTAGAAAAATGCTAAATTTTCAATTTTTTCATGAAATTTTTGCATTTTTCACCTAGAAAGGATGCAAGTATCGCCGAAAATTTACCACTAACATAAAGTAGAATATGTCACAAAAAAACAATCTCAGAATCAAATTTATAAGTAAAAGCATTCCAGAGTTATTAATGCTTAAAGTGACAGTGGTCAGATTTGCAAAAAATGCTCCCGTCCTTAGGGTCATAATGGGCTCCGTCCCCAAGGGGTTAAAAATGTAAAATTTTTGGGAAAAGAAGCATTTTAGGTAAAAAAAAAATGTTTTTTTTTACATATGCAAAAGTCGTGAAACACCTGTGGGGTATTAAGGTTCACTTAACCCCTTGTTACGTTCCCCGAGGGGTCTAGTTTCCAAAATAGTATGCCATGTGTTTTTTTTTTTTGCTGTTCTGGCACCATAGGGGCTTCCTAAATGCGGCATGCCCCCAGAGCAAAATTTGTTTTAAAAAAGCCAAATGTGACTCCTTCTCTTCTGAGACCTGTAGTGCGCCAGCAGAGCACTTTTCACCCCCATATGGGGTGTTTTCTGAATCGGGAGAAATTCGGCTTCAAATTTTGGGGAGTATTGTCTGCTATTACCATTTTTAAAAATGTAAATTTTTTGGGAAACCAAGCATTTTAGGGAAATTTTTTTTTTTTTATTTACATATGCAAAAGTCGTGAATCACCTGTGGGGTATTAAGGTTTACTTTACCCCTTGTTATGTTCCCCGAGGGGTCTAGTTTCCAAAATGGTATGCCATGTGGTTTTTTTTTGCTGTTCTGGCACCATAGGGGCTTCCTAAAGGTGACATGCCCCCCAAAAACCATTTGTCGCTCCTTCCCTTCTGAGCCCTCTACTTCGGTCGCTGAACAATTAACATAGACATATGAGGTATGTGCTTACTCGAGAAAAATTGGGTTTCAAATACAAGTAAAAATTTTCTCCTTTTTACCCCTTGCAAAAATTTAAAAAATTGGGTCTACAAGAACATGCGAGTGTAAAAAAGGAAGATTGTGAATTTTCTCCTTCACTTTGCTGCTATTCCTGTGAAACACCTAAAGGGTTAAAACGCTGACTGAATGCCATTTTGAATACTTTGGGGGGTGCAGTTTTTATAATGGGGTAATTTATGGGGTATTTCTAATATGAAGACCCTTCAAATCCACTTCAAACCTGAACTGGTCCCTGAATAAAAGCGAGTTTGTGAAAAATTGGAAAATTGCTGCTGAAATTTGAAGCCCTCTGGTGTCTTCCAAAAGTAAAAACACGTCAATTTTATGATGCAAACATAAAGTAGACATATTGTATATGTGAATAAAAAATTTTTGGGGGGAATATGCATTTTCCTTACAAGCAGAGAGCTTCAAAGTTAGAAAAATGCAAAATGTTAACATTTTTCATAAAATTTTGGGATTTTTCACCAAGAAAGGATGCAAGTTACCACAATATTTTACCACTATGTTAAAGTAGAATATGTCACGAAAAAACTGTCTCGTAATCAGAATGATAACTAAAAGCATTCCAGAGTTATTAATGTTTAAAGTGACAGTGGTCAGAATTGCAAAAAATGGCCGAGTCCATAAGGTGAAAAAGGGCTCAGTCCTTAAGGGGTTAAACAGATATATTTGCTGTATTCTTCAGGTCAGTAAGATTACAATGATACAAAATTAACATACTTTTTATTTTACTAGATTTATTTAAAAAAAAAAAATTACTTTTTAATCTTTACATTGCCATTATGTAATCAGATCCCCATAACTGTCTTTTTTTAATCTACAGAGCTGCATGAGGATTTTGGGGACTATTTTGGGGTAGACATTTTGACAGCTTTTTATTAAAAAAAAAATTCAGGTGTGTGATGTGACCAAAAAATCAACAATTCTGACATTTGGTATTTTAAGTTTGTTTATAGCATTCACTGTCTGGGATCAATAATATTATAGTTTACTAGCTCAGACAATTCCGCACGTGACAATGCCACATATGTAAAAGAAATTTTCAAATAAGTGACTAGATGCTGAACTTGCTAGTGAAAAAACAGACATCCTTGTATGTAGATATTGAGGGGACACAGTTGCGCATTTATGCATTCATTTTCTTACCTCTGGATTACGTTTTGGTAATAGAGTAAAGTCTTATAGTAGAGATGAGCGAGCCAAGCCTGGTGAACCCGGTTTTGGTCAGAACCTTGGGTGTAAACATGACTCTCCAAACTCTCAAGCTTTGCCTGCCAATGGTGCCATTTAGGAGGAGGGATAAGGTACACATGACGTTTTGATGCCTGAATGCACGATAGGATGAAGAACTAAAATTACATCAGTGTACCCCAGCATACCTTGCAGCTAGCAGCAAGATCACATGACTGCAGGTTAGCCAATCATTGCTTGCATTATGTTACATACAGCTCCCAGACCAATCAGTAAAGTATAGGATGGGTTTAAGAGACTGATAAAATCATATGCCTTCACAAATACAATACAAAAGCAAGCTAAACAAAGCATTGTGCAGTGGGCTGACCTCAGACAGTGACCTCTCACCAGCAGTACTGTGTCCATTTGCTGCATTACAATTCCCAACAGTGTGACATCAGAAAGAGCCCATAGAAAATTGTCACACTATAAATCAAAGCAAGTTGGGCAAAGCATTGTGCAAAGGGCTGACCTGTCTTTTAGCATAAATCTGCATTAAAAGTGTTGAGAGTGAACGTGGAATTAGCATTTTATGCCAGGTTAGGCCCCTTTCGCACTGCCGTTGGTGCCCGGCAGTGTGACTGCCGCTGCAGAATATCGGGGGGAAAAATTACAGCATGTGCCTTCTTTTTTTCCCGCTATTCATAACTGGTCCTGGGGGCCCCTATAATAGTAAATGGGAGCCACCGGGACCCATTGTTTGCCGGCTCCCCTTTAAGAGAATGGCCGTTAAAGTCAGAAAAAAAAGTGACGTGACTTTGACGGCCGTTCTCGACGGGGAGAAACAGCAGTGTGAAAGTAGCCTAGCTTGTATTTTCTTGGTTTAATCAAACAGCAGGAGCATCTTCATGTTGAAGTACATGATGCTAAAGTTTTTACATCTGGTATTCCACCCTGACATGAATGTCACTGAAAGGATGCCCACCACCACCTGAACAACCAGGTTGGTGCATGCCTAAGCTGTGCCCTTTCTCTGACAGATACCATGAGCCCAGAACTCATGGACTTCTGGGTCACCAGATTAGCTCATTGGCCAGCACTTGCCCAGTTTGCCATGGGTGTTCTGTTTTGTCCACCCTCCAGTGTAGCATCAGAGAAAGTGCAGTGTTACCCCTAAGTGAACAAGATTGTGTGCCAGCAATGTGGGAAAACTCAGATTTGTTAAAATTTGTCAGGCATGGATCAGTGAGGAATTTAAACCTTTTGTGCCAAATGCCACTGATTAGACAGTACTACCACCCCTCCTGTCTGCTGGCTACTACAACTCCCACCAGTCTGTCACTGTCTGCTGGTTACTTCAACTCCCATCTGTTATTCACTGCCTGCTTTTCACTGGCTACTACAACTCCCACCAGTCCACTACTATTTGCTGGCAACTACAACTCCCACCAGTCTACAACTGCCTGCTGGCTGCTACAAGTCCCACCATTCCACCACTACCAGCTGTCTGCTGGCTATTAGAATGCCCACCAGTCCACCACTGCCTGTGGTCTGCTGGCTACTACAACTTCCACCAGTCCACCACTGCCTGCTGTCCGCTGGCTACTATAACTTTCACCAGTCCACCACTGCCTGCTGTTCTGTCCACTGGCTACTACAGCTATCACTGGTCCACCACTGCCTGCTGTTCTGTCCGCTACCTACTACAACTATCACTTGTCCACCACTGCTTGGTGTCCACTGGCTACTACAACTTTCACCAGTCCACCACTGCCTGCTGTTCTGTCCACTGGCTACTACAGCTATCACTGGTCCACCACTGCCTGCTGTTCTGTCCGCTACCTAATACAACTATCACTTGTCCACCACTGCTTGGTGTCCACTGGCTACTACAACTTTCACCAGTCCACCACTGCCTGCTGTTCTGTCCACTGGCTACTACAGCTATCACTGGTCCACCACTGCCTGCTGTTCTGTCCGCTACCTACTACAACTATCACTTGTCCACCACTGCCTGCTGTTCTGTCTACTGGCTACTACAGCTATCACTGGTCCACCACTGCCTGCTGTTCTGTTCGCTACCTACTACAACTATCACTTGTCCACCACTGCTTGCTGTCCACTGGCTACTTCAACTTTCACCAGTCCACCACTGCCTACTGTTCTGTCCACTGGCTACTACAACTATCACTGGTCCACCACTGCCTGCTATTCTGTCCGCTACCTACTACAACTATCACTTGTCCACCACTGCTTGCTGTACTGTCCACTGACCACTACAACTCCCACCAGTCCATCACCTTTGCTGCTGCTACTGCCAGCCAGGCCTACAGATACACAACCCATGATGCCCAAAAAAAGGGTTAATTTTTTCACCTTTTCTTTAAAAAAAAATATATTTTTTCTTTACTATTGTGGGACACCAATCCCGTTGCAACTCCCAAAAGGTAGAATTTTTGGAACACTTGAAAAAACTCATGGTGTCTTGACTTGCCAGACTCAAACCTTTTGCTACTTCCAAAAACTTGGAAAAAAAAACATTGCATCTTCCAATACTTCCGTGTGCATCCTAACACGGACAGGCATCTGCCAACAACCAGGGATACTTTATGCACCTTTATTTTAGTGTCAGAAAGCATACAAAATCCACTATCGCAGTTTGTTTTTAAACAAGTTGTAGGTTACCATGGGTTATTGCATGTTGCTGTAACGTTGACATTGACCTAACTGTAAAACCACTTTAAAACATTTCTTGTTTTTTTAGGCTTATTTCATTGACAGTTCTTCACCGCAAACCAAACTCTTTAAAAAAAATTAGGCAAGACTAACTTTTAAAAAGCTTGCCCAACCAACTCCAGTGTATAGGTTTAAGAGTCCTTCATATGCATTCTTCTTTTGTCAAGAATAATTTCAATCCATTTTTCTTTATATTTTGTCTTTGTTGTCCCTCTATGTGGTAAAGACAAGATTACTTTGAGAATAATGAGATTCTTATACATCCTATTGGTGTCTGAGACCAGTTTGAATGGATGTTTACTACTTTGGTAACTGCCAGGTGTATAACCATATTCCAGTTAGCTATCTATTTACAATGGGATTTTCCCAGGTGAAGAAAGTATGGATCTTGGTTATTTTGCTATAGGAAGGGCTTCTCTTTGAGTCTTGGTTTTCATGTTTCCCACATATCTTTAAACTGACAGAAGTGGTGTGAAATGTCACAGATTGGTGCTGCTGTAGCATCTTGAAGCTGTCATCCATGCATGTGTTCATGTGTTTATTCTCTGAGTTTACAGCAAACGGAGTTGTGAATGTATTTAAAGCATCCCGCGTGAGGTTTACTGTAAGCATTAGGCAGTGATTAAAGGATCTGACTGCGTTCCCTCTGAGCTGGGCGCTCCTCTGCAGCGGCATTACACGTGGTAGCATTTAGGAGCCCCTTCACAGCTGAAGTGTTTCAAACACTAATGAATTAAATGTTGCTCATGTAACGCAGACAAACTTTAAGGCATACTTTACTGAATGGTGCACTGTAGTGGCCTGGGAAAGGAAGAAGGTTATAAATTCTGTCAGTTAACCACCCAGACAAAATGAAGCCATGTGGAAAATTAAATCTATTAAAGTATGAAAACTTTCATAATCTGGTTTAGCTAGTTCATCTTAAAGATTTTAACTTTTTTGTGGTTGTAAATGATTTTCCTCTGGGCGAATAATCATTTGCCAAATAAATAAATAAATAACCACCTACGGTTCTCTATACGTAATCTCTTTTTGCCACTTTTTAATGCCGCTAGACAAGATTTGCCACCTGATCAATCTCCTTTTGTAATTTATTTTCTTTTAGTGGAGAAACACAGTACCATATTAAGTGTGCAACAAACCTTTGTAGCAATTACTGTTAATGGGTGCAGGAAACTAGCCTGTATGAGGTGCTGTTGCTTTACATGCTTTTAGCAGGTGCCACCCAGGGTACCTTAGAAAGAAGCTTAAAAGACAGAGCAAGAAAGATTTGCCACAGACCTGTGAGCAAACATTTAATTTCATTATTTAGAGCGTTACAACACAAGTGTGAGCAGACCCCTCGACTGCAAACTGGCAGAGGAGAAATACTAAATGTAATGTGCGTCCCTTGTAATGTGTGTCATCTGGGGCTTCTATAATATGTAAGATCACTGGAATATGTCCCTTTGCAAACATCGTTCTTGTTGCATGGCAGCAGCTGGGGATCTGTCGTTGAGTATATATATTTTCAATGACAACCTGAGCCAGGACAAACATTCTGTGTTCGCTACCTTAAAGGAAAACTGTCACATATTTTCTCCCGCACTTGTAGTTTTAATCTGTGTATATCCGGCTGTAAATGGCAAAGGCGGTGCTTCTGCGGGCTAACTGACACTGACGTCAGCGCCGCTCATCAATATCCCTCCTGTTCTCCCTCTCTTCGCCGCTCCTAATCAGAGGGAGGGATGAATATTCATGAGCGGCGCTGACGTCAGTGTCAGTTAGCCCACAGAAGCACCGCCTTTGCCAGTTACAGCCGGATATACACGGAGATTAAAACTACAATTGCGGGCGAACGGCGGTGCGGATCAGACCAAGGTAGGGCTTGTTTTAATCAGCGTCTCCCGCACTATCCACCAGTACATGTGGATAGTGTGGGATAAAATATGTGACAGTTTTCCTTAAAATATATGCACAGGTTTGCATTTTTTTTTTAAAGTGTGTTGTACAGGCTCCATCAGGTGAAATTCCCATCCTTCCCAAGAAGCAATGCAATAAAGCAAGCAGCAGTTTCTTTCTGCTAGATTCTCTACAGAATATGTCCGTAAAGACCTATGTATGTGTCTTTGCACTTCTGTTTAGAGCTGTAACAGAGCTCTTACAAATCTCATTGTGCAAAGAGGCATAAATGCTGTCTATTTAGTCCCTGAGAACCTTAGTAAGTTCAGAACAATTGCATTTTTTTTGGTTGTTTAGTTTTTTTTTTTTTACACTATTTCATTTTTCACATGAAATAAATCAATCTTTACTTTCACATGTGTATTTGTGTGCGTATAAATATATACATGTGCAGGAACATTCTGACAGAATGCCAAGAAGGCTTTATAGAGGCTTAAAGTTAGCTTATATCTAAAAATGTTATCCTGCATATTGTTTTACTGTGGAGCCAGCTGCAGAAAGGAAGAAATGGACTAAAATGTGTGTGTATAGAGTGAGAACAGAGAGTTAAAGAGAAATTCTGCCATATCGGAAAAGGAAATAAAAGATACCTCTGTTTCAGTTTTGACGGTAGATCTGTCTTTTTGTGCCAGCCTTGCATATGCTACATTTCCTCTCTTGTTTCCTGTTTGGTGTCCAGAACAAGTATTCATTGTTACATAGCTGACAGATCTATGGAGATTAAAACACTTATCACCATATAGTTTTATTGCCAACAAGAACAGCCCACTCAGTTTTATCTGTTCTTTCAGTTTGCTTTGAGACTTTAGATGCTGGCTACAAGTATGTATTTTTTCTTTTTCTTCTGTAGCGTTCTGTCAACAGATCAATGGGTTTTTTACACATTTAAACCACCATTTCTACATGTTTATTGACTAAATCTAAACCATGCTAAATCTAAACCCATCACCCACATCTTGCTCAGGACAGCATGTAAAGTGATAGCATCACTATTAATATTTCCCTGTAGAGTGTCCCCTGACTATCTACCAGGCTGCCTCTATACTATTTAAAGGGGTACTTCAGTGGAAAACAGTTTTTAAAATCAACTGATGTCAAAAAATTTAAACAGATTAATAAATTACTTCTATTAAAAAAATCTTAATCCTTCCAGTACTTATCAGCTGCTGTATGCTCCAGAGGAAGTTGTATAGTTCTTTTCTGCCTTACCACAGTTCTCTCTGCTGACACCTCAGGAACTGTCCAGAGCAGGAGCAAATCCCCATAGCAAACTCCTCCTGCTCTGGTCAGTCCCAGACACAGACAGAGGTGTCAGTAGAGAAGAGGAAAAGAACAGTGCAGTAGAATCCAATTGATATCAGTGAACTCTGCTGATGCGGAATGTCCGTTGTGTGGTCTTCAATGGTGGCCTTAAAAATTTGCCACAATCTGTGTGCATCTCCTGTACCCTGGTCAATTCATGTATAGACAACATTGTTGGTAAACAGAAAAACCCACAATGCTCCCTGAAATAACTTGAAATAGACAAAAGTAATAGTGAATAAACATTTCCTAAAAAAAAAAGAAAAAAAAAAGTTTTTTTTTAGGAAATTTTATATTTTGTTGCACAATCTTTTGAGTCAGTTACTGTTATGAAGTGATTTCTGTAACTCTCAATGAGACTTCTGCACTTGTCTACAAGTATCTTGGCCCACCCTGTTTGTAGGATGCCTTCTCCAGACTTCATGTTTGATCAAGATCAAAGCTCATAGAAGCAACTTTAGAATAGTCCAGTGTTTTGCTCTTAGCCATTATTGGGTGTTTTTAGCTGTGCGTTTTTTTTTTTTTTAACCCTGTTGATGACCTGTGACTGAGACCAAGCTTCCTGACACTGGACAGGGATTGTGCTCCAGAATGCCTTAATAGTCCAAAAATTGCCTTGGACCCTGTACATATTTAACACATATTCTATGTGGGCCTCTATAGTTCCTCCTCGCATAGAGCGTATTGCACTGAAAAGATAATCTTGTTCCAGTACATGTCCATTGTGGGCTTTAACCCCTTCATGTCCCAGCTAGTTTTGGCCTTCATGACCCAGTCCATTTTTTCAAATCTGACATGTCTCTTTAAGTGGTAATAACTGCTTTTACCTGGCAAAGTGATTCAGAGATTGTTTATTCGAGACATATTTTACTTTATATTAGTGGTAAGTTTTTGTTGATACATAAAGCGATTTTTCTGAAAAACTTCTAAAATATTGTGAAAAATTTCTTATTAGAGAAATAGTCATGCCAAATAAATTTAGTTATTAATTCACATCCACAACATGTCTACTTTATGCTGGCATCATTTGTTAAACATTCTTTTACTTTTTTACGACATTAGAAGGCTTATATTTTTATGAGCATTTTTTAAATTTTTCTACAAAAGTTCAAAATCATATATATACATATATATATATATATATATATATATATATATTTTATTTTTTATTTTTTTTGGGAACAATACATTTTTTTAGTTTTAATATACATGTGTGTGTATATATATATATATATATATATATATATATATATATATATATATATATAAATAAATATATTATACATATATATACACACTTATATATAATTTCATTTAAGTAGTTAATCTGTTTTCCCTTAGTCTTGTCAGCAAGACAATAATGGGTTCACTTGGTCCCCTGTGTACTTGCAGGAATGTGGAATTTTTTATAAAAAATTTGTATTAACACCCCTCCTGGATAGTATATAAACCCCCATCACCCCCTGGTCACTGAGTTATTTATAAAGTAACTGAGAGGAATAAGAGGGAGGGAAGCTTGTGCTGCTGACAAGACTAAGGGAAAACAGATTAACTACTTAAATCTAATCTTCCCTAGTGTCTTTAAGCAGCACAATGATGCGATTTGTATAGTAATAGCCATGGGAGGTTAATTATTATTTTTAACTGAATTTAATACAGATTTTGTAAAATCCATTCTTTCAGAAAATAAAGATTACATTTTTTAATGCTTGAAGAAAGTCAATGGAGTGGACCATGAAGCACTCTGACATATATGGTCCAAAGGGACTGAACCCCTTTCAGCCCAAGATGTGGCGGCAGCCCTCGTAGAATGAGCCCTAATAAACTCTGGGGGCTCAGAGTCCTGGGCCTCATAGGCTGTTTTAATACAATCAATTATCCACCTAGATATTGTTGGTTTAGAAACAGTTTTTCCTCTACAATTCCCTTGATAAGAAAACAAAAGGTTCTTATCATTGCGTAAGGGCTTTGAACGTTTGATGTAGAGTTCTAGACACCTTACTATGTCAAGACTACTATAGTCCACTTCTCCATCATCAGAGGTGGGAGTATACCCGGGAGGCAAATGACTATCCTTTGGATAAGGGATAAGATGCCTTAGCACTTGAGTACCCCTTTAAGAAAGTCTTTCACTTGTAATACCTGATGTAATTTAGTCTGAAAACAGGCTGATAAAGCAGACACTTGAACTCATATAGTATTCGGAGAGAATCCTCTATCAAAACCATCCTGTAAAAATTCAAGTATTTGTGGAATAGATGGAGAAGTGGGATCTACATTTTTTGTAGAGCACCAAGAATCAAAAATATTCTTTATTCTAGCATATGTTTTTTGTGTAGAGACACTCCTAGAGTGTGCTAGTGTATTTAACACCCGATCAGAAAACCCCTTGGATCTTAATACGGGCCTACCAACTTCCAGGCTGTTAGGTGGAAGGTTTTCAGGCTGTGGCAAAACTGGGTTCCCTGGGAGACGAGGGGCAGCTCCCAATAGATTCCCTGAGACATCGTCATCAAAAGAGAAAACCACAACCTCTTCGGACAAAACGGAATGATTGCTATTACCATAGCTTAATCTTGCTTGATCTTGGCTAGGCCCCTCAGAATCATTGAGGTTGGTGGGAACACATAGGCCAGCTTGAATGATGAAAGGAATGGACATTGCGTCTATCATAAATGGGTGGTCTGTCCCGTAAAGAGAGCAATACTTGTTAGTTTTAGAAAGAGAGCAAAACTTTTTAGTTGCACTTTCATAAATGCGTGGTCTGTCTCGTAAAGAGAGCAATACTTGTTAGTTTTAGAAAGAGAGCAAAACTTTTTAGTTTTATATTTAGTCTGGTTGCCATCAGATCTATCTCTGGAAGTCCCCACAAATCCATGATTTGCTGAAAAACTTCCTGGGATAGAGACCACTCCCTCGGAATAGACATATTCCTACTGAGGCGGTCTGCGAGGATGTTCAAGAACCCCTGATGTGAATAGCTGACAACCTGGTTGTCTTCTGCTCGGCCCAACATAATATTCTCCCTACTTCTGTAAGTAGGATTGAGGACCTTGTGCCCCCTTGTTTGTTTATATAAAACACGGAGGCCATGTTGTCTGTTTTTTTATTCTGACTGCTTTCCCTACCAGGAAAGGTTCGAAGTATTTTAGTGCATAGTAAATGGCTCTTAACTCTTTCATATTTGAAGATAGTTGCTTTTCCTCTATCTTCCAGAATCCTGAGGCAGTCTGGAGCCCCAGGTGAGCGCCCCACCCTGATCCTGAGGCGTCTGTCGTGAATGTACTCCAGATAGGTTCTTCCAAGGATACACAGTCTTTGAGATCTATCCACCACTGAAGGGATTTCCTGGTGGCAAGAGAAAGTCTGTTTATTTTATCCAGGTCCGAGGAAGATCTGTTCCACTTTCTGAGAACCTCCGACTGTAGAGGCATTAAGCGCCACAGCACCCAAGACACGGCATCCGCCGAGGAGGAGAGAAGACCCAGATACCTCACTAGAGTTCTCGGGGTTACTTTGCGAGGAGATTTCAGATACCGACCTCCCAACTGGATGCAAGCTTTCCTCTGAGCAGATAGGTAAATGTTCATGGACTGGGAATTTATGACGAAACCGAGGAATTGTTTGGTTGTGGCTGGAACTAGGTCTGATTTCTCTTGATTGACAATCCAGTCTAGATCTTTTAGTAATGAAAGAACAGTCTGAAGATGCTCTTGGAGCATCACTTGTGTACTGGATATAATCAGCCAGTCGTCTAGGTAAGGAATAATTTTTATCCCTTGTAACCTGAGGACGGACACCACCGCAGATACCACTTTGGTAAAAACAAACGGGGCTGTGTTTATTCCAAAGGGGAACACTTTGAATTGAAAATGCTGAGGGACCCCCTTAATATGAACCGCAATTCTTTGCGCGGGAAGGATGGGCATTTGGAAATACGCATCCTTCAGATCTAAGAAAGCCATGTACTCTCCTCGAGACAGGAGAGTCTTGACTAATTTTGTTGTTTCCATGTGAAATTTCTTTTTCACTATATATTGGTTTAAGTATCTCTCAAGTCTATTATTAGACAAGATTTTCCTAAGGGCTTTGGCACTAGAAACACTGGAGAGTATACTCCTGTTTTTACTTGCAATGGTGGCAGAAGGTCTAGTATAGATTTTTCCAGTAGATCTTTCTCTGTAGCCTGGTTTGATTACACTGTAAACCTGTCTGGGAGAGGAAATAGAAAAGAGAGGGCATACTCGTCTTTTATAAGTTTGAGGACCCATGGGTCTTTTATTTTTTGCTTCCACATCAGAAAAAACAAAGAAAGGCGACCGCCTACTGGAATATCTTGACCGTCAAGCTTCTTATTTGACTCAGTGCTCCCCCACCCCTAGAGGAACCACCACTTCAACCCCTAGTAAAGGCTCTAGAGGGTCCAGGTAGGTCTTTGAGGTGATCTAGACCTGTAATTAGTGAACTTGCGGCGGGCTCTAGGAGCTTGAGGCAACGATTTCCTTTTCTTGTCAGACAGATGTAACATAATGTTATCTAATTCTGCACCAAATAATCTACCTGATTTAGTTACATAAATGGTATTTAGAGGGATAGTCCCCAGACCAGGGAATCAACCAAAGGGCCCCGCGACCCGCTGTTGACAATGCCATAGTTTTTGCAGCAAATCTTATTTGCTGGTTGGCCGAGTCGCAGAGTTATATATCACCGACAAAGTTACATCTACATTAGAGGGTTGCTGAAGCAGCCAAATGGAAAACTCAACACCAAAACAAGAAATAGCAGCAACAATAAATTATGAAACATAGCAAAACTTTATTAGGGGTATCATAAAACATAACATACGTTAAAAAATCTTTTTATGTAGAACAGCACAGTGCACAAGGCTAGATGAAATGGCAGGAACATACAGGCTAAGATAAATGGTATAACATGTAGAATGCTGACAACAATTGCATGTGATGGACAGGTACTGATAGAATAGAGATATAGCAGTCTCAATAAATAACCCAAAGTGAACACAAACGCAAGAGAAGTCAAAAGGAAAAAGCTATTTCTACCAAGACAGAGCCATGTATTACCTGCACCTACCCCAACGCACGTTTCACGCCAATGCGCTTCATCATGGGGCGTGGCTATTTCTGGATCAAGGGGCTCTACTTGTACTGCAGGCTAGCCTATCCCAAGCTGCCTAGATTAAACTGGCAGGCTCATGAACCAATAAACAACTGTTGCTTACAAGAAAGTAATCAACTGGTTACCTGCTGTGTGTCAATCGCCATTATGACGGCAGACGCCGTCCCAATGCCGCGCGAACACGGAAGTGACTCCGGTCATGTGACCGCACAGGTCACATGACCGGAGGCACGCTCGCCTGATGACGCGGCCATAAACTGAGCCCATGCATAGTATAGATCTTATCTGCGCAGGGATGCTCTGTACGGGTGCATAAATGTGAGTGAGTGAAGGTGCTTAAAAAACCAAACATGCAGTGTAAGTGAAATTTTTTTTTGTGAAAATAGGTGAATAAAATAAGAATGTGAACCCACCTGTGATGTGTGATGACTATTATTCAGAGGGGAAAAAAAGGTTATTTAAAGAAAAAAGAAACAAAATAAAAGGTATACCTATTAAATTTACCTCACTAGGTCTAAGTTCCTGATGCACTTTTTTCAGTACCCATCACATTCCCCACTTGTCACTCATATTAGTTTCAACCCCTTTTAGATGCACTGCACATCTTCCTCACTAGACATTATTTCCAATCAGCACTATTTTGTGCACTATACCCCATATTTGGTTCATTCCACTTTATTTTTTTCAGTGCTGTGTTTTATTCACATAACATATTTTCTTTAATGCATTACACTTCTTCCACACTTTCCCATGCACTTATCTCCTTTTTCACATTAATTTCACCCACATCACTCCTCTACATCACACATGTACAGTCATGTTCACTTCACACTTTCTTTATGCACTTCTCTCCTTTTTTTTTACATTTCATTTCACTCACATCACCCTCTCACATCACTCGTACACAGTCTTGTTCACTTTCTAAACATTGATCATATTGTGGCATTAGAGGTAGTCATCTATATTGCTTTTTGTATTATTTTGTAGGTTTCTTTTTTCTTTAAATTACCTTTTTTTCCCCTCTGAATAATAGTCATCACACATCACAGGTGGGTTCACATTCTTATTTTATTAGCCTATTTTCACGTGTGTTCACAAAATTTTTTTTTCACTTACACTGCATGATTGTTTTTTTAAGCACCTTCACCCACTCACATTTATGCGCCCGTACAGAGGATCCTTGCGCATGTGCTTATCATCACCAGCGCTCATTCCGTACTCTGCCAGCTAAGATCTATACTACGTATGGGCTCTGTTTATGGCCGCGTCATAACCCGAGCGTGCCTCCGGTCATGTGACCTGTGCGGTCACATGACCGGAGTCACTTCCGTGTTCGCGTGGCATTGGGATGGCGGCCGCCGTCATAATGGCGATTGACACACAGCAGGTATCTATCAACCAGGTGATTACTTTCTTGTCACCAACGGTTGTTTATTGGTTCATGAGCCTGCCAGTTTAATCTAGGCAGCTTAGGATAGGCTAGACAGCAGTACAAGTAGAGCACCTTGATCCAGAAATAGCCACGCCCCATGACGAAGCGCATTGGTGTGAAACGTGCGTTGGGGTAGGTGCAGGTAATACATGGCTCTGTCTTGGTAGAAATAGCTTTTTCCTTTTGACATCTCTTGCCAACTTTGGGTTATTTATTGAGACTGCTATATCTCTATTCTATCAGTACCTGTCCATCACATGCAATTGTTGTCAGTAATCTACATGTTATACCATTTATCTTAGCCTGTATGTTCCTGCCATTTCATCTAGCCTTGTGCACTGTGCTGTTTTACATAAAAAGATTTTTTAATATATGTTATGTTTTATGATACCCCTAATAAGATTTTGCTATGTTTCATCATTTATTGTTGCTGATGTTATTTCTTGTTTTGGTGTCGCGTCGCAGAGGTAATTAACTGCTAGATTAACATGTTTAAAAGCGGCAAGAATATCATCTCTCTGGACCCCACCATCTATGTCGTCTTGAATTTTATTCAGCCATTTCCTAAGGGAACGGACTACTTCATGGAAAACAATGGAGACCACATTCTGGCTAGCCGCAGTAGTATAAGTCCTTTTAAAGGCAACTTCAATTCTACGGTCCATGGGGTCCTTGCAACTTGAACCGTCCTCGGAACAAGAGTTCTTTTGGACAGCTTGGCTATTGCTACATCAACCTTTGGAGGGATCAACCAGTTCTTAGACTGTGATTCCTCCAAAGGAAAGATTGATTTAAATCTTTTAGAAACCACAGGGATTTCTCTGGTTTCACCCATTCTGTCAGGATAAGAGAATTAACCAAGCTGTCCACCTTAAAGGCCCTTGACCCTCTAGATGATGAAGAAGCTCCTCGTTCATCTATGGCTTCATCGTCTGATAGGCTCTCAGAAGCTGCAGTAACTTTGTCTTCCATAAAAGTAATGTCATCCTTAAAGGGGTACTCCGGTGGTCAACGTCTTTTCCTGTTTTTGACTTACCCTGTATGTATTGTTTGCTATCTTTTGTTAGTGTTTAGACAGCTTGTTTTTTGTTCTTTGTTGTCTTTTTATCCCCCACTTTGTTTTTCTATCTATGTTTCTATTTCCTTTTTCTTCCTGTGACAAAAACTACACATCCCAGAATGCTATATGGCCTGCTGGTTTGGCTTGGGGCGTTTCTTTTTCCCCCCTGGGTTACACCTGGTTGACGCCCACCTGTTTTTGCTGCTTGAACTCACATGGCTAATTGTGATGTCAGGAAGCAAGATGAGCAACAAATGTATTACACCTGGACATTAGAAGACAATCTACATTTACACCCTCTAGAAACAAACATAACCTTAAAGAAAACATACATGCGTATGCGCAAAATACACACACGCACACAGAAAAAGAAAAAACGGATGAATGAAATGAAGGGCATAAGAAACCACGCCTTATACATTCTGATTGGATGCACAGCGAGCGCAACAACACATACAAAGAGAAGCACGCATGCATATGAAACAACCAGCGATTGGTTCAGCTATGTAGAGGGAGAACATGGCTAACCAAGCAAACAAGAGCAGGTATGTGTATGCTGAATAGGCTAGCAGTGTTTCCTAACCAGTGTGCCTCCAGCTGTTGCAAAGCTACAACAAAACCCAGCATGCCCAAAGGCTGTCAGGGCATGCTGGGAGTTGTAGTTTTGCAACAGCTAGAGGCACCCAGGTTGGGAAACACTTGGTATATACACACACACAATAGGGACAACAACTCCCAGAAGTTTTTTTTTAACAGAGCGCCTGCACCTCCTTACTTCCACAGCCCTCAGACATGTTACTTCCACAGCCCTGCACACAGCATGATCTGCTATACACTGATGACAGGCAGATGGGAGTGGAGGAGGGGCCTGTATCTCCTGTCTTCCTCAGCTCTGCCTTCACCCGCCCTTTCCCTAAACAGCATGCATATTCAGAAGCTGGGCGTGATAGAAGCCACCCACTCTCGTGATGCGTTGTCCACAGCCTACTCCGAACATGGCCGACACTGTGGACAACAGTAATAGATAGTACTCTGAACTACAGAACTTCCTGCCCCACAAACAGGTAAGAAAAAATGTCAATTGTAAAAAGATAAAGCATAAACAGAAGCTGCAAGCTAGGCAAAAATATAAACCACCGGAGTACCCCTTTAAATAAGGTGTATAGGGGAGATTGGTGGACTAGCACCATATCTATTTTTCTTTTTATGCTGTGAAGCCAAGGCATCCTTTACAACATCTCTTATAGTGGGGTCTTCGGACTCTGGAAGACGGGGGCGGCAGGAATGACATGTAAAGTATTGGCAGTCATCAGGGAGAGGGATGTGACACTCTCTACATGCAAGGTGTTTGCGTTTTTGAGTGGACTTAGTAGCAGAATCTCTACCTCCTGAGTCCCTAGATTACATCTAGAAGATATATACAATGTATAATCAGTAGAGGTGCACCGAAATGAAAATTTCAGAACCGAAACGAAACCAAAATAAATAAAAATGTCCGGCCGAAACCGATATTGACTTCTCCCCGTCTTCTGGTAAAATGCAGCGCTCCGCTCATTAGATTCCCCCACATTAGATTGCCAGCTCCTCCACATTAGGTCGAGAGTTCCGCCTCATTAATAGGCAGCTCCCCCACATTAATAGGCAGCTCCCCCACAATAGTAGGCAGCTCCCCCACAATAGGTCAGCATTTCCCCCACAATAGTAGGCAGCTCCCCCACAATAGTAGGCAGCTCCCCCCAACAATATTAGGCAGCTCCCCCCCCCCCACATTAGGTCAGCAGTTCCCCCACAATAGTAGGCAGTTCCCAAACAATATTAGGCAGCTCCCCCACAATAGGTCAGCATTTCCCCCACAATAGTAGGCAGTTCCCCCACAATAGTAGGCAGCTCCCCCCAACAATATTAGGCAGCTCCCCCCCCACATTAGGTCAGCAGTTCCCCCACAATAATAGGCAGTTCCACAACAATATTAGGCAGCTCCCCACAACAATATTAGGCAGCTCCCAACAACAATATTAGGCAGCTCCCCCCAACAATATTAGGCAGCTCCCCCCACATTTGCAGGCAGCTCCCCCCCCCCCCCCCCCAATATTAGGCAGCTCCCCCTCAACAATATTAGGCAGCTCCCCCCAACAATATTAGGCAGCTCCCCCCACAATATTAGGCAGCTCCCCCCACATTTGTAGGCAGCTCCCCCCCCCCCACAATATTAGGCAGCTCCCCCCCAACAATATTAGGCAGCTCCCCCCAACAATATTAGGCAGCTCCCCCCACAATATTAGGCAGCGCCCCGCACAATATTAGGCAGCTCCCCCACATTTGTAGGCAGCTCCCCCCCCAACAATATTAGGCAGCTCCCCCCCCCACATTTGTAGGCAGCTGCCCCCCAACAATATTAGGCAGCTCCCCCCCAACAATATTAGGCAGCTCCCCCCACAATATTAGGCAGCTCCCCCACAATAGTAGGCAGCTTCCCCCCACCCCACAGACATACAGCTTCCAGCCATATACAGTTTATGGCTGGAGGCTGTATGTCTGTACTGCTGCCCCCACAGTGTTCCGGTCACCGCTCCTCCGGCCCGGGGTCACATCTACTGCTATGGCCTATGGACCATAGCAGCAGGTGCCGGGACCGGGGGAGCAGTGACCGGAACACTCAAAAAGATGACGCGGTCACTTACCAGGCCCCGGCCGGCGTGCGTTCTCCTGCGACGATCCTGCGGTCCTCCTGCGTCTCTATGGTTGTACGCACGGGACATCAGTGACGTCCCGTGCGTACAACCATAGAGGCGGAGAAGCGAGGGACCGAAGGAGGATCGCAGGAGGACGCCGGGGAATGGTGAGTGACCGGCGGACATCCTCATGTCTTTTCGGGACACAGGGATGTCCGGGATAGGAATACTTCTTTTTATGTGCCCGGGCCGACTCCCGTGTGTGGCTGCAGGCGGGGGCCAGCCAGAGCATATAAAACCTAATACTGTATACTAAAAACCAGGGGGCCTCCAACTGTTGTGAAACTACAACTCCCAGCATGCCCGGACAGACTTTGCCGGTCCGGGCATGCTGGGAGTTGTAGTTTCACAACAGCTGGAGGCACCCTGGTTTTTAGTATACAGTATTAGGTTTTATATGCTCTGGCTGGCCACCGCCTGCAGCCACACACGGGAGCCGGCCCGGGCACATAAAAAGAAGTATTCCTATCCCGGAGAGCGCGCCCCCCCAGATGTTGCGCCCGGCCCCCCATGCACCCCCCACGAGTACATCTGCCACTGGCAGTGTTTTTAACTTGTGCTGTGGGCGGGCAGGGGAGGTGGGTCATTATCGGCACATTTTTTGTTGTTTCGGCATTTCCCCGAAACAGCTATTTTCGGCCGCCGATATATCGGTGCATCCCTAATAATCAGTGTAGTGTAGAATAATAGAAGTGAGGGTAGGTGGGTAGGAAAAAAAACATATTAGTGATAGCCACCATCTTACTGGGCACGACGGGATGCTGCGAGTAGCGACCAGTATCTGCATGACGTACATGTATGTCATGGGTCGGGAAGGGGTTAAAGAGTCTCTATTAAGAGAGTAAATGCTAATTGTTAGAGCCCATGTACATTTAAGGAGTAAATTCAGCAAGGAATTTCCTCTTAAATTGCTCTAATTGCTCCTATCTTTACATTTTTATTTTTTTTGGTTTTGAGGTTTTTTCTTTTTGTTTGATTGTTTGTATCTAAGATGGTTCATTTTGTTATTGCAATTTATGTGGATTAAAAAGAGAGCAGGCGAGAGTGCTACCTGGTCTGTGCCATTGCCTTAACACATGGACAAGTTTAGAATAACAAAAGGCTGCTCCCCTTGTGGTGTTGGGCTCAGGGCACAACACCTTTTATAGCATGTAGTTAAAGGTGATAATCTCCAGTAGCTGCCTGTGATTTGGACCAGTATTCAACATTTTTGAATAAACAGTGATCACCAAACGGTAAGCCTGTTCTTTTTGAAAACTTTTGGGTTCCCCTAACTTTGTTGTTTTGTTATTACGGTATTCATTTCAGCAATATATTACTGTTTTCTCCAGTTTTCATTTCTGGCTGTTTTGGCTTAGGAATTGATAAGCAGAGTTATTTTTAATTAGGCTTCTTTTTCTTACAGGGAGAAACCGAAGAGGCCTCATCACATGAATCTGAAGAGGACTAGACTGCAACCGACGTGAATTTCTACCTCAAAAAGCAGTTGGTTTTCTTGGGTTCAGATTCAGTCCCTTCAGTTTATCTGGATCTCAGAAATGAAGACACTGCCTTGACCACTTAATTTGTACTACCACCATCTCTCCACTTCTTGCCTTTGGGCAGGAAACAAAGTCACCCAACCTCTTTAAGAACTTTCAGTTCATTACTTTCTTTGTTATTTTTTTACTGTCCCAGTTTTAGTGCTGAGAAGAAAAACTGCTGTAAAACGGGGATACAGATAAATGGTAACTTTTTTTATTTTATTTGTGACCTACTAGTTAGTGACACGTGGGGCAGACATTCTTATATCAGGTTTCGTTTTTGCCACTCACTGCACTGCATAAACATGAGGATACTTGTAACATATACTATGTTAAAATGGGCATTGAACTTAGAAACTTGGTGGATATCCCTGTGTAGACCACCCCAACCCCATTAACATTCTAATATGATGAACTCCCCATAGAACACCAAAGATTGGGGATTCTGTTCCCCAAAACCTCAGCACCATTTGTCTTACAGCAAGAGATTGCTATTTTGTGCATATTTTTTGGGGGGGTTTGACATTTTGGGATAAAAACATAATGCCAGATAATATTGTTTTAATCTGTATCTTTAAAATTATGTAACAAATTTTCTTTTTTCAAGGTACCACAAATATTCTTACCAGAATAAGGTTCCAGCTTTTTGCCATTTTGCAAGGGTAGCATGCTAGAGTCCGTACTATGTGTTTGATTTCTTAATCTCATAAAAGATAACCAGCATAGGGATAAAGGGCATGATTATTTTTGTACTGTTCTCTAACAGAAAAACAAACTAGAAAAATCCAGTTTAATTACGTTCCAAATATTAGGCTATGTTCACAAAGCATGCATTTCATGCTGTTTCTCTGCCAAAATCTGCATGTAGTATTCCTCCTATTGTTTTTATGGCACATGTTCTGCTGCACATTTAAAATTATGGGGAAAAAAATTGCACGTCACTTCTTGATTCAAAATCTGTGTGGAATCCCAGGAAAGTAGCCACACCCGGTTTAGCTGGTTAAATCCGTGGCACATCAAAGGGCAAATCTGTGGCAGAAATCCTAGGCACTGCCTCAGATTTCTGCCACAGATTTTCTTCTAAATCCCACGGCATATTTTTCAGTGAAAGAATCCTTGTGTGAATATAACATTTTTGGCAAACAGCATGTGTCCCTGTTCAGAGGCATAGATATTTGTTGCAAAAGAAATCCATATAATACATCTATGCACTGGGGTCATGTATAACTACTAATACATATAGAAACATATACAGTCCATATTTTGAAAGGGAATGTTTAAAGGGGTACTCCGGTGGAATTTTTTCAAATCAATTGGTACCAAAAAGTTAAAAAAATTTGTAAATTTTTTAACTATTTAAAAATCTTAATCCTTCCAGTACTTTTCAGCTGCTGTATGCTCCACAGGAAGTTGTATTTCTTTCTGGAATTAATTTCAGTCTGACCACAGTGCTCTTTACTGACACCTCAGTCCATGTCAGGAACTGGACAGTCCCTGACATGGACAGAGGTGTCAGCACTGTGAGAGCACTGTGTCCAGACAGAAAAGAACTCCAGAAAGAAATAAAACTTCCTGTGGAGCATACAGCAGCTGTACTGGAAGGAATAATATTTTTATATAGAAGTAATTTACAAATCTAAGTAGAAGAAAGGGGGGATGCCAGCGAATAGAAAACTTCTTTTATTTAGTCATATTAAAAACATTGACATGGAAAATCTTCAATAGACAACGTGGATAACATCTTTGGAAAAAGCACCCAGAATGCTGGATGCTTTTTCCAAAGATGTTATCCACTTTGTCTATTGAAGATTTTCCATGTCAATGTTTTTAATATGACAAAATAAAGGTGAAGTTTTCGATTCGCTGGTATCCACCCTTTCTTCTACTTGCACTTGGAGGGCTCTTTTGCCGTGCGGGGAACTGGTGAGCTGACTTTCCGTTACTCTAATTTACAAATTTGTTTAACTTTGTGGCACCAGTTAATAAAAAAAAGTTTTCCACTGGAGACCCCTATCACAAACTTCTTCTCTAATTTTACAGAGAAATCACTGGTTTTTGTAGGCCCAATGTGTCTGTCTCACACATGAAAACGTTTGTATAGAGAAACAGCTAAACATTATTCTTGTTGTTAATACATGACCCTATTGTCTAGAGATTCTGTAAACCCCATGTAGATTAATACTTTCTGCTTGCACAAAGAGTGCTTTTAGTTTGCTGGATTCAAAAGTGATAGTAAGGAACCCCTGTGTATTTATGAATGGAAAGCTAAAATTTCTTCTCAGTAATATGGCACACATACCTAAATAGTGATAGGGTCTGTTTCCATCACATAAAGCATTTGGATGCACCAGCTTACATAAATTATTATTTTGTATTATTGCTAGAGATGAGCGAACTTACAGTAAATTCGATTCGTCACAAACTTCTCGGCTTGGCAGTTGATGACTTTTCCTGCGTAAATTAGTTCAGCCTTCAGGTGCTCCGGTGGGCTGGAAAAGGTGCATACAGTCCTAGGAAAGAGTCTCCAGCCCACCGGAGCACCTGAAAGCTGAACTAATTTATGCAGGAAAAGTCATCAACTGCCGAGCCGAGAAGTTCGTCACGAATCAAATTTACTGTAAATTCGCTCATCTCTAATTATTGCTAAAATAGTTCTAAAGTCTTGCATATAGTATAATCAGCCATGACATTACAAGCACTTGCCTTATATTGTGTAGCTCCCCCTTAAAAATAGCTCTAAAATAGCTCTGACTCACCAAGGCCTTTACTCACAAGGACCTTTGAAAGTGTCCTGTGCTATCATACATCAAAGCCTATAATATATCTTTAGGGCTTGTTCACATGGGCAGATTTGATTGCGAACTAACAGCGATTTTGAATGGGGCGGGCTGTCCGCAGTAGATTTTTCGGAAGGGGAATTTTCACTGCAGCAGATTTTTGTCAGCGGAAATACTTAAAGGGGGTATTCCAGGAATTTTTGTATTTGACTATACTACAGGGGCTGTAAAGTTAGTGTAGTTCATAATATAGTGTCTGTACCTGTGTGTGACGGTTTTCTCACAATTCTTCTGTGATTTTCACCTCAATATTTATTTTTACTAGCATACAATATCACTGTTGTCTCAGATTTTTCCCAGGTTGCAATGCGGCCGAGACCTGACTCACTAGTCAGCTGATGACAGGGAGCCTGTCTGCTTCCATGGGTGGAGTGATCGCTTGGTAGGAAAGAGATTAATCTACAACTAATGCAACAGCTGTAAGCACCCTGACTGAAAACCACAGGTCTTTTGAATGGATGCAGCTCAATTATGCTTCAATGGGTGGGGTGCCTGATGTGTGGGAGTGAGGAAAATGGAATTATAGGATTTGTAGTAAAAAAAATAAAAGTCAAACAGGAAATATCAGTTCAAAAAAAGCTAGCCACAGTGTTATGGTAATCTCACAACATAGCCATTCAGCCCCAAGACAAGTGCAGATCCTTCCTAAGCATGTCCATTACTGCCTGCCAGGTTTGTACTAAAATCACCTAATGGTGGATAACCCCTTTTAGGCTTAAATGTCCTTATTTTGACCTTCAAATGTTAGCATGTATGCATCATAGAAGTTAGTTTCCTGTTTTTACAATCCAGCCCCCACCACCACCATTACCACCACCTTGACTCCGTAGACATTTATGGGCAGCTGTAACCTGATACTTCAGTGAAACTAAAAATAAAGAAAAAACATTGCTAATAAATCAATTGATGCCAGAAAGGTATACAAATTTGTATATTACTTCTATTAAGCCCCAATTTTCATTTTTGTATTTTAGTTTTTTCATCCTCGCCTTTTAACCTCTTAACGACGTACGGCGTACCTGTGCGCCCGGTCCCAGTCTTTAATGCAGGGTCACGGCGTGACCCCGCGTCATAGCAGGTTGGTCCCGGCGGCTAATGAAAGCTGGGACCCTGGGCTAATAGCGTGCGGCACTATTAACCCTTTAGATGTGGCATTCAAAGTTGATTTTTGTGCATGTATTTATGATTTTTTCCAGAAGTAAGACAAAATCAAACCTATATAAGTAGGGTATCATTTTAATCATATGGACCTACAGAAGAAAGAAAATGTGTCATTTTTACTGAAAAATGCACTGCCTGGCATTTTTTCTTCAATTTTGTCGCACAATGAATTTTTTTCCCGTTTCACCGTGGATTTTTTGGTAAAATTACACTGCAGAGTAGAATTGGTAAAAATAAGCCATAATATGGAATTTTAGGTGCAAAATTTAAAGGGTTATGATTTTTAAAAGGTAAGGAGGAAAAAACGAAAGTGCAAAAACGGAAAAATCCTGAGTCCTTAAAGGGTTAAGAGGCGTAACTCTTTCCATCTACTGACCCATATAAGGACTTTTTTTTGCACAACCAATTCAATTTTCTTTTTAATGACACCTTTCATTTTACCATAAAATGTATGGCAAAACATCTTTTCTGGACTTTTGTTTTTACGCAGTGCAGTTTATGGTAAAAATGACTTGTTTGTTTATTCTGTAGGTCAGTGCAATTAAAACAGTACTACATTTGTACTACTTTGGGAGAAAAAAAAAGCCAAACAGGTTTTTTTTAACAAAAGCAGTATGCTTAATATTGTCCTTTTCTGGCACTTACAATTTATTTTTATTTTTCCGTATACAGGACTGTATGATTGAACTTGATGGGACTTTTTGATAATATTTGCTGATATCATAAATCTGCATTTTTGGCTTTTGGTATTTTTTTATGTTTACACTTTTCTTCATGCATGGTCATAAACATAATATTTTATTTTGACTATGCACACAGTGATATCAAATATGTTTATTTTACTTAAAGGAAGGGCAATTTTATTTTTATTAGAGCAGGGGCTTTCATATAATTTTAGAAATATGAAGCTCCTGTGCTCTCTTCATAGGCATTTAACGATCCTGTTTGTACATGTATGCCCTGGCTTGTTGAGTTCACAATGGCAAGGAGGGGGACCTGTATGGCCTGTGTCATCTAAGGCTTAAAAAACTCAAGTCTAGTACTTATCAGTTCTATATATTTGTATAACTATCTGGCTCCAGTTGATTTGAGAACTTGTAAGGGCGCAATATGGGGAAGGTGCGGAAAAAAGAAGCCTGTTAAACGGAGGAAAAACTTTTTTGATAAGATATATTACAAAACATTTCTCAGGAATACCCCTCTAAAGCATACCTCCAGAGTTGCCGTGCCACACATTCTGCACAGTTCAGCATAGAGAGACCTGGTCAGGCTACTAAGGCAACTCTAAGACATGCCCAAGTCCCATTTATTAAAGACTATTGCATGGAACTTGCTGGGCATTGTACAGTTGCATTGAGAATCTGATCACCCAGCGTGACAAGCATTTCTCCACACCTCTCCAAACTGTGCAGAACATGTGGTACTGCAACTCTTGAGGTACAGTATAACACTTTTTTTTTTACTAAATGGTAGCTGAGCTGCAGTGCCACACACTGTTTTTGGAATCCTGTACAACACTTGTAATCTGATTTTATTGCTCCAAAATTGTACAGCTATTTATTAAGATTAATAAGTAGTAAAGCTATGTTCACACAATTGAATTTACGTGTGGAATTTCGCAGAAGAATTCCGCACGAACATTCCGCAGCAGCAGAGTCTCAATAGTTTCAATAGGATTGTAATGCACTGTTCACATGGCAGAAATGCCGTACCTGATTTTTCTGGAGCGAAAATTCAGATTCCGGCACCTGCAGAAAGAATAGTCATGTCTATGCGGAGTCCACACGGAAATGCATTGCCATCTATGAGATATCGCTTTTCTGAGCGGTTCTAGCTGTCTGCAGAGTGTCCGCACAGAAATTTTCTGTGCAGACATTTAACCATGTGAACATAACCTAAGAATTGTTAGAATACAAACAGTCTGAAAATATCTAAGACTGGGTTGACACATAGCAGCAGTATGCCCCATGGCCAATTAACACACTGCAAAGCTACATGGTAAAAATGTTGGACTAACAACAGTATTGCAAATCCACTGCAGTTTGCAGTAAAACGTGATTTTGCCCTGTAGTAATTGCATGCACAGAACACTACAGCTACATGTGTGATCAGCCTAAAATATGTTAAAACAGAATTATATTTATGTAAACCTTCAACTACGTAATGAAGTACATTTGACACCTTAGCACTTGCAGTTGAATGCACATATACACAGAATCTCTTAATTTACATTTTAAAAATGGCAGGAAATAAAAATGATGAAATCGTAGAGATGCAGTTTTATAGCGCCCATTGGTAAATGTTTACTTTCTCTACGATTATGGTCTACATCTCTGATTTACGGACCGTCTAGTGCTCAGTGGAATTATATGTGCCTTTATGCGAAGAATATTACATACAGGAAATTTTGGTTGGCTTAAAAAACATGCACTGCCCTGTAAATGGTAAATGAAAGCAGAATGAAACCTCTAGATCAGTTATCTTCTATATTGCTTTTATACCTGACATAGCTCAATGAAAATCAGGGTCATATGTTTAATAGTACATGCCTAACCCCAGAGCCTGCCCTTACCAGCAGATGTTTTACTCCCCTCACCACTCATGACTACCTCTGATTTCCACAGATCCCTACAGCCTAATCATTGAATGCTGCTATACACAGTACATTGCAGAGAACTGCTATAGAGCAGTCAGAGATCCTTTATTACATTTTTTATCTACTTAAACACAGTTAGACCGTTATGCAAGCAATATCATTGTTTCATCATGAACATGTTGTTCCTTAGTTTTCAGCTTTGTATTTAGATTTCTGTATAATGAACTGTTAACTTGAATATATTTTTGTACTGAATTTGTCTAGGTTTGTAAGGATAATCTTTCTGATATTACACATTACAGAACATTCTTATCCTTATGTTGAAATATTACTGTCCATATTTGTACCTCAGATTTGTGTCGTTAAAGGAAAATGGACTGATAAAACCAACAACTGTACCTCCAGATTATTTACAGGAACAAGTTACCATTAGATATTTTCACCAACATTTAGGACTGCAGTTAATCCCTAACCAAAGTATTTTGTAGGACATCGTACTAACTAAACACATATGTCAGTCCACGTTTGATATTTTGGCCATCAATACTTGAGAGCTGAAAGCAGTGTCCTGTTCTAGCACTCTTTTATGTACATGGATCCCAATGCCTTCTAGTGAAAACCTTCAAAGAAACTTGAAGCTTTGTAGGCGGGAAGATGCAAGCTTGGCTTTTGCATAATGCAATCATAAGTATGTGTTTAATGTAGTGGGGTAAAATGTATTTTCATGTATTTTACACAAATGTGATTTTATATTGTTTCATTAAGATGTTTATTAAATTCTCAAGTAGAGTTTTTATTCTCTGTTTAGCCAGTATTTACACATTCTTAACATTGTATTATTAACTGGGCAAGAGAGAGTTCCTCAGGGGCGTCAGTGCAGTTTGAGTGGAACTGGTAAATGTGGCAGACTTGCAATTCTCTTTGCCACAGATCAGCTTTACAAGGGCTTGGTTCTAAAGTCTTTAGTGTTCAAATGACTTGTGTGAGAAATCATCATGTTACTATATGCAGAACACCCCGGTCATCCTCCTACTAAAAGTGGCAATACAAGTGGATTTAGTTTATATTGATTTAGGTGTGCATTGTTATCTCCAACACAGTATCCAGTTTGTACCTTCTGAATGTTAAAGCACATGTGCACCCTGTGTCACATTCTGCTTGCACCTTTTTATGCAGTATTACCTCAAAGGACACAAATGAATATGCACCATCAGTGATCCTTAAGGCAACATGACTACACCTTTTGTGTACACTTAAGGGGGAATTTATCATTGTCGGCATTAGGCTATGTTTACACGGCAGAATTTCTGCACGGAATTCTGCAGTAAATTCCGCAGAAATTAATTGCCTATTCCCTTTAATAGAATTCCTTCTGCTGTGTGCATGGGACAGCAGAATCCCTTTGAAGTGTATTGGCTATAAATTCATCCAGTATTCAATGTGGAAATTCTGGCGCATGAACATAGCTTTAGACACAGAGGCCCTCATTTACTCTTGCAATCCCAACATGTTTTGTCGGGATGTGCGCCAGAAATTAGAAAAATCCGACTAACTCTCCATTTTACTGAGAGAACCTGAAAAAGGGGCGTGGTCATCTGGGGAAAAGGGGGCGTCGTCACAGAAAAGGCGCGTATTCCCGACATTTTCACAATAACCCAACATATTTACTACGGTTTCCACAGAAAATGTGGTGGATTTAAAATGAGGAAAACCCGACAGATCGGAGCATGTGTAATAAAAAGGAAAATGTAGGGAAAGTGGAAAATGTAGGGAAACCTTAGTAAATACCGTGGAAAATAAATTGTAGGGAATTAAAACCCACAAAGAAACCTACACAACACTCTTAGTAAATCAGGGCCAGAGTGTAAATAGTCCCAAAATATTTGTGCAAGTCTCCATTTTGCACAAAAATGTTGCAACTTTTTTAACTTTATGCCATCCCCACCAAGTGTGCAGAGCTTGGCGTAAAACAAGGCATGGTCTCCTACAACACCAGATTTATCACAATTTATGCCACAACGGTAGCATAAATTGTTGGTAAAATCTATGCTAGCTGTACGCTATCTCTCTACGTGTCTATTTTAGAAGTACTGTGCAGGGCCCGCTTCACTGCCTGATTTATTAAGAGGCATCCGCCTTTTAAAGGGATTTTCTGGAATTAGAAAAACAGAGCAATTTCCTTCTAAAAACAGAACTTCATCTGTCCTCAGGTTGTATGTGGTATTACAACTTGGCTCTATTCACGTCAATGGAACTGGTTTGCAATACCACATACAACCTGAGAACAGGTGTGGCACACTTTTTCTATCCTGGATAAGCCCTTGATGGTGGAAGTGGAAAGTAATGCGTTTTCATATTATGACTGATGTATGAAACGCAGGTCTTGATAAATTCCCTCCTTTGTTATTTACTACACAAAAGCATAGTATGTTTGCCTGCGGGACAAATGGTCAGTGTCCTGTCCCTATATTGCATGAGAATATGATACAGAGCATTGCTACTCGCAGGATCATGGGGAAGAAGTTCATAAAACAGTCTAAGGTTGTTTTCACACAAAAATTTGTTTTTCATTAGCAAAAAAAAAAAAAAAGGAAAATTGTTAATTTACAGCCAAAAATATACACAATAGTGTGTTATGCAGTGTAAACATGACCTAACAGAAAAATTGTATTTGTTGTCAATAGCAACCCATCACTATGCAACATATATTTTCAAGAGCATCATAAGAAATGAAAGTAGTATTGTGCTTGGTTGCTAAGGGCAAAAAAAAAAAATTTTTCTCCTTTTTAGACTGTGTATATATATATATAATCTAAATCTTCATTACAGTTTCTATATTTACAGAAACCACTAAATTGAAAGTGATTGCAAAATGATCTACATACGCTTTCTAACTGAGATCAGATAAACCTGGTCTATAAGCAATTATAAAAAGGAGAGTTACATTTAACCATTGCATTTCGGGTTGTGTTACAGGATTATGTGATCCGCCAAGTTGGATCATAAAACCAAATTTTCCATTTGGTATTCATCATGACGGAAATAGTAATCTTACATCTTCGTAGATGTAAGGAACTTCAGGCCAGTTTGATTTAAATTCTAGTAAATCTTTGACATGTTAGGATCTTGCCCTTGTGTGTTAACTGCAGAGACATCAGGCACTGAGGAGCTCATATCTCTGTGGCACCATTGTGTTTTCTGTGTTTTTAGTACAATCAGATAAAGACATTACTACCTCTTAGGGCTTACTATACCTCATTTTTCAGACTGAACAGAAGCAGCTGGTGGCCATCCAAACAGAAAGAACATTATAAATTTTTATACATATAGTTTATTTTTGTGGGAGATAAATTTTATAAGACTGTTCTTTGCTGTTCTTGGTCACCTGTATACAAGACTGGACATTTTACTTTTCAGTTCTTCCGTCAACATTATTTTGATGGCGGAGGGGAGCAAAAGTATCAAAATGCTTCACTGATGTTTGCTTTTATTCCTTTTCTCCGAGTGTCCTCTAACCTTTGCCTTGCTCCTTGCATAGACCTCATGTCTGTGATTGTACTTCAAATTGCTTGCTTGATGAACATATTTCTTTTAATGTCTGTTTAGCACAATAAACATAATAGCCTCTGTTATTCCTATGTTGTCTGTGAACTTTTTTGTTGTAAATTGTCAACTAATGATTCTATACAAATATAGTTATACATATATATGGCTAGTCTTGGCTGAAAAGCGGATAAACTTGTATTCAATCAAGGCAATGCTCTTCAAGCCAAAAATATCAACTCTCTGGTACTTTGCTATAGTGTATCAGTCTGGAGTTCAGGCTTTTAATGCTGGGCTTAAAGAGGTACTTTGGGATACAAAAACGTATCCCCTATCCCAAGGATAGGAGATAAGTGTCAGATTGCGGGGGGGTTCGACCGATGGGCCCTCCTGCGATCTCCCATACGGGCCCCTGGCTCTCCTCCTGAATGGGGCGTGTTGACCACTGCACGAAGTGGTGGCCGACACACCCCCTCAATGCAGCTGTGTGAGAGCCGGAGAATGCTCAGTGCAGTGCTCTGGCTCTCCCATAGAGAGGTTTTTTTTTTTAAATATATTTCTTTGACTTTGTTACATGGGACAGGGCTGCATGCCGGTATGAGAAACCTCACTGAACACACAGGGCTACTGCTGGGTAGCCTTGTGTGTATGCTGATAGGAGAATACACAGCGTATTTCCCACTATGCAGCCTATTTTGCACAGCGTGAAATATGCTGCGTAAACACTACATGGGACCGTAGCCTAAGTCAGCACTACAAAATTGTTAAGCACTGTGGGAGCTCAGCTAAACTGTATGGGGTGTCATTTTTGCTATAGACAATAGTGATACAGTTGTCCCTTAAGTTACAATATTAATTGGTTCTGGGCCGACCATTGTATGTTGAAACCATTGTATGTTGAGACCATAACTCTATGGAAACCTGGTAATTGGTTCTGAAGCCACCAAAATGTCATCCAAAAAATAGGAAAAAGTGAGGATTAAAGAAAAATAAGTAGATAACTAATACAGATAAAGAAAGTCCTTACATATAAAAGTAAGAAAGAGCTGCTGGGAGCTGTAATCACTGTCTATGTAGAGGACAGGAGCTTCTTCGGGGTCCTGTACAGTACACGCAATGTACTAAAAAAGTAACATGGAGCCGCACTTACCTGGTGTCCAAAGGAATAGCTAACCCTGGAACAGGTAAAGAGTACAGAACATGTAATACCTCCCTGTACTGTAGGAGGCACTACCAAACAGCCAGTCAGTGCATGCACTTCAGTAATACAGGTGCTTAACCAGTAAAATGCCCATTCTGATTGGTCAGTTCTTCCATCCATTGACACGTTTCACAGTTCTGAACTGTCCATAGCATTGTATGTTGAGTCTGGTTTCAAGTTACAATGGCCAGAAAAAATCTTTGTATGTTGTAACTATTGTATGTTGAGGCCATTGTAAGTTGAGGGATCACTATATAGCGGAAAGTTTTGTCTGAAGTAAATAATTGTCAGCATTGTCTTTCCTGTTTTTTCACCTAAAAGTATATGAATAATTTGACATCTGGGTGTTTTAAATTAGGGATGTGCACAGAGACACACACCACTGACAAGGGTAATTGCAGTACCTGTTCATTTTTTCCCTTACATTTCTATAAAGAATAACTAAGGAAAGGCAAAATGTAAAGTTATGACAATAGATACAAAAACGTAGTTTTATAGGCATACAGGTAAAATAATCACTATGGGGAAGTAAAGACATTACTACCTCTTAGGGCTTACTGTATCATATTTTTGAACAGAAGCAGCTGGTGGCCATTTCTAAATGCAGTACAACAGTGCTATATGCTGATCTACTTTTTGCACATAGTGCACCTTTCTGCAATCAATGGGGCCTGGCGTTAGCCACAATTAAAACTAGCGCTAACCCCTAATTATTACCCCGGTATCCACTGCCACAGGGGTACCGGGAGAGCTGGTACCAACAGGCCTGGAGCATCAAAAATGGGCCTAGGAGGTAACAGGCTGGTGTTGTTTAGGCTTGGGAGGGCCTGTAACAATGGTCCTCGACCAACCTGGTAAAGTCAGGCTGTTGCTGTTTGGTTGGTATCTGGCTGTGAATAAAAATAGAGGGAACCACACGTTTTTTTTTTAAATTTAATTATTGGAAAAAAAACGCATAGGGTTCCCTGTATATTCATTCTCAGTCAGATACCAAACAACCATCAGCAGTCTGACATCACCAGGGTGTCGAGTACCATTGTTACTGGCCCTCCCCAGCCTAAATAACGCCAGCCTGTTGCTGCCTAGGCCCAGGAGCGCCATTTTTGACAATCTGGGCTTGTTGGTACCGCTCTTCTCGGCACCCCTGTGACTGTGGGTACCAGGGTAATAATTGGGGGTTAGCGCTAGCTGGAATTGGGGCTAACACTGAGCCCTGGCTTAGTAATGGACTCTGTCTATAAGACAGCTTTCACTACTAAGCCTGTAAAGTAAATTAAAAAAGACACAACACGTTATAAAAACTTTTATTACAAAAAACACTCCCCCACAAGCCCTCATTAACCATTTTGTTAATAGTAAACAACAAAAAAATTGTTCAATCAGCGTAGTCCACCTAATCCGAAGTAGCCCTCTGCATACACAGATCTGAAATGAATAGAAAAAAAAAGACACAAAAAATGGTTAGTGCAATTATGGCACTCTCCTCTGGGTAGAACGCCCATAAAGCAGGGTTTACAAACAGGGAGCCTCCATCTGTTGCTAAACTACAACCTCCTTAATTTCCAGACAACCTTTGGCTGTCTGGGAATGATGGGAATTGTAATTTAACAGCGAGCCTCCATTTAAGCACCAGCTGGAGTCTTGCTGTTCTTAAACTAGAACTCCAGTGATGGGAGTTGTAATTTAGCAACAGCTGGAGGCACCCTATCTGACCTTTCTTACATTTGCGTCTTTTTAAGGGGGTTTGCACTTTATTTTTTTTGCCTACGTGTGACTTTTGCACTTTATAAATTCCCGACCACTGCAAAGTGTAAACTGAAAATTGCTTATTAGTACTTTATGCTTACCCGCAAAAGTCACACAAACATTTGCTTAGACGCACATGTGACTTTTTTGTGTGACTTATAAGCAAAAAAAAAACCTCTAAATCCCTTGATAAATCTCCCTCCTTATTTTCCATAAAAAAGTCTTAACAATTTGTTGGCACTCCTGTCACAACACCTTCCCTGGTACCCTAAAGTAGAGAACTGCATTGCGATTGGGATCCTGCAGGTCTAGGTATTAGGTACAGTGGGGCAAAAAAGTATTTAGTCAGCCACCAATTGTGCAAGTTCTCCCACTTAAAAAGATGAGAGGCCAGTAATTTTTATCATAGGTATACCTCAACTATGAGAGGCATAGTGAGAAAAAAAAATCCATAAAATAACATTGTCTGATTATTAAAGAATTTATTTGCAAATTATAGTGGGAAATTTGTATTTGGTCAATAACAAAAGTTCAATAAAGTTCTCAATACTTTGTTATATGCCTTTTGTTGGCAATGACAGAGGTCAAACGTTTTCTATAAGTCTTCGCAAGGTTTTCACACACTGTTGCTGATATTTTGGCCCATTCTTCCATGCAGATCTCCTCTAGAGCAGTGTTTTATGGCTGTTGCTGGGCAACGCGGACTTTCAACTTCCGCCAAAGGTTTTCTATGGGGTTGAGATCTGGAGACTGGCTAGGCCACTCCAGGACCTTGAAATGCTTCTTACCAAGCCACTCCTTCGTTGCCCGGGCAGTGTGTTTGGGATCATTGTTATGCTGAAAGACCCAGCCACGTTTCATCTTCAATGCCCTTTCTGATGGAAGGAGGTTTTCACTCAAAACATATGGCCTGGTCCCTTAGCAGAAAAAGAGCCCCAAAGCATGATGTTTCCACCCCCATGCTTCAAAGTAGGTATGGTGTTCTTTGGATGCAACACAGCATTCTTTCTCCTCCAAACACGAGTTGTTTTTTTTCCAAAAAGTTCTACTTTGGTTTCATCTGACCATATTCACCCAATACTCTTCTGGATCATCCAAATGCTCTCTAGCAAACTTCAGATGGGCCCGGACTTACGGATGTACCGGCTTAACCTCTTAAGAACCAAGGACGTTCTGGAACGTCCCCACACCCTGGGCTTTAAGGACCAAGGACGTTCCAGAACGTCCTGGTGTTTCTCCGGTCTCTGCCGCGCGCCGGGCAGAGATCGGAATGGCATTCCTGCTGAAATCCTTCAGCAGGCATGCCGTGCAAATGCCGAGGGGGGTCCCTGGACCCCTCCATGTCGGCGATCGCAGAAAATCGCATGTCAATTCAGACATGCTATTTTCTCCTATTCTGGGCTGATCGGGTCTCTGGTGACCCGATCACCCGGAAAATTGTGATGATATGACCTGTCAGTGACAGCCCAGATCATCCTGAAGGGTAGGAGTGAAGACGCAATGCTGCGATTTCCTCCTATCCCCTGCCATTGGTCAGAATTGATTCTGACCAATGGCAGAGCAGGACAGTGGGTTGCCCTGGCAACCCCCCGTTCTGGCCACCCCTGGATGTTGAGGGGATCGTGGGAAGAAGATGGAGGTCGGTACCTGCAGGAGAAGATGCCTGGAGACCCCGATCGTTGCTGGAGACTGCTGGATCCTGGGTCAGGTAGGGAAACTATTGTGGGGGAGAGGGGGATTGAAAGTGAAAGTAAAGTGATCTTTACTGTGGCAACCACTAGGAAGGCCAAACTGCAACTCCCAGCATGCCCAGACAGTCAAAGGCTGTCTGGGCATGCTGAAAGTTGTAGTTTTGCAACATCTGGAGGGTCTCAGTTTGGAGACCACTGTTACAGTGGTGCCCAAACGGTAGCCCTCCAGATGTTGCCAAACTACAACTCTCTGCATGCCTAGACTGCCCAGGCATGCTGGGAGTTGTAGTTCTGTAACATCTGTCCCTTCAGATTTAGCAATTTTCATGACATTTTTTAAAATTGCTGCCTTACTTTGAAGCCCTCTAATTTTTTCAAAAAGCAAAAATATGTCCATTTTATGATGCCAACATAAAGTAGACATATTGTGTTTGTGAAAAAAAATAAAATTTATTGGGAATATCCATTTTCCTTACAAGCAGAGAGCTTTAAAGTTAGAAAAATGCTACATTTTCATGAAATTTGGGGATTTTTCATCAAAAAAGGATGCAAGTAACGCCGAAAATTTACCACCAAAATAAAGTAGAATATGTCACGAAAAAACAATCTCAGAATCAGAATGATAACTAAAAGCATCCCAGAGTTATTAATATTTAAAGTGACAGTGGTCAGATGTTCAAAAAACGCTCTGGTCCTAAGGTGTAAAATGGCCTGGTCCTTAAGGGGTTAAGCAGGGGGACACTTCTGGCACTGCATGATTTGGGTCCCTAGCAGCGTAGTGTGTTACTGATGGTAGCCTTTGTTACTTTGGTCCCAGCTCTCTGCAGGTCATCCCTCTGTGTGGTTCTGGGAATTTTGCTCACTGTGCTTCTAATAATTTTGACACCCCAGGGTGAGATCGAGGGAGATTATCAGTGGTCTTGTATGTCTTCCATGTTCTAATAATTACTCCCACAGTTGATTTCTTCACACCAAGCTGCTTGCCTATTGCAGATTCAGTCTTCCCAGCCTGTTGCAGGTCTACAATTTTGTTTCTGGTGTCCTTCGACAGCTCTTTGGTCTTGGCCATAGTGGAGTTTAGAATGTGACTTTTTGAGGTTGTGGACAGGTGTCTTTTATACTGATAACAATTAATTAATACAGGTAATGAGTGGAGGACAGAGGAGCCATAAATCTTGCTTGTTTGTAGGTAACCAAATACTTATTTTACAGAGGAATTTACCAATTCATTCTATAAAAATCAGACAATGTGTTTTTATGGATTTTTTTTCTCATTATGTCTCTCATAGTTGAGGTATACCTATGATGAAAATGACTGTCCTCTCTCATCTTTCACTGCATCTGCAGTTTCAGAAGCCGCTGGGCTTCCGAGACAGGGACGTGACGTCACGCCCCCTCCATTCATGTATATGGGAGGGGGCGTTGCGGCCGTTACGCCCCCTCCCATAGAAATGAATGGAGGGGGCGTGGCGTGACGTCACATCCCCGTCTCGGAAGCAGTTTCTGAAACTGCAGATGCAGCTACGCATAGAATGCGGGCTGGTGCTGGGAGATCGCGGGAGGTCCCAGCAGCGGGCCCCCACGCGATCAGACATCTTATCCCCTATCCTTTTGATAGGGGATAAGATGTTTTTGCCCGGAATACCCCTTTAAGAAAACATAATAATAAATCCTGCATGTGCTAGCTGAAAAAGTAAACACTATAATCCAAAAATTATATTCAAAGCTTTATTAATTCAATATCAGAAACAGACATGAACAAGCCCTAACCCTTAAAAAAAGACATATACCCCAAAAGAATGGCACAGAGTAACTATCATGCAGTGACAAGTCAAATGATGGTAAGTATAACCATGTTCTATTCCCAGTACAATACAATAACTCTATCCGTGAGAAACCTGGGTTAGACATGGTGGTGTGCCATATGGGGACCCTCGTGCCTCCTCAACGCCGTTTTGTAGCAGAGCTACTTCATCAGGAGGTGCTGTTACCCACATAAGCCCCTATATTTAACCCGTCAAGGACCAAGGGCATACCTGACGTCCTGGTACTTAAGGACCCAGGGCGTATCTGTACGCCTGTGGGAATTCCGGTCCCTGCCACTCGCTGGGCGGGGACAGGACCGGGATGCCTGCTGAATACAAGTCCCAGCATGACATTCGACTGTCAGTGCATGCTGAGAGTCGTAGTTTTGCAACAGCTGTAGGCACACTGGTTGCGAAACACAGTTTGTTACCTAACTCAGTGTTTCGCAACCAGTGTGCCTCCAGCTGTTGCAAACTACAAATCCCAGCATGCACTGATAGACCATATATGTTGGGAGTTGTAGTTTTGCAACAGCTGGAGGCACACTGGTTGCGAAACACTGGGTTAGGTAGTGTTACCTAACTCTGTGTTTTGCAACCAGAGTGCCTCCAGCTGTTGCATAACTACAACCCCCAGCATGCACGGACAGCCAAATGAAATGCTGGGAGTTGTACTTTTGCCCCCCATGTGAATTCACACGGGCGGGGGTTTACAGCGAGTTTCTCGCTGCAAGTCTGAGATGCAGCAAATTTTCCACTGCAGCTCAAGCTCCCAGTGGAAAACTCGCTGTGAACCCCCGCCCTTGTGACTGTACCCTAAAAACACTACACTACACAAAAAAGGGTAAAACACTTCATATACACATACCTCTACACAGTCATCCACCGCCCCCCCCCCCCCCCAAATAAAAATGAAAAACGTCTGGTATGGCACTGCTTCCAAAACGGAGCCTCCAGCTGTTGCAAAACAACAACTCCCAGTATTGCAGGACAGCCATTGACTGTCCAGGCATGCTGGGAGTTTTGCAACAGCTGGAGGCACCCTGTTTGGGAAACACTGATGTAGGGTAATTTTGGTATCAGAGGCAAGTGTAATTTTGCATCCAGGTCTGTCCCTATGCAAATCCCTAATTTAGGCCTCAAATATGCATGTTGCTCTCTCACTTCGGAACCCTGTCGTATTTCAAGGCAAGAGTTTAGGGCCACATATGGAGTATTTCCCTACACGGGAAAAATTGCCTAGACATTTTTAGGGCTTTTTCTTCTTTTACCCCTTATAAAAAGGTAAAGTTGGGGTCTACACCAGCATGTTGTTGTAAAAAAAAATATATTTTTTTTACACTAACATGCTGGTGTTGCCCCATACTTTTCATTTTCACAAGAGGTAAAAGGAAACAAAGACCCTCAAAACAGGGCTCAGAAGAGAAGGAGCGCCATTGGGCTTTTGGAGTTGAGTTGAAGGCCATTTGCGTTTACAAAGCCCCCATGGTGCCAGAACAGTGGACCCAGGTGTCTGACAAATTTTTTGAACAGTGGTCCATGAAAATGAAAAATTTAAATTTCCATTTGCATAGCCCACTGTTAAACATATTTGTAAATTACTTCTATTAAAAAATCTTAATCCTTCCAGTACTTATTAGCTGCTGAATGCTACAGAGGAAATTCCTTTATTTTTGGAACACTGATGACATCACGAGCACAGTGCTCTCTGCTGACATCTCTGTCCATTTTAGCAACCATGCATATCAGATGTATGCTAAGGGCAGCATGGTGGCTCAGTGGTTAGCACTGCTGCCTTGCAGTGCTGGGGACGGGTTCAAATCCCACTAAGGACAACAATAAATAAAGCGTTATTATTATTATAATAACGCCAGCAGAGAGAACTGTGCTCGTGATGTCATCAGAGAGCATTCCAAAAAGGAAAGAATTTCCTCTGTAGTATTCAGCAGCTAATAAGTACAGGAAGGATTAAGATTTTTTAATAGAAGTAATTTACAAATATGTTTAACTTTCTGCCACCAGTTGATTTAAAAGAAAAAAGGTTTTCACCGGAGTACCCCTTTAATAACCACCCTCTGTTTCCCATCACTGAGCCAGTAACTTATCCACAGGACACAAGGATGTCCCTGTGTTACCTCTCTGCGGCCCCGTGGTAACTATAAAAACGCAGGGGCCACCAGGAGGTAGCACACGCAGGGACATCACGTGCGTGCACCCATAGAAGAGCAGAGCGGAGTGGAGCAGTGAGGAGGACGTGCGCATGGTAAGTCGCCACTCACCAGCACATCATCTTCAGTGTTCTGACCACCGCTCCTCTCCGGTTACGGAACCTACTGCTATGGCCCATAGGCCATAGCAGTAGATCGTGACCCCGGACCGGTGCTCGTGAACACTGGGGCAGTAAACAGGCATACAGCCTCCAGCCATATACTGTATATGACTGAAGGCTGTATGTCTGTGGGGGAACTATACTGCACCTATTGTGGGGAACTATACTGCACCTAATGTGGGAGAACTATACTGTACCTAATGTGGGAGAACTATACTGCACCTAATGTGGGGAACTATACTGCACCTAATGTGGGGGGAACTATACTGCACCTAATGTGGGGGAACTATACTGCACCCAATGTGGGGAACTATACTGCACCTAATGTGGGGGGAACTATACTGCACCTAATGTGGGGGGGGGCGGAACTATACTACACCTAATGTGGGGAAACTATACTGCCAACCTAATGTGGGGGAACTATTCTACACCTAGTGTGGGGGAACTATTCTGCACCTAGTGTGGGGGAACTATACTGCACCTAGTGTGGGGGAACTATACTACACCTAATGTGGGGGAACCATACTGCAACTAATGTGGGGGAACTATACTGCACCTAATGTGGGGGGACTATACTGCCAACCTAATGTGGGGGAACTGTACTGCACCTAATGTGGGAGAGCTGTACTGCACCTAATGTGGGGGAACTGTGCTGCACCTGATCTGGGGGGAACTGTGCTGCACCTAATGTGGGGAAACTATACTGCACTTAATGTGGGGAAACTGTACTGCACCTCATGTGGGGGAACTGTAATGCACCTCTAATGTGGGGGAATTGTACTGCACCTCTAATGTGGGGGAACTGTACTGCACCCCTAATGTGGGGGAACTGTACTGCACCCCTAATGTGGGGGAACTGTACTGCACCCCTAATGTGAAGGAACTGTACTGCACCCCTAATGTGGGGGAACTGTACTGCACCCCTAATGTGGGGGAACTGTACTGCACCCCTAATGTGCAAGGACTTATACTGCACCTAATTTGCGGAACTATGCTGCAGCTAATGTGGGGCAACTACAACCTAATGCGGGAGAACTATACTGCCAACCTAATGTGGGGAAACTATGGCCATCATAATGAATCATCATAAATTAATCTGGCCCTGCCCATAAGGTATATACATCTTACAGTTAGAGTTTAAGATATTTTTAAAAGTCTCCCCTTAAGTGTCAGTATTCTTGTTTTTGAGGACAGTATCCCATTTTATATTGTTATGGGCTTCTCTGAGTTGGTCAAACTTTGCCTTCCTAAAGTTCATTGTTTTTGTGGCCCCTCGAGAGATTCCCTTATTGCAGAACAAGTTATTATGATCACTATTTCCTAGGTGTCCTTCTACTTGCACATTAGTTACTTTGTCAGGTCTGTTGATTAAAGGGGTACTCCCGTGGAAAACTTTTTTTTTTTTTTTTTTAAATCAACTGATGCCAGAAAGTTAAACAGATTTGTAAATTACTTCTATTAAAAAATCTTAATCCTTTTAGTACTTATTAGCTGCTTAATACTACATAGGAAATTATTTTTCTTTTGGAACACAGAGCTCTCTGCTGACATTATGATCACAGTGCTCTCTGCTGACATCTCTGCCCATTTTAGGAACTGTCCAGAGCAGCATATGTTTGCTATAGGGATTTTCTCCTACTCTGGAGTTCTTAAAATGGACAGAGATGTCAGCAGAGAGCTCAGTGTTCCAAAAAGAAACTAATTTCCTCTGTAGTATTCAGCAGCTAATAAGTACTGGAAGGATTAAGATTTTTTAATAGAAGTAATTTGCAAATCTGTTTAACTTTCTGGCACCAGTTGATTAAAATAAAAATAGTTTTCCACCGGAGTACCCCTTTAATATTAAGTCTAGTAGGGTGCCACCTCTGGTCGGGCCCTGCATCGTTTGGGACAGATAATTGTCTTTAGCTATAGTCAGAAACCTGTTTCCTTTATGAGATTGACAGGTCTCAGTCTCCCAGTTTATATCAGAATAGTTAAAGTCCCCCATTATTATCACATCATTCTAATTTGCTGCCTTGTTTATTTCCCTCAGTGATTGATCTTCTGCCTCTTCCATTATGTTTGGTGGCTTATAGCAAACCCCTATCAGAATTGTTTTATTTTTATCTCCATATATTTCTACCCATAGTGACTCCACATTATTGTTTCCCTCCCGTATATCCTCCCGCAGTGCGGCCTTCAGACTGGACAAAGAAAGACAAACTCCTCACCCTTTCCGTTTTGTCCGATCCTTCCTGAATAGACTATAACCCTGTATGTTGACCGCCCAGTCACAGCTATCGTCCAACCAAGTCTCTGTTATACCCTCTACATCATAATTCTCCTCAGACATTATCAACTCCAGTTCGTCAGTTTTATAGGACAGACTTCTGGCATTAGTCAACATGCAATTCAATGGTGTATGTTTTTTTTTCCTACGATGCCTATCCCTATTACCTATCCCTATTAACTATTCTAACCCCTCCCTCTGCTCCACCCCCAGGTACATTATTAAGTCCCCCCTCTCTATCTACACTATCTTCCCCCTCTATGTTGTAGGTTCCCTGCCCCCCAGTCCCTAGTTTAAACACTCCTCCACCCTTCTAGCCATCTTCTCCCCAAGCACAGCTGCACCCTCCCCATTGAGGTGCAGCCCGTCCCTACGGTAGAGCCGGTATCCGACAGTGAAGTCAGCCCAGTTCTCCATTAACCCAAACCCCTCCTTCCTACATCAGCTTCTGAGCCACTTGTTTACTTCCCTAATCTCTCTGCCTCTCTGGTGTGGCTCGTGGTACAGGTAATATTTCAGAAAATATTACTTTGGAGGTCCTTGCCTTAAGCTTGCAGTATAAGTCCCTGAAATAATTTTTAAAGGGGTACTCCCACCCTAGACATCTTATCCCCTATCCAAAGGATAGGGGATAAGATGTCTGATCGCGGGGGTCCCGTCGCTGGACTTCCGTTCCTGTGGCCGCGATCCAGACCCTTCAGCGCTTCCGGACATGAAACAGGTGGGTGCCGCATGCAATATTGCGGGGGTCCCCACCGGCGGGACCACCGCGATCAAACATCCCCTATCCTTTGGATAGGGGATAAGATGTCTAGGGTGGGAGTACCCCTTTAAGTACACTCCACCTACCTCTTACTTTGTCATTGGTGCCAATATGTACCATGACCGCTGGGTCCTCTCCAGCCCCACGCAGCAACCTGTCAACCCGATCCGCGATGTGCCGAACTCGAGCGCCAGGAAGACAACACACTGTTCGGCGTTCCCGGTCTTTGTGACAGATCACCCTGTCTATCCCCCTAATAATTGAGTCCCCCACTACCAGTACCTGTCTGGCCTGCCCTGCACTCCTCCCTCCCTCCTTACTGGAGCAGACACCCCCTGGCGGTCAGAGGCAGAATCCTGCTGCAGTACTGCTAGCTCTGAAATGGCATCCCCTTCATCTGCCAACCGGGCAAACTTGTTGGGGTTTGCCAGTTCAGGACTAGCCTCCCTGACACTTTTCCCTCTACCCGGTTTTCTAACTGTAACCCAGCTAACTGCCTGACTGTCCTTCACCTCCGTTCCACTATCCTCCCCCACCTCTACCCCAGAGAGTACCTGCTCAGTGAGCAGGAGACTCCTCTCCAGGTTGTCAATGCATCTCAGTGCTGCCAGTTGCTCCTCTAGATCCAGGATCTGGGCTTCCAAATGAACAACTCTCACACATCCTGCACAACAATATGCACCCTCAAACTGCTGTTCAAGGATTGAATACATTGAACAGGATAAATTGGTAAATTTGGGGAAAAAACTGCATTTTAGTGGAAAAAAAATATTTCATTTACACATCCGACTTTACCGAAAAGTCGTCAAACACCTGTGGGATGTCCACATGGAGGCTCACTGTACCTCTTTTTACGTGCCATGAGGGGTGAAGTTTATAAAATAGCATGCCATATGTTTATTTTTTTATTTTTTTTTTTGCTGTTATGGCACCATAGGGGGTTCCTAAATGTAACATGCCCCCCCCCCCCCATAAACCATTTCTGCAAAATTCACTCTCCAAAGTCCCATTGTTGCTCCTTCCCTTCTGAGCCCTCTAGTGCATCCACAGAGCACTTTACATTCACATATGAGGTATTTCCTTATTTGAGAGAAATTGGGTTAAAAATTTTGGGGGGCATTTTCTCCTTTTGCCCCTTGTAAAAATTCAAAAACTGGGTCTACAAGAACATGTCAATGTAAAAAATTGAGATTTTGGATTTTCTCCTTCACTTTGCTGCTATTCTTGTGAAACACCTAAAGGGTTAACACACTTACTGAATGTAATTTTGTATACTTTGAGGGGTGCAGTTTTATAATAGGGTAATTTATGGGGTATTTCTAATATGAAGGCCCCTCAAATCCACTTCTAAACTAAACTGTTCCCTGAAAAATTCCAGTTTTGAAAATGTTGTGAAAAATTGGAAAATTGCTGCTGAATTTTGAAACCCTCTGATGTCTTCCAAAAGTAAAAACATGCCAACTTTATGATGCCAACATAAAGTAGACATATTGTATATGTGAATAAATATATAATTTTTTTGGAATGTCTATTTTCCTTACAAGCAGAGAGCTTCAAAGATAGAAAAATTGTAACTCTTCACATTATTCATGAAATGTTGGAATTTTTAACCAAGAAATGATGCAAGTATCGACGAAAATTTAGCACTAACATAAAGTAGAATACGTCACGAAAAACAATCTGGAATCAAAGTCATAAGTAAAAGCATCTCAGAGTTATTAATGCTTAAAGTGACAGTGGTCAGATGTGCAAATAATGCTCTGGTCCTTAAAGGGTTACTCCCCAGCGTGTTCACGCCCGCCCCCTTGTGACATCACCCCCCGTCATGTGACGTCACATCCCGCCCCCTAAATGCAAGTCTATGGGAAGGGGGCGCATCGGCCGCCACGCCCCCTTCCCATAGACTATCATTGAGGGGGCAGGCCATGACGTCACGAGGGGGTGGGCATGAACACGGAAGCCCGCACACAGTGTTCAGGAACTCAATGTTTCAGATGCTGGGGAGCGGAGTAACCCTTTAAGGTGAAAATGGGCTTGGTCCTTAAGGGGTTAGATACCAGTTCCTCCAATTGGCACACGGACCGAGTCCCGTTCTGGAAGTTCCGACACTGCTGGGTCATCGGGCTTTAGCAGTCACATGACTGTGACCACTAAGAAGACAGTGCCATGCAGGCTCTATCCTGAAGGTCTCTGCTTACTCTAGTGATGACATGTCAAGCATTGCCTCAGAAGCACCAGAAGGTTCATATACTGCTTTTTTCTTTTAGCCCATGAATATGAAGGGGGGGTGCTATAAAACTTAGGTTTTAATTGCTCAATTAAAATACACCACATATAAAAGGTGAATGTAAATTAGGAAACCAGAATGGTGGTTCCCTATCGGACAAAAGAAGACACAAAATATCATATACCACACACTGTTAAATATGCAAAAGGGGTACTTAGATATAAATAGCACCACGTAAATTGCGATATCTGTCACACCAAACCTCTCCTTGCCCCGGTACACAAGTGTTTGTGACCTCATCAGGGGGTAAACAAGGTGTGCATAGACTGAGTGAGTGGCTGCCAATACAATCATGGCCCCCAAAATATATGCCATAGCAGTCCTGGTACCTATGCTCCAGGTTACTAAGCAGCAGGTACCTACCGTATGACAAACGACTCATCGCCATCCAGACCAAAGGTAAAGTTGGTTTTGGTGTCCGGATAATTCCTGTGTGCACCCTCTGTGGCAGGGAGCCGTGCGATGCTGCCAGCTACTAGCGCACATGATCCTTTTAATGATTTGTTTTTACATTTTCATTTTTTCCTCCTTGTCTTCTAAGAGCCATCATTTTTTATTTTTTCCATCTACAGAGTCATATTGGGGCTTGTATTATACAGAACCATTGTACTTATTGTATTGACACCCATTTTGCCATAAAATGTACCACAAAACCCCAAAAATTCTTTGTGGGGTGAATTTTAAAGCCCCAAAAAAAACCTACACAATTTTTTAAAAATTGGGAGAGTTTTGACGTAAGCTTGAGGCACTCAAGGTCCAAGGGCCTGTTGGATGACCGATGGGGGGAGGGGGGATATCTGTGGTGGGGAAAGTTTGTTTGTTGGGGGAGGGTGGGGGAATTGACTTCATTTACTGTGTCCGTTCAAGTATTCCATTGTGTATGAAACAACCCTTATGGCGACTGCCGAAATCAGGGTATGCCCTGATGCCATATTTTGTAAAATTTAGAAAATGCTAATAAAACTTTGTTTTAATAAAAATTTGGGAGAGTTTTGTTTTCACTGTGTGGTAAAACAGACTTATTGATTGGGTCAGAGCAATTAATGTGATATCTAATTTATGCCTGTCCCATCATGGCCAGTGATTTGGCTGAGCAAGATGGTCCTGCTACAACCACTCATGTGAGAAGCAGGCAAAAAGACAGAGGGAGGGTATAAGCTTATATATAACAATATATAATTTTTGTTTTAAGGATACTGGAGTGTCCCCTTTAATTCCCGCAGTGATATCAGTATTTAAAATAATAATCACAATAAAGTCAAACTGCTAAAATATTTAAGACATAATGCTAGAGAACAGAATGCACACAAAAAATACATTGATGTCTCAGTACAGGGAAAATGCTACTATTGCTGTTACTGCACAGATGTAATGCACACAGTGATGTCACTAGGTCAGGGATAATGCATATGGTGATGTTGTAATAGAGAGAAATGTCACCTAGTGTTGGTAATGTAAAGTACTGTGACAAACCAATGACATAGCATTGCAGTAATGCACATAATACAGTAATGTACATGAAAGATAGAAATAAAGTTTAGGAATCATGCATAAACTGATGATGTCACAAGACAGAAAACAGTCATTGTATAGAAAAACTTTTTGTCACAGCACAGGAAACGTGTGCACAGTGATATCACAGCAAAGAAATAATGCACACACAAATTAATGTAATCATAAATAGTAAATGCTCAAAGAAAAGTCAAAGTATACAAATAATACACTAAATATATACTGTACATGTAAACCCCATACAGAGACTATGTCTATCACCATAATAGGAGCCTACATGCAGGGCCGGTTCTGCCTATAGGCAAAACAGGCAGCCGCCTAAAGCGGCCTCGCGAGGGGGGCACAGCTCTGGCTGGGTAGGGGGTAGCCCTGATAGCGCACCCCATGTCTAGTCCCCCCCCTCCCCTCCACTGACAACTAACATCACCCACCCACCGTCCTGGTCCTGATCATACTGATGGAGCGCTCCGCTAACAGCAACATCCTCATCATTCTTGAGGAGCGCTGCTTGCGATCCACTGATAGAGATCCTGCGTACACTCCCCCTGCAGACACCACCTGGGGCCTGAGTTGATGGGCGCCGTGGTCACCGTGATGGTTGAAGAAATGTAGGCTGGAGAGGAGCCCACGCACTTCAGTGGTGAGTGCTGCCTCCATCATCCCCAGCACCTCACCAGTAGCAGGCTACGACACTGATCTGAATTCATAGTGGCTGCATGAAAGGTGAGGAGACCAAGGATGGGGGATGTATGTATTTTAAATAGATGTATATATGATGTGTGTGAATGTATTATGTGTGTGTATGTATGATGTATGTATGTATGATGTGTGTGTATGTATGAATGATGTGCACATGTTTGATGTGCATATGTATGTGTGCATGTATGTAAGATGTGCATATGTATAATAGATGTATGTATGATGTGTGTTTGTATGTAGGTATGATGTGATATATCTGTATGATGTATATATGATCAGGGATGTGGATATTTTTGTGCCCAATGTTTTTGCAATTTTGCAAATGTGGTGGGTTTTTAACTTGGGGTCAAGCTAACATGTTATTTTGATATTCTGAACTTGTTAGAATTTTTTTTTAATTGCCATTTTCTGACCCCTGTAACTTTTTTTTTTTTTGCCATATACCAGGCTGTATGAGGGTCATTTTTTGCACCTTAATCCGTTGTATGTATCAGTACCATTTTGGTATTGATCTGACTTTTTAAATGTTTTTTACTTTTTTTCCGGGATGTTAAAATTTTATTTATGAGGTCTGGTAATTTTTATTTATTTACCGTACTGAATGTCTAATGCAATATTCTAATAGTTCGGACAATTACGCACGCGGTGATACCAAATATGTTTATTTATATTATGTTTACATGTTTTTTTATATAGGAAAAGTATATTTAAACTTTTATTATGGAAGGGGTTAAAGGAGTACACGTCAAAAGGAGCTTCAGCCTATCACCGGCCGAGGCGGGACATCGCTGCGGCCGGTGATAGGCTGAAGCTCCGTGTGACGTGCCGGGCTAACAGGAAGTAATAAGAATACAGCCCGGGGACCGAACACCTGTACCGGAGCTACGGGGGCTAGTTGGCAGGTGAGATAAAGTGTGTTTTCTTTTATTTTGCAGCCCGGACAGGATAAAATGAAAAAAGTGCGTGCCGGACTACTCCTTTAATGTGTGTCTTTTAAACTTTTATTAAACTTTTGTTTTAAACTTAGGGGACTTTTAGGAGGAATTATTAGATTTCTCATACAGCTCAATGCAGTTCTATTGGTCCACCCAGGCTCTATCAATGACAGAGCCATGGAGTGCAGGGAACAAGAGGTAAGCCCTCCGGCTACCTCTACAGTGGATCCATCCTATACTTTTGTCCTGGACCCCAGTGTGCCCCCCCAAAATTTAAAAGCTGGAGACGCCACTGGCAGTGATGGTGCTCCTGAGCAATCATGTCTGTCTATCTCGGAGGAGTACTGCTTTCAGCGGCAGCGCCATGCTCCTCCGAGGCAGTCAGGCTTGATCGCTCAGGTCCTGCTGCTCCTGCCTCATTACATCACAACTGCGTCATTTCCCCTCCATCACCAGTTTGTCACCCCAGTAGTAATTACCTATAAAACATGATAGAAAGCAATATTACAGTAGAATCCCCCAGTGCAGTTCAATCACCCCTTATCATTCCGCCATGCCATTTCATTCCCCCTTCATTACCCTGTTGTTATATTACCTGGCCAGCAGGCTCAAGTGCAGAGGCTCTTAGTGTGTTTGACATTCTCCTGACACCCTCTGTCCTGCACTCACTGAGAGGCTTTAAGCAGCAGCGGTGGCGGGCTCTGACGAGAGTGATGAGATCCTTCAGTGTTTGGATCCGCTGCTGCTGAGAGACCTGCTGAGGGTCTCTGCACCTGAGCCCAGGAAAGAAGAACAACAGGGGGAGGAGGGAAGGGGTAAAGGGGAATGAAATGGCACAGGGGGATGAAATGGTACAGGTGGGATAAAGGGGGAGAGAAATGGCGCAGGGGGTTAAAATGTCACAAGGGGTGGTAAAGAGGGGGTGATGAATTTGCACAGAGGGTAGTAAAGGGAGGGATGATTTGGCACAGGGAGTAGCACAGGGGGAATAAAGTGGCGCGGGGGGATCAGGGGGTGGGGGAGAATGATGTGGCCGGTGGACTTACAGAAGCAGGAGACCACTGTTTAAACAGCAGTCTTCTGTCTCTGTGCTGGGGCTGCTGCAGGGGGGTTATATTGCGCAAATCGCTTCATTAACCTCCATTTTGTGCGGTCCAGGCATCTTAATGGCGGATCCACATGTGAGGACATGGGGCAAGCAATCCTGGGAAGGCGGGAACAAGGGTCGGCGGGATGACCCTGAATCACATGCAGCATGCAGCTTATCAGCAGCCAGCCACACCTGTGATGTCACAGCCCTATATAATTGGCAGCCATCTTGCGGCCAGTCACTTCAGCCTTTTATTGCAGAGAGAGAGAGAGGGAGAGACAGCAGTGTGTGTTGCACAGAAAAGCATTTTTACAGCAGCGATTCATCTTCAAGTCACATCAGTGTTCTATTGCAGAGAGGGACAGAGAGCAGTGTGTGTTGCACAGAAAAGCTTTTCTACAGCAGTGATTTACCTTAAGCCCAAATCCAGCATAGAAGCATTGATAGGGAAAAGAGTGAGATTGAGAGAGAGAGTGCAATTTTGGTATAGTACACAGCGACTGTGTGCTGCAGCACTGGTGTGTACAACAAATGAAAAGCTAATAGTAGCCAGCCAGTTAGGGTGAGCAGAGCACTAAAAGCTTATTGTCCTCTAGTAAGTGTAACCTGTGCATACATCTAAGTGGTGTACCATTTTGTTCCTGTGATACTGTGAAAGGCCAGGCAAAAGTACACACCTGCCGGCGTTGTAGACAAATACGGTTTTAAGCGTACTGGAGCGCATTGTCCTCACCTGATAAGTGCATACCACATACGCACATCTAAGTGGTGTACCATTTTGTTCCTGTTAAAGTCTTAAGGGCATAGATACTGTGAAAGGCCAGGCAAAAGTACACACCTGCAGGTGTTGTAGACAAATACTGTTTTAAGCGTACTGGAGCGCATTATCCTCCCATCATAAGCGCATACCACATACAAACAACTAAGTGGTGTACTATTTTGTTCCTGTTAAAGTCTTAAGGGCCTAGGTACTGTGAAAAGCCAATCAAAAGTACACACCTGCAGGTGTTGTAGACAAATACTGTTTTAAGCGTAGTGGAGTGTATTGTACTCCCCTCATATACGCACTAAGTGTGTCAGGCAGAGAAGTGCGAGGACGTGCACAGAGGAGTGGCAGAGGCCTAAATTCATCAGGCAGAGGTCGCAGCAGACTAGGGGCGAGTGGCAGCGATAGGCCTGAGCTCTCGGTATCAGCTAGTGGTCATGTCTCGACCAGCAACCCATCTGCCATCATTGATTGGTTAACACGGTCATCCACTTCATCACAAGTGACATCTGATACCCCCAGTCAACAGTCGGTGGGTTCCTCAGACACAACCCTCAGGTGCAGTCCCTGCCCTTCCATTGCCTCTGTCCTATGCTGTTCCCTCCTCCACAGAAGTATCTTATGCTGTGGGTTCAGCTCCACTATTTAGTGAGGATGATCTACTAGAGGACAGTCAGCAGCTACTGCCCAGCAAAGAAGTGGAAGAGACATAAGCTGCTTCCTCCGCTAGGCAGGCAATGATGAGGAGAGTGGCGTGGAAGGTGGTGTTACAAGCATTCAGGCTCCTGAAGCAGACACTGTTGAGTAACCTGATGAAGCCGATCGCACTTGGGAGCCGGGTGAGGAAGGGACTTCATTATCATCAGGAGAAGAGGGTTGCAGGTTGCCCGTGAGGCAGCAGCTGAGCCAGCAAGGTTGTAGCATGGTTGGCAGTCATCATGGTGACAGAAGTGGAAAGTCTGAGGCCAAACGTGCCCGGGGTAGACCACCTGCTTCGCGGCAGCCTACGTTCCTGGGAGGTAGTGGTACAGGGGTTTCTGGAGTCGGCGGCAGTAGCAGTCAATCAGTGTGGACTGTTGATGGGAAAATCAGTTACTGGGCGGTGTGGCAGTTTTTCATCAAGTATCTGGATGATGTTAACCTGGCCACATGCAAGATGTGTCGGCAGAAGGTGAAGCGTGGCCAGGGTCCCAATGTTGGCACCACGGCCCTGCGTCAACATATGCAGCATCACCATAAAGCGGCCTGGGGGAACCGTGGCTCTGATGTGGTGGTCCAGCCTGGTGCATCACCCGGTGGCACGCCGCTCCCTGTTTCGGACAGCCAAGGCTCCACCACCTCAGCCGAAGGGAGCAGTGTGTCATACCCATCTTCTGTCGCTCCAGATGCTCCTGCTCCTCCTACTTCGAGTCAGTCATTTCGTCAGCAGTTCATCAGCGAAGCCATGTCCAAGAAACAACAGTATGCACCCACTCATCCAGTGGCGCAGAAACTGAATGTGCTCCTGTCCAAGTTGCTGGTGCTGCAGTCCCTCCCTTTTCAAGTGGTGGATTCTGCACCTTTCAGAGAACTGATGGCTTGTTCCGAGCCGAGGTGGAGAGTCTCAAGACATAATTTCTTTGCGAAGAAGGCAGTACCAGCCCTGCACAATTTTGTGGAACAGAAGGTGGCCAGTCCTTGAGCCTGTTTGTGTGTACCAAAGTGCACAGCAGTGCCGACATGTGGAGCTATAACTACGGTCAAGGGCAATACATGTCCTTTACGGCCCACTGGGTGAATGTGGTTCCTGCACAGCCACAACAGCAACTTGGACAGGTCACTACGTTTCCACCGCCACACTTTCAGGCTGTTGGTCCTGCGACAGTGTGTGACTCCGCCTCCTCATCCTCCAACGTGTCCTCAGCCTCCACTGCATGGACAAGCCTCAGTGCCCCTTCAGCATACCATGTGTGCAGGGCACGGTGGTGTCACATTGTTCTTCACATGGTTTGCCTTGGTGAACTGAGTCACACAGGGGAGAAACTGCTGAAAGTCATTCATCAAGAAAACTGGAAATGGGAACCATGGTGACCGACAACGGTAAGAACATCTTGTCTGCGCTGCGACAAGGAAGCCTGAGACATGCGCCCTGCATGGCACACATGTTCAATCTGGTTGTCAAGCGGTTCCTGAAGTGTCCCCCCATCTGCAAGACATCCTAACAATGGGAAGGAAACTTTACATGCACTTCAGCCACTTGTATACAGCAAAGCACACCCTCCTTGAGCTGCAGCATCAGAACGGTATCCCCCAACATAGGCTGATTTCAATTCAAATAAAGAAAACAGACATTGTCGCACATCCACAACATGCACAATGATCTAATGCTTCTCAGCAACATTTATTAAACTAACAGGTCGTACTTTATGATCATGAAGTGTAAGCCCATTAGCACGTCATGGCCACCTGTAAGTAGTGGGTCAAGGACTTACCTAGAATAAAATGGCGTAGCACTGGGCGGCGACCACCAGCACACCACACCAGTGTGAACAAGGTGTAAAAGCTCACTTACCATGTACTTCCAGTCAGACTGGGAGGCTGCCAGAAAGGAAGGGGCCCTGTGCAGCTTCCTGCTAATTTATATAGGGCTGGGCTGAGGGGGAGGGGCAGAGTGCAGACCAAGTAAAAACAACAAAACAAGAGAGGGGGATAGGAAACACAATGTGAATTCAAATAGAGAAAACAGACATGGTCGCACATCCACTACATGCACAATGATCTAATGCTTCTCAGCAACAGTTATTAAACTAACAGGTCTTTAGTATACTTTATGATCATGAAGTGCAAGCCCACTAGCCACGTCACGGCCACCTGTATGTAGTGGGTCCCTAAGGTTCCTAGCATAAAATGGTGTAGCACAGGGCGGCAACCACCATAGTCGCAACACCAGTGCCCACAAGGGGAACGACCCACTGGCAGAGCAGCCCCAATGCCACTCAAACCAGTCCAAGGGCCGCACCTCTCCATAGACCCTGTGCCACGGCAGCAATGGACACCGCACAGCACCACACTGTTGTTTTTACTTGGTCTGCACTCTGCCCCTCAGCCCAGCCCTATATAAATTAGCTCCAGCCCTATATCCACAGGGCTCCATTCTTTCTGGAAGCCTCCCAGTCTGACTGGGAGCACATGGTAAGTGAGCTTTTACACCTTGTTCACACTGGTGTGGTGCTGTGCGGTGTCCATTGCTGCCATGGCACCGTGTCTATGGGGAGGCATGGCTCTGGGACTGGTTTAAGTGACATTGGGGCTGCTCTGCCAGTGGGTCATTCCCCCTGTGGGCACTAGTGTTGCGGTGGTGGGGGTCGCCGCCCAGTGCTACACCATTTTATGCTAGGAATATTAGAGACCCACTACTTACAGGTGGCCGTGACGTGGCTAGTGGGCTTGCACTTCATGATCATAAAGTACACTAACGACCTGTTTAATAAATGTTGCTGAGAAGCATTAGATCATTGTGCATGTTGTGAATGTGCGACCATGTCTGTTTTCTCTATTTGAATTCACATTGTGTTTTCTATCCCCCTCTCTTTTTTAGTTGTTTTTACTTGGTCTGCACTCTGCCCCTCCCCCTCAGCCCAGCCCTATGTAAATTAGCAGGAAGCTGCACAGGGCCTCTTTCTTTCTGGCAGCTTCCCAGTCTGACTGGGAGCACATGGTAAGTTAGCCTTTACACCTTGTTCACACTGGTGTGGTGCTGTGTTGCGTCCATTGCTGCCGCAGCACCGTGTCTATGGGGAGGCATGGCCCTGGGACTGGTTTAAGTGGCATTGGGGCTGCTCTGCCAGTGGGTTGTTCCCCCTGTGGGCACTGGTGTTGCGGTGGCGGTGGTCGCCGCCCAGTGCTACGCCATTTTATGCTAGGAATATTAGAGACCCACTACTTACAGGTGGCCGTGATGTAACTAGTGGGCTTGCACTTCACGATCATAAAATGACCTGTTAGTTTAATAAATGTTGCTGAGAAGCATTAGATCATTGTGCATGTTGTGGATGTGCGACCATGTCTGTTTTCTCTATTTGAATTCACATTGTGTTTTCTATCCCCCTCTCTTTTTTTGTTGTTTTTACTTGGTCTGCACTCTGCCCCTTTCCCGCAACCCAGCCTTATATAAATTAGCAGGAAGCTGCACAGAGCCCCTTTCTTTCTGGCAGCCTCCCAGTCTGACTGGGTGCACACGGTAAGTGAGCCTTTACACCTTGTTCACACTGGTGTGGTGCTGTGCAGTGTCCATTGCTGCCGCGGCACTATACAAACAGAGAAAAGCCATCATCGATTTCTTGATGATCCAAGCGGATAGGGGTACTCTCCTGTGTAACTTCAATGTGAACCAGTGGCAGCTCATACGTGATACCTGCCGTTTGCTCAGGCCCTTTGAGGGAGCCACATTATTAGTCAGTCGCCAGGATTACAGGATGAACAACGTCATTCCAATGCTTCATCTACTACAACACGTGTTGGAAACAATGTCTGATCAGGGCACTTGAGACATGGCGCCTACATCTCGCGGCCACAGGAGCCCTGTGAGGGCTGAACTGGAGGAGGAGGGGGAGAGGCACAGTGGAGCACAGTTTAGGTTTCGTGAGATGGGCGGTTTATCTGACAGGAGAGGAGGAGGAGCTAGAGGGTTATGAGGAAGACGAGACAAAGGACACAGACACACCGTGGCAGTATGCAGTAGAGATGGAGGCAGGGAGTCCCTCTGAGTCACTTGCACAAATAGCACGATGCATGCTGACTTGCTTGCATAGTGACCGCCGAATTGTCACCATTCAGCAGCGGGATGACTTATGGCTCTCCACCTTATTTAACCCTCGCTACCGGCACAAAATGGGGGCCTTTCTTACACCAACTGTGAGGGAGGACAAACTTGCCTACTACAGATACATCCAACATAGTCAGTTGGCCAATGCCTATCTGTGTCATTGTCCATCCTCTCGCAGGTCTGCCTCAGGGGGCCCTCTGTGCTCACCTTCCACTGCCATGGCTGCTGGGGAGGGGTGGGGTGGCAGGAGCATTACCAGATACATCAGCAGCAGCCTGAGTCTACAGTCGCTGATGAGTAGCTTTCTTCACCCACATAGTGAAGCAACTCATCAGCAGCAGGTAGACCTGGAGCAGGACCTGAACAAGCAGGTGGTGGTATACCTTGACATGACCATGCCAACACACCTTGAAGATCTGCTGGACTTCTGGTCAGCCAAACCTGATTTGTTGCCTCAACTAGCAGAGTTTGCCCTGGAAAAGCTATCCTACCCGGCCAGTAGTGTGCCATCAGAGCAGGTGTTTAGTGTGGCGGGGGCCTCAGCAACCCCAAGGAGAACTCATCTGTCCATGAAAAATGTGGAGAGACTGACCTTTGTGAAGATGAATCAGGCATGGATCAGCCAGGATTCCCACCCACCAATGCCTGATGCATCAGAGTAGATTGACCATGGTGCCACACCAACACTTCACAAATATGGATAGTGCTAAAAATATTTAAGGCGCTGCTCTCCGGTTACAGACTTTCCTCCCCATCAGACGACAATTAAGTATTGAGGATTACCTTTTAATAATATTCTTAGGATAAAATATATGTACCCAAAAGTTTTTTTAAATCAAGCAAAAGGAAAGGTGTGCAAAAAACACCATGTGCCACCTACACCACCAAGTATTGATGTGATGCAAAGACCTCTAAAAGGTGGAAGGGAACAACTTATGGTCCATTGTAACCAGTGGGGGTAAAAACTTCTGTAAGGCCCTAATCTCGCATTATTAATTCCCTTCTTTGCAAGTGTTACTCGAAATTCACAGAAAGGGTATAACAATTTAAAACTTAGCGTTTAATGTGCAATGTAAAACCACAAGACCCCACTGACAATTAGTGTTGAGCGGCATAGGCCATATTCGAATTCGCGAATATTCGCGAATATATGGACGAATATTCGTCATATATTCGCGAATATTCGCATATTCGTTATACCCTCGTTTTATTTTCGCATATGCGAATATTCGCGTATGCGAAAATTAACATATGTGAAAAGTTGCATATACAAAATTAACGCATGCGAAAATTCGCATGTGCGAAAATTCGCATGTGCTAATTTTCGCATATGCGAATTTCCACACGTCAGTCTTACACAGTAGTATTACAGCCTTCTTTACACCACATAAGCTGGAAGCAGAGAGGGATGATCACTGTGATGTGTACTGTGAAGAAAAAAAAAAAAAAAAAAAAAAAAAACGAATATTCGTAATTACGAATATATAGCGCTATATTCGCGAAATTCGCGAATTCGCGAATATGCGATATTCGCGAATAATATTCGAATTGCGAATATTCGCGAGCAACACTACTGACAATACAACAACAGATATTAGTCATATAAAACAATGACCCAGAGACCAAGAAAGCTGGTGTAGCAGTCCGAGCCCGTGTCAAAAATTGGCCAAAATAAGGAAGTCAGGGGATAGGGGTATGATGGAAATGTCCAGGGAGGGTATGGATGGTAGCCCTAAAAAAAAAAACTAGCGGGGAGATGTAGTGCCGCTACCCCTGCTCGCTCAGGGAACTGTCGTGGCACTCGTCCTTGAAAGGATGACCCCTGCCCCGTTCTACTCCTTTGTCAGCCCCTACACTTAAGAAAACAAAAAAACCTGCCCAACGCGTTTCCCCCAAGTTGATGGGTTCGTCAGGGGCTAGAAGGCCCAATGTAGTCAGTCTTATACAATTAGAAATCAAGACAAATAAACCATATAGAATGATTAGAAGTCACGGCCAACAAGGTGCATCACAAACAATATCGTGCACAAAACAAAATCAGTCCATCGCTATTACATCCACCGTTCATAGATAACCCATCATTATTGTCACGATTCGGCTGGCAGGTGGTGGATCCTCTGTGCCAGAGAGGGATTGGCGTGGACCGTGCTGGTGGACCGGTTCTAAGTTGCTACTGGTATTCACCAGAGCCCGCCGCAAAGCGGGATGGTCTTGCAGCGGCGGTAGCAACCAGGTCGTATCCACCAGCAACGGCTCAACCTCTCTGACTGCTGAAGATAGGCGCGGTACAAGGGAGTAGACAAGAGCAAGGTCGGACGTAGCAGAAGGTCGGGGCAGGCAGCAAGGATCGTAGTCAGGGGCAACGGCAGGAGGTCTGGAACACAGGCTAGGAACACACAGGAAACGCTTTCACTCGCACAATGGCAACAAGATCCGGCGAGGGAGTGCAGGGGAAGTGAGGTACAAATAGGGAGTGCACAGGTGAACACACTAATTAAGCTAACTGCGCCAATCAGCGGCGCAGTGGCCCTTTAAATTGCAGAGACCCGGCGCGCGCGCGCCCTAGGGAGCGGGGCCGCGCGCGCCGGGACAAGACCGACGGAGAGCGAGTCAGGTACGGGAGCCGGGATGCGCATCGCGAGCGGGCGCCTGCCGCATCGCGAATCGCATCCCGGCTGAGAGAGGTATCGCAGCGCACCCGGTCAGCAGGTCTGACCGGGGCGCTGCAATTGCGAGAATGTTGCGAGCGCTCCGGGGAGGAGCGGGGACCCGGAGCGCTCGGCGTAACAATTATATAGTACATTGACTGGGAAAGCGATGTGCTAGAAACCCAGGGCAGAGCCCTGCTCCTGGGTATGGACTCACGGATACCACAGTGGTGGTCGGCGAGAGGCTGGCATCTGCAGTGGCGGTATGCCCAGCTTTGGCGTTTGTTATCCGCTGCTGGTAGCAGTGAAAACGGGGCCTTTTTAAAGCACTTACCTAAGTCAGACGCTACCACGCTCAATTCACCCGCGCCGCTTCCGGATGCCGACGTCAACCAGTGAGTCCGCGTCATTTCCGGGGGCGCGTCGTTGCTGCCGAGCGGAGCGTCTGTCGTTGCTAAGCGACGCCCGCGATGGAAAAGCCAGGCATGTTGTTGATTGCACTATATAATGATGGGTTATCTATGAACGGTGGATGTAATAGCGATGGACTGATTTTGTTTTGTGCACGATATTGTTTGTGATGCACCTTGTTGGCCGTGACTTCTAATCATTCTATATGGTTTATTTGTCTTGATTTCTAATTGTATAAGACTGACTACATTGGGCCTTCTAGCCCCTGACGAACCCATCAACTTGGGGGAAACGCGTTGGGCAGGTTTTTTTGTTTTCTTAAGTGTAGGGGCTGACAAAGGGGTAGAACGGGGCAGGGGTCGTCCTTTCAAGGACGAGTGCCCCGACAGTTCCCTGAGCGAGCAGGGGTAGCGGCACTACATCTCCCCGCTAGTTTTTTTTTAGGGCTACCATCCCTACCCTCCCTAGACATTTCCATCATACCCCTATCCCCTGACTTCCTTATTTTGGCCAATTTTGGACACGGGCTCGGACTGCTACACCAGCTTTCTTGGTCTCTGGGTCATTGTTTTATATGACTAATATCTGTTGTTGTATTGTCAGTGGGGTCTTGTGGTTTTACATTGCACATTAAACGCTAAGTTTTAAATTGTTATACCCCTTCTGTGAATTTTGATTTGACATTGGGTACCGCAATAATTTTTCTGTGAATCATCGCAAGTGTTACTTGCCCTAAAAAGGGCAGCCCCACACAGGAACCTCTCCCTATTTCCCCCTACAAACACTGCCATTTCCCAGGGTTTTTTTAGGTGGAAATAGAGAGAATTTCCTGTAAGGGCCGCCCTTTTTAGGGTGAATAATACTTGCCAAGAAGGGAATTAATAGTGCGAGAGTCGAGCCTTACAGGGGAATTTTTAACCCCCACCTGCTACAATCGACAATACGTTGTTCCCTTCCAACTTTTCGAGGAAAGTGTTATTTGTCTTAAATGAGGTGGACCCACACAGGAACCAATAACTATTTCCACCTAAAAACCCTGGGAAATGGCAGTGTTTGTACGTGGAACTAGGGAGAGGTTACTGTGTGGGGCCGCCCTTTTTAGGGCGAGTAACACTTGCCAAGAAGGGAATTAATAATGCGAGAGTGGGGCCTTATAGGGGAAGTTTTTACCCCCACCAGTTACAATGGACCATACATTGTTCCCTATTAGAGGTCTTTGCATCACATCAATACTTGGTGTTGTAGGTTGCACATGGTGTTTTTTGCACACCTTTACTTTTTCTTTGATTTAAAAAAATTCTTTGGGTCCATATATTTTATCCTAAGAATATTAAAAGTTACGTTTTACGCAATGCATATCCTCAATACTTACTTGTGCACACTAACACTTATACAAAAGAGACCCTTTTCTTCTGCCTACCTGCCTCAGCCACTATTCTGATCCTGCCACCCGCCTGATGCCACACATCTGATGCCAAGTTCTCCTTTTTTCACCCACCTTCATCACTGGGTACTGGTATTGCCACGCACAGCACTACTCTGTCACCGGGTCACTTTCAGGACTCCTGATGCTGCTGATGCCACCTCGAGGCTGTCTCATTCTGCCACCATATGTTCTCCTCATGCTGATGCTACCTTCAGGCTGTCTCATTCTGCCACCATATGTTCCCCTCATGCTGATGCCACCTCCAGACTGTCTCATTCTGCCACCATATGTTCTCCTCATGCTGATGCCAGCTCCAGGCTGTCTCATTCTGCCACTATATGTTCTCCTCATGCTGCCGCCACATCCACGCTGTGTCATTAAACTATATGGTCTTCTCATGCTGCCGCCACCTCCGCACTGGGTCATTCAGCCACTATCTGGTCTTGTCATGCTGCCGCCAACTCCAGGCTGTGTCATTCATCCACTATATGGTCTCCTCATGCTTCTGCCACCTCCAGGCTGTGTCATTTAGCCACTATATGGTCTCCTCATGCTTCCGCCACCTCCAGGCTGTGCCATTCAGCCACTATATGGTCTCCTCATGCTGTGTCATTAAGCACCTATATGTTCTACTCATGCTGCCACAAACTCCAGGCTGTGTCATTCAGCCACTATATGCTGCTGCAAACTCCAGTCTGTGTCATTCAGCCACTATATGGTCTCCTCATACTGATGCCACCTCTAGGCTCTGTCATTGTGCTGCTCTGCAACAGTGATTCTATTAGTGATGCCTCTGATCTGCAACAGTAACAGTATTATTTCACTAACCCAGCACACACCCTATGTGTGTTACAGCAAAGCAAAGTCTTCTACACCCCTATTGAGGCTCTCTGCAATCCAGAAATAGCCATTTTTAATAGCGTTTTTAATCTGCCAAATCTAATTTTTCAATAAATTCGCTCATCTCTAACAACTATGGTAAGTGCTCCCTTGAAGAACATCTTCATGTTATAAGCCAAATATTATATCTTGAAAAAGAATTTTGTTCTATAAAATATTGTACAGTGTCATTCACACATCATTATTTCTTAGCATTTTGACATGATAAGATGTGAACATATCATTTTTCTGAAGTTTGGTTCAACTTCCCCAAAACCATAATCCCCCATCATTCATAGTAATATCCTGTGTTTTTTTTCCCAATGCTCCTATGGGATATAACATTTCAAAAAAAGAAATATTCTGTAAAAAAATAAGCAAAATACAAATGGATTTGTAAATATTCCGAATGAAGAGACCAAGCATTTCTCTGCACCTAGTGTCAACAAGATATCTGTTCTGACAGTTCAGGACTAATTCCAGACTCCAGGGATGTGACCTCACTGTACAATGTTCTTGAAGGCCGGGAAACAACATGTTAGGCTTTGAACAGTATTATGTGTTGAATCCTGGTAGAGAATGGACTCACAAGAGAGCCATACAATGGTTACTTTACCAATCGTCTTTTTAATTTCTGTGGCTTTATTACAGGTATGGCATGAACGGAAAACATTACACTTACATTTCTCAAAAGGACACGGTCAACTGTCTTGACAGAAGCAGGTCCTAAACTCAGAGTAAGATGGAAATACAATTTCACTTGGAAAATGGCTTCCTAAAGAGGTTGTTTGCTCATAATTTATATGTCCAAACTAATCAAATTTTCCATTATTTGTTCCTATTTGATCCTGCACTTGTGGTCTGTTTCTAAGGGCGATCCCCAGCATAAAATGCATACAATGGAGGATGCCTGCAGGAGACTACAAGTGCCACAATGGCATCCTACACCAGATGAAAGGAGTGAATTTGTATCAATTAGAAGAATAATACAGGAATTTAAGGGAACTACTGTGGTAGATGTAAACAATTGCATTGGCTAACCCTCAACACTGATGTTAAAATTGAGACATTAGCCCGTATATCCTTATATGAAGGACATACCTTAGCCCGCACGCCAATGCCAAAGTTTCTCAAGTGGCACAGGACCTAACACTAAACCTACCTAAGCCATATGGGCGATACCAGGGGCCAGTGGGCAATTACAACAGCATTAGGCCGACTCACAGCCTGCTCCCAGATACCTCCAGTGTGGCTAAGCACACATACAATGGGAGGAGGGAGGCAAACTATAAGCCCCACCTAAGTTGGCTAATGTGTTGCCGCCTCACAGGTGGACCTTAATGCTGCCTAGAAAGTGATCATGTGCATTTAATGAGGCGTTTATACACCTCCAAATATAGGAGTTAAACAACAAGAAGAAAAAACGTGGTCTCAAAAAGCAGCAGGTGCTCAACCCCAAATGCAGTTGTGCATATATACTGGGGGATCCTGCACTTGTGGTCTGTTGCTAAGGGCAATCCCCAGCATAAAATACATACAATGGAGGATGCCTGCAGCAGACTACAAGTGCCACAATAGAATCCTACACCAGATGAACGGTGTGGCTGTGTAAAATATAGAATAATACATAAATGTAGGTGCACTACTGTGGTAGATGTTAACAGTGACATATGACTAATGTTAAAAGTTAGACATTAGCCACATTTAATGCGCCTTGATCACTTTTTAGGCATCATTAACCCCTTAAGGACTCAGCCCTTTTTAACCTTAAAGGGGTGTATCAAGGGAAATAACTTTTTTTATATATCAACTGGCTCCAGAAAGTTAATCAGATTTGTAAATTATTTCTATAAAAAAACTTAATCTTTTCAGTGTTTATGAGCTCCTGAAGTTGAGTTGTTCTTTTCTGTCTAAGTGCCCTCTGATGACACCTGTCTCGGCAACTGTCCAGAGTAGAAGCAAATCCCCATAGCAAACCTCTTCTACTCTTTGCAGTTGCCGAGACAAGCAGAGATGTCGGCAGAGAGCACTGTTGCCAGAAAGAAAAGAACAACTCAACTTCATCAGCTGATAATTATTGGAAGGATTAAGATTTTTTAATAGAAGTAATTTACAAATTTGTTTAACTTTCTGGAGCCAGTTGATATGTAAAAAAAAGTTTTTTCCTGGAATACCCCTTTAAGGACTCAGCCCCTTTTTGCAATTCTGACCACTGTCACTTTATGCATTAATAACTCTGGGATGCTTTTACTGTTTATTCAGATTCTGAGATTTTTTTTCGTGACATATTCTACTTTAACATAGTGGTACATTTTTGTCGTTACTTGCATCCTTTCTTGGTGAAAATACCCAAAATTTGGATATTCCAGTTAAATGTTATATTGATTCACAAATACAATATGTCTACTTTATGTTGGCATCAGAAAGTTGACACGTTTTTACTTTTTGAAGACATTAGAGGGCTTCAAAATATAGCAGCAATTTTCAAAATTTTCACGGACATTTCAAAATCTGAATTTTTTAGGGACCAGTTAAGTTTGAAGTGGATTTGAGGGGCATCATCCTATATTTGGAGGTGTATAAACTCCACATTTAATGTGCCTTGATCACTTTCTAGGCAGCATTAAGGTTCACCTGTGAGGCAACACATTAGCCAACTTGGGTGGGGCTTATAGTCTGACTCCCTCCTCCCATTGTATGTGTGCCCAGCCACACTGGAGGTAACCTGGGAGCAGGCTGTGAGTCGGACCTAATGCTGTTGTAATTGCCCACTGGCCCCTGGTTTTGCTTATCACGCACAGGTAGGTTAGTGTTAGGTCCCGTGCCACTTGAGAAACCTTGGCGTTTCTGTGCGGGCTAAGGTATGTCCTTCATATAAGGATATACTGGCTAATGTCTCAATTTTCACATCAGTGTTGAGGGTTAGCCAATGTAATTGTTCACATCTACCACAGTAGTGCACCTAAATGTATGTATTACCGTACAACAATAACAAGAACATTAGTCCGTTCACCTCCTCCAAAGAATGAAATAAAAATGGTAATACAAACTAGAGCTTGTCCCACAAATGACAAGCCCTTACAAAGAGCCATCAATGGAAAAAAAAAAGTCCTACTGGGTCTCAAAATATGGCTAGCAAAACTGTTTTGTTTTTTTGTTTGTTTGTTTTTTAAGTAATAAACATGACAAAAAATTTTTAAAGTTGATATAGCCTTAATCATACTGACCTAAAGAATTAACATGTCACTTATATTTCAAACTTCTTGATAATGGCAACATTGCATTTTTTCCCCATTCCACCACACTTAAATCATTTGTAGTTTTTCAATATGGGGGAGCTGGAGGCCTTGATACTGGAGGAATATATTGTGGTAGCCCTTGGGGTGTATGGTAGTGGTGGTATGGTATCGGTATAGGAGGGGTTAATGTTAACCCTATAGTTCGTTACGCCAGGCTGAGGGCTGTTATGCTGAGTCTATGCTCCGGCCTATCGCCGCCCTTCCCAGTAATGATAGGTGCATGAAATGACTGAAGGTCCACAAAGAGATTGAACTTGAACTTTAACAACTTTACTTAAGTGCTTGCAGTATCCAAGGCACAGTAACAGTTGCATATAAACAGTCCTCATCTTGCTTAGTGACTGACAGTTGTTGCGGACCTTGAACTAGTCATACAGTCTCTGAATTTAGGGTAGATATTTGCAGATCCGTCCGGATTTAGGGGTATTATTAGGTCCGGTGATGCTGCAGAGTGTCTGGGGATTGATACACTCTAGATTTAGAATTGTTCAGCCGTTGCCGCAAGGCTCATGCCTAATAGTGTTGAGCGGCATAGGCCATATTCGAATTCGCGAATATTCGCGAATATATGGACGAATATTCGTCATATATTCGCGAATATTCGCATATTCGTTATATCCTCGTTTATTTTCGCATATGCGAAAATTCGCGTATGCGAAAATTCGTATATACAAAATTAGCATATGCGAAAAATCGCATATGCGAATATTAGCATATGCTAATTTTCGCATATGCGATTTTTCACACGCCAGTCTCACACAGTAGTATTACAGCCTTCTTTACACCACACAAGCTGGAAGCAGAGAGGGGTGATCACTGTGATGTGTACTGTGAAGAAAAAAAAAAAAAAAAAAAACGAATATTCGTAATTACGAATATATAGCGCTATATTCGCGAAATTCGCGAATTCGCGAATATGCGATATTCGCGAATAATATTCGAATTGCGAATATTCGCGAGCAACACTAATGCCTAACTCACTGCGTTAGTTGCTGCGCAGATCCTTCTCTCATGACAGCCCGCAAGGTAAGAGCAAGAAACATGGCTGTCGCTCCCTTATTTGTGCAGTTGGCGGGGCAAATCCGATTGGTCCGAACATCTGCCATTCACCATTACAGAGATTAATGGGATTGCTTACGTCACAAGGCCTCCAAAGGTCCTTAAGCTTAATACCATAGAGTTCACCTAGTCACATGACCCGCAGGCCCTGCAACGCTATGGCACAGGTAATTAACCATTTATTTACAGATATATCATTATATTTACATTAACCTTATATAGACCACTGGTCTATTAGTAGAAATAGAGGCGAAAAGGGGTTAATTAAATGACAGGTCTAGGTGTTTCACTAAGGCTGAAAAGGGTTTGGTTTCAATCACACTGATAATTGTTTTTATCTGTTTTTCATACAACATGCATAATATTGGTTGTTTGTATGTTACCATGGTTCTCACCTGTGGCTGCAGGTATAAGAACCCTCCCCTCAGCGGCATGACGTATGGCCTGACGAAGTGCTACGTGCACGATACGGTCCGTCGCCTCTTTACTTCCCCCTTGCACACTTGTTCACCTGCTCCCCCGCACAAGCAAGCCGCTGTTTGTCTCTTCAATAAAGAAGTTGATTTTACCTGCATCTTTTTCAACACATCTCTCTTACATGTGGATTTGCTTTGCCTTTGACTTGCGCTATTGCACCCGGGACGCACCTGTGCAGCTTGTTGTGCGATTTCCCTGTGTTTCGTTTCCACCAATGCAACACGTGGAATACACCCTAGAGTGGTGCCGGTAGTAATCTCTATAGACTGCATTTGTATTACCTGTGTATCTTAACTACCTGGGCACACCAGAAAACTGGGTGGACGGAATCTACATTGATTATGGAAGATACAATGAACACAGAGGAGGAAAACGATGTGAGTGCGGGGAGAGCAAATGCAGGGGGGTTCTTCATGTCATGTGAAACACAAGAGGACATAAGTGTCATGAGCAATAAAAATTTGGAATATAAAATCCACAATTTGGCAGACCATGAAACACGCCTTTTCTGGACAATTAGTTCCCTCCAGGCTTATGCTGACAACAATAGATCCCCACGTGGACTTAGAACTTACAAAGTCCCCTCTCAATTTACGGAAGAAGCCGTTTTTATGGAAGCTTGGAAAGCTGAGCATTTGCAGCATTCTCTGAATCTCCAGAAATTGATCTTGGAGAAAAACAGACAAGAATACTCCCTAGTTACAGAAAACCTCTGTAGAGCTAGGTGTGAACTTAGGACAAGATTAACGGAGCAACAGTACAAGAATTTCATTGCTGGCCTAGATAAGAAAATCACTGCCTTACAGAATACCATCAAGGAGTCGAAAAGGGACAAATTTATAAGGGACAAAAGGGACTTTGACCTCCACCAGGAATTTAACTGGAACAAGTTTAAACCTAATACAGGAAAAAACAGGACTGGCTTCCAAAAAAGTGGAGGATTTAATAGATACAACAAAAATAAAAAAATTCCTAAAAAATCTGATTATTTGACAACCGAATCAGAATCCGGTGGATCTGATGAGGGAGCGCCGACAACAAACACGGGAAATGCATCTAATAATTTTTTGGAGTTGGTCCGAGGAGGAGGAAGAGACCAGGGAGCCGGAAAAGAAATAGGAGATGGAAAAAAATCACTGCAGAAGCGGAAATTTGTAACCTGGAAGAAATAACAGAGAACAACATAGTTGTGAATTTAACTGACTATGTACTAAGTGATGACTGTCTATCAGTTTTGAACAAGGGTCTAAACTTTGGTATTAATGAATCTTTTTGATATGACAGGTTTGAGGAGGATTTCTCTCGTGCCATTAGAAAAATTACTTTGAAAAAATTATTTGCCACCAATACACATATCAATAAAAGTGTGTCTACACAGCAGAAGAAAGAGGGTGAGGTACCTATAATTATTGGACCCTTGGGTTTCACAGTTACAAAAGAGGGTGATACCAGGGATGAACAAGTCATTCGAGATTTGATGGAGTTAAAGGGTGGTTGTAGTGGAATAGACAACACAGATGAGTCCCCCTTCTTCTTAGGAGGTAATCCATCAAAATTCAACCCCCAATATACCCCTGGTGGAGCAATTGATTTGTTTTATAAAGCAGTGTGTAGGGATACGAAAGCCCTTATATACCCCACACATTCACCTAATTTAACCCCTGAAGAAATAAGGGCACTAACTTGGTTAGCAGAAAAAGAGGACATCGTGGTGTCCAAACCTGATAAAGGGGGAGGGGTGGTAATATGGAAAAAAAGTGATCATGACAGTGAAGTATCAAATCAATTGCGAAACATCATGGTGTATGAAAAGTTAACATCCAATTCCACCCAGAAAATAATGAATAAACTCCGAACACATTTAAGAACATTCACGGAAAAGAACATTATTTCTACTAAATCAGCGGAACGACTCATCCCGGATAGACCCACTGACCCTAAATGGCACATATTACCCAAAACCCATAAAAACATTTTGCCCCCCCCTGGCCGTCCGATACTAGCTGGTATAGATGCTCCTATGGAGCACCTGTCCAGCTATATAGACTGGGAGATTTCGCCGTTGTTGAAGCATACACCAACATACGTGCGTGACACAGGCGACCTAATTTCCTCTCCCAACAATTTCAGTTGGCAACATGGCTACCGACTGGCATCGATTGATGTTGAGAGCCTCTACACCCGCATCCCGCAGGATGCGGGTGTGGAGGCTGTCCGAGAGTTCCTGATTGGCTCAGGAAAATCGACAAGTTTTGTAGAATTCATTACTGAATCATTGTCCCTAATATTGCAGAATAATACTTTCAAGTATGATGGCCAATGGTACAGACAGCGGACGGGCACAGCAATGGGGACTCCCGTGTTGTGCTCGTTCGCTAATCTGTTCCTGGCCATCTTCGAGAGAAAATACATTTTTACTACTGGAAACCCTTTCATAAAATACATAAAAAATGTCCTCCGTTTCGTGGACGATATTTTTGTCGTATGGGACGGAACGGAGGAAAAATTCTCCGAATTCGTTTGTTACTTGAATACCATCAACACAGAAAACATGACTTTTACCTACATCTTTGGTGATACCTCTTTGGAATTCTTAGATGTCAAAATTGACATAGTAGATAATGTAATTGTCACGTCAGGTTTTAGAAAACCGACCTCCAAGAACTGAAGGATAAAGAGAACAGATTTGTATTTACATTCAACAATACACCCATGAATGAAACAATTAAAAAAGTCATCCAAAAATATTGGTATATATTACAACAGGACAGTGATCTTACAGCAAGTACAGTAAAACCTCCTATCATGACATATAGAAGAAATAGGACAGTGCATGATCATATCAAAACACATAAAAAAAGACATCTTGATAAGAAGAAGGATTGGTTATCGGAGGGTAGACCTCTAGGCAACTTTCAATGTAAATCTTGTTCTTTTTGTAAATATAACTTGAAACAGAGGTTCTACAAATTGGGAGGATACGATGTTAAAGTTAATCAATGTACTACTTGCAGATCCACGCATGTGGTTTATGCTCTGACATGCGAATGTGGAAGGTATTATATTGGTAAGACCATTAGACCTCTCTTCCACAGAATACGCGAGCATGTCAGATCGGTAACTACAGGAGTGGGTGCCACACGATTTATCACTCACATGCGTGACTACCATGGAGGAGATGCAAAAGCTATGAAATTTGCAGGCTTAGAGAGGTTAGAAGGAACTACAGGTATACGGGATAAAAGTCAGTAGCTTCTTAAGAGGGAAGCGAGGTGGATTATCCACACCGATGCCCTGGGCAACCTACGGTTAAATGAACGGAGCGAGATTGGGTCTGCTGCTCTATTGTAAAATAGCATGAATATTGCGTTTTGAGTTATATGTGTTTCACTAATGCTTAAAAGGGTTTGGTTTTAATCACACTGATAATTGTTTTTATCTGTTTTTCATACAACATGTATAATATTGGTTGTTTGTATGTTACCATGGTTCTCACCTGCGTCTGCAGGTATAAGAACCCTCCCCTCAGCGGCATGACGTATGGCCTGACGAAGTGCTACGTGCACGATACGGTCCGTCGCCTCTTTCCTTCCCCCCTGCACACTTGTTCACCTGCTCCCCCGCAAAAGCAAGTCGCTGTTTGTCTCTTCAATAAAGAAGTTGATTTTACCTGCATCTAACCTGATGAGTGCTGCGTTTTTCTACACATCTCTCTTACATGTGGATTTGCTTTGCCTTTGACTTTCGCTTTTGCACCCGGGACGCACCTGTGCGGCTTATTGTGCGATTTCCCTGTGTTTAGTTTCCACCAATGCAACACGTGGAATACACCCTCGAGTGGTGCGGTAGTAATCTCTGCAATTAAATGACAGGGATCCCTACGTCCTAGGGACTCTGGCTATGGGGACCCACACATACCTAGGTACCGCATAGGATGCGGCACCGGGACTTCACAATATTGATATAGTTGGGGTCACTGAGACATGGCTGGACTCCTCGCATGACTGGGCTGTGAATTTGCAGGGTTTTACATTGTTTCACAAAGATAGAATGAACAGGAAAGGTGGTGGAGTCTGTCTGTATGTTAGAAGTGGTATGAAAGTCAGTGTGAACGATGCCATAGTGTGTGATGATTCTGAGGAGGTGGAATCACTGTGGGTAGAATTACAAAAGGAGGTACTACTGAAAAAATATTTGGTGTAATATACAGACCCCCTAATATCACTGAGGAAATAGAAGGTCGGCTGTATAAACAAATAGAGAGGGCTGCCCGGGCCGGTAAAGTGGTAATAATGGGAAATTTTAACTATCCAGACATAGATTGGGGTCGGGGGTTGGCTAAAACTTCAAAGGGGCGACAATTCCTAAATTTATTGCAGGATAATTTTATGGGCCAGTTTGTGGAGGACCCAACAAGAAGTGATGCCTTGTTGGATCTGATCATTTCCAACAACGCAGAGCTGGTTGGTAATGCAACTGTGCGGGAAAACCTTGGTAATAGCGACCACAATATAGTTACTTTTGTTGAAAACAAAGACAGACGGGGAAGGCAAAAACATATAACTTTAACCCCTTAAGGACCAAGGACGTACCGGTACGTCCTTGGTCCTGCTCTCCTGATATAACGCGGGGTTACACGGTAACCCCGCGTCATATCACGGCGGGCCCGGCGTCATAGTGAAGCCGGGACCCGCCACTAATAGCGCGCAGCGCCGATCGCGGCGCCGCGCGCTATTAACCCTTTAGCCGCGCGCTCAGAGCTGAGCCGCGCGGCTAAAACCGAAAGTGAAAGCTGCCGGTTAACTCAGTGGGCTGTTCGGGATAGCCGCAGCAAAATCGCGGCATCCCGAACAGCTGACAGGACAGCGGGAGGGCCCCTTCCTGCCTCCTCGCTGTCCGATCGCCGAATGACTGCTCAGTGCCTGAGATCCAGGCATGAGCAGTCATGCGGCAGAATCGTTGATCACTGGTTTCTTATGAGAAACCAGTGATCAGCATAGGAGATCAGTGTGTGCAGTGTTATAGGTCCCTATGGGACCTATAACACTGCAAAAAAAAGTGAAAAAAAAGTGAATAAAGATCATTTAACTCCTCCCCTATTAAAAGTTTGAATCACCCCCCTTTTCCAATAAAAAAAAAACCAGTGTAAATAAAAAAAATAAATAAACATATATGGTATCACCGCGTGCGGAAATGTCCGAATTATAAAAATATATCATTAATTAAACCGCTCGGTCAATGGCGTGCGCGCAAAAAAAATTCCAAAGTCCAAAATAGTGCATTTTTGGTCACTTTTTATATCATTTAAATATCAATAAGTCCTATCAATGCAAAAATGGTACCGTTAAAAACTTCAGATCACGGCGCAAAAAATGAGCCCTCATACCGCCCCATACACGGAAAAATTAAAAAGTTATAGGGGTCAGAAGATGACAATTTTAAACGTATTAATTTTCCTGCATGTAGTTATGATTTTTTCCAGAAGTCTGACAAAATCAAACCTATATAAGTAGGGTATCATTTTAATCGTATGGACCTACAGAATAAAAATCAGGTGTCATTTTTACCGAAAAATGTACTATGTAGAAACGGAAGCCCCCAAAAGTTACAAAACAATGTTTTTTTTTTTCAATTTTGTTGCACAATGATTTTTTTTCCCGTTTCACCATAGACTTTTGGGCAAAATGACTGACGTCATTACAAAGTAGAATTGGTGGTGCAAAAAATAAGCCATCATATGGATTTTTAGGTGGAAAATTGAAAGAGTTATGATTTTTTAAAGGCAAGGAGCAAAACACGAAAATGCAAAAACGGAAACCCCCCGGTCATTAAGGGGTTAAAAATGAGAGACAGGGGGCCAAAGAAAGCAAAACTAATCCTAAATATTTTTTTAGATATATAAATGCAAAAAAAACAAGGACAGAGCATGTAGGACCCCTTAATAATGATAATGGGGAGGTTGTCACGGGCGATCAAGAGAACGCGGAGCTACTGAATGGGTTATTTAGTTCTGTATATACTAGGGAAGAAGTAGGAGCTGACATTGGCCAGGTCAAAAGCTGGTAACACATCATGTAATGTACGAAACTGGCTTAATATAGAGATGGTACAAGGTAAGTTAAGTAAAGTAAATGTAAGCAAATCTCCAGGACCGGATGGATTGCACCCAAGAGTTCTTAGAGAGGTAAGTTCAGTAATATCTGTACCCCTGTTCACGATATTTAGAGATTCTCTGGTGTCTGGTATTGTGCCAAGGGACTGGCGTAAGGCGAATGTGGTACCAATCTTCAAGAAGGGCTCTAGGTCTTCCCCAGGAAATTATAGACTGGTAAGTTTAACACGCATTGTGGGTAAATTGTTTGAAGGACTTATAAGGGATTACATACAGGAATACATAGGGGATAATAGTATTATAAGTGATAGCCAGCATGGGTTTACTAAGGATAGAAGTTGTCAAACCAATCTAATTTGCTTTTATGAAGAGGTGAGTAGAAGCCTTGACAGAGGAATGGCTGTGGATATAGTGTTTCTGGATTTTGCCAAAGCGTTTGATACTGTCCCTCATATACATCTGACAGGTAAGTTAAGGTCTTTGGGCTTGGAAACTTTAGTTTGTAACTGGATTGAACAATGGCTCATGGATCGTACCCAGAGAGTGGTGGTCAATGATTCATACTCTGATTGGTCCCCGGTTATTAGTGGTGTACCCCAAGGTTCAGTACTGGGCCCGCTGTTGTTTAATTTATTTATCAATGATATAGAGGATGGTATTAACAGCTCTGTTTCTATCTTTGCAGATGACACCAAGCTTTGTAGCACAGTACAGTCTATAGAGGATGTGCATAAGTTACAAGATGACTTGGATAGACTAAGTGTCTGGGCATCCACTTGGCAAATGAGGTTCAATGTGGATAAATGTAAAGTTATGCATCTGGGTACTAATAACCTGCATGCGTCGTATGTCTTAGGGGGGGATTAAACTGGCAGAGTCACTGGTAGAGAAGGATCTGGGTGTACTTGTAGATCACAGACTACAGAATAGCATGCAATGTCAGGCTGCTGCTTCCAAAGCCGGCAGGATATTGTCATGTATAAAAAGAGGCATGGACTCAAGGGACAGGGACATAATACTCCCCCTTTATAAATCATTGGTACGGCCTCACCTGGAATATGCTGTTCAGTTTTGGGCACCTGTCCATAAAAGGGACACTGTGTTGCTAGAAAGGGTGCAGAGACGCGCGACTAAACTAATATGGCGCATGGAACATCTTAGCTATGAGGAGCGATTAAAGGAGTTACAATTGTTTAGTCTTGAGAAGAGACGTTTAAGGGGGGGATATGATAAGCGTATATAAATATATTAATGGCTCATACAAAACATATGGAGAAAAACTGTTCCAGGTTAAGCCCCCTGTGAACACATTTTATAAGTGGTCAGAAACTTGTAAATAACTCATGAAAGAATAAAGTTACGTTAAAACGAAGCACATCTTTGTTTTTCTTGTGAAATTCCCAATAAGTCACATGACCCTCTTCCTATTGAAAAAACAAAAGTTGGTTTCAAAATGGCTGACTTCAAAATGTCCGCCATGGTCACCACCCATCTTGAAAAGTTTCCCCCCTCACATATACTAATGTGCCACAAGCAGGAAGTTAATATCACCAACCATTCCCATTTTATTAAGGTGTATCCATATAAATGGCCACCCTGTATAACACTTTCAATTTTCCACCTGCAGACCCATATGAGGGCTTGTTTTATTGCGCCATCAATTGTACTTAGCAATTACGTCACTCATTTTACCACAGTATCACATGACCAATTTTCTTGTTATTGTTGTATGGTACTCATCAAATAGGGCAAATAATGGTATATTTGATCAGTTTGATCTGTTGTACAATACACTGCAGTACTTCTGGATTGCTAGATTGCATTATATTGCTCTATGACATCTCCCATAGTGGACCAATTAGATTGTGTTGTGGGACCACTGGATAACAGAGGGATCCCCCTCTCATCAAGATGTCATGGCCATTATTGACTGCAGCATATAGGGGTTTTATGATGTACAATATATGGGTGCCAAATGTTGTGAAAGGTTATCAGGTAAATGTTTTTCCTATTTATAACATTTCCAGCAGCCAGTGTAACCCCTTAAGGACTCAGCCCATTTGAGCCTTCATTTCTTCTTCTCTTGGATATTTGAGTATTTCTTTATTCCTTAAATATTAAACTAATGAATAATTATATTTCATAACTCTTAACCCTTTAAGGACCCAGCCAATTTTCACTGTAGGACCCGGCCATTTTTTGCACATCTGACCACTGTCACTTTAAGCATTAATAACTCTGGAATGCTTTTACCTTTCATTCTGATTCCGAGATAGTTTTTTCGTGACATATTCTACTTTATGTTAGTGGTAAAATTTTTGTCGATACTTGCATCGTTTCTTGGTGAAAAATTCCAAAATTTGATGAAAAAATTGAAAATTTGGCATTTTTTTTTACTTTGAAGCTCTCTGCTTATAAGGAAAATTAATATTCCAAATAAATGATATATTGATTCACATATACAACATGTCTACTCTATGATTGCATCATAACGTTGACATTTTTTTAACCTTTGGAAGACACCAGAGGGCTTCAAAGTTCAGCAGCAATTTTCCAATTTTTCACAAAATTTTCAAAATCAAAATTTTTCAGTGACTAGTTCCGTTTTGAAGTGGATTTGAAGGACCTTCTTATTAGAAATACCCCAAAAATGACCCCATTATAAAAACTGCACCACAAAAGTATTCAAAATGACATTCAAAAGGTTTGTTAACCCTTTAGGTGTTTCACATGAATAGCAGCAAATTGAAGGAGAAAATTCAAAATCTTCATTTTTTACACTGGCATGTTCTTGTAGACCCAGTTTTTGAATTTTTACAAGGGGTAAAAGGAGAGAAATCTTCCTAAAATGTGTAGCCCAATTTCTCTCGAGTAAGGAAATACCTCATATGTGTATGTCAAGTGTACGGCGGGCGCGGTAGAGGGCTCAGAAGGGAAGGAGCGACAATGGGATTTTGGAGAGTGAGTTTTTTTTAAATGGTTTTTGTGGGGCATGTCGCATTTAGGAAGCCCCTATGGTGCCAGAACAGCAAAAAAAAAATACACATGGCATACTATTTTAGAAACTACAACCTTCAAGGAACACATCAAGGGGTACAGTGAGCCTTAAAACCTCACAAGTGTTTGATGACTTTTTGCTAAAGTCGGATGTGTTAATGAAAAAAAAAGTTTTTTTCACTAAATTGATGGTTTTCCCCCACATTTTATATTTTTACAAGGGGTAATAGGAGAAAATGACCCCCAAAATTTTCCAAAAATCTGTCAGACACCTGTTGGGCGTAAATGCTCACTGTACCCCTTATTACATTACGTGAGGGGTGTAGTTTCCAAAATGGGGTCATATGTGGGGGGTTCCATTGTTCTGGCTCTATGGGGGCTTTGTAAACACACGTAGCCTTCAATTCCGGACAAATTTTATCTTCAAAATCCCAATGGTGCTCCTTCTCTTCTGAGCATTGTAGTTCTCCCGCTGAGCACTTTACATCCACATATGGGGTATGTTCTTACTCAGAAAAAATGGGGTTACAAATTTTGAGGGGCTTTTTTCCTATGATTCCTTGTGAAAATGAAAAATTTTGGGTAACACCAGCATTTTTGTAAAAATTTTTTTTTTTCATTTTTCCATCCAAATTCGTCAAACACCTGTGGGGTGACTATACCCCTTGCTACTTTCCGTGAGGGGTGTAGTTTCCAAAATGGGGTCACATGTGGGTATTTATTTTTTTGCGTTTATGTCAGAACCGCTGTAAAATCAGCCACCCCTGTGCAAATCACCAATGTAGGCCTCAAATGTACATAGTGCACTCTCACTCTTGAGCCTTGTTATGCGCCCGCAGAGCATTTTACACCCACATATGGGGTATTTCTGTACTCAGGAGAAATTGCGTTACAAATTTTGGGGGGCTTTTTTTCCTTTTAACACTTGTGAAAATAAAAAGTAAAGGACAACACCAGCATGTTAGTGTAAAATTTAAAAATTTTTTACACTGACAGGCTGGTGTAGCCCCCAACTTTTCCTTTTCATAAGGGGTAAAAGGAGAAAAAGCCCCCCAAAATTTGTAACGCAATTTCTCCCGATTACGGAGATACCCCATATGTGACCCTAAACTGTTTCCTTGAAATACGACAGGGCTCTGAAGTGAGAGCGCCATGCGCATTTGAGGACTAAATTAGGGATTGCATAGGGGTGGACATAGGGGTATTCTATGCCAGTGATTCCCAAACAGGGTGTCTCCAGCTGTTGCTAAACTCCCAGCATGCCTGGACAGTCAGTGGCTGTCCGGAAATGCTGGGAGTTGTTGTTTTGCAACAGCTGGAGGCTCCGTTTTGGAAACACTGCCATACAATACATTTTTCATTTTTATTGGGGGGACAGTGTAAGGGGGTGTATGTGTAGTGTTTTACCCTTTATTATGTGTTAGTGTAGTGTAGTGTATTGTTTTTAGGGTACATTCACACGGGCGCAGGTTTACAGTGAGCTTCCCGCTAGAAATTTGCGCTGCGGCGAAAAATTTGCCGCAGCTCATACTTGAAGCAGGAAACTTACTGTAAACCCGCCCGTGTGAATGTACCCTGTACGTTCACATGGGGGGGGGGGGGGGCAAACCTCCAGCTGTTTCAAAACTACAACTCCCAGCATGTACTGACAGACCGTACATGCTGGGAGTTGTAGTTTTGCAACAGCTGGAGGCACACTGGTTGGAAAACCTTCAGTTAGGTTTTGTTACCTAACTCAGAATGTCCAACCAGTGTGCCTATAGCTGTTGCAAAACTACAACTCCCAGCATGTACTGATCGCCGAAGGGCATGCTGGGAGATCTAGTTATGCAACAGCTGGAGGGATCGCAACTACAACTCCCAGCATGCCGAGACAGCTGTTTCGGCATGCTGGGATTTGCAATTTTGCAACATCTGGAGGGCTACAGATAGAGACCACTGCACTGGGATCTCCAAACTGTGGACCTCCAGATGTTGCAAAACTACAAATTCCAGCATGCACAGACAGCAAACAGCTATGTGGGCATGCTGGGAGTTGTAGTTTTGCAAGATCTAGAGTGCTACAGTATAGAGATCACTGTGCAGTGGTCTCTAAACTGTAGACCTCCAGCTGTTGCAAAACTGCATCTCCCACCATGCCCAGCAGCTGTCTGGGCATGCTGGGAGTTGTAGTTTTGCAACATCTGGAGGGCTACAGTCTCAGACTGTAGCCCTCTAGATGTTGCTAGGCAACTTACCGGCTTCCGTCGGATCCAGGGAGCCGTCCTCTTCTGCTGCACGACATCGCCGCCCGCGCCGATCACTGCCGCCGATCCCGTCCTGCAGCTTCCACCGACGGGTAAGTGGATCTTCGGCGTTCGGTCCCCGTCGTTTCCCCATCCTGCCCCGCCTATTGTGGGTGGGCAGAACGGGGAAAATGAAAGTAAACCCCCCCGCCCCTAATCTGCTATTGGTGGTCGCGTCTAGACCACCAATAGCAGAGATAGGAGGGGTGGCACCTCTGCCACCTCACTCCTATGGCTACAAGGGGATCGTGGGTGTCTTAGACAACCGCGATCCCCCCTTATATTCCGGGTCACCATAGACCCGAATTCACTTGCGATTTGCACCGATCGCCGACATGGGGGGGTCTGATGACCCCCCTGGGCATTTGCACGGGGTGCCTGGGTGCCGGCGGGGACCAAAATTCCCACTGGCGTACAGGTACGCCCTGGGTCCTTAACACCCAGGTACAGAAGGCGTATCCATACGCCCTAGGTCCTGTACGGGTTAACCAATCATAAGCTCTGTGCTGTTATACTTTTTATACTAATTTTCATACATGGAACACTAAATACAGCCCTTTGTGTTTTTTGACAACATTGACAATGTTTGTGAGTGATTTAAGGTCTTAATAGCCATTTTTTGTTATTAATTAACAAATGTATTAGAACTGCATCTGATTACATTTGTTTATATCCTTTTGGGTTTTGGATAGGAGATATATCATATTGTGGCACACAACAAAGCTAAGAACTTGTATTGTTGGAGGTGATTAACAATTATTCTGTATTGTCTGCATACAGATCACATGCTTAAGTTAAAAAGAAAAATTACTTTTGGCCTACATGCCAAACTTAAGGATTCCAAGAACCAAGAGATGAAATAAAAGGACAAAAGATAAGTTTGAATGTAGTCCAGGAGGAACTACATGAGACACTGACTTCTCTGTAAAAAATTCAACAAGATGCTTATCTACGCAATGATGCTTGTCTGGTGGTAGTAAATCTTGTACAAAATGATTAACTATGGTAACAAGGTATGAAAAGTGGACCCTGGTTTTATCTCAATAATATTTTTCCAGAATTTGCACGTTTTCTCTAGATATAACATAAGAAGTGCTCAGAAAATTACTTTTAGTATCAATTTCTCAATGTATTCCATTGGGTGATGGCACTCCACTACTTTAGAAGATATTTTGTTAATATATTTAAAGGGTTTGCACAAATTTGCACTTCATATTTTTATTATTCATTTGTTTCCTAAATTAGGCATCTTTACAAATAGTGTTAGTCCTGTTATTTTGCTGCAGTAGAGTGTGTATTTGCTATCAAGCTGGCTACCTCTCAGAGTGATTCTGATGGACTGTTATTGAGATAGCAGCATAGCAGAGGAGGAAGTTGTACTCTTTAGACAAGACTGGAGAGTTGGGAGGGCATACACTGAGGGCAGCTCACAAAGGCTGCAGATAGGTAGGTTTGAAAACAACTGATCAATTCTTTTCTTTTTTCTCTGTAGGAAAAAAGACCAATATGGAAAGGAAAAAATTGATGGACTTATTTAATGTTCTCAAAGACAGATACCATTTGATGTCATTCATCGCAATCTGTTATTCTATACTTTTCAGAAATCTAAGACTTATTGAGACAGAAAGTGCCATATCCAGTTTTTTGCTGTGATGAATATTAGTACCCCATTCAACTTAAAAACATACGAACCAGCAAGCTTAAAAAAAACTAACAGAATACAAAAGAAACTACAGAAGAAGAATGCAATTTTGTCATTGGAAGCCTATGTATATGTTAACTACTCTGTATGACTAAGGGTGGCATCACCTGAAACGCGTTACCTGTTCACTCTGTGTCTCTGGATTTTTTCTCAATAAACGGTACTTTCTTGCATTCATCCATCGCTGGCTTTATTTCTACTATATGTTAACTACATACAGGTCTGAAAAATTATTAAGAGATCTCTTCTCTAATTTTTCTTACATGTAAGGCAGTGTTTGTTAAATCCAACACAGGCACACCTAACCCCTTAGTAAGGTACTGATTAGGTACTGACTGTACTCAGCGTACATGTGCCTGTTTCCCTGACTGTACTGAGTGTATGTGGGCATGTGTCCCTGACTGTACTGAGTGTATGTGGGCATGTGTCCCTGACTGTACTGAGTGTATGTGGGCATGTGTCCCTGACTGTACTGAGTGTATGTGTGCAAGTGTCCCTGACTCTACTGAGTGTATGTGGGCATGTGTCCCTGACTGTACTGAGTGTATGTGGGCATGTGTCCCTGACTGTACTGAGTGTATGTGGGCATGTGTCCCTGACTGTACTGAGTGTATGTGTGCATGTGTCCCTGACTCTACTGAGTGTATGTGTGCATGTGTCCCTGACTCTACTGAGTGTATGTGGGCATGTGTCCCTGACTGTACTGAGTGTATGTGGGCATGTGTCCCTGACTGTACTGAGTGTATGTGGGCATGTGTCCCTGACTGTACTGAGTGTATGTGGGTATGTGTCCCTGACTGTACTGAGTGTATGTGGGCATGTGTCCCTGACTGTACTGAGTGTATGTGGGCATGTGTCCCTGACTGTACCGAGTGTATGTGGGCATGTGTCCCTGACTGTATTGAGTGTATGTGGGCATGTGTCCCTGACTGTACTGAGTGTATGTGGGCATGTGTCCCTGACTCTACTGAGTGTATGTGGGCATGTGTCCCTGACTGTACTGAGTGTATGTGGGCATGTGTCCCTGACTCTACTGAGTGTATGTGGGCATGTGTCCCTGACTGTACTGAGTGTATGTGGGTATGTGTCCCTGACTGTACTGAGTGTATGTGGGCATGTGTCCCTGACTCTACTGAGTGTATGTGGGCATGTGTCCCTGACTGTACTGAGTGTATGTGGGCATGTGTCCCTGACTCTACTGAGTGTATGTGGGCATGTGTCCCTGACTGTACTGAGTGTATGTGGGCATGTTTCCCTGACTGTACTGAGTGTATGTGGGCATGTGTCCCTGACTCTACTGAGTGTATGTGTGCATGTGTCCCTGACTGTACTGAGTGTATGTGGGCATGTGTCCCTGACTGTACTGAGTGTATGTGGGCATGTGTCCCTGACTGTAGTGAGTGTATGTGGGCATGTGTCCCTGACTGTACTGAGTGTATGTGTGCATGTGTCCCTGACTGTACTGAGTGTATGTGGGCATGTGTCCCTGACTGTACTGAGTGTATGTGGGCATGTGTCCCTGACAGTACTGAGTGTATGTGGGCATGTGTCCCTGACTGTACTGAGTGTATGTGGGCATGTGTCCCTGACTGTACTGAGTGTATGTGGGCATGTGTCCCTGACTCTACTGAGTGTATGTGGGCATGTGTCCCTGGCTGTACTGAGTGTATGTGGGCATGTGTCCCTGACTCTACTGAGTGTATGTGGGCATGTGTCCCTGACTGTACTGAGTGTATGTGGGTATGTGTCCCTGACTGTACTGAGTGTATGTGGGCATGTGTCCCTGACTCTACTGAGTGTATGTGGGCATGTGTCCCTGACTGTACTGAGTGTATGTGGGCATGTGTCCCTGACTCTACTGAGTGTATGTGGGCATGTGTCCCTGACTGTACTGAGTGTATGTGGGCATGTTTCCCTGACTGTACTGAGTGTATGTGGGCATGTGTCCCTGACTCTACTGAGTGTATGTGTGCATGTGTCCCTGACTGTACTGAGTGTATGTGGGCATGTGTCCCTGACTGTACTGAGTGTATGTGGGCATGTGTCCCTGACTGTAGTGAGTGTATGTGGGCATGTGTCCCTGACTGTACTGAGTGTATGTGTGCATGTGTCCCTGACTGTACTGAGTGTATGTGGGCATGTGTCCCTGACTGTACTGAGTGTATGTGGGCATGTGTCCCTGACTGTACTGAGTGTATGTGGGCATGTGTCCCTGACTGTACTGAGTGTATGTGGGCATGTGTCCCTGACTGTACTGAGTGTATGTGGGTATGTGTCCCTGACTGTACTGAGTGTATGTGGGCATGTGTCCCTGACTGTACTGAGTGTATGTGTGCACACCCCTGACTGTACTGAGTGTATGTGGGCATGTGTCCCTGACTGTACTGAGTGTATGTGGGCATGTGTCCCTGACTGTACTGAGTGTATGTGGGCATGTGTCCCTGACTGTACTGAGTGTATGTGGGCATGTGTCCCTGACTCTACTGAGTGTATGTGGGCATGTGTCCCTGACTGTACTGAGTGTATGTGTGCACACCCCTGACTCTACTGAGTGTATGTGGGAATGTGTCCCTGACTGTACTGAGTGTATGTGGGCATGTGTCCCTGACTCTACTGAGTGTATGTGGGCATGTGTCCCTGACTGTACTGAGTGTATGTGGGCATGTGTCCCTGACTCTACTGAGTGTATGTGGGCATGTGTCCCTGACTGTACTGAGTGTATGTGGGTATGTGTCCCTGACTGTACTGAGTGTATGTGGGCATGTGTCCCTGACTCTACTGAGTGTATGTGGGCATGTGTCCCTGACTGTACTGAGTGTATGTGGGCATGTGTCCCTGACTCTACTGAGTGTATGTGGGCATGTGTCCCTGACTGTACTGAGTGTATGTGGGCATGTTTCCCTGACTGTACTGAGTGTATGTGGGCATGTGTCCCTGACTCTACTGAGTGTATGTGTGCATGTGTCCCTGACTGTACTGAGTGTATGTGGGCATGTGTCCCTGACTGTACTGAGTGGATGTGGGCATGTGTCCCTGACTGTAGTGAGTGTATGTGGGCATGTGTCCCTGACTGTACTGAGTGTATGTGTGCATGTGTCCCTGACTGTACTGAGTGTATGTGGGCATGTGTCCCTGACTGTACTGAGTGTATGTGGGCATGTGTCCCTGACTGTACTGAGTGTATGTGGGCATGTGTCCCTGACTGTACTGAGTGTATGTGGGTATGTGTCCCTGACTGTACTGAGTGTATGTGGGCATGTGTCCCTGACTGTACTGAGTGTATGTGGGCATGTGTCCCTGACTGTACTGAGTGTATGTGGGCATGTGTCCCTGACTGTACTGAGTGTATGTGGGCATGTGTCCCTGACTGTACTGAGTGTATGTGGGCATGTGTCCCTGACTGTACTGAGTGTATGTGGGCATGTGTCCCTGACTCTACTGAGTGTATGTGGGCATGTGTCCCTGACTGTACTGAGTGTATGTGTGCACACCCCTGACTGTACTGAGTGTATGTGGGCATGTGTCCCTGACTGTACTGAGTGTATGTGGGCATGTGTCCCTGACTGTACTGAGTGTATGTGGGCATGTGTCCCTGACTGTACTGAGTGTATGTGTGCACACCCCTGACTGTACTGAGTTTATGTGGGAATGTGTCCCTGACTGTACTGAGTGTATGTGGGCATGTGTCCCTGACTGTACTGACTGTATGTGGGCATGTGTCCCTGACTGTAGTGAGCATATGTGTGCACACCCCTGACTGTACTGAGTGTATGTGGGCATGTGTCCCTGACTGTACTGAGTGTATGTGGGCATGTGTCCCTGACTGTACTGAGTGTATGTGGGCATGTGTCCCTGTCTGTGTGCATGTGTCCCTGACTGTACTGAGTGTATGTGGGCATGTGTCCCTGACTGTACTGACTGTATGTGGGCATGTGTCCCTGACTGTACTGAGTGTATGTGGGCATGTGTCCCTGTCTGTGTGCATGTGTCCCTGACTGTACTGAGTGTATGTGGGCATGTGTCCCTGACTGTACTGACTGTATGTGGGCATGTGTCCCTGACTGTAGTGAGCATATGTGTGCACACCCCTGACTGTACTGTGTGTGTATGTGTGCCCTTCACTATACTGAGCCATGTATTCAGGGGATCTCGAGTGGTAGCATGTTTGGAATGTGCGCATAAATATAACGTTATTGATCCTGTACAGCAAAAAAAAAAAAAGGCAAAAATTGATCATTTTTGGTCACATAAACCAAAAAAGTACAGATAAAAATGATAGATTGCGGTGCCAAAAATGAGAACCTGAAGTATATTGGTAACATGGTGGTAACATGAGTGATATAATTACAGTTGGTGCAAAAAAACAAGGAAAATTTAAAACATATGGCTATTAGAAGGTGAGGGGGGGGGAAATGAAAGTGCAAAAATGAAAAATCTCTGCTTCATTAGGGGGTTATTTGCATAAATAAAATAAAAAATTAAATAAATAAAAAACAAAGTCCAGAATTGCTGATTTTTGCTCACTTCATATACCAGAAAAATTTATAAATGTATAATAAAAAAATGAAAAAGCAAACATGAAAAAATGCTACATCCTTATAAGAGTACTCCACTGCATTAAATCTAGGGGATAAACGATCAGACACATGCTGCTGATAGGGGATAAGATTAAATGCAGTGGAGTACCCCTTTAACCCCTTAACGACCAAGGACGTATATTTACGTCCTTGGCCGGCTCCCGCGATATAACACGGGGTCACGCGGTGACCCCGCGTCATATCGGGTCGGTCCCGGCATGTATCTGATGCCGGGACCCGGGGCTAATAGCGCGCGGCAGCGATTGCGGTGCCGTGCGCTATTAACCCTTTAGTCTAAACCGAAAGTGAAAGCTGCCCGGCTGCTCAGCGGGGTTGATCGGGACTACCGCAGTGAAAATGCGGTGTCCCGATCAGCTGGGACACGAGTGGAGGTCCTCTTACCTGCCTCCGGCGTGTCCCCTCGGCGATTGATTGCTCCAAGCCTGAGATTCAGGCTTGAGCAATTGACCGCCGATAACGCTGATCATTGCAAAACTATGGCTTTGCAGTGAACAGTACTGGCAATCAGTGTGTGCAGTGTTATAGGTCCCTATGGGAGCTATAACACTGCAAAAAAAAAAAGTGTAAAAAAAAAAGTTAATAAATGTGATTTAACCCTATCCTTAATAAAAGTTCAAATCACCCCCCTTTTCCCATAAAAAAAACCACCATGTAAATAAAAATAAATATAAACATATGTGGTATCGCCGCGTGTGTAAATGTCCGAACTATAAAAATATATCATTAATTAAGCCGCACAGTCAATGGCGTACACGCAAAAAAATTCAAAATTCCAAAATAACGTATTTTTGGTCGCTTTTTATATCATGAAAAAATGAAGAAAAAGTGAGCAAAAAGTTCGATCAATACAAACATGGTACCTCTAAAAACTTCAGATCGCGGCGCAAAAAATGAGCCCTTAAGCCGCCCCATATGTGCAAAAATAAAACAGTTATAGGGGTCAGAAGATGACAATTTTAAACGTATACATTTTTCTGCATGTAGTTATGATTTTTTACAGAAGTGCAACAAAATCAAACCTATATAAGTAGGGTATCATTTTAATTGTATGGACCTACGGAATAAAGATAATGTATCATTTTTACCGAAAAATGTACTGCGTAGAAACGGAAGCCCCCAAAAATTACAAAATGGCGTTTTTTCTTCAATTTCGTTGCACAATGATTTTTTCTTCCGTTTCGCCGTAGATTTTTGGGTAACATGACTGATGTCACTGCAAAGTAGAATTTGTGGCGCAAAAAATAAGCCATCATATGGATTTTTAGGTGCAAAATTGAAAGGGTTATGATTTTTAAAAGGTGAGGAGGAAAAAACGAAAGTGCAAAAACGGAAAACAGCGTGGTCCTTAAGGGGTTAAGGGGCTAAGCAGGTTAGTGTGGGTGATGCTGATGATCACTACCTTTAAGCTAACAAACAAACTAATTAAACAAGTAGTTGCTTTACCTGAAAGAGAAATCTACTGTATGCTTACCCCTCCATGTACCCCTTACACATCTGTCAATAACATATGGACTGAGGTTCACAGCACAAAACCTGTTTTCTTTTGTACTTTGTAGAATGAGATTTCTTGAGAGGACAACATTATCCTATAAGCAACACAATGACTACTAAATCATCAAAGGAAACTTCATATAGGTTTAATAACGTGGTTGTTTCTGCTCAATCCTTGGCCTAAAAGCCAAATTTATCAGAAAAGAAAATGTATAGGCTAAACCGATTGACTGTTAATAAAACAAATTGTAAAGTTGGATGTTAAACAATAGAGTATTGTCATAAATTGAACAATGTTTTGCTCTTATAGCAACAGTTAGGGAAAACATATGAAGACAATAAAAATCATTTCCACAATCCCTTTCACCACTCATTGCATGTGGGAATGATAAGTAGAGCCCTGAAATACATTTAAAGTAAATGAATAGAATAAAATAGTTCCTGCAAATAATGGCTGTGTAGAACAAGGAATTTCACTATGAGCTCTGTATGTGATCATTGTTGTTGTGGCTTTGTTCTGTGTCCCACCTGGCATAAATGTGCAGATTGTCCTGCGGTTCAGGCTTTGCGTTCCAGCTGGCAGGGACAAGAAGTAGTGTCCCTTGGAAAACCAACTGTACGTAAAGCCAAACTTCGAACTCGGTGGTTAATGTGGTGGAGCTTAACATAGCATTACTCACTGATACACCACCGATACTAAATATGTTCTCTAGCTCTGTGTACACACTTCTAGTGTTCTGTAGGATTAGTTTTACTATTTCCTCTATATTCAGCTGTTTTTCTGACATTTACAGTATTTTATTAAATCTATCCCAGTAAACAATACTGCTGTTGCCGCTACTCAACACTGTTTCCTTCAATGATGTCCAATTTCCCCAAGTTTTATGAATTGTAATGTTTTATTTCTCCTCTAACTCTTAGTGTATTGTAGGCAGCATCAGAAAGGGATCATGCAGGATTTTTTGGTACACAGGGGGGGTTTGATTCTGAGGTCATTTTAATCACGTGTATGCTTCATTTTTAAAGGCATTTTCTGGGCAAATATATTATTTTCATAACTTTACTTTTTTCTTGCAAAATCATTTATATATGCCATGCTTAAATCTAACATACTGCATGGATGAGCTTTCCTTAAACCAGAGCGTAACAATATTACCACTGCCATTCATGATCAGCTAGCCGTATTTGACATGGGCTGCTGATGTGCCAATCTGGCATGTTACATGCCTCCAATAGTGCACGAGGGAAGGCGTGTACAGCCGCGTGCGTATATCCAGCAGCTGACCGGCAGTGACGTCAGACGCCGTCACCTTGCTGGAACGAGTGAGTCTAGCTGATAAGACTCAGCTCCCTGCGCTACAGCAAGCTGTGCTCTTGAGATCCACTCTGGACATGAGGAAACCGTGAGTAAGACTAGGGGTCTTTTATTAGCTCCCCAACTTTCTCTTTCAGGAACTCTATTGATTGGATCTCTTTGTGCCTGTTCTTTATTTTAGGTGGATCTACTCATTTCATCCTGGGCAACTGTGATTCATAGGGACAGAGCATCTATCTGTTTTACAGGCAAACTAAATATCCTGTATTTTTCCTTATAGGAATACCAGGGAAAGCCTTTCTCTTACAGGATAAGTGCCTTGAACCCCAAAACGGAACTTTGCCAATGTCCAAGTTGTATATCTATTATTTATATCTTGTGGTTGCTATATTCTATATCTAACTTACTACCATACCTCCCTGAGGACGCCATTATAACTAGTGGCAGAAACGCACCAGTGGTTATTCTGGTGGGAGTAATTGATGCGCAGGTGGCACGACTGGGCTGGCAAGGCCAAGCAGAGCCCACTTATGCTATCCTGTGAACATCAACCACATCTCATGTTGCTATTCCTTGACTAATATGGTGATTGGCTACACAGGCACATTTGCCTTAATATTTTAATTTAAAGAGTATCTAATAAAAGTTAAATTTTAGTTAATTTTTTTTCCCCTTTAGCTCTCCTTTTCCCCGCCCTGCTCATTAGTATACTCATCCCATCCTCACTGTACAGTCCCCACATCAGGGAATGAATTGTCAGCGGGGGGAACTAATCATATGTGACCCGCGGGGCGCTGCTCTCCTCCCCCCCCCCAATAAATTGTCATCCGCATCGCGCTGTCCCCACATTAGGGAACTAATCATATGTGACCTGCGGGCGCTGCTCTGCTTCCTGCACAACGGTGAACAAACATGGCCCTGAGTGTGGACGACAGTCAAAAGCAACCAGAAAAACTACTGAACTTCCGTCACAGAAAAGAGGTCAGTAAAAAATATATAGGCTGTGGACAGATGAATTTAACATGTGAATAACAAAAGTGCTAAACTCGTTACAAACACGCTAGATAACCATAAAACTGTGGTACCGGAGTACCCCTTTAACCCCTTAAGGACGCAGCTCATTTTCACCTTAAGGACTCAGCCCTTCTTTGCAAATCTAACCACTGTCGCTTTATATATTAATATGTCTGGGATGCTTTTACCTTTCATTCTGATTCCGAGAATATTTTTTCGGGACATATTCTACTTTAACAAAGTGGTAAATTTTCGTCATTACTTGCATCCTTTCTTGGTGAAAAATCCCACATTTGTTTGCATTATAAAGTTGACATGTTTTTACTTTTTGAAGACATTAGAGGGCTTCAAAGTTTCACAAAAATTTCAAAATTTTAATTTTTCAGGGACCAGTTCAGTTTGAAGTGGATTTGAAGGGCTTTCATGTTAGAAATACCCCATAAATTACCACATTATAAAAACTGCACCCCTCAAAGTATTCAAATTTCAGAAAGTTTGTAAACCCTTTAGGTGTTTCATCGGAATAGCAGCAAAGTGAAAGAGAAAATTCAAAATCTTCATTTTTTACTCCCGCATGTTCTTGAAGAACCACTTTTTGAATTTTTAAAAGGGGTAAAAGGAGAGAAATCTCTCCAAAATGTGTAACCCTATTTCTCTCGAGCAAGGAAATACCTCACATGTGGATGTAAAGTGCTTTGTGGGCTCACTAGAGGGCTCAGAAAGGAAGGAGCGACAATGGGATTTTGGAGAGTGAATTTTGCTGAACAGTTTTTTGGGCGGCATGTCCCATTTAGAAAGCCCCTATGGTGCCAGAACAGGGAAAAACACCCCACATGGCATACTATTTTGGAAACTACACCCCTCAATGAATGTAACAAGGGGTACAGTGAGCTGTAACACCCCACAGGTGTTTGACAACTTTTCGTTAAAGTCGGATGCGTATATGAATTATTTTTTTCACTAAACTGCTAGCTTTTCCCCAAATTTTACATTTACAGGGGTAATAGGAGAAAATGCCCCCCCAAATTTGTAACCCCATTTCTTCTGAGTGTGGAAGAACCCCATGTGTGGGCGTGCTCTGCTGGCGCACTATAATGCTCAGAAGAGGAGGAGTACCATTGAGCTTTTGGAGAGAGAATTTGGAAGTCGGGGGCCAAGTGCGTTTACAAAGCCCCCATGTTGCCAGAAAAGTGCCCCCCCCATATGTGACCCCATTTTGGAAACTACACCCCTCACAGAACTTAATAAGGGGTGCAGTGATCATTTACACCCCACTGGCGTTTGACAGATCTTTGGAACAGTGGGCTGTGCAAATGAAAAATTAAATTTTTCATTTTCATGGACCACTGTTCCAAAAATCTGTCAGACACCTGTGGGGCATAAATGCTCACTGTACCCCTTATTACATTATGTGAGGGGTGTAGTTTCCAAAATGGGGTCACATGTGGGGGTTCCATTGTTCTGGCACCATGGGGGCTTTGTAAAGACACGTGGCCTTCAATTCCGGACAAATTATCTCTCTAAAATGGTGCTCCTTCCCTTCTGAGCATTGTAGTGCGCCCGCAAAGCACTTTATATCCACATGTGAGGTATTTCCATACTCAAAAAAAAATGGGGCCTCAAAATTTGTGGGGCTTTTTTCCTATTTTCCCTTGTGAAAATGAAAAATTTTGGGTAACACCAGCATTTTAGTGAAAACATTTTTTTTTTCATTTACCCATTGAACTTTAACAAAAATTCGTCAAACACCTGTGGGGTGTTAAGGATGACTATACCCCTTGTTACATTCTGTGAGGGGTTTAGTTTCCAAAATGGGGTTACATGTGGGTATTTATTTTTTTGTTCTTATGTCCGAACCGCTGTAAAATCAGCCACCTCTGTGCAAATCACCAATTTAGGCCTCGAATGTGCGCTCTCACTCCTGAGCCTTGTTGTGTGCCCGCAGAGCATTTTATGTCCACATATGGGGTATTTCTGTATTCAGGAGAAATTGTGTTACAGATTTTGGGGGTCTTTTATTCCTTTTTCCTCTTGTAAAAATGAAAAGTATGGGGCAACATCAGCATATTAGTGTAAACATTTTTATTTTTTTACTCTAACACTTTTCATATGGGTTAAAAGGAGAAAAAGCCCCCCCAAAATTTGTAAAGCAATTGCTCCCGAGTATGGAAATCCCCCATATGTGGGGGCAAACCTCCAGCTGTTGCAAAACTACAACTCCCAGCATGCACTGACAGACTGTGCATGATGGGAATTGTACTTTTGCAACAGCTGGAGGCACACTGGTTGGAAAACCTTGCGTTAGGCTCTGTTACCTAACTCAGTATTTTCCAACCAGTGTGCCTCCAGCTGTTGCAAAACTACAACTCCTAGCATGTACTGGTTGCCGAATGGCATGCTGGGAGTTGTAGTTATGCAACAGCAGGAGGCCTTTTGCTGTTTGTGCATGCTGGGAGTTGTAGTTTTGCATGATTTTGAGGGCCACCGCACAGTGATCTCCAAATTGGGGCCCTCCAGATGTTGTAAAACTACAAATCTCAGCATGCCCAGACAGCAATCTGCTGTGTAGGCATGCTGGGAGTTGTAATTTTACAAGATCTATAGGGCCACGGTTTAGAGACCACTGCACAATGATCTCCAAACTGTACCCCTCTAAATCTTGCAAAACTACAAATCCCAGCATGCCCAAACAGTAAACAGCTGTCTGGGCATGCTGGGAGTTGTAGTTTTGCAACATCTGGAGGGTTACAGTTTAGAGGCCACTGCATAATGGTCTCCAAACTGTCACCCTCCAGATGTTGCTAGGCAACTACTCACCTCCTGCAGCAGGATCGCTGCATGCTGTGCAAGCTGGAGTATCGCCGCCGATCGCCGCCCATTAAGAGACCTCCACCCCCGCCACCGCCGCTCACATCATGGTTCCCCCACTCTGCCCGGACTACCATGGGTGGGCAGAGCTGGGAAATTGAACTTTAACCCCACCGCTCCCCAATCTGCTTGTGGTCAGTCGCTTCTGACCGACCAATAGCAGGGATAGGAGGGGTGGCACCCCTGCCACCTCACTCCTATCCCTTCAGGGGGATCGGTGGTGTCTTGGACAACCCCGATCCCCCTTTATTTCTGGGTCACCGGAGACCCGTATGACCTGGAATCGATGCAGAGCGCCGGTCTGAATTGATTATCTTTTTATTTGTTTGCTATGAGTCCTAGAATAGTAAAAATAAAAGGATATTAAATTTACTTCTTCCTTTAGCAATAAAAAATTAGATTTTTGGATGTTTCAGTCATAATTGATAATGGTGAACTACATACAAAAGTTTAACACAAGTCAACTGTGACAAATACCTTTCTTTAGCTTTCATCCCCCAGACGTTTAAACACGTGATTCGGTTTGGACAATTTTTGCGCCTCGTTAAGACCAACAGCAGCCTGGACAGCTTTACAGAGCCAGCCAACAATCTTAAAGCTTGCTTTACAGCAAAAGATCTTCCTTGTATCCTAATACAATCAGCTATGAAGAAAGCAAACAATATTACTAAGGAAGAAATCTAGAGTAAGAAACTTTGTTTTTTCTTTTATATACAATACACTAGGAAACACCATCAGTGTTTTTTAAGAACTGACACATCATTGAATGCAATATTTATTAGGTTATGTACTTGTCTCTGTATTTATATAGGGATTGTGCTGAAAGTATGTTTCCCTAAGTAGCATGGTGTTGTTAGACTTGTGACCTCCGGGTGCTCTTCCTGTATATTCACTGCTGCTGCTGCTGCTGCATTCAGGCAGTTCTGCTGTCAGGAGCACTGTGTATAGGGGCCCACTGCTGCTGGCTCTGCCACCCTCCTCCCGCACTCCACACCGCATGTCAGTAAAAAGAACAAGCACCTTACAAAGCAGCAGTGATTATTCTCTTTACTGAGGTATAATCATGGGGGGCCATCCCCTCCCCTGCCCTGCCTAGACTCTGCAGGGCCTACCTGCTAAGAAGCTCCTGGGGCTCATCACTTCCTCACACAGGCAAAAAGCTGTACCCGGACTCCTCTGCTCTCTCCTGGGCCTCTCCCCTGGCCCTCAGTAAGATCCCCCACCTCTTGCTGTATACAGCTCGGCACTCTGGAAATAGGAGGAGGGGAGGGTTGCTGGCTGCATAGTATGAAATTGAGAACAGAAGGCCACACAAGATGTAGAGCCTCACTTCCGGTTCCGGCGCGGGGATTTGAGGAAGAACTTTCAGCAGCTCCCGCCAGTGAGACTCACGCACACCCTGCCACCAGCTAATACCCGCATCTAATTGTAACCAGAGGACCGGGTGATCGCGGTACAGGTGCCGTGATCACTTGTATGGAGCGGTATCTTACCAAACCGCCGGGCAGCCAGAGAATTCCAGGAAGACCTTCTGTGGCCTCTGAGGGCTCCGTCTCCATCATGGCCGTGGCAGCTGCAGAGAAGACGGCAGCCGGCCCTGACCACCACCCTTCTCCACAATCCAGCGCAGCCATACCGACACTGCAGACGTAGATGGACACTGCCATTCCATCTACCCCAGACCTCTTTCAGCAGACACCGGACTGTACAGCAGACTTGCCGTCCTCAAGTACCGGGAGGGAGATGGAGGGAGCTTTCTCCGGCATAGACTTTAAGCTACATGCCGCGGCCATCGCAGAGTGCCTGTTCCCTGAATTGAGAGCGGCCATGATTGAAACACTTTCGACCACCTTGCAAACAGTGCAGGCAGACCTGCTTAAAGTTACCCAGCGGGTAGCAGAGGTGGAAGACAGGGTACAGAAGACAGAGGACAGCACCACCGCCTCCATAACGGCGATAAAATATGTCATGCATGACACTGCCTACCTCAGGGACCGCATCGAGGACCTGGAAAATAGGTCCAGACGCAACAACCTGAGCATGGTTGGCCTACCTGAAAATGTTAAGCCCCAACAACTGCAGCAACTATGTGAAACAGAGCTACCAGAGGCACTTGGCCTACCGCAACGGAGAGGGGTGGTACGAGCGCATAGGCCCACACAGCAACCTGGGGATGGTCATTCACAACCTGATCCTCGCCCGAGACAAGTGATAATGCGCTATCTGGACTATAACGACAAAGAAGAAATCCTGCGAACCTTCAGAGCGCGCAAAAACTCTCTGCTGATATACTCAGTGGAGGTCACGAAGAAAAGAAAGGCTTTTAGCCCACTCTGCTTTTTCTTGTTTAAAAAAAAGGCCTCAAATTCCAGCTATAATACCCTGCTATAATGCATGCTCAGTTACCAGACAGCTCCACCCGTACTTTTCACCACCCTAAAGAAGCTACTGACTTTTTCCATATTTTACCTGACAGACAGGACCCCATGGAAGAGGGCTCTGTTAACCTCAATCCAATTGCGGAGGCTCCCTTCATCAGCCCTGAAAAGAAGAGACGAAGACATCATCCGGGTTCTCTGCCTTCTAAAGTTCATCCATTTCAATGGCCTCCTACCCAACCCACTTAAGACCCCGTTGAGGCGTTGCCTACTGCGCACCATCTAGCTGAGGATCGTCATCCTATGAACTCCCCAACCTGATATACATGATGGTGATGAGGGACTCTACGTCTTCTCCACGTTCTGCTTACCCCTATAAATGCTGCTGGATGCCTAACTGTTATCCATGGCCTAGTTCCATACAGCAATCCTCGTGTGCTTTAGGCCAAGAGAGTCATCATCTCTGTTGATTGGACTTCTCTGTTTATTTATGTTTTCCTATTAGAGGATCCCCCTTTTTTTTTTAGATTGAGGTGTTCACATATTAAGTAAGCTTTGGAAAGTAAGATACCCCGTATATCCTGCTTATTTTAGATTCCCCCCCTTACCCCCCTTCTCCCCCTTCTGTACTACCCCCTCTCTCACCCCCTATCTCCCCTTTCTCCTCTCCTCTCCCTTCCTCCCTCCCCCATTCCTACCCATAACCTCTTGTTTTCAGGCTCTGATGGCAGGGCCAGTTGATACTGCTGGATTAGGCATTCACTAGCCTATTCCTTCTATTTGTTTATACCTACAAACATACATGTTGCACGGGCGGGGGCCTGTACTCTCCCCGAAATAAGTGAAGTGATGTGCTCTTGGTGGCGTTTTGAGACACGCCTTTTTCTATTTTTGCTTAATTTTGTTTTCTTTCATAGGTTGATTACTTTCCTTTTGTTGCATTTGATTTCTAGTGCTACATGTTTTTTGTTCCCTTTTATGTTGCCAGCCGATGTCCAGAGTCCCCAGATGTTCTCTTCAAGATTAAGCTCCTCTGAGGTAATTACAGCCACGGTTAGACTACTTACATGAAAGTGGTCTCTTGAAATGTTAAAGGGTTACGTTCCCTCCAAAAACATATGATGGTACTACGGCACCTGCATAAATTGAATGTAGATATCACTCTAGTACAGGAAACACACTTACCAGAATCTGACTATCATTGCATGAAAAAGTTGTGGGTGGGCACAGTATTAGGTTCTCCATCGCAGAACCACAAAGCTGGGGTTCTTACCCTGATTAGCAAACGCTTCCAACATACAGTTCTGCAATCACACGCTGATGGGGAGGGCAGATTACATTCTATGATCCTGGAATCTTCGAATGGGACTCATAGTGTGTATAACATTTACGGCCCCAATGTGGCCAATGAAACCTTTTTTGCTTCCTTAGAAGCACGAATATTGGCAGACTCTGTCACCATGAAAATAATTGGAGGTGATTTTAACTCGGTAGTAAAGCCCTCTGAAGATAGGTCGGGTAATATTCCACAACTAGAATCAAGACGTGACCAGGTGCTCTGCCCTTTGTTGGAGAATGCCTCCCTCATAGACCCCTGGAGGCTCCACAATCCAGCTGAGAGGCAATACTCTTTTTTTCTCCCACGCTCAGTCCTCCTGGTCACGAATTGATCACATCTTCATACACTCATCTATGGGCTCCTCGGTACTTGACACACAAATTGAAGACATACTTATCTCTGACCATGCTCCCATTATGCTTCACCTATCTGACCGTCATCCACATGGTACGGACATATTGTGGCGTTTCCCTGCTGCTTTGCACCAGGACGACTCGTTTGCTACCCTTTTACGTGGTTGGTGGCTAGAATATGTATCGCATAATGCTGATCATAACATTACGCCGGCCTTACTATGGGACACAGCCAAGGCGGTGCTGAGGGGACATATTATTTCATATGTAGCGGGCAAGAAGAGGGTCTTGGCTTCCAAATACGCTGCAGCTAGCGACTCACTAAGGAAGCCATATACTACTTTTATCGCTGATCCTACCCACACTAACAAACAAAACTGGAGCAGGGCTAAAAGTGACTTTGATGATTGGTTGGCCAAGAGGGAACAGTATTACCACACTGACTTTCAGGCATTACTACATAGATTTGGCAACAAATCGGGATGCCTCTTAGCCTCCCTAGCTAGAGGCCAGAACCCACCCGCCTCTATTCGGTCACTCAGGACCACAGATGGCACCCTCCTCACCAACCCTAAACATATAGCAGACTACATGGGGAAATATAATGCAAATTTTTATTCAGATGTGTCCCCCCCTACCGATGAACACTCTCCTTTCTAAAGTAACCTTACCACATGTCACCACCGAACAGTTAGAGCTCCTAAATGCCCCTGTTACACCTGATCTGGTTGGGCAGGCTATTAGGCATCTCAAGAACTCAAAAGCTCCTGGTCCGGATGGGCTGACAGGCGAATTTTATAAGCTCCTCAGGGACCAAGTCTCGAGTACGCTTTCTGACTTGTACAACCAGATACTACAAGCCAAAGACTCCCTGACCTCTGCATCTATGTCCTATGTCCGACTCATACCTAAATCAAATAAAGATTCCTTAGATCCAGGATCATACAGACCGATCTCACTCATTAATGTGGACTTTAAAATATTATCTTCTATAATGGCTGATAGATTAACTGATATTATGCCACATCTAATATCTCATGCCCAAACAGGCTTCATGAAACACAGATCTGCAGTCCTGAACTTGCGGACGGTACTCGCTGTCCTGGATACCGTCCATCATCGCCCCGGCTTACCAGGCTGTCCTACACTTCTAACCCTCTACGCTGAAAAAGTGTTTGACAACATTAGTTGGAGGTGGTTGGGTGCTGTGTTGGACGCCATGCAGATACAGGGGGCCTTCCGTAACTTATTAAACTCCATTTACACCTCCCCGAAATCAAGAATATATTTACCAGGCTTTTTGTCCCCTATTTTCCCACTTAGTAAAGGCACCAGACAAGGATACCCTTTATCTCCCCTTTTGTTTAACATAGTTTTAGAACCACTTGTGCGGTACCTGACTACCTCAACGCTGCTTGAGGGTATTACAATGGGTGATAGGGAGGTCAAAGCCTCTTTTTATGCAGATGATGTCATTCTATATATCCAAGACCCTGCGAGAGATGTCCCCCATATCTTGGATGCGCTGAGGCAGTTTGACATATATTCAGGATACCGTGTAAATGTTAATAAATCATCACTTTTGCTCTTGAAGAGGCCTCTCCCTACCTATCTCCAACTTATTCGTACATTTCGGATTCCGATTGCCTCCCAATACATTACCTACTTAGGAATCAAATTAGGCAAACTACCCAAATCACAATACACCCTTAACTATCCTCCCTTGATAGATAAAATTAAAAAAGAACTACATTGCTGGCATAACCTACCTTTGTCATTTCTCGGAAGATGTCATCTTCTTAAAATGTGCAGCTTCACCAAGCTGCTCTATCCTCTCCAAACCATTCCCCTATTATTGACACACATGGATGTCAAGATAAACCTTGATGCTTCCTACTCATGAAGGGGGGGTGAACTTCCCAGGAATACGGAGCTACAACTTAGCTTGTATCTTACGACATATCATGGACTGGTTCCATAATTCATCTCGATACTCCAATCTCCTGTTAGAGACCGCTCTAGCTGCCCCTTGGCATCCCATAGCGATACTCCATTGCTCTGCTTCCTCTTTGCCGCCATTGGTTAAACATTCACTACTCTACAAGGACACCATAGCCACGTGGAAAGAATTGAGACGAAGAATGGGGTTGTCACGCGCATGCTCCAAACACCTTTCCCCTTGGCATACACCAGATTTTATGGCAGGACATGACAACCCACTTTTTCGACTGTGGCGACTAAATGGGATCAATACAATAGGGGATCTTATCCATGAGGCGGAGGCACGATGGTACACGATGAGGGAACTGACCATTCATTATAACATACCTGCTTCACATTTCTTAGCATATAATCAGATTCGTTCATATTGCAGATCTAAGCTTGTAAATCTTCATAAAGAGGCCATTACTACAGATTTTGATACCATCCTGACGTCCACCACTCAACGATCTATCTCAGACCTTTATATTAAGCTACGTAAATGGTACGTCAAGTCACCACCGAAGAGAGTGGGATCGACATGGGCCACTCTCCTCACCGATCAAAATGTCCCAGATCACATTCTCCAGGGTTGGTCGGATTTTAGGAAGCATTTATATATTGAACGGTGGAGAGAGACACAACTGAAATTGATCCATTTGGCCATATATGCCTTCGAAATCCCACCATCATTGTCCAATCCATCTAGAATCAATCATTGCCCAAAATGTAAGCTGCCAAATGCCGACCTATACCATTGCATTTGGCTATTCCCCCAGATACAGGAATATTGGGCACAAGTCTTTGACAAACTGTCGGAGGTGTGCCAGTTAGATAGTGCCTTGGGCCCTTACGAGGCTCTCTTTCATGTTAAAGTATTAGATTCTGGGGATTGTTTTTTCCAAATACATTTACCTCCAATTGCTCATACCATCATCATTCAGGCTAAATTACATATATTACGGGAGTGGCTATCGACATCTCCTCCTTCTATACCCCATCTGATTGAGGCTCTGAAACACATATTTACACTAGAAAGGAGAGATGCACTTAATAACAAAGAACGGAGAGCTAAACAATTATTTCATAAATGGAGGCGATTCTTGACCAAGTATTACCCCCATCAGAAATTGAGTCTATAGTTAGACCCTTTGCTTCAACACAGTGGTACGCCATGGCGGCTCTGGCGGCTTCCCTCGGAGCTTTGAGGTCCCCTAACCTTTCCATAGCCCCTGTTTGCTCTATTTTGACCCTTTCCTTTGCATATATGGATAATGACCCTTTCAAGCGGTGGAGGAGATATCTCAAGATGGACTCTGGATGTCGGCTGTGTTCGTATTTATGTTTGTGAGTCTAGTATATTAGTCTGTTTGTCTCCCCTGTCTGTCTGTATTAACTTTTTCTCATGTTCTCATATGTTGAGCTCATCCCTATGTTCTTACCTTTCGTATTGGACCTGATTGGACTTTTCAACTGGCTCCGGAAAGTTAAACAGATTTGTAAATTACTTCTATCAAAAAATCTTAATCCTTCCAATAGTTATTAGCTTCTGAAGTTGAGTTGTTGATTTCAGTGTAACTGCTTTCTGATTACTCACGTCCCGGGAGCTGTGCAGTTCCTATTGGGATATTCTCCCATCATGCACAGCTCCCGGGACGTGACATCATCATTGAGCAGTTAGACAGAAAAATTTAGAAGCTAATAACTATTGGAAGGATTAAGATTTTTTAATAGAAGTAATTTACAAATCTGGTTAACTTTCTGGAGCCAGTTGATATATATAAAAAAAAGGTTTTGCCTGGAATACCCCTTTAACTAGACTGCACTTCAGCTGAAGTTCCTTGTCTTGGACGCTCTCATCAGGATTTTGTTCTCATTCATCAGCTTCGGCAATAGCCATTATATGCACTCTCATTGGTTCATAATAGTGTGTGCCCATACCTATTTCCATGTATTGCATGATACTTACGTGGCCTGCGTGCCACTCTCGGAGATCTCTCCTGTTATGTAAGATGTTGTGTATTGCTTTTATGACCCTGTCATTGTTATTTCTTTTTCCTTTTATTCAACAATTATAATTAAAAATTGTAAAAAAAAAAGATGTAGAGCCTCTGGAGCTGTTCAATTCTGCCAAAAAAGTAAGGGTGCTTGTGTGTATATGTTTATGTCCTGAGTAGGGATGAGCAAGTCGAATCTGACAAATCCGAATTCGTTACGAATTTCAGGAGAAATTTGATTCGTAACTAATGAAAATATCGCTGCGATTCGATCACGCGAATCGCTTCATTAAATTCCATTAATGTGGTCCAGGCTTCAGGGGCATGGCATCTAAAATCTAGGGGCATCTAGGGGAGTGTATTGTACTCCCCTCATATACGCACTAAGTATGTCAGGCAGAGAAATGCCAGGGCATGCACAGAGGAGTGGCAGAGGCTTAAATTCATCAGGCAGAGATCGAAGCAGACTAGGGGCGAGTGGCAGCAGGAGTCACATCAAAAGGCCTTAGCTCCTGGTATAAGCTAGCGGTCGTGTCTCAACCAGCAACCAGTCTGCTGCCATCGATAGGGTAACACGGACATCTGACACCCACAGTCAACAGTCGGTGGTTCCTCAGACACAATCTTCAGTTGGCATGGTCCGGCAGCAGTCCCTGTCCTCTCATTGCCTCTGTCCTATGCTGTTCCCTCCCCCAACAGAAGTATGTTATGCTGTGGGTTCAGCTCCACTATTTAATGAGGATGATCTACTAGAGGACAGTCAGCAGCTACTGCCCAGCAAAGAAGTGGATGAGACATCCGCCACTAGGCGGACAAGTAGTGATGAGGAGAGTGGTGTAGGAGGTGGTGTTGTGAGCGTTCAGGCTCCTGAAGCAGACACTGTGGAGGAACCTGAGGAGGACATCAGTGACGTGCAGATACAACTCGATGATGATGAAGTCGATCGCACTTGGGAGCTAGGTGCAGAAGGGGCTTCATCATCATCAAGAGAAGAGGGTTGCAGGCTGCCCGTGAGGCAGCAGCTGAGCAAGCAAGGTGGTAGCATGATTGGCAGTCAGCATAGTGGCAGAAGTGGAAAGCCTGGAGCCAAACATGCCCGAGGTAGACCACCTGCTTCGCGGCAGCCTACCTTCCCGGGAGGTAGTGGAACAGGGGTTCCTGGAGTCGGCGGCAGTAGCAGTCAATCATTGCAGACTATTGGTGGGAAAATCATCTACTCGGCAGTGTGGCAGTTCTTCATCAAGCATTGGTAGGATGTTAACCTGGCCACAAGCAAGATGTGTCGGCAGAAGGTGAAGCGTGGCCAGGGACCCGATGTTAACACCACGGCCCTGCATCAACATATGCAGCGTCACCATAACGCGGCCTGGGAGAACCGTGGCTCCAATGTGGTGGTCCAGCCTGCTGAATCATCCAGTGGAACTCCATTTCCTGTTTCAGCCAGCCAAGGCTCCACCACCTCAGCCGAAGGGAGCTGTGTGTAATACCCATCTTCTGTCGCTCCAGATGTTCCTGCTCTTCCTACTTTGAGTCAGTCTTTCCACCAGCAATCCATCGGTGAAGCCATGTCCAAGAGACAATAATATGCGCCCACTCATCCAACGGCGCAGAAGCTGAATGTGTTCCTGTCCAAGTTGCTGGTGCTGCAGTCCCTCCCTTTTCAAGTGGTTTCTATGGCGAGTAACACTTGCCAAGAAGGGAATTAATAATGCAAAAGTAGGGCCTTACAGGGGAAGTTTTTACCCCCACCGGTTACAATGGACCATATGTTGTTCCCTACCACCTTTTAGAGGTCTTTGCATCACATCAATACTTGGTGGTGTAGGTGGCACATGGTGTTTTTTGCACAACTTTCCATTTGTTTGATTTAAAAAAAAATGTGGGTACATATATTTTATCCTCTCTGCTACCTGCCATCCTTGACAAAGCCACATATGGTGGCAAAACATGTAGGATGGTAGCAGTGAACCGATTTTAATTGCACTAGTATCTACCAATAGAACTAAGCAAATAAGAGGTATTGGACACTGCAGGTGCAATTACCTCATAGTGGAATAAGCTCAATGTACTATTAGTCAGCACTGGATAGTGCTGAATATCCTTCCCTAAGCTAATTCTGACTAAGAATAGTGACACAATACAGAAAGGATAGTGGATTAAGCTGGTGGAACTAGTTGTGGTTTTAATTATTAATTCCCTTAATTATAAGTAAACTGATTAAAAGTTAAGTTTTATAGGAGTAGGGAAGAAGAGGGAATCGGTGCCTTATGGGCACAATTGTTGTTTAGTAGTCTTGCACCCTCCCCTCCTCTTTGGGGCAAATTCCTGTTGTTGTTGACTGTACTGCCATGTGGTCTCCTCATTCTGCTGGCACATTAAATTAAACTTTTTAGGTTCATCTATTTGAAATCTTCAAATAAAATGTTAAAAAATATCTTTATTCAATTGTGAGGCCCTATGGTCTCGTCAGGCTGTTTCATAGTTAGTACGGTTGAAAAAAGACATACGTCATCAAGTTCAACCAGGGAATTGAAGGGTAGGGGTGTGGCGCGATATTGGGGAAGGTATGGGATTTTATATTTCTTCATAAGCATTAATGTTATTTTGTTCCAGTAATGTATCTAATCCTGTTTTAAAGCTGTTAATTTTTCCTGCTGTGACCAGTTCCTGAGGTAGACTGTTCCATAAGTTCACAGTTCTCATGGTAAAGAAGGCGTGTCGCCCCTTGAGACTAAACTTTTTCTTCTCCAGATGGAGGGAGTGCCCCCTCGTCCTTTGGGGGGTTTAACCTGGAACAGTTTTTCTCCATATTTTTTGTATGGGCCATTAATATACTTATATACGTTGATCATATCCCCCCTCAGACGTCTCTTCTCAAGACTAAACAATTGTAACTCCTTTAATCGCTCCTCATAGCTAAGATGTTCCATGCCCCATGTTAGTTTAGTCGCGCGTCTCTGCACCCTCTCCAGCTCCACAGTGTCCCTTTTATGTACTGCTGCCCAAAACTGAACAGCATATTCCAGGTGAGGCTGTACCAATGCTTTATAAAGGGGGAGTATTATGTCCCTGTCCCTCAAGTCCATGCCTCTTTTTATACATGACAATATCCTGCTGGCCTTGGAAGCAGCAGCCTGACATTGCATGCTATTCTGTAGTCTGTGATCTACAAGTCAGGGATGTGGAATTCCTATCGCCCGACGCCCGGGACTAGCAGTTTTGGGCACCGGGCAGGTGAATTTGTCCGGCCCTTAGCCGGACCTGACAAGTGCGACGGCGATCTGCAGTCTGTATGGAGCGGGCTCCCGACTCCTGCCCGCTCCATACTCTGCAGCCTGTGTCCTCCGAAGCAGAGCAGCAGACGTGCGGGGGGAGATGAGGGGGCGTGGCTTATTTCTCCCCGTGCAGACCTGCGTCCTCTGCCTTCACTCCCCGCACGTCTGCACGGGGAGATGCTTGCAGCGCTCACAGGGGAGTATGGAGCGGGCTCGGGATTCCTGCCCGCTCCATACTCTGCAGCCCCCGGCTGTTCTCAGTAGCCGGGGGCTGCCGCTAATAGCCAGCATGCGGCGATCGCCACGGCTGGCTATTAACCCTTTAGATCGCCGCTGGTGGGCTAATGGGTGGATCCACTATGGAGGTAGCCGGAGGGCTTACCTCTGTTCCCTGCTGTCCTGCTCTGTCATTGATAGATCCTGGCTGGACCAGGCTCTATCAATGGATCACAGAGCACACAGATGAATAGAGTTCAATAGAACGCTATTCATCTGTCTGAGGAATCTAATGATTCCTCATAAGTGTAATAAAGTGTAAAAAAATAAAATAAAATAAAAAAGTTTTAATAAAAGTTTGAAAGACACACATTAACCCAGTGGTCTTTAAACTGTGGCCCTCCAGATGTTACAAAACTACAATTCCCAGAATGCCAGGACAGCCGTTGGCTGTCCTGGCATGCTGGGAGTTGTAGTTTTGCAACATCTGGACGGCCACAGTTTGAAGACCGCTGCATTAACCCCTTCCATGTTAAAAGTTCAAATCACCCCCTTTTCCTATATAAAAACATGTAAACTTAATAAAAAGAAACATATTTGGTATCGCTTTGTGCGTAATTGTACAACCTATTAAAATATAACATTATGTATCCCGTACGGTAAATGTAAAAAAAATATCAAACCACAGAATTGCAATTTTTATAATATCCCAGAAAAAAAAGTTAAAAAGCGATTAAAAAGTCAGATCAATACCAAAATGGTACCGATACAAAAAACAGATTATGGTGCAAAAAATTTGCCCTCATACAGCCTGGTATGTGGAAAAAATATAAAGCTGCAGGGGTTAAAAAATGGCAATTAAAAAAATTTGAAAAAGTTCAGAATTAGTAAAACATGACGTAAACTATACAAATCTTGTATTGCTGTAATCAGGCGGCCTAAAGTATAAAACTAACATGTTACCTCAACCACAAGGTAAATGGCGTGGAAAAGAAAAACCACCAAATCTGCAAAATTATCTTTTACTATTTCAATTTCACTTCCCTTAATATATATATATATATATATATATATATATATATATATATATTTTTTTTTATTTTTTTTTTTTTTGGGTTCAGAGAATATGTTATTGAAAAATTAAAAGGTATCCTTATAGTAGTAAAATTAGAGCGTAAAAGCGAAAATTGGCCCAGACAAGTGGATCGTCATGAGGGACAAGTAGATTTTGCTCCATTTTAAGTCCCGTGGACAAGTAGTTTTTTATAAAATTTCCACACCCCTGCAAGTACACCCAGATCCTTCTCTACCAGTGTCTCTGTCAGTTTAATCCCCCCTAAGACACCTCCTGCTGTGTCATTCAGGCACTATATGGTCTCCTCTTGTTGCCGCCACCTTCACGCTGTGTCATTCAGCCACTATATGGTCTACTCATCCAGGCTCTGTCATTATGCCGCTTTGCGACAGTGATTCTAATAGTGACCCCTCTGATCTGCATGTCATACTAAACAGTATTATGTCACTAACCCAGCACACTCCCTATGCGTGTTACAGCAAGGCAAAGTGTTCTACACCCCTATTGAGACTCTCTGTAGGCCAGAAATAGCCGTTCTTAATACAGATTTGCGGCAAATAAATATGGACCGAACCAAATTTTTCAGAAAATTCGGCAAATCGTCCGAATCAAATTTTTCAAAAATTTGCTGATCTCTAGTCCTGAGCCTAATCATGTGTGAACGTGTATATATCATGATCCTAATCATGTGTGTATGTGTACAGTGGGAGAACAAGTATGTAATACACTGTCAATTTTGCAGGTTTTCCAACTTACAAAGCATGTAGAGGTCTGTAATTTTTATCCTAGGTACTCTTCAACTGTGAGAGGCGAAGTATAAAACAAAAATCCAGTAAATCACATTGTATGATTTTTTTTTATTCATTTGCATTTTATTGCATGATATAAGTATTTGATCACCTACCAACTAGCAAGAATTCTTGCTCTCACAGACCTGTTATTTTTTCCTCCTGTTTTCCACTCATTACCGTTATTAACTGCACATGTTTGAACTAGTTACCTGTATAATCCCTTAAAGGGGTACTCCGGTGAAAACCTTTTTTCTTTTAAATCAACTGGTGCCAGAAAGTTAAACATATTTGTAAATTACTTTTATTAAAAAATCTTAATCCTTCCAGTACTTATTAGCTGCTGAATGCTACAGAGGAAATTCCTTTATTTTTGGAACACTGATAACATCATGAGCACAGTGCTCTCTGCTGACATCTCTGTCCATTTTAGCAACCATGCATAGCAGATGTATGCAAAGGGCAGCATGGTGGCTCAATGGTTAGCACTGCTGCCTTGCAGCGCTGGGGGCTTGGGTTCAAATTCCACTAAGGACAATAAATAAATAACGAGTTATTATTATTATAATGACGTCAGCAAAGAGCACTGTGCTCGTGATGTCATCAGAGAGAATTCCAAAAAGAAAAGAATTTCCTCTGTAGTATTCAGCAGCTAATAAGTACAGGAAGGATTAAGATTTTTTAATAGAAGTAATATACAAATCTGTTTAACTTTCTGGCACCAGTTGATTTAAAAGAAAAAAGGTTTTCACCGGAGTACCCTTTTAAGGACTCAGCCCATTTTCACCTTAAAGGGGTACTCCGGTGGAAAACGTATTATTATTATTATTTTTTTTTAATAAACTGGTGCCAGAAAGTTAAACATATTTGTAAATTACTCCTATTAAAAAATCTTTACCCTTCCAGTACTTCTTAGCAGCTGTATGCTACAGAGGAAAATGATTTTCTTTTTGAATTTCTTTATTGTCTTGTCCACGGTGCTCTCTGCTGACACCTGATACCCGTATCAGGAACTGTCCAGAGCAGGAGAAAATCCCTATAGCAAACCTATGCTGCTCTAGACAGTTCCTGACACGGACAGAGGTATCAGCAGAGAGCACTGTGGACAAGACAAAAAAGAAATTCAAAAAGAAAAGAATTTCCTCTTTATTATACAGCAGCTAATAAGTACTTAAAGGATTAAAGGGGTATTCTGGGCAAAAACATCTTATCCCCTATCAAAAGGACCCCCCCGCGATCTCCCTGCAGCAGCCCGCATTCTTTGCGTAGCTGCGTCTGCAGTTTCGGAAACCGACGGGCTTCCGAGACGGGGACGTGATGTCACGCCACACCCCCTCCATTCATTTCTATGGGAAGGGGCGTAACGTCCTCAACGCCCCTCCCATAAGACATGAATGGAGGGGGCGTGGCGTGACGTCACGTCGCCGTCTCGGAAGCCTGGTGGTTTCCGAAACTGCAGACGCAGCTACGCATAGAATGCGGGCTGCTGCAGAGAGATCGCGGGGGGTCCCAGCGGCAGGCCCCCAGCGGCGGGCCCCCCACGATACGACATCTTATTCACTATCCTTTCGATAGGGGATAAGATGTTTTTGCCCGGAATACCCCTTTAAGATTTTTAAATAGAAGTAATTTACAAATCTGTTTAACTTTCTGGCACCAGTTCATTTAAAAAAAAATGTTTTCCACTGGAGTACCCCTTTAACCCCTTAAGGACCCAGCCCATTTTCACCATAAGGACCCAGCCATTTTTTGCACATCTGACCACTGTCACTTTAAGCATTAATAACTCTGGAATGCTTTTACTTTTCATTCTGATTCCGAGATTGTTTTTTCATGACATATTCTACTTTATGTTAGTGGTAAAATGTCATCGATACTTGCATCATTTCTTGGTGAAAAATTCAAAAATGTGATGAAAAATTAGAAAATTTAGAATTTTTTAAACTTTGAAACTCTCTGCTTATAAGGAAAATGGACATCCCAAATAAATTATATATTGATTCACATAAACAATATGTCTACTTTATGACTGTTTCATAAAGTTGACATGTTTTTACTTTAGGAAGACTTCAGAGGGTTTTAACGTTCAGCAGCAATTTTCCAATTTTTCACAAAATTTTAAAAAACGCAATTTTTCAGGGACCAGTTCAGTTTTGAATTGGATTAGAGGGGCCTTTATATTAGAAATACCCCATAAATGTCCCCATTATAGAAACTGCACCTCTCAAAGTATTCAAAATGACATTCAGTAAGTGTGTTCACCCTTTAGGTGTTTCACAGGAATAGCAACAAAGTGAAGGAGAATATTCAAAATTTTCATTTTTTACCCTTGCATGTTCTTGTACACCTAGTTTTTGAATTTTTAAAAGGGGTGTAAGGAGAAAAAGCCCTCCTAAAATCTGTAACCCAATTTCTCTTGAGTATGCAAATAACTCATATGTTGACGTTAAGTGCTCTGCAGGCTCGCAGCATGGCTCAAGAGGGAAAGAGCAACTGTGGGATTTTAGAGAACAAATTTTGCTGTCATGGTTTTTGGGGGCCATGTTGAATTTAGGAAACCCCCATGGTGCCAGAACATAAAAAAAAACCTCCAAATGGCACACTATTTGGGAAACTACACCCCTCAAGGAACATAACAAGGGGTGTAGTGAGCATTAACACCTCACAGGTGCTTGATGACTTTGTGTTGAAATTGGCATGAAAATGAAAAAATAGGTTTTGAACACTAAAATGCTGGTATTAACCCAATTTTTTCTTTTTCACAAGGGGTAATTGGAGAAAATGCCCACCAAAATTTAACACTCCATTTCTTCTGAGTATGAAAATACATCATATGTGGACGTAAAGTGCTCTGCTGGCGCACTACAATGCACAGAAGAGAAAGAGCTAAATCTGGCTTTTTCAAAGAGAATTTTGCTGAAATGGTTTTGGGGGGCATGTTGCATTTAGGGAAATTACACCCTTTAAGGAATGTAACAAGGGGTAAAGTGAGCCTTAACACCTCACAGGTGTTTGATGACTTTTCATTAAAGTTGGACGTGAAAATGAAAAATTTTATTTTTAACACTGAAATGCTGGTGTTACCCCAAATTTTTCATTTTCACATGGGGTAATAGGAGAAAAAGACCCCCAAAATTTGAAGCCCAATTTCTCCTGAGTAAGGAAATATCCCAAATGTGCATGTAAAGTGCTCTGCTGGTGCACTACAGGTCTCAGAACAGAAAGAGCGACAGTGGACCGAAAAAGTGAAACATTTGATTTATAACATTAAAATGATGGTGTTATTCCAAATTTTTCATTTTCACATGGAGAAAATGGACCCAAAATTTTTAGCCCAATATCTCCCGATTAAAGGGATTCTTATCCAAAGAATAGGGGATAAGATGCCTGATCGCGGGGGTCCTGCCGCTGGGGACCCCCGTGATCTTGCACGCAGCACCCCAGTTAAAATCAGTCCCCGGAGCATGTTCGCTCCGGGTCTGATTACCGGCGACCACAGGGAAGGCGGCGTGTGACTTCATGCCTCCGCCCCCATGTGACGTCACGTTCTGCCCCTCAATGCAAGCCTATGGGAGCTTGTGAAAAAGAAAAATTTGGGGTAACACCATCATTTTAGTGTTAAAAATCTAAATTTTCCATTTTCACGTCCAACTTCAGCGCAAAGTTGTCAAACACCTGTGAGGTGATAAGGTTCACTATACCCCTTGTTATGTTCCTTGAGGAGTGTCGTTTCCAAAATCATATGCCATGTGGGGGTATTTTGCTGTTCTGGCACCATAGGGGCTTCCTAAATGCAACATGGACCCCAAAAACCATGACAGCAAAATCATTTAAAAAAATCCCACAGTTGCTCTTTCCCTCTTGAGCCATGTTGTGAGCCCGCAGAGCACTTTATGTCAACATATGAGGTATTTCCATACTCAAGAGAAATTGAGATAAAAATTTTGGGGTCTTTTTCTCCATTTACCACTTATAAAAATGAAAAAAAATGGGACTACAAGAGCATGTTAGTGTAAAAAATTTAATACATTTTATAAATTTTCTCCTCCACTTTGCTGCTATTCTTGTGAAACACCTAAAGGGTTAACAAACTTTCTGAATGTCATTTTGAATACTTTGAGGGGTGTAGGTTCTATAATGGGGTCATTTATGGGGTATTTCTCACAGAAAGGCCCCTCAAATGCACTTCAAACTTGACTGGTCCCTGAAATATTCAGATTGTGACATTTTTGTGAAAATTTTGAAAATTGCTGCTATACTTTGAAGCTTTCTGATGTCATCAAAAAGTTAAAACATGTCAACTTTCTGATGCCAACATAAAGTAGACATATTGTGTTTGTGAACCAATATAAAATTTATTTTAGTGCAACAATAAAATGTTTCATTTTCACATCCAACTTTAATGGAAAAGTAGTCAAATACCTGTGGGGTGATAAGGCTCACTGTATTCCTTGTTTCTTCAGGGGTGTATTTCCCAAATAGTGTGTCCTGGTTTTCTTTTTTCTTTTTTTTTCTTTTTTTTTTTTTTTTTGCTGTTTTGGCACCACAGGGGCTTTTTAAATGTGACATGCTCCCCAAAAATCATTTCAGAAAATTTTCTCTCCAAAATCCCAGAGTTTTTCAACAAATTTTGAAAAAATAAAATAAAATGGGTCTAAAAGAACATGTTAGTGTAAAAAATTGAGATTTTGAGTTTTCTCCTCCACTTTGCTGCTATTCCTGTGAAACACCTAAAGGGTTAACAAACTTTCTGAATGTCATTTTGAATACTTTAAGGGGTGCAATTTCTAAGGCCCCTCAAATCCACTCCAAATTGAACTGGTCCAAGAAAAATTAAGATTTTGAATTTTTTTGTGAAAATTTGGAAAATTGCTGCTAAACTTTGAAGCCCTCTGATGTCTTCAAAAAGTGAAAACTTGTCAACTTTATGATGGAAACATATTGTATATATGAATCAATATATAATTTATTTGGCATGTTCATTCTCCTTACAAGGAGAGAGTTAAAACATTTTATTAAATTTTGCAATTTTTCACCAAGAAATGATGCAAGTAATTAAAATTTACCACTATCTTAAAGTAGAATATGTCTCGAAAAAGCAATCTCAGTATCAGACTAATAAGTAAAAGCATCCCAGAGTTATTAATGCATTAAGTGACATTGATCAGATTAGCAAAAAATGCCCTGGTCAAAATGGGCTTCATCCTTAGGGGTTAATTACAAGTGTTGTAAAGGATATATGAGAAAAATAAAAATACTTTCCATCCAAAAGAGTAGGAATAATAATGGAAAAGTAAAAGGGTAAAATTAGCATTGGGTAGAATTAGCTTTGCAAGATTTTAGCATTAGATGCACAAAGACTGCAAAGGGAAATCTGCATTAGATCATATGGTTTTGGTGTGCATTTGGGATTGCAGATTTTCCTGCAGATTATGCACAAAAAAGTAAAAAAAAAAATTATAATATAAAAGGTTTGAAATCTGCAGGAAAATCTATAAATCTGCACTGTAGGTAAATTTCCACATAAATAGAATCTGCAGCAAGTGGATGAGATTGGTGGTTAGCCAGTCTGCAGGTAAAATCCACAAAAAATCATCCCACGTGAACATAAGGCCCTTGCTTAGAATAATATTAGCTGAGTATTGACTTTTGTAAAAGGCCCAGCAAGAAGCCTGTGAACAAGCAAACACTCATGTATCCACTCATTTATCAGTAACATATAAACATGTATACAGAGGATGTGCTGTTGACAATAATGGAAATGACAGGTCACACCAATGCTTCTTCATGTAGATACTTTACCTAATTTTAGGACTTTCTAAAGACTAGATTTTTTTTATTCCATGTTAAGTAAAACCATAGCATGCAAAGAAGTTGTACTTTATTTTTATCAAGCATCGTACAGGTAAAGAAAAAAGCGTAGGGGCACTCACCAGGTTCGTTACTTCATAGATTGCTTTATTCCATTAGAAGGTGCAGTGACATGGGCGGCATCAGATCCAGCCGGACCGGGACGCCAGTGCGTTCGCTTGCTGGGTTACAATTGTTTCACGCTTGCGCGCTTCAACAGACCCAGGGGCTGGATCTGATGCCGCCCATGTCACTGCACCTTCTAATGGAATAAAGCAATCTATGAAGTAACGAACCTGGTGAGTGCCCCTACGCTTTTTTCTTTACCTGTACGATGTTGGACAGTCTGCATTTCTAAGTAGTCGAGCACCTCCACACGCAGTTCCCCTTGCGAAGTACTTCCCACTTATACAGAGAGGGATAAAGCAGTGCCGATCAGCTGTCTCTACCTACCAGGACTTGTTTTTATCAAGACTGTACATTTTAATTAATTTAGTGTAAAAACAAAGTCATATGTGTTATCTATGATGATCACACATGTTGTCACTCACCCATGCTGACAAGTGATCATCACGAATATGTCAAACTATTAACAGTGATGTCATCATATAACTATTCAAACATATTGTGCAAAAATAGAAATATACTGAACATACAGAGAAGCTGTGGAATAAAAAATAATCCCAGTGTGTTCCATTGTTTACAGAAGATCGCTGCATAACTATTGCAGCTAGTTTTGAAAGCTTTTTTAAACATATACTCCATCACAGACTATAACATTTCCATATTAATTGACAACAAAGCTTGGCAATCCAGTATATCACTCATTATTATAACCCTGCGCCGGTCATCCTCCAATAGGGTACAGGTTGACCCATGGGTTACAGGGAGCTAAAAGTAAAAGAGCAGTAACACCAAACAGATGTCACCCCACTCCCCGCAGAAACCACCAACTTCCAAGATAACTTTTTCATGTTTAGGCTTGCACATAGTGAAAGCTAGCATATGTTCTCAATAGGGAGAGCAAATATTTTCCTGTGAAAACAGGGGTTGAGTGTGTGGAATTTCAACATGCCCAATACTTCTTTCCCACAACTTCTACTGTTAGAGGAAATCTGACTTCCCTCATACACATTAGATGGTTGGCTGGTCCTACTAAAATCAGTAGGTTTGGCTGATATTCATCTAACATCCATGGGGCAAAGAACATTTGTTATAGACTCAATATAAATTTTAAGGATTAGGTATCCTAAGGATCACAAATTAACTCCTCTATAGAGCGTGACAGACCACTGACTTTTATACAAAATGGCTACACCTTTAATGGTGGATGTGTGGGAGGAAGGGCTGCATTTTGCTTTTAGCATAGTTCCTGAAAGTATTCAATGATAGGTTTGTACTATTTTAGGTGTTTTATACGACTATTAAGGCCAAAAGTGGACTTGAGGGTACAGTATTTTTTGGCAAAAGTATTGGGGCACATCTCTTAAACTTCAAGAAGAACATTACTTGTCTGAGCTGTAAAGTTTGGGGAAGGCTGTGGGGTTGTTTTTCAGGGGTAGGCCTAGGACCCTTAATGCTTTAGTACAGCATGACATTTTGAACAATTGTATGCTGCCATCTTTGCACAGCTTTCTGAAGGCCGTTTTCTGCTCCTGCATGACAGAGCAAAGTCTGTAAGGGCATGGTTCGGTGAGTTTGGTGTAGAAGAGCTTGACAGGCCTATGCAGAGACCTTACCTCAACTTCTTTGAAAACCTTTGAGATGAACTGGAATGGAGATTGCGACCTAGGCCCCCTCATCTAACATCACTGTCTGACCTCACACATATGCTGGTGTCTCTGCTTAGGGGGGCAACTCTGATTAATGCCTATGGTTTAGAATGTGATTCCCTAAAAGCTCCTGTTGATGTAATGTGTAGGTGTTCCAATACTTTTGTCCATATAGTGCTAACTAGGGCTTGAGTGGCTAGGAAAGTTTGCCTGGCATTCTACCTTACAGGCTGTCTGCAGTGACATCCTCTGCGTGACCAAAAGGCCGTGTTATCAGTTTGGTCCTTTTTTTCCTGATGCTTCCAGGAGTGTATGGTGGTGTTTAGTTTACCAATTACTTAGGGTATCTGTAGATACTGCCTTATTTTCTGGTGTCCAAAGTTTCTCCTATCATATATTGCCTCTACTAAAAAAAAACTTACATTGATGTGATCTGAGGTGATACAAGGTGCCCAACCCCAAGTGCAGTTGTGCACCTACGTTGGAGTGGAGAACCTGCACCTATGGATCACAATGTGGTTTCACTACCTGTATAGCCATGTTGTCTACTACCTGTATAGCCAACCGCAGATGACAGATTTCTCCTTAACCTCCTGAGCGGTATTCCCGAGCGTGACTCGGGGTTAATTTTCCCTGCCAGGATCGGTAACCCCGAGTCACGCTCGGGGTAGAATTGCAAAGTTCCCGGCCGGGCTGCACGATATATCGCAAAAGCAATGCGATATAGCGATGAGGCCCCCGGGAAAACATGCGATTATCTGCTCTGGTTGGCTCCCGTTGCGGGGGCCGGCCAGAGCAGGTAAAGAAAAATACTAAAAGTCAGTGTTTCCCTACCAGAGGGCCTCCAGCTGTTGCAAAACTACAACTCTCAGCATGCCCAAACAGCCAAAGGCTGTCCGGGCATGCTGGGAGTAGTAGTTTCACAACAGCTGGAGGCACCCTGTTAGAAAAACACTGAGTTAAATGTAAAAGGAAAAAGTTGTAAAATAAAAAAACCTTTTGCTCACCTAGTCCCGGTCCCTGAAGATGTCGTTCCCCTCCGTGCGCTCTGGTCACTGCTCTATTCATCTGACAGGACCTTTCACTTTTCAGCCAATCACAGGCCGCAGTGGTGTAAAGCCTGTGATTGGCTGAAGGGGAAAGGGCTTGTTCTGCAGCAAATACACTAGGTTTGAAATCTGCCCGGTAAACCTAGTGTATGCTGCTGCAGGACAAGAAGGTGACAAGGTGACAAGGGGGGGGGGGGAGGGGGGGAATGTGACAAAGGGGGAAATGTGACAGAGGGGGGGATGTGACAAGGGGGGGGATGTGACAAGGGGGAGGGGAATGTAACATGAAGGGGGAGAATGTGACAAGGGGGGGAATGTGACAAGGGGGGGAATGTGACAGGGGGAAGAATGTGACAAGGAGGGGGGGAGAATGTGATGGGGGGATGTGACAAGGGAGAGGGGGAATGTGACAAGGGAGGGGGAATGTAATGGGGGAGATGTGAAATGGGGGGGGGGGGGGGGAGATGTGAAATTCAGTGCAAAAAATTATACCGCTTTTGGTACAAATTTCCAGAAAGAATCATACCGCCAGGGAGGTTAACACTCGAAATGGTAGACAGGGACTCTATTTTTTTTTTTGGCTGTACACTGCTTGCTTTCGGTTGAAGGTTCTCCTAACCTATAGTACATGTGGCTTACAGGACAGACCACAGAAAACAGAGTAGTTAAAAAAAAAATGGTCCGCTTTTTAATGATTTTTTCCCCCTCAGAAATGATGCCATCACTAGCATAGACTATGTTGCTTGAAAGGAGCTAAGCTGAAATACCTGAAATCACCCATGGACAAATTCAGTGTTGTGTAGAAAAACAAAGATCATTTTTCACACTGGATAATTCCTTACATACTCTGCACTTTTAAAATACAAATGCAGTTTTGTCTGCAATATACTATGATGAAAAAGTGCCCGACAACAGACATTTACATTTAACAACATCACAAATAATTTTTATACAAATATTTTAACCAAAAACTCTATTGTTTTATACTGGACCGTGACCAATAAGATTTCCTTTCTTTAAACAATCCCTGCAGAGAACATGTAATATTACATTTTACTTGTGAGACATCCAAATATTAATTTTAAATGAACTGAATGACTCAAGCATTACCCTTTTCTATGGCAAGGAGTTCCGTAGCATCACTGATCTTACAGAAAACAAAACCTTGTGAAAGTCTAGACATTACAAATATGCCTAATTAGAGTGCAAAAAACAAGTCAAAAGTTTCACATGTACAAGAAATATGTTCTCGTTTTCCCACTTTAATATGAACGATTTGATGGTATGTACAATACGAATAATAGTACAATAATGTGTCTTGGCCTTGGTTTAGATCTGACATGTTTTATATCCATGCCATGTTAAATGCATATATGTCAGTAGAGTGTTTTATCGGTCTCATTAAGATACTTAGGGTAATGTTACAGATGGGTGGTAGACAAAATTACAGTGTTCTATCATGAGGGCTATTTCCATTATTGGTGCTTGTTAAATAGATCTGTCAATACCTTACTAAATAGTTCAGTTTAAGGCATCAGGGACACTCCATTTCTCAGTGTCACATCTAAAGGCACAGCATCTATTAATAATAGTGATATAAATGAAAATCATATTTCATACCAAAGCTTTTCACATTCTAGATGGTATAAGTAATTACATATGAGATGAAGATCGTGATCAAATCGTCACGTATTATCTCTAATAGAAAAACATAGCAGTTAATATATTGTTTTTAATTTTACCATTCGGTTAGGCCCTTTACACATACATCTGTCAATCCAACAGCATTTCCCTCTGACACTGTAGAAAAGCACCAGAGGGAAACTAACTGTAGAACTGACTCCGTTCATTTGAATGGGGCAGCTCACATTCATACAGTGTCTCAACTTGGATGCCGGATGGCCGGACACGCTGCACACGTGCCAAATGGAACAGTGCATTTTGCTACTTTCCCCACTCAGACCTGCACAATTAATGGTCGCTGGATGCTTAACAACTGATGTACTTCATCATCAGTTGTGACATCAGTTGCAGTCAGTTTTAAAGGGGTACTCACGTGGAATTTTTTTTTTTTTTTAAATCAACTGGTGCCAGAAAGTTAAACAGATTTGTAAATCACTTCTATTAAAAAAATCTTAATCCTTCCAGTACTTTTTAGGGGCTGTATACTAAAGAGAAATCCCAAAAAGAAATGTATTTCCTCTGATGTCATGACCACAGTGCTCTCTGCTGACCTCTGCTGTCCATTTTAGGAACTGTCCAGAGTAGTATACAGTGGGGATCAAAGGTTTGGGCACCCCAGGTAAAAATTTGTATTAATGTGAATAAAGAAGCCAAAGATGAAAAAAGATGGAAAAGAGGAAAGGTGAAAAAATCTCCAAAAGGCATCAAATTACAGATTAGACATACTTATAATATGTCAATAAAAGTTAGATTTTATTTCCATCATTTACACTTTCAAAATAACAGAAAACAAAAAAATGGCGTCTGCAAAAGTTTGGGCACCCTGCAGAGTTAATATCTTGTACTGCCCCCACAGTATCACAGCTTGTAAACACTATTTGTAGCCAGCCAAGTGTCTTTCAATTCTTGTTTGAGGTATCTTTGCCCATTCTTCCTTACAAAAGTCTTTGAGATTTCTGGGCTGTCTGTCACACACACGCGTTCAGGTCTATCCATAGATTTTCAATTATGTTGAGGTCAGGAGATTGTGAAGGCCATGGCAAAACCTTCTGTTTACGCCACTTGATGTAATCCCCCGTGGATTTCGAGGTGTGTTTAGGATCATTATCCATTTGTAGAAGCCATCCTCTCTTTAACTTCAGCTTTTTCACAGATGGCATCAAGTTAGCATCCAAAATTTGGTGAAATTTTATTGAATCCATTTTTCCTTCTACTCGTGAGATGTTCCCTGTGCCACTGGCTGCAATACAACCCCAAAGCATGATTGATCCACCCCCATGCTTAACAGTTGGACAGAGGTTCTTTTCATTAAATTCTGTTCCCCTTCTTCTCCAAACGTACCTTTGCTCATTCCGGCCAATAAGTTAAATTTTAACCTTATCGGTCCACGGAACTTGTTTCCAAAATGCATCAGACTTGTCTATATGTTAATTTGCAAAGTTCAAACGCTGATTTTTGTGGTGAGGACGTAGAAGAGGTTTTCTTCTGATGACTCTTCCATAAAGACCATATTTGTACAAGTATCTCTTTATAGTTGAATAGTGTACCACAACTCCAGTGTCTGCCAGATCTTTCTGGAGGGATTGTGCAGTCAAACGTGGGGTTTGAATTGTTTTTCTCACAATCCTGCGAGCTGTTCTGTCTGATATTTTTCTTGATCTTTCAGATCTTGCTTTAACTTCCACTGTTCCTGATGACTGCCATTTCTTAATTACATTCCGAACAGAGGATATTGACATCTGAAAACATTTTGCTATCTTCTTATAGCCTTCTCCAGCTTTGTGAGCGTCCACTATTTTCAGTTTCAGATTTCTAGACAACTGCTTAGAAGAACCCATGGTGCTGATTGTTGGGGCAAGGTCAGATGAGTCTGGGCATCACCTGGTCTTCCCAGATGATGATTGAGAACAATCCATGACACTGGCAGGTCTCATCTTTGAAAAGGGGGCAGTGCATGCTATAAATTCTGCAGGGTGCCCAAACTTTTGCAGACGCCATTTTTTTGTTTTCTGTTATTTTGAAAGTGTAAATGATGGAAATAAAATCTAACTTTTGTGGACATATTATACGAATGTCTAATCTGTAATTTGATGCCTTTTGGAGATTTTTTCATCTTTCCTTGGCTTCTTTATGCACATTAATACAAATTTTTACCTGGGGTGCCCAAACTTTTGATCCCCACTGTATGTTTGCTATGGGGATTTTCTCCTGCTCTGGACAGTTCCGGAAATGGATTTCTCTTTAGTATACAGCCCCTAAAAAGTACTGAAAGGATTAAGATTTTTTAATAGAAGTGATTTACAAATCTGTTTAACTTTCTGGCACCAGTTGCTTAAAAAAAAAGTTTTCCATGGGAGTACCCCTTTAAGCAGGGTTCACTGAGCTGGATTGATGGATATATATATATATATATATATATATATTGTGATGACTCGCTCTTGCAGACAGGTGCAGTTGAAGTATAGAGGCACGGAAACAGGACTTTTCAAATCAAAGTTTAGTGTTTTATTCACATTTGGAAACAGTCTTAATTGCAGATCAAAGAAAAAGTAACAAAAGTCCACCTGCGTTCCTTAGGTGTTTGTTCACAAGCAAGTCTTTTCTAAGCCTCCAGGCACTCTGCTCACCAGCTTCCACACTTCACAAGGAAGATCTCCAAACTCAGCTCTCTGGCAGTGTGAGCTGCAACATGCAAAATCCCCCTCAGCTGGTGGAGCAGCCTGCCTTTAAGGCCAACAAAAGGCGACCTGGACAGTTATTTGCTGCCAAGGCAAATACAATCATTGGGTGCATCAATAGGGGCATAGATGCCCACGACAAGGAAATAATTCTGCCGCTGTACAAATCACTAGTCAGACCACACATAGAATACTGTGTACAGTACTGGGCACCAGTATACAAGAAAGATATAGTGGAGCTGGAGAGGGTTCAAAGATGGGCAACCAGAGTAATATGGGGAATGGGAGGACTACAGTACCCAGAAAGATTATCAGAATTAAGGTTATTTAGTTTAGAAAAAAGAAGACTTAGGGGAGACCTAATAACTATGTATAAATATATCAGGGGACCATAAAGAGATTTCTCCCATGATCTGTTTATACCCAGGACTGTATTTATAACAAGGGGGCATCCTCTACGTCTAGAGGAAAGATGGTTTCTACACCAGCACAGACAGGGGGTTCTTTACTGTAAGAGCAGTGAGACTGTGGAATTCTCTGCCTGAGGAGGTGGCCATGGTGAACTCTGTAAAAGAGTTCAAAAAGGGTCTGGATGCATTTTTGGAGAATAATAACCGCTGTTTATGTATACTAGATTTATAGGGACAGAACATTGATCCAGGGATTTATTCTGACTGCCATATTTGGAGTCAGGAAGGAATGTTTACCTCTAGTATGAGGGTTTTTTGCCTTCCTCGGGATCAACGCAACCCTGTAGGGACTCATTAGGGGGAATAGGTTGAACTACTAGTATTCCCTTTACTGGAATCTGATCAATTTTCTCATTTCCCACACACTATCCCCATCTCCTCTGCCCTTTTTCTATCCCCCTTCTTTTTTCCCCCTTTTTTTCCCTTCTCATTTCCCTCCCCTCCCCACTCTGTTCCTATCCGCTCCCCTCTCCTTTTAAAGCCCACACCTCACCCTCATCACACACAGATATCCCCAGGTGAACACCTGAGAATGCACTTTTTCTTCTACCTTACAATAAGGATACATAACCCTTTCCCTGGCTGAGGAGTAATTCCCAGTTATTTTTATTAGTTTCATATGAACTAGCAGATTTATATAATTTTTCAGCAGTGATTTATTTTACTCTAAAAATGAATCTTTGAAATGCCCCAAGCATTTTAGAATGTTCTTAATGCTCTGGCTCAGTAATTCCACCCCGGCTTCCTTTCTTCTGTGTCACACAAGGCTTCCTCTGGCGTGTTGTCACTTCATACCCTTGTCTAAACACCTAAGTTCAGAATAAATAAAGAGAGAAAGCTTCTTCCTGATGTCTGACTCATTCATTCACTCCAGTCTTCATTCAGGATACCAAACCCTAATGTCCGACTAGTAAAGAAAATATGTGAACCATTTGGTACTTTCTATGGTGGGTGAGCTAGAACAGAGAAAACTGCTCTTAGTGTCATGTTTATACTTGAAAAACTTTTTATTATGATTTACTTGTTCCAGGAGAATGACTACTGCAACTATTTGGAGTATTTGAATATAGAGATAACTTCACGTGCTAAAATAGCCAAACAATGTAAGCTCAAAAAGCATATTGGGGTTGATTTACTAAGAGTGGAGTGTAGGTTTCTTTGTGGGTTTTGATTTCCGACAGGTATTTTCCCAAGGTATTTAGTAAGGTTTCTCTACATTTTGCACTTTTCCCTACGTTTTTCTTTTTTTACACCTGCTCTGATCTGTCGGGTTTTTCCTCAAATCCACCACATTTTCTTAGTAAATATGTTGGGATTTTTTTTAAACTGTCGGGGACATGCCCCTTTGGTCAGGACCATGCCCCCTTTTCAGGATTTTCTTGTAAAATGGAGGGTTTTGGTTTTTTTGGTCGCAAATTGTGTCGCATGGAACGTGCAACACAATTTGGGCGCAAAACCTGAGCAAAAAGAGTCGGGATCATGTTAGTAAATAAACCCCATTATCTGCAATGCAATCCTCAAAGTATAGTTTATTTAGTGTTACCTGATTATTATATTTGGCTCCAAATAGTGTAGCACAGAAGTGTAGGCACACGTGAAAATGCACCAGATTAAAATGATCCTAGTAAGGCTGGGTTCACACTAGGTTTTCTCCCATACGGGAGCGCATACGGCAGGGGGGAGCTAAAACCTCGCGCTCCCGTATGCCTTCGTATGCGCTCCCGTATGTCATTCATTTCAATGAGCCGGCCGGAGTGAAACGTTCGGTCCGGTCGGCTCATTTTTGCGCCGTATGCGCTTTTACAACCGGACCTAAAACTGTGGTCAACCACGGTTTTAGGTCCGGTTGTAAAAGCGCATACGGCGCAAAAATGAGCCGACCGGACCGAACGTTTCACTCCGGCCGGCTCATTGAAATGAATGACATACGGGAGCGCATACGAAGGCATACGGGAGCGCAAGGTTTTAGCTCCCCCCTGCCGTATGCGCTCCCGTATGGGAGAAAACGTAGTGTGAACCCAGCCTAAGTTTTGCTTACCTTCTTTCAAGACCATGCAAACTATAATACTACTTCTTTAAATTACCAATATGGAAAAAGAGCCTAGATGTTTCCCCTTTTCCACAGTAAGCTGGTATAAGGGGAGTGGGAAGCCCCTTACCAAATTATGATGTTTAAATTGTTGTATCATGCCGTGTATATTGCCTAACCACCTTGTGTAAGTAGAGGCTGGCCATTTGGAGGTTGGTAAGGGCAACGTATTGCTAAGTGTAAATTGCAGACACCATTACGTATATTATATATTCAAAAAGACTGTGGATAATGTGCCTTTTTTATGGGACTGCAAGTAGTTTTAGAATATTTAGTCTGGACACATGGGGAAGGGGTTGTGGTTGTATTGTACAGCAGAACTTATGGGGCAGGTTTATGAAAGCAGGAAGCAGAAGTTTTTGGAGCTCTGATCACAGAATCCGCTCAAATGACAGAGTTGAACAGAGAAAAAAAAATTATGCAGGTTTTTTTTTTTTCTCTGCTCAACGAACACCAGACCCCATTCAAAGTCATGGGGACCTGTCGGGACCCATTAGTGTGGCTATGACATGTCTGAAGTTTTCTAAAGATATAGGTAGCCTTTAATTGATACATGCAGTGCTATATAAGATGAAGACACAAGAAGATTCAAAGGGAAAGGGTGTAACAATTTACCATGAGATTGAAAGCAAAACTTGGAAAGGTCAACCATGACCACCTTCAACAGCAAGCTCAGACCTTGAAAAGCTTATAATAGATTTTTCCTCCTAATGCAGTGCTTTACAAACTTTTCAAGTTGGTGACACCCTTTTTAGACGACACACCCCTCGCCGAACTTCCAATTGCGAGTATCACATTGTGCATCATAAAACGCATGACGTGATACCAGTATCACTATCATCCCTGTGCCATTTCATCCCCCTTCATCACCCCTGTGCCATTTCACCCCCTTCATCATCCCTGTACCGTGTCATCCCCTTTCATCACCCCCTGTGCCATTTTATTCCACCCTTTCATAACCCCACATGCCATTGTATTCCCCTTTTAAGCCAATTCATTCCTTCTCTTGATCCCCTCCCATTCAACTTCATTCCTCCCCCCCCTTGAAGCCCCGTGCCACATCATATTTTTACCCCCTGTGAGACATTGTTCCCCATTCTCCTTGATTCTCCTTTGTGCTATTTCATCCCTCTCTACACGACCCCCTGTGTTAACTCTTAACCTCCCCTCTTTATCCCCCTTTATGCAACATTATTACTCCCCTTGATCCCCCTTCATTCAAATTTCTGTGCACATCTTTCCCCCTTTGATCCTCCCCTTTGCCTCGTCATTATCCCCCGTTTATTACCCCCTTATTGTTCTCCTTGATCCTCCCCTATGTCATTTCAATCCCCCCTTTTATCACCCCCTGTACATCATCCACCCATGTGCAATTTTAATCCCCTCCTCTGATCCCCCCTGTACCATTTTCCTGCTCAGATGCCCCTGTACCAATTTCTCATCTGTCATGTGTTTCTGGCTCGGCTAGTCCGACATACTCCCGTGCGGCACTGATGAGTGACTGTAATGGCTCGTCCGGGTCTGAGCTGAAGGGTTAAACTTTTTTGAGCTTTGGTTTGGTTCGGTTGCTGGCTACGCCCTAGCTATCTGGGCTGGTAAGCTGACCATGCTGAGATCGCACCTGTGTAGCCTGCTATTTAAACTTGCAGTGTGCTTCTAGTCCTTGCCAGTAAAAGAATTTGTTTAGTAACCAACAATCTTATAGTGTTTCCAACTTCAGGTTTTGATCTTTGGCTTGGCATTTTGACTACTCTCCGGCTTAGTGTTCCTGTACTCCACTATTTCCTGGTATTGACCTCGGCTAGACTGACATTGATTTGACCATGTGTGTGTCTTAGTGTATCTCTGTTAGTTTATGTGCCTCCAGCTGTTTCCAGACTCCTTTTATTGTATTTGATTATTTTGACAACGATCTCGGGCCGCTCCTCCGGTAGGGAATTCAAGACAGCGTGGGGCGCTCAGAGGCAACTTAATAGTTAGAAATTGGTTTTCTAAGAATATCCCCTCTATTAAGGTATGGGAATTACTAATAGAAAGAATGAAAAAAAAACAATATGAGATTATACTATCAAAAGATAAAGCGGGTGGTTTCAACATAAAAAAGCTAAGATCTGGGAAAATTGGGGAGGATGAGTTATTATTAAATGAACAGTTGATAAGAATGAATAGATGTCGCACTCACCCAGACTTCAAGTGTCAGCAAGATGAAGTTTTATTTCGATAAAACAGCTGCAAACAGACAGGAATATTCAGTCCATGGTGGGGAGCGAGAGCCGGCACGGCTCTCAGACGCGGGGCACACCACTCCCCCACCATGGACTGAATATTCCTGTCTGTTTGCAGCTGTTTTATCGAAATAAAACTTCATCTTGCTGACACTTGAAGTCTGGGTGAGTGCGACATCTATTCATTCTTATCAACTGTTCATTTAATGCCTTCCGTTATTGGTTTGCACCCGAAGAAAAAGAGAGCTGCATTAATGCACCTGTAGCCGACTTATCTGAACGGGACGCTAAGTGTATTATTGGGCAGTGCCTGGTGTATTTGTCTTTTCTAATATTTCATACTTATTAAAGTTTTCCTTTTTTCTTCTTCTTCTTCTTTCTTTTCCATCCTGTGGGAAATGGGGTGGGTGTGGGATTGGTTATCATGGGAAAATGATAGAAAATGGTTTATAAAGTTATCTACACTACTGTAAATTGTATGTGATACTGTGCTTCATTCTTGAAATTGTAAGCTCTTAGATACAGATACAGATAATGTATACTGTATAGTTGCATATCCTGTACAAAAATACGATTTTGTATATATATGTAAACTCTATTCTATGTGACTATGTGGTTTTGGAACCTGATGATATGAAATTGTAATGGTCTTTTAATTTATGTACCATATATACTCGAGTATAAGCCGAGTTTTTCAGCACGATTTTTCGTGCTGAAAACGCCCCCCTCGGCTTATATTCGAGTGAACTCTCCTCCTGTCAATCCCTTCTCAATGGTCTTCAACCTGCGGACCTTCAGATGTTGCAAAACTACAACTCCCAGCATGCCCGGACAGCCATCGGCTGTCAAGGCAACATCACTATTCCGGGGCAGGCCCGGAGCGCGGAGAAGAGGGCCCCCCTGGTGAAAATGGACAGCCCGGAACGACTAACCCTCCCCACCGTCCCTGCAGCATAGATGGCCCAGACCAGCTCCCCCTTCCCTCCCACCGAGCGGAGGTGAGTAGAAAACTAAAGGGGGGGGGTCTGGATGATGACGAAGGCCGCAGTGGTCTTCAACCTGCGGACCTCCAGAGGTTTCAAAACTACAACTCCCAACATGCTGGGAGTTGTAGTTCTGCAACATCTGGAGGTCTGCAGGTTGAAGACCACTGATAAAGGGATTGACAGGCGGGGATGATGAAGGGGAGGGGGATGATGACAGGCGGGGATGATGACGGGGGTCTGAATGATGACGGGGGTCTAGATGATGACATGGGGGGGATGATGTATTTCCCACCCTAGGCTTATAGTTAAGTCAATAACTTTTCCTGGGTTTTTGGGGTGAAATTAGGGGCCTTGGCTTATATTCGGTTCGGCTTATACTCCAGTATATACGGTACACTGTTTTATCTTTTCAATAAAGAAAAAGCATGTCACTATTGAGTGTTATTAATATGACAGAGAACAGCAGTGACTTTCTAAATGTCTCATGTAATTGCTGCTAGGAGTATGCTTAAATGCTGGAAAGGTTGAACAGCATAGCTTTTGTAGGAGAAAGTTAGCCACAGTCCTACTCCTCCCTGTGTACCTCTGGAAGTTAGTCATCGGCTGGGTGTACCGACTCCCTTCATACACCAAAACAAGTGGGAGTGGTAACGCTGCGTGGGCATTGTAGTAAGCAGCTCGGTTACTAATGTTTACTTTATAGTGATTATTATGGAGCTGAATCACTGGTTGTGTTATTTGAGCTCTTTGGAGGCTACAGTGACTCACACTGGAGTCATTTGCCCGGGGATCATTTGTGAATGAAATAGTACGCAAGCTGTGGATGGTCTAAGGCATCATACCAATGTCTGCTTCTGTTTTAAGACAGTGTGCCAGGTACTTCCATATTAGTAATGGAACAAAACATTCTTATGTGAGATCTAAGGAAGTACAGAAACTCCCTATGTTATTTTCCAAAAGTTATATTTTACTTTACTATGTCTCATTGACACATTATGTACACTGTGTACATTAACACAGCCTATCCTGTTATGATAACTTTCACATGTCAGTAAGATCACACTTGTTGATAGTTTTATTTAAAATTATGCATAAAAATACACCTACACGATAGATTAGATCAGATTAGACAGAGAGATAGAGTTTAAAAGTGAAATGATGCTTTGATATCTAATGTATGTCCTACATGATTTTAATGTGAATGTGTACTAAGTACTGTATTATGGAATTCAGATCTGAAGAAAATTTATGTCAGAACCATGAAAAGAGTGGGCATGAAGCAATATTGTCACAGCCTGGTAGAAATATATGCCCTGAAACATCAGTCTATATCTGATACTGTTCGAATAGAGAAAATGTCACTTAGCGAAAAAAAAATTGTCATAAAAAGGGAGCGGTAGAGTGTTAGTGAGCCCTAACTGGGCCCGCTGTTGTTTAATTTATTTATCAATGATATAGAGGATGGTATTAACAGCTCTGTTTCTATCTTTGCAGATGACACCAAGCTTTGTAGCACAGTACAGTCTATAGAGGATGTGTATAAGTTACAAGATGACTTGGATAGACTAAGTGTCTGGGCATCCACTTGGCAAATGAGGTTCAATGTGGATAAATGTAAAGTTATGCATCTGGGTACTAATAACCTGCATGCGTCGTATGTCTTAGGGGGGGATTAAACTGGCAGAGTCACTGGTAGAGAAGGATCTGGGTGTACTTGTAGATCACAGACTACAGAATAGCATGCAATGTCAGGCTGCTGCTTCCAAAGCCGGCAGGATATTGTCATGTATAAAAAGAGGCATGGACTCGAGGGACAGGGACATAATACTCCCCCTTTATAAAGCATTGGTACGGCCTCATGTGGAATATGCTGTTCAGTTTTGGTCGCCTGTTCATAAAAGGGACACTGCAGAGTTGGAAAGGGTGCAGAGACACGCGACTAAACTAATATGGGGCATGGAACATCTTAGCTATGAGGAGCGATTAAAGGAGTTACAATTGTTTAGTCTTGAGAAGAGATATTTACGGGGGGATATGATAAATGTATATAAGTATATTAATGGCCCATACAAAAAATATGGAGAAAAACTGTTCCAGGTTAAACCCCCCCCAAAGGACGAGGGGGCACTGCCTCCGTCTGGAGAAGAAAAGGTTTAGTCTAAAGGGGCGACACGCCTTCTTTACCGTGAGGACTGTGAATTTATGAAACGGTCTACCTCAGGAACTGGTCACAGCAGGAACAATTAACAGCTTTTAAACAGGGTTAGATTCATTCCTGGAACAAAATAACATTAATGCTTATGAAGAAATATAAAATCCCATCCCTTCCCCAATATTGCGCCACACCCCTACCCTTCAAGTCTCTGGTTGAACTTGATGGACGTATGTCTTTTTTCAACCGTACTAACTATGTAACTGTCCCTAACACCGCTGTCCCTTCATATTGCCCATCCACCCTAAGCAACAGATCGACAACCATTAAGACAGTCCCTATACTGCACTAAAGTGCATGGGCATCAAGACAAACAAAACAAACAATACAGTCATGTCGAGGAACAAGTCAGGAACATAACAGAAATGCTACATAGTAACAAACAGATAATTCAAGGCAGGATATAGCATACAAGAACAAGACAGGATAACAAGAGCACAATTCACACTAGACAAAAAGACACCCCACACCATAAAATGGCTCCAATAATAACTCCAAATGGACTCCTTGCTAGCAGCACACTCAACAGTGTGAATTGGTTTTCCTTATCTGAACCATACTTTAGGGAGTGGGAAAATATGGCCAATAGAATTAAAAGGTATGAGTTAATCTTTTATAGAGATAAGAAGAAAGGCCTAGCGGTCATAAAGGAATAGAATTAAATGGTAGGAGTATAAAGTTGTTTCCCGTACCAGACTGGGGAGGAGGGGGGGTTGGATCGGGTGAGGTTGGGTGGGATGGGATAAGAGACTACAACATTATAAAACTGTGTTCTATGGTATTTGTATGATGTTTTTTTTCCTTCTTTGATAATGTTTGTTATTATAACATTCTTTGAAAATGAATAAATAAAAAAAAATTTTTTTTAATTATTATTAAGTGTGAAACGGATATAAGCCAAGGAGGTAACATAAATAAAAATACTTGAAACACGGGCATACTCCTAAATAGACAAATTAGCACAAAGCTCGGAACAGGATTCTATCCTAGGAGATCCAGGATCCAACAAGGTCAAACAGGACTGATACAAATGCATAATGTAAACACGGACTAAGATTCACAAAACTCGGGCAAAAGAGAATACAATCTCAACAAGGGTCTAAACAAGTAACACTAAATATATGCAATGCATAAATACTAAAACCTGACAAGGTACTAAACAAAGCAGGATAAAATCCAGATATCAAAAACATAGACAGGACAGAAAACAATGGTCAAAGTCAGGAAATGTGCTCAGACAGACAAAGATGCATAAAGAAACATGGTCAGAGTAACAGGTGAAAATACCACCCCAGAGCAGCACCCGAAGAGGCCTTATATAACCTCCCAGTGCTGAAAGGCTGGAAGCATTAACCCCTTCCCGCAAATGGACGTGTATACACGTCCATTTTTTCTGTGACTTAACGCAAATGGACGTGTATACGCGTCCAACACATTTTCTATCTCCATGTCCGTTGGCATGGTGATGGAAACGTCATCTTAGCTGTCCTGGACAGCTGACCGATGACACTATGCAGCAGGGGACCAATCAGACTGGTCCCCTGCTGCAGATCGTTGTCATTAGTCAGTCAGTTAGTCACTGACTAATGACAATGACTTGCGGGGTTCCGGGCTGATCGGGTCTCTGGTGACCCGATCGCCCGGAAAATAGGGATGATCGGAGCAGTCAGAGACAGCTCCGAACCATCCTGAGTGATAGGAGCGAGGTGGCAGCTGCCACCTCGCTCCTAAACCCCTGCCATTGGTCGTTAGGACTAGCGACCAATGGCAGGAGGGGGGCGGGAGGTTAGAGGTGAAATCCCTGCTCTGCCCCGCCCCTGGATGTCGGGGCAGAGCCGGGGGAAGATGGCCTCAGTTGTCACTGCATGCTGAGAGTTGTAGTTTTTGCAACGGCTGAAGGCACACTGGTTGTGAAGTTTGTTACCTAACACAGTGTTTCGCAACCAGTGTGCCTCAAGCTGTTGCAAACTACAACTCCCAGCATGCGCTGATAGACCGTACATGCAGGGAGTTGTAGTTTTGCAACAGCTGGAGGCAAACTGGTTGCGAAACACTGAGTTAAGTAACAAACTCTGTGTTTTGCAAGCAGTGTGCCTCCAGTTGTTGCATAACTTTAAACCCCAGCATGCACGGACAGCCAAAGGGCATGCTGGTAGTGGTAGTTTTGCAACAGCTGGAGGTTTGCGCCCCTCCCCCCCATGTGAATGTACAGGGTACATTCACACGGCCGGGGTCTACAGCGAGCTTCTTGCTACAAGTTTGAGATGCAGCAAGTTTTCCGCCGCAGCTCAAACTCCCAGCGGGAAGCTCGCTGTAGACCCCGGCCATGTGAATGTACCCTTAAAACACCAAACTATACTACATTACACAAATAAAAAAATTCTCATATGACACTGTTTTCAAAACGGAGCCTCCAGCTGTTGCAAGACAACTCCCAGTATTGCCGGACAGCGATTGACTTTCCGGGCATGCTGGAAGTTTTGCAACAGCTGGAGGAACCCTGTTTGAGAAACACTGCCATGGGGTATTTTTGGTATCGGAGGCAAGTGTCATTCTTGCATCAAGTTCCGTCCTTATGCAAATCCCTTATTTAGTCCTCAAATGCGCATGGCGCTCTCTCACTTCAGAGCCCTGTCGTATTTCAAGGCAACAGTTTAGAGCCACATATGGGGTATTTTCGTACTCAGGAGAAATTGCCTAACAAATTTTGGGGGGCTTTTTCTCCTATTACCCCTTGTAAAAAATGTAACATTTTGGGGAAAACCAGCGTTTTAGTGAAAAAAAAAAAAATCATTTACACATCCGACTTTAACGAAAAGTCGTCAAAAACCTGTGGGGTGTTAAGGCTCACTGTACCCCTTGTTACCTTCCTTGAGGGGTGTAGTTTTCATAATAGTATGCCACGTGGATTTTTTTTTGCTTTTCTGGCACCATAGGGGCTTCCTAAATGTGACATGCCCCCCAAAAACCATTTCAGAAAAATTCACTCTCCAAAATCCCATTGTCGCTCCTTCCCTTCTGAGCCCTCTACTGCGCCGATCGAACACTTTACATACACATATGAGGTATTTCCTTATTCGAGAGAAATTGGGTTACAAATTTTGGGGGGATTTCTCTCCTTTATAAAAATACAAAAACTGGGTCTACAAGAACATGCGAGTGTAAAAAATGCCTATTTTGAATTTTCTCCTTCACTTTCCTACTATTCCTGTGAAACACCTAAATGGTTAACACACTTTCTGAATGTCATTTTGAATACGTTGAGGGGTGCAGTTTTTATAATGGGGTCACTTATGGGGTATTTCTAATAAGAAGACCCTTCAAATCCACTTCAAACCTGAACTGGTCCCTGAAAAATTCAGATTTAGAAAATTTTGTGAAAAATAAGAAAATTGCTGCTGAACTTTGAAGCCCTCTGATGTCTTCCAAAAGTAAAAACATGTCAACTTTATGATGCAAATATAAAGTAGACATATTGTATATGTGAATCAATATATAATTTATTTGGTATGTCTATTTTCCTTATAAGCAGAGAGCTTCAAAGTTCGAAAATTGCGAAATTTTTGCATTTTTTATGAAATTTTTGAATTTTTCACCAAGAAATTATGCAAGTATCATCTAAATTTTACTGCTATGTTAAAATAGAATATGTCACGAAAAAACAATCTCGGAATCAAATTCATAAGTAAAAGCATCCCAGAGTTATTAATGAATAAAGTGACAGTGGTCAGATGTGCAAAAAACGCTCTGGTCCTTAAAGTGAAAATGGGCTTGGTCCTTAACCCCTTAAGGACTCAGCCCATTTTGGCCTTAAGGACTCAGACAATTTAATTTTTACGTTTTCATTTTTTCCTCCTCGCCTTCTAAAAATCATAACTCTTTTATATTTTCATCCACAGACTAGTATGAGGGCTTGTTTTTTACTTGAAACTATTTTTGTGGGGAAATTAAAACGAAAAACGCAATTTTGCTAATTTTGGAAGGTTTTGTTTTCACGCAGTACAATTTATGGTAAAAATGACATGTGTTCTTTATTCTGAGGGTCAATACGATTAAAATGATACACATTATTATATACTTTTATATTATTGTTGCGCTGAAAAAAAATCACAAACTTTTTAACCAAATTAGTACGTTTATAATCCCTTTATTTTGATGACCTCTAACTTTTTTATTTTTCCGTATAAGTGGCGGTATGGGGGCTCATTTTTTGCACCATGATCTGTACTTTTTTTTGATACCACATTTGCATATAAAAAACTTTTAATACATTTTTTATAATATTTTTTTTTTTAAATAAAATGTATTAAAAAAGTAGGAATTTTGGACTTTTTTTTTTTTTTTTCGTTCACGCCGTTCACCGTACGGGATCATTAACATTTTATTTTAATAGTTCGGACATTTACGCACGCGGCGATACCAAATATGTCTATAAAAAATGTTTTTTACGCTTTTTGGGGGTAAAATAGGAAAAAACGGATTTTTCACTTTTTTTTTACTTTTACTTTTACATTTTCTTACATTTTTTTTTACACTTGAATAGTCCCCATAGGGGACTATTCATAGCAATACCATGATTGCTAATACTGATCTGTTCTATGTATAGGACATAGAACAGATCAGTATTATCGGTCATCTTCTGCTCTGGTCTGCTCGATCACAGACCAGAGCAGGAGACGCCGGGAGCCGCACGGAGGAAGGAGAGGGGACCTCCGTGCGGCGTTATGAATGATCGGATCCCCGCAGCAGCGCTGCGGGCGATCCGATCGTTCATTTAAATCGCGAACTGCCGCAGATGCCGGGATCTGTATTGATCCCGACACCTGAGGGGTTAATGGCGGACACCCGCGAGATCGCGGGCGTCGGCCATTGCCGGCGGGTCCCTGGCTGCGATCAGCAGCCGGGATCAGCCGCGCATGACACGGGCATCGCTCCGATGCCCGCGGTTAGGCTTAGGACGTAAATGTACGTCCTGGTGCGTTAAGTACCACCTCACCAGGACGTACATTTACGTCCTGCGTCCTTAAGGGGTTAAGGGGTTAAAGGGGTACTCCGGTGAAAACCTTTTTTCTTTTAACCCCTTAAGGACTCAGGGTTTTTCCGTTTTTGCACTTTCGTTTTTTCCTCCTTACCTTTTAAAAATCATAACCCTTTCAATTTTCCACCTAAAAATCCATATTATGGCTTATTTTTTGCGTCGCCAATTCTACTTTGCAGTGACACTAGTCATTTTACCCAAAAATGCACGGCGAAACGGAAAAAAAAATCATTGTGCGACAAAATAAAAAAAAAACACGCCATTTTGTAACTTTTGGGGGCTTTCGTTTCTACGCAGTGCATATTTCGGTAAAAATTACACCTTATCATTATTCTGTAGGTCCATACGGTTAAAATGATACCCTACTTATATAGGTTTGATTTTGTCGCACTTCTGGAAAAAATCATAACTACATGCAGGAAAATTTATACGTTTAAAAATGTCATCTTCTGACCCCTATAACTTTTTTATTTTTCCACGTATGGGGTGGTATGAGGACTCATTTTTTGCGCCGTGATCTGAAGTTTTTATTGGTATGATTTTTGTTTTGATCGGACTTTTTGATCACTTTTTATTCATTTTTTAATGATATAAAAAGTGACCAAAATACGCTTTTTTGGACTTTGGAATTTTTTGGCGCGTACGCCATTGACCGTACGGCTTAATTAATGATATATTTTTATAGTTCGGACATTTACGCACGCGGCGATACCACATATGTTTATTTTTTATTTTTTTTACACTGTTTTATTTTTTTTATGGGAAAAGGGGGGTGATTCAAACTTTTATTAGGGAAGGGGTTAAATGACCTTTATTAACACTTTTTTTTTAAATTTTTTTTGCAGTGTTATAGGTCCCATAGGGACCTATAACACTGCACACACTGATCTCTAATGCTGATCACTGGCGTGCATTAACACGCCTGTGATCAGCATTATCGGCGCTTGACTGCTCCTGCCTGGATCTCAGGCACGGAGCAGTCATTCGTCGATCGGACACCGGGGAGGCAGGTAAGAGCCCTCCCGGTGTCCGATCAGCTGTTCGGGACGCCGCGATTTCACCGCGGCGGTCCCGAACAGCCCGACTGAGCAGCCGGGTCACTTTCACTTTCACTTTAGAAGCGGCGGTCAGCTTTGACCGCCGCTTCTAAAGGGTTAATACCGCACATCGCCGCGATCGGCGATGTGTGGTATTAGCCGCGGGTCCCGGCCGTTGATTAGCGCCGGGACCGACGCGATATGATGCGGGATCGCGGCGCGATCCCGCTTCATATCGCGGGAGCCGGCGCAGGACGTAAATATATGTCCTGCGTCGTTAAGGGGTTAAATCAACTGGTGCCAGAAAGTTAAACATATTTGTAATTTACTTCTATTAAAAAATCTTAATCCTTCCAGTACTTATTAGCTGCTGAATGCTACAGAGGAAATTCCTTTCTTTTTGGAACACTGATGACATCACGAGCACAGTGCTCTCTGCTGACATCTCTGTCCATTTTAGCAACCGTGCATAGTAGATGTATGCTAAGGGCAGCATGGTGGCTTAGTGGTTAGCACCGCTGCCTTGCAGTGCTGGGGCCTTGGGTTCAAATCCCACTAAGGACAACAATGAATAAATAAAGACTTATTATTATTATTATTATTATTATTATAATAACATCAGCAGAGAGCACTGTGCTCGTGATGTCATCAGAGAGCATTCCAAAAAGACAAGAATTTCCTCTGTAGTATTCAGCAACTAATAAGTACAGGAAGGATTAAGATTTTTTTAATAGAAGTAATGTAAAAATCTGTTTAACTTTCCGGAGCCAGTTGATTTAAAAGAAAAAAGGTTTTCGCCGGAGTACCCCTTTATCTCTCACAATACCAAAGAGAGGTTAACACAGACACTGTTCAGACATAAACTGCATGTCTGAACAGGCCACAAAACAGTACTGAAAATACTGAAAAATAGGATTACTGTGTGAGGAATTTCTACAAGGTTTTGAAGTGTGTCTGTGGGAATTTTTTGCCCATTTTATCCAAAAGAGCATTTGTGAGGTCAGACACTGATGTTGAGGCCTAAAGGTGTTCAGTGGGGTTGAGGTCAGGGCTTAGTGCTGGCCAGTCAAGTTCTTTCACACCGCACTCACTCGACTATGTCTTTATAGACCTTGCTTTGTTCACTGGGGCACAGTCGTGCTGGAAAAGGGAAAGGGCCAAACCCAATCAATTCCCACAAAGTTGTCCAAAGTGTCTTTGTATGTTGAAATATTAACATTTCCCTGCACTGGAACTAAGGAGCCTAAACAATACTCTGAATGAGAATCCCAAACCATTACCTCATCTCCATCAAACTTTACAGATGGCACAATGCAGACAGCAAGGTAACATTCTCCTAGCATTCCCTTATTCCAGGCTCATCCATCTGACTGCCAGGTAGAGAAAGTGATTAATCCCTTCACAAAAGATCATTTTACAGCCCCAGTGTCCAATGGCGTTTTTTTTTTTTTTTACACTACTCCACCCGACGCTTAGCATTATGCCTGGTGACAAAATGATTGGAACTTGTTGAGTAAGCAGAGAGTTGGTGACAATAATGTACTACACACTTTGGCACTAGGTAATCTCAGTTTGTAACATTACATGGTCTGCCACTTAGGGTATGTTCATATTGCGGAATTCCGTGAGCGGAATTCCGCGAGTAGAATTCTGCACAGTGAACATTCCCATCAGTGTGAACAGGTCTTCTGCGAGACCCGTTCACACTGCGTAATTACAGTGGCGGACAATTCCGCCGCTGAAATTGTTCCGCGCAAAGAAAAAACATGTTCATTCTTTGCGCGGAATTCTGCGAGTACTGCATAGCCGTCAATGGTAACAGCACAGTGCACCGCGGTCCTACCGCTGAAGTATCTTCTGCGGCGGCTGCCTGACGGAATCTCCGCTTGTGGAAATCCGCAGTGTGAACATACCCTTACAGTTGATTGAGACTGATTTGTGGCAGCAGTGGCATCCTATTACAGTACCACTTTGGAATTCAGTGAGCTTTTTAGAACGACCCATTCTTTGACAAAAATGTGTAAAGGCGAGTGCATTGGTAGGTGATAAATTTTAGATCTGTTGCAATGGGGCTGAATGAAACACCTGAATTCAATGAGTAAAAGATGGAGCCCATCACTTTTGTCATAATAGTGTAGTTTTATAAGGTGAGGCTTCACTTCAGAATACCATTGGTCATTCATCAACCCCTGTATGTGTTTTTTACAGCCACTAAGGGCATGTTGGCTGGGCTGCTGCCTTTTAACAATGGTAGCATATCTGCCAGGTACAGGTCTCCTTTGTTGGAATCACAGAAGCTCAGCTATCACCATGACAGCCAGGCTCCCACGCTAGCCGCCAGGACTAGAGAAACTTCTGATCCTGCCGTGGTCAAATCATAACCATGGCATATAAGGGATATGTGGGGCTCTGTCAATCCATCAGCAGCCTGGTGATATGCCATGTATGTGCCTCTATTACGCTGTGCCAGAGGTATAAAACATTGCACCTCAATAGTGGTGGGGTGTGTTATATGAGTGATCAGAAGGCTGCATGAGAAAGTCTTCTAATGGGACCCTAAAAATAAAAATGTATATATTTCCATTGAAAAAGTCAGTTTTATATAAAGCACAAAAGAATAAAAAAAAAACCTCAACAGGCTATTGCCATTGCCACGTGTTTAGCTACCTGATCTCTAAAAGTATATCAATATTAATCTCACATGGTAAACACTGTTGACCCCTTATGGAACCAGCCCATTTTCACCTTAAGGACCCGGCCATTTTTTGCACATCTGACCACTGTCACTTTAAGCATTAATAACCTTGGATGCTTTTACCTTTCATTCTGATTCCGAGATTGTTTTTTCGTGACATATTCTACTTTATGTTAGTGGTATTAGTTAGTTAGTATTTTGTTGATGCTTGCATAATTTCTTAGTGAAAAATTTGAAGTTCTCTGCTTTTAAGGAAAATGGACATCCCAAATAAATTATATATATTGATTCACATATACAATATGTCTACTTTATGATTGCATCATAAAGTTGACATGTTTTTTTACTTTTGGAAGACATCAGAGGGCTTCAAAGTTCAGCAGCAATTTTCCAATTTTTCACAAAAATTTTCAAAATCTGAATTTTTCAGGAACCTGTTGAGTTTTGAAATGTATTTGAGGGGCCTTCATATTAGAAACACCCCGTAAATTACCCCATTATAAAAACTGCACCCCTCAAAGTATTCAAAATGACATTCAGAAAGTGTGTTAACCCTTTAGGTGTTTCACAGGAATAGCAGCAAAGTGAAGTAGAAAATTCAAAATCTAAATTTTTTACACTCGCATGTTCTAATAGACCCAGTTTTTGAATTTTTACAAGGGGTAAAAGGAGAGTAATCACCCTAAAATTTGTAACCCAATTTCTCTTGAGTAAGGAAATACTTGATATCTATACGTCAAATGCTCTGTGGGTGCTCTAGAGGGCTCAGAAGGGAAGGGGCGACAATGGGATTTTGGAGAGTAAGTTTTGCTGAAATGGGGGGAATGTCACATTTAGGAAGTCGCTATGGCACACTATTTTGGAAACTACACCCCTCAGGGAATGTAACAAGGGGTCCAGTGAGCCTTAACACTGCATAGGTGTTTGATTACTTTTACCACTAAAATGCAGTTTTTTCCCCAAATTTACATTTTTACAAGGGGTGATAGAAGAAAATGTCCCCCCAAAATGTATAACCTTATTTTACACATGGAAATACCCCATGTGTGGATGTCAAGTGCACTGCGGGCGCACTACAATGCTCAGAAGAGAAGGAGTCACATTTAGCTTTTGGAAAGCAAATTTTGCTGAAATGGTTTTTGGGGGCATGTCCCATTTAGGAAGCCCCAATGGTTCCAGAACAGCAAAAAAAAAAAACCCACATGGCATACTATTTTGCAAACTACACCCCTCAAGGAACGTAACAAGGGGTACAGGGAGCCTTAACACCCCACAGGTGTTTGACGACTTTTCGTTAAAGTTGCATGTGTAAATGAAGAAAAAAAATTTAGTATGGTAATATTTTGTAAATTCGCCAAAAAAAATGTCATCAAAAAAGCAAGTCCCTACTCTTCTCTACCAAGAAAAAAAGAAAACGGTTATAGGTCTTGGAATATTTTACTTAACCCCTTAAGGACACATGACGTTCTCATACGTCTCCATTTCCGAGTCCTTAAGGACACATGACGTATGAGAACGTCATGTGTTTTACCGGCCCCCCGCAACCATCTGGAGCGGAGCCGGTCCCCGATGCCTGCTGAAATCGTTCAGCAGGCATCGGGGCATATCGCCCAGGGGGGTCATTATGACCCCCCATGTCGGCGATGGCCGCAGATCGCTGGACAATTCAGTCCAGCGATCTGCGGCGGATTCCGGGTCAATCGGGTCTCCAGTGACCCGGTGACCCGGAATTACAGGCTGTTCGGGGCCGTCTCCGACGGCCCCGAACAGCCAGAGGCAGCAGGGGTGAGGTGGCACTGGTGCCACCTCACGATCGCCCTGATTCGTCGGCCGGATTACCGGCCGACCAATCAGGGCGCCTGCTGCGGGTGTCACTCCCGCAACCCGCTCCGCCCCTCTTCCGGAGGACGTGAGCGGGTGCGGGACGTGCACCCCGGGGGCTGGGGACCCCGATCCCCGGCGCCCCTGTTGGGATCGGGGCCCCAGGAGCAGCGGCGGCGGCGGAGACGACGAGGGACTGACCTGGTGCAGCGAGGATCGTTGGAGGTGAGTGACAGCCTCCTGCTGTTGCTTAGCAACAGCTCCCAGCATGCAAAAAGGGCATGCTGGGAGCTGTAGTTATGCAACAGCAGGAGGCAGACCACCACAACTCCCAGCATGCCCTTATGGGCATGCTGGGACTTGTAGTTTTGCAACAGCTGGAGGCACATTCTTTCTATGGAAAAGTGTACCTTCAGCTGTTGTGTAACTACAACTCCCAGCTTGCACAATCAGCTAAAGTGCATGCTGGGAGTTGTAGTGGTGCATCTGGTGGTTGCATAACTACAACTCCCAGCATGCCCGTTGGCTGTCGGTGACTGCTGAGAGTTGTAGTTTTGCAACAGCTTAAGGCACTCTGAGTTAAGTAGCAAACCAGTGTGTCTCCAGCTGTTGCATAACTACAATCCCCAGCATCCCCAGCCAAAGTAGTATGCCTCCAGCTGTTGCATAACTACAACACCCAGCATGCCCTTCCGCTGTCCGTACATGCTGGGGGTTGTAGCTTTTGCAACAGCTGAAGGCACACTGGTTGCAAAACACTGAGTTTGTTACCAAACTCGGTGTTTCACAACCAGTGTGCCTCCAGCTGTTGCAAAACTACAACTCCCAGCATGCACTGATAGACCGTACATGCTGGGAGTTGTAGTTTTGCAACAGCTGGATGTTCCCCCCCCCCAATGTGAACGTACAGGGTACACTCACATGGGCGGAGGATTACAGTAAGTATCTGGCTGCAAGTTTGAGGTGCGGCAAAATTTCTGCCGCAGCTCAAACTGCCAGCGAGAAACTACTGTGAACCCCCCGCCCGTGTGACTGTACCCTAAAAACACTACACTACACTAACACACAATAAAATAAAAAGTAAAAAAACCCTACATATGCACATACCCCTACACAGCCCCCCTCCCCAATAAAAATGAAAAACGCCTGGTACGCCACTGTTTCCAAAACGGAGCCTCCAGCGGTTGCAAAACTACAACTCCCAGCATGCACTGATAGACCGTACATGCTGGGAGTTGTAGTTTTGCAACAGCTGGATGTCCCCCCCCCCCCCCCCAATGTGAACGTACAGGGTACACTCACATGGGCGGAGGATTACAGTAAGTATCCGGCTGCAAGTTTGAGCTGCGTCAAATTTTCTGCCGTAGCTCAAACTGCCAGCGAGAAACTACTGTGAACCCCCCGCCCGTGCGACTGTACCCTAAAAACACTACACTACACTAACACAAAATAAAATAAAAAGTAAAAAACACTACATATACCCCTACACAGCCCCCCTCCCCAATAAAAATGAAAAACGTCTGGTACGCTACTGTTTCCAAAACGGAGCCTCCAGCTGTTGCAAAACAACTACTCCCAGTATTGCCAGATAGCCGTTGATTGTCCAGGCATGCTGGGAGTTTTACAACAGCTGGAGGCACCCTGTTTGGGAATCACTGGCGTAGAATACCCCTATGTCCACCCCTATGCAAGTCCCTAATTTAGGCCTCAAATGCGCATGGCGCTCTCACTTTGGAGCCCTGTCGTATTTCAAGGCAACAGTTTAGGGCCACATATGGGGTATCGCCGTACTCGGGAGAAATTGGGCTTCAAATTTTGGGGGGTATTTTCTGCTATTACCCTTTTAAAAAATGTAAAATTTTTGGGAAAACAAGCATTTTAGGTAAAAAAAATATATATTTTTTTACATATGCAAAAGTCGTGAAACACCTGTAGGGTATTAAGGTTCAAATTACCCCTTGTTACGTTCCCCGAGGGGTCTAGTTTCCAAAATGGTATGCCATGTGTTTTTTTTTTTTGCTGTCCTGGCACCATAGGGGCTTCCTAAATGCGGCATGCCCCCAGAGCAAAATTCGCTTTCAAAAAGCCAAATGTGACTCCTTCTCTTCTGAGACCTGTAGTGCGCCAGCAGAGCACTTTTCACACCCATATGGGGTGTTTTCTGAATCGGGAGAAATTGGGCTTCAAATTTTGGGGGGTATTTTCTGCTATTACCCTTTTTAAAATTGTAAACATTTTGGGAAACCAAGCATTTTAGGTAAAAAAAATATATATTTTTTTACATATGCAAAAGTCGTGAAACACCTGTAGGGTATTGAGGTTCACATTACCCCTTGTTACGTTCCCCGAGGGGTCTAGTTTCCAAAATGGTATGCCATGTGTTTTTTTTTTGCTGTTCTGGCACCATAGGGGCTTCCTAAATGCGGCATGCCCCCAGAGCAAAATTTGCTTTCAAAAAGCCAAATGTTACTCCTTCTCTTCTGAGACCTGTAGTGCGCCAGCAGAGCACTTTTCACCCCCATATGGGGTGTTTTCTGAATCGGGAGAAATTGGGCTTCAAATTTTGGGTGGTATTTTCCGCTATTACCCTTTTTAAAATTGTAAACATTTTGGGAAAACAAGCATTTTAGGTAAAAAAAATTATTTTTTTTTACATATGCAAAAGTCGTGAAACACCTGTAGGGCATTAAGGTTCACGTTACCCCTTGTTACGTTCCCCGAGGGGTCTAGTTTCCAAAATGGTATGCCATGTGTTTTTTTTTTGCTGTTCTGGCACCATAGGGGCTTCCTAAATGCGGCATGCCCCCAGAGCAAAATTTGCTTTCAAAAAGCCAAATGTGACTCCTTCTCTTCTGAGACCTGTAGTGCACCAGCAGAGCACTTTTCACCCCCATGCGAGGTGTTTTCTGTATCGGGAGAAATTGGGCTTCAAATTTTGGGGGGTATTTTCTGCTATTACCCTTTTTAAAAATGTAAAATTTTTGGGAAACCAAGCATTTTAGGTAAAAAATATATATATATTTTTTTACATATGCAAAAGTCGTGAATCACCTGTAGGGTATTAAGGTTCACTTTACCCCTTGTTACGTTCCCTGAGGGGTCTAGTTTCCAAAATGGTATGCCATGTGTTTTTTTTTTGCTGTCCTGGCACCATAGGGGCTTCCTAAATGCGGCATGCCCCCCAAAAACCATTTGTCGCTCCTTCCCTTCTGAGCCCTCTACTGCGCCCACCGAACACTTTACATAGACATATGAGGTATGTGCTTACTCGAGAGAAATTGGGTTTCAAATACAAGTAAAAATTTTCTCCTTTTTATCCCTTGCAAAAATTCAAAAATTGGGTCTACAAGAACATGCGAGTGTAAAAAATGAAGATTTTGAATTTTCTCCTTCACTTTGCTGCTATTCCTGTGAAACACCTAAAGGGTTAATACACTTACTGAATGTTTTTTTGAATACTTTAGGGGGTGTAGTTTTTATAATGGGGTCTTTTATGGGGTATTTCTAATATGAAGACCCTTCAAATCCACTTCAAAACTGAACTGGTCCCTGAAAAATAGTGAGTTTGAAAATTTTGTGAAAAATTTCAAAATTGCTACTGAACTTTGAAGCCCTCTGGTGTCTTCCAAAAGTAAAAACTCATAAATTTTATGATGCAAACATAAAGTAGACATATTGTATATGTGAACCCAAAAAAAATATATTTTGAATATCCATTTTCCTTACAAGCAGAGAGCTTCAAAGTTAGAAAAATGCAAAATTTTCATTTTTTTCATCAAATTTTGGGATTTTTCACCAAGAAAGGATGCAAGTTACCATAAAATTTTACCACTAAGTTAAAGTAGAATATGTCACGAAAAAACAATCTCGGAATCAGAATGATAACTAAAAGCATTCCAGAGTTATTAATGTTTAAAGTGACAGTGGTCAGAATTGCAAAAAACGCTCCGGTCCTTAAGGTATAAAATGGCCTGGTCCTTAAGGGGTTAACAGAAAGTTTTTTTAGTTTTTACCTTTTTTTTTTTTTTTAATTATTATTCCACCGACATGCCCCCCCATTAGCAAATACAACAAGAGCAAACAAAGCATCCAGTGCTTCACTGGGGGGGGGGGGGTTGTCGGTAGAGGGGTGTATGTATTCTTTCATAAGGTGTATGGCAAATTGGGGTTTTCTAACTAATTTGCTGTTAATATAGCCTGCACAATGTATGTGCTCCCCATTATGATTCAGGATATTTATATATCTACTGGCTATGTTATAATGGTACAGTTTGCCATGTCGTTGTTGTCACATTTTTGAGGGGGAAAAACTTAGTTTATTCCCTTGCTGTAAAATAATACTGCAGATGTCAGTGATCTATTCTGCAGAACACACAAATATCAGATTTATGGTTCATATTATATCTACCACATTAGAAAAAAAAACTTGTTAAAGCTTTTTATGTGATTGATTAGTAGAAAGTGTATACATAAAAGTGTCACATTTTGACATTTGCCATGCATCATCACATCTGGTGCTTTAATAACAATCGTGGAAGGAAAACTGTATTTATTATTGAACTAAACTATATATTGCATTGAATGTTTTTATATATGTTTTGTTCTTAACATATAATCACTGCATCTTTGCATTTAGTCAGGAAAATTTGGTCTTGGATTTAGATACATTTGCTATCGCCTTTTGGTTGAGCAGCATAACAGCTCAGAAATTTGTGCCCCCCCCCCCCCATCAAGTACCATCAGGTGGTCCGGCTAACATAGATTTATTTTTATTTTTCCTATTAATGACATTCCCAGAAATGCCTTGGCATAACTATATTTCACTTAAAGGGGTGCTCCGGCCCTAAGACATCGTATCCCCTATCCAAAGGGGACCCCCCAGTCTTGCATGCAGCACCCAATCTTGCATGCAGCCTCCGACTCTGCCGGATCACGATTATGGGGCCGGAGTATCGTGACGTCACGACTCCGCCCCGTGTAAAGTTACGCCCCTCCCCCAAAATGCAAGTCTATGAGTTTATATGATTGGTACTTTGTAATGACAGGGTATAATCATATTGTAGGACCATAATAATGTCATTACAATCTTTACAGAATATTAGCAATGAGACTTAAAATTTAAAGGAGATATCCCATGGAGAAAAATCTTATATAAAATAACAAACAGGTATCACTTGCTGCTGCTGCCGCTCCCTTAGTGTCCCGGTATCGCCGCTCCAGTTCTCTGGAGTGGGGTGCAATGCATCACACTGCGGCTAAAGCTACTACTGGCCAAGGCGGGACACAGCTGTGGCCAGCGATAGGCTGAGCCAGAGTGTGACACGTTGACCACAGGCACTGTGAAAGAAGACACCATTGGAGAACTGGATCAGCAATACCAAAAGTCCCATTTGTTATTTTATATTTAACAGAATCTGTATGTATCAAATACACTAATCTGCAAAAAAATAAAATAAAATGAAGTTGAATGAATGAAACTGTCTCTATATGTAATGATAAAATATGTATGTGATTACAATATGACAGTGAATGGATAAATTAACTGGGAAAAATTATACAATAAAATGAAAGTTCTAGCATCCTGTTTGGTCGCCTTTAGCCAGGATTTAAGATGAAATACAGATGGGCCTTGAGGCATACAGGTTCACATTTGCCCACAGATGTTGCAGCTAGGCCCGTAGATTCTGCATACTCATAGGTTGATAAAGCTGGCATCCAAGCTGGTCCTGTAAATGCTGGATTGGTGATAAATCTGGCAAACGGGCAGGCCAAGGAAGTTTTGCAATCTGCTGAAGACAATTCCTGGGAAACCCTTGTGTGTGTGAGTGAGCATTTTCCTGCTAAAAATGCTAGTTGAAAGCCATAAGAAGCAACACATGTGGCTAAAGAATGTTCTGCAAATATCACTGAGCTGTTAGTGTTCTTCGTATTACTAGTAGGGGTGACCAACTGTCATATGCCATGGTTTCACAGATCATCACACCAGTAGTTGGGGCAATGTGTTGCTCCACAGCAAAGGCAGGATTTAGGCACTCACCACGAGACCTCCATACTTGAACCCAAACATCGCTTGTTCCCAGACAGAACCTGGATTTGTCAATAAAGACCATATGGTTCCAGTCATTAGTAGTCCAGGTATCTCTTTAACAACACTACTGCACACATTGGCAGCAGTTGCTGCTGGTAATGGCAGGACGTGTAATGGGTACTGTAACACCAAATTTCCTTCTCCGTGTCTGAAAATGATCCCGGGAGAAACAGGGTGTGTAATGAAGGAGACATCTGTGTCTGGATGGTGGACAAGAAAACTGTGGGCAGTGTAAAAGAAATTCGCAGCATTTGCAGGAAGGTAAGTATGATAACAAGCGCCATTCCATAATGCTGTACAATTACAGGAAAAGAAAGATGCGTTTCAGCTATTGCCTTTCTAAACTGCTGTGGGAATTGCTCATGATGTGGGTATATCAAACAATCCTCTCTACTGGTGGTCTATCTGGGACATTTAGAGCCAAGTGCATTACCCAAAATAACCACTGCCCCTACAACCTCCTAACAGATTGGTCAGAACAGCCTAGATCAGTCCATTGATACAAAGTCGCCTCAGCAAAATGTCTTTGCTTGCATCATAGAGGCATGTCTAGCAGTCAGCAATCTATCACCAAGAGATGAACAACCCAAAAGTATCCTCCGAGAGCTTTTAAATAAGACAGCAGCATTTTACACCTTCTTGTGGCAAGACCCAGTGTCTCATCAGACTACACCTGTAATCACTTACATATCTACCTGAGATATAAATGTATGCTGAGTTTTGCAGCAGTCCGACATTTCTATCTGGGTGCATTTATTCTCCATCACCTATGCTCCATCACCTTTTTAAGGTTACTTGTCTAGTCTCCTATGTAAATGTTACTAAATACCCTGATGCTGAATGCTCACATACAGTAAGTGCGTACAGTCTTTTGCTTGTAACTATTTGTGCCCCTAACATGAGAAGAAGCTGCTTCTTCCAACCATAGTAGCTCCCATGAGGCTCATATACCCACCATCACAGCCTACAAGTCTATGTCTATATTTTATCACAACAGGATTCTCCAAATTTCTTCAATCGGCTTTTCCTGGCAACCTGTCTCTGTAAGACAAACCCGCTACTTCCATTTCTCTTGCACATTCTCATTTATTTTGAACAAGTTTAAGTCTGAATGTCTCTATATACATTGGATGGTTGGCTATTTCCATTAAAATAAGTAAAAAGAGTTGCAACAACGATCAACCATTGACGAGTTTTGTCCAAATATATACAGTTTCCTCCCTGATCTATATTTGCCTCCTCTCTCACAATTCCTGCCTCCTGCCTATTATGAGTAATACAACCTATAGCTAGGAATAACCACACAACAGCCCGTTACATGCCATGGCATATACTGTATACATTCCTTTCATTTCAAGGGAATGAGCAACCAGGTATAGCCTGGCAGAAAAAGATACAAAAATGTAAAAACCATGTAAGATTTAATAGCGCACCCTGGGGCACAGCACTACAGGATATTTTGCACATATTACTGGAAATAAGCATTAGGGTGTGTTAATATGGACAGATAATTATAATTTGTAGTGAAAAAATTTGTAGATTGCAAAATATAAAACCTTTTTTTTTACGTTTGCATAAAATAATCTGAATTCATATTTGGTTCAATGTATATATAATGTAACACAACCAAGTACACAGATCAGTACTTAACATTCCTCTGATCATAGTATAGACATTTATTTGAAAAGTAAGTTCCCAGCTGGGATTATCCCATGTGTTGTATCTGATCATGCTATTTTAAGTCAATTTATTTAGTATCCTTGAAATCTTGTAAGTGTTCACAGATGTTGCAGGAAGTCACTTCAGGTTGACTGAAAGTATTCTTAGCTCTCTTTAAGACGTAAGCAAGCAGTACAATTAGAAATGCATTGTAAAAGGGTTTATTATGATAAGCTACAAGTAAACATTTCTGTCACATAACTAGGTGAATCTTAGCCATTAAGACGTAGCCAGCAAAAAGAAAAAGAATAAACAGAATTCCCTTCTTGAACATTATGTCCAGACTTTATTAATAACACGTATTTACAATAAGAAACTATGTGCTGCAATTGCATTGAAGTTGCACAATGTACTTTTTGTCTGTACATACCCACCACACAAACTTTTCTTCTATATTTTCATAAAATTATATTTTCCCACAATTAAGTCATCTTAGGCTGCTTTCACACTATAAAATTCATCCGTTTTAAAGATCCGTCTGATGTTCCCTCATGAAAACCCTGCAAATCGGCCGTTAAACGGCCGTTAGAAAATCGCATTATAGTCTATGGGATTTTTACATTATCCGTTTCAATCCGTTATAGTCCGTTATTAATAACTGACGTTATTTTGTGACGGAAGATGGTAACGGTAGAAATAGTTAATTCTCCCGTCACAAAATAACGTCCGTTATTAATAACGGACTATAACAGATTAAAACGGATAATGTAAAAATCCCATAGACTACGCTCTTAGCGCACTCTTTGATCAAATCGTGTCCCCCATCCACCATGGGGAGGTGGCCTCAGTTAGGATGGGACCCTAGCACAAATTCTGAGCCTAACACTCAAATATCCACTCACCTCTGCTGGGCATATAGCCTCTGACTGGGTGACATGCTGGATCCATATACAATTTAAAACTCCACCTGTGAAAAAGGGAAAAATATATATATATATATATATATATATATATATAGAGAGAGAGAGAGAGAGAGAGAGAGAGAGAGAGAGAGAGAGAGAGAGAGAGAGAGAGAGAGAGATTAATATATTTAAGAAAAGTCTATCTATATAAAAATATAGTTTTTTTTATACATATATGTATATACACACATATTGATAGATGTATTAAAATGATTATTTATATATATATTTTTTGATTCACCATAATTACTGAATAGGGGAGAAAAAACGTGTGAAAAAGCTAAAACATTGTTTAAAAATGAAATTGTGTAGAAAAATAAGAAATTACAAGTAAGAAAGCGCTTGAAAAAGACGAGGCAGACAAAGGAGCAAACAGCCAGAGAATGTACTCCACTTTCTGAAAGTTTAAACATGCTTTAAAGTGTAAGGTTTTCTTCCCAGAAAATTCACACGATTTTCAGAGTGGTTTTCAGGAAAGAAGAGTGATTTTGGATGAAATATGGGGAACATGCCTCTTTTCCCGAAACAACGCCCATTTTGTAGGTTTTTCTTTTTCACTCAGAGTGATTCAGATTCTGCTGTTTTTTTCCTGACACATTCTGTCGCACGTTCCATGTTTAGGTGCAAAATCCGACAAAGAGAGTCGGAATCCTGTTAGTGAATGAGGGCCATAGAGTTCTCAATTAGCTCCTTTTATGCATTTATGTCCATGTATTCCTGTGGAGGAAGGTGGTGGGACTATGTCCCTCTCACCCTGTCCAGCTGGGCAACAGCCTGATACGAGATCTTCTATGCTCTAACTGCTGTATGCACCTCTAGCTGTGTGGGGCGGGTGCTTTTGTGAGGCAGACCGTCTCACTCAGCGAGCGCATGGGAGCAGGAGCGTGTTCACGGCGGTGAGCGGGTCCGGCGTCCTCGCTTGTCTGTATCCCATCCTGTGTACTGCTGAAAGATGTGTGGTAGCCTGGTGGGGGTGTAGGGTAGTTGGGGTGTTGCTGTAGTATATGAGGGGTTAACTCAACCCCTGTCACTCGTGATACCAGGATGAGGGTTAAAACTCTGTAGTGATGCTGGGCCTATCGCCACCCTTCCCAAGAGCGATAGGTGAGTGTAAAATAAATGGATTGTCCACAGCATTGCTGAACTTAAAACTTGCAGGAACTTTACTGAAGATTTTCTGTACATGCAGTATCGGAAACAGTCCAGAGAACAGAGTCTATTATAGACAGCACAGCAGTGACTGACAGTTGCTTAGGACCGGAAAGTTCTCTTAAGATTAGGAGGATTGAATTTGCATAGATCCGCTGGATTTAGGGGTTGGATTAGGTCCAGAGATCTTGCGGAGATAGCGGGGAATTGTAAGAACTATCCGTCTCTAGCGCAGGCCTAGGCAGCAAGGCTTTGGCCTGGTAATTGTCTTGAAAGCTGCGGAGGTCCTACCTGGTCCAGAGTCAGCAACCCAAGAGAGCGACAAAATGGCGCAGCTCCCTTATATAGGCAGGGGCTGGCCGTTTTGGATTGGTCCATATCAGCTGTCACTCACCGTTACAATGGATTGTGGGTGATCACCTGACTAGAACCACCAAAGGTCCTTTAGCAAACCATAGAGCTCTGAACTATGTCACATGACCCGCAGGTCCTGCGATGCCAAAACAAGTGAGTAACACCATAAACATATATTTATATAGATAATATTTATAAATATTAAGTTACTAAGGGGTGACTAGGGGTTAATTAGGGAAGTGAACCCCGACAGTCCTAGGGACAACTTTGGGGACTATTAACTAAGGCACAGTATGAAATACGGTGCCGGGACACCACAGATGCCTAGTGTGCTCAGGGGAAAAAATTAGTGCGCTAAGCATCTTTCAGCCAGGGGCGGATCCAGAGTCTAGTCTCAGGAGGGGCACTATTAGAGTATCAAGCGCTGGTTGACACGCCCCTTCCCATAGACTTGCATCGAGGAGGTGTCGTGTGACGTCACAAGGGGTGTGGCTATGACATCACAACCCCTGCAGCCTGCACCCAGGGTTTGGAACAAAATGTTCAGAACGCTGGGGCAGTGGAGTACCCCTTTAAGTATGCAGCATAGTGCCCCCACACTAGGTAGGCCGCATAGTTCCCAGTTCCCCCACACTAGGAAGGCAGCATAGTTCCCCCACATTAGGTTGTAGTTCCCCCACATTAGGTTGGCAGTATGTTCCCCCAAATTAGGTAGTATTCCCCCCCCCCCCATTAGGTTGGCAGTATAGTTCCCCCACATTAGGTTGCAGTTCCCCCACATTAGGTTGTAGTTTCCCCACATTAGGTTAGCAGTATAGTTCCCCCACATTAGGTTGTAGTCCCCCCCCCCACATTAGGTTGGCAGTATAGTTCCCCCACATTAGGTTGTAGTTCCTCCACATTAGGTTGTAGTTTCCCCACATTAGGTTAGCAGTATAGTTCCCCCACATTAGGTTGTAGTTCCACCACATTTAGTTGGCAGTATAGTTCCCCCACATTAGGTTGTAGTTCCTCCACATTAGGTTGGCAGTATAGTTGTGATGCCCGTAGTGTAGCACGCTGCAGAAAATAATTTCCAGTATAATAATCAAATATGCCAATTGTCACAGAATGGGAAAGTGCTAAAGAAGTTTTTACCATTTAAAACTACAGCTTCCAGTATGACCTAAGCAGTGGTGAGGGTATGCTGGGAGTTGTTGTTTCACCCATCATTACTGCAAAACTTACAAGTTACTACAGCTCTGATTGGACATAGTGAGGCGAATACACAATGATATCAGTGACTACAGGTGACAGCTTCGATGGTACATACCGCTGTGACTTTGTCAGCGAAATCTTCTCTCTGCAGGAAAGGACACCCAGATGGCTCCTTAATTTGTCAGCAGATTCTGATCCTCTATATGAAAACAATAATTATTATAATAATGCTAAATACCGAATCCTCTGAATATCCCACACTGCACCCTCTGAATATAATACTACCACACACCGCACTCTCTGAATATAATACTACCACACACTGCGCCCTCTGAATATAATACTATCACACACTGTACCCTTTGAATGTAATACTACCACACACTGCGCTCTCTGAATATAATACTGTCACACACTACACCCTTTGAATATAATACTACCACACACTGCGCTCTCTGAATATAATAATACCACACACTGCGCTCTCTGAATATAATACCACACACTGCGCTCTCTGAATATAATAATACCACACACTGTGCTCTTTGAATATAATACTACCACACACCACACTCTCTGAATATAATACTACCACACACTGCGCTCTCTGAATATAATACTACCACACACTGCGCTCTCTGAATATAATACTACCACACACTGCGCTCTCTGAATATAATACTACCACACACTGCGCTCTCTGAATATAATACTACCACACACCGCACTCTCTGAATATAATACTACCACACACTGCGCTCTCTGAATATAATACTATCACACACTGTACCCTCTGAATGTAATACTACTACACACTGTGCTCTCTGAATATAATACTACCACACACCGCACTCTCTGAATATAATACTATCACACACTGTACCCTCTGAATGTAATACTACCACACACTGCGCTCTCTGAATATAATACTATCACACACTGCACCCTCTGAATATAATACTACCGCACCCTGCGCTCTCTGAATATAATACTACCACACACTGCACTCTCTGAATATAATACTACCACACACCGCACTCTCTGAATATAATACTACCACACACTGCGCTCTCTGAATATAATACTATCACACACTGTACCCTCTGAATGTAATACTACCACACACTGCGCTCTCTGAATATAATACTACCACACACCGCACTCTCTGAATATAATACTATCACACACTGTACCCTCTGAATGTAATACTACCACACACTGCGCTCTCTGAATATAATACTATCACACACTGCACCCTCTGAATATAATACTACCACACACTGTGCTCTCTGAATATAATACTACCACACACTGCACTCTCTGAATATAATACTGTCACACACTACACCCTTTGAATATAATACTACCACACACTGCGCTCTCTGAATATAATAATACCACACACTGCGCTCTCTGAATATAATACCACACACTACGCTCTCTGAATATAATAATACCACACACTGTGCTCTTTGAATATAATACTACCACACACCACACTCTCTGAATATAATACTACCACACACTGCGCTCTCTGAATATAATACTACCACACACTGCGCTCTCTGAATATAATACTACCACACACTGCGCTCTCTGAATATAATACTACCACACACTGCGCTCTCTGAATATAATACTACCACACACCGCACTCTCTGAATATAATACTACCACACACTGCGCTCTCTGAATATAATACTATCACACACTGTACCCTCTGAATGTAATACTACCACACACTGTGCTCTCTGAATATAATACTACCACACACCGCACTCTCTGAATATAATACTATCACACACTGTACCCTCTGAATGTAATACTACCACACACTGCGCTCTCTGAATATAATACTATCACACACTGCACCCTCTGAATATAATACTACCACACCCTGCGCTCTCTGAATATAATACTACCACACACTGCACTCTCTGAATATAATACTACCACACACCGCACTCTCTGAATATAATACTACCACACACTGCGCTCTCTGAATATAATACTATCACACACTGTACCCTCTGAATGTAATACTACCACACACTGCGCTCTCTGAATATAATACTACCACACACCGCACTCTCTGAATATAATACTATCACACACTGTACCCTCTGAATGTAATACTACCACACACTGCGCTCTCTGAATATAATACTATCACACACTGCACCCTCTGAATATAATACTACCACACACTGTGCTCTCTGAATATAATACTACCACACACTGCACTCTCTGAATATAATACTACCACACACCGCACTCTCTGAATATAATACTACCACACACTGCGCTCTCTGAATATAATACTATCACACACTGTACCCTCTGAATGTAATACTACCACACACTGCGCTCTCTGAATATAATACTACCACACACCGCACTCTCTGAATATAATACTATCACACACTGTACCCTCTGAATTTAATACTACCACACACTGCACTCTCTGAATATAATACTATCACACACTGCACCCTCTGAAAATAATACTACCACACACTGCGCTCTCTGAATATAATACTACCACACACTGCGCTCTCTGAATATAATACTACCACACACTGCGCTCTCTGAATATAATACTACCACACACTGTACCATCTAAATATAATACTACCACACACAGCGCTCTCTGAATATAAAACTACCACACACTGCGCTCTCTGAATATAATACTACCGCACACTGTACCATCTGAATATAACCTTGCCGTGCAGTGCACCCTCTGAATACAATACCATAATGTAATGTGGCCCATAAAAATTGTAACCCCCCTGAAATTTCTTTATAATATACACCATACCTCTAAAATGCAAAACACTCTGTGCCTTCACATATAGTAATAATGCCCCATCCTATGCCCCCACATATAATAATTATGACCCTTCCTGCACCCCCCCCCCCACATAATTATAATGTCTGTCCTGTTGTTCCCCCACATAATAAAAATGCCCTCTGTCCTGTGCCCCTAACATATAATGCTCCCTATGCTGTGCCATTCACATATAATGCCCCCTGTTCTGTGCCCCTTACATATAATGCCCCAATCATGCTCCCCTAACATTTAATGACCCCTGTGCTGTGTCCCTCAAAAAATGCTCTCATCATGTGCCCCTCACATATAATGCCCCCTGTGCTATGTCCCTTACATATAATGCCCCTGTCATGCTCCCCTAACATTTAATGCCCCCTGTGCTGTGTCCCTCATATAATGCTCCCATCATGTGCCCCTCACATATACTGTCCTCTGTCCTGTACCCCTAACATATAATGCCCCCTGTGACATGCCCCTCACATATAATCCCACAGGGGGCATCATATGTGAGGGGCACATGACAGGAGCATTATATCTGAAGGGCACATGATGATGATGGGGGCATTATATGTAAGGGGCACAGAACAGGGGGCATTATATGTGAGTGGTACATGACAGGGGACACCCTGTCATGTGCTCTTCACTATAATGCCCCCCTGTCATGGGCTCCTCAGTTTAAATGTTTCCTTTTTTGTGTCCCCTACGTTTTTACATTGCTCCCTGAACACAATGCCATACAGTTAAAACAAACTTACTTATGTTATGTTCCCCCGCTGAGCAGCTCTCTTCTTCTTGCGTGTACAGTGCAGTGTGCCGACAGGTCAGCAGTGAGCCGCGGTGACAGGATCTTCAGGCGCCGGCGCGATAATATGACATCATCGCGCCGGCCTGCTGTTGATCGGCGATCACGTCCCAGCGGCGACTCGCGAGAAAGGTAAACAAATCAGTGAATGATGGAGCGGGAGCTGTCATCTCCCGCTCCACCATGCTAAAAATCGGGAGGGAGGGAGGCAGAAATTTTGGGAGGGGGGGGGGGGGAGGGGGCAATTGCTCCATTGCCCCCCCCCCCCCCCCTGGATCCGCCACTGTGTCCAACATACTATAGGTTCTTAAAGAGGTTATCCAGGGAAAAACTTTATTTACATAAATATAATACAAAAAGGAAGGCAGCACATCCAAAATAAAAGTAGGTGCAAGCTGGTCCAAGGGGCCCCAGGGTCCAAGTAAGGTTATCCACAAAAAGTTGACCACAGCACACAAGGGTATTAAAGCAAAAAAATGTGCTTTGCCACATTTTTTGCTTTAATACCCTTGTGTGCTGCGGTCAACTTTTTGTGGATATATATATATAAATATATATATATATATATATATATATATATATATATGTGTGTGTGTGTGTATATATATATATATATATATATATATATATATATATCAACTGGCTCCAGAAAGTTAAACAGATTTGTAAATTAATTCTATTAAAAAATCTTAATCCCAGTACTTATGAGATGCTGAAGTTGAGCTGTTCTTTTCTGTCTAACTGCTCTCTGATGACACCTGTCTCAGGAACTGTCCAGAGTAGAAGCAAATCCCCATAGCAAACCTCTTCTGCTCTATGCAGTTCCCGAGACAAGCAGAGATGTCAGCAGAGAACACTGCTGCCAGACAGAAAAGAACAATTCAACTCAACTCAACTTCAACTACAAATCTGTTTAAAGGGGTACTCCGTTACCTTGCTGTCAGAGTTCCGCTTTCCAGCTTCCGGAAGTGTTATTGTTCCGAACGAACAACTGAATATTACAGATGAAGCCTGCAGAACAGAAAGCTGGTGTTTATCCTGAAAAGTCACCAGAAATGACAGGTACAGTTTATAAGGCATGCCTCTAAATAAATGTGACACCTTTCATTGTCCGTGTGCCATACACTGAAATCTATGCCAGCTATAAGCTGTAGTAGATCTTAGCTATATTTCAGGCATATTTGTAGCTAAAACAAACATAAGGAACCTTTCTATTTTTCCTTTGCTTACATGATGTAAGATTACCTGTCACCCCCCCCCCCACACACACACACACACACATATAGCCCTGTCCACATCTTAACCCCTTAAGGACTCAGGGTTTTTCCGCTTTTGCACTTTCATTTTTTCCACCTTACCTTTAAAAAATCTAAATCATAGCAGGCCACCATGGCCCCGCATTATAGAAAGGGAGCGGACTAAGGGCGTACAGGTACGCCCTGTGTCCTTAAGGGGTTAAAAATGGTGTAAACGATGCAAAATTGAAAAAAAAATTAAAATTTTTCATGTAAAGCTAGCCTGATCCAAATTTTTTTAAAACTAGCACACAGCTGAGAAATAATTCCCCCTATGGGTAGGATCCCACATAGAGCATCCGTAGCGTATTTCACATTGCTGTGCTCATAGGTCTGCTCATAAAAGCAATTCGCTCTTACCAACAGACACACAGGGATCTGCGAGTCTGTAGTATACTGTGGGCGCATGCGCAGTTTACCCACAGACATCGCGATCGAGCTCCCTGAGCTAGGCCGCATGCGCACACAGTTTACTACAGACTCGCAGATCCCTGTATGTCTGCTCGTAGCAGTGGATAGCTGCTACGAGCAGACCTACAGGCATAGCAATGAGCTCACTCTAGGTACTGTCATCAGTGAAATATGCTGCGGATGCACTATGTGTGACCCTATCCTAAAAGTGTTTTATTAGAAAATTAAACATTACAATCACATCAATCCAATGAATAATGCACATTTTAAACAAAACACTGGCATTATATATTGGGTCTATGGTACATTATACAGTGGTAATTTTCTTTTTCTTTTCTACATGAATATCTGCAGATGTGCTAATAGACCAGTGTGCATTATAACTTTTGAGCTATGTAAAAGCAGGAAATGCAGGAATAGGAACATAAGCAGCAATAAAGTCAGTGTAGACAGAAAAATTAATATAGCACTTCTGCCTGAGTTAAATGTCAGATCTAAGGAAGGGCAGAGTGTCCTTATTTCCTATAGAATCACTCATCCTTCCTCAGCTTTAGAAATGTTTTTAAGTAGTCTGGGAAAGTTTGTGGCCGCAGATGATATTAACCACATTGCTTACCTAACTAGGAGGACACATCCATACTAGTGATGTTGAGGGAATTGAGGTTAAACAGCTTAATCTCATATGGCAGTATAGACTCTTATCTACTACTCACTATAATATATCAGGATCATCCTGCATAAATCTGATGTATGCTGTGCCACTTTATCTTTATGCCACACGAGCGTCATGATACATCAAAGTCAACAAAAAGCATTCTAAAAGTAACTTCCTCAGGGATTTTTTTTTTTACAATGTATGTCCTTATATTATTCTTATGTTTTTTGAAGAACATTATGCCTCAGGAAAGTGAAATTATGAACTTCCCAGGCTTCTACTTAAAAACCTTTTTACAGCTGTCCCCATCCAATGCTTAAATGCCAGGCCCTATTGACAACTGTCTACTAGTGTTGAGCGCGAATATTTGAAATACGAATTTGCAAATATTTAGAATATAGCGCTATATATTCGTAATGACAAAAATTTGTTTTTGGTTTTTTTTTCTTCACAGTACACATGACAACAATGATGTGTACTGTGTTAAAAAAAAAAAAGTGATCATCCCTCCCTGCTCCCATCTTGTGGTCCAAAGAAGGCTCCAATATTATTTACTGTGTGAGTCGGTGTGGAGCGCAAATATTTCGTATTTGGGAATATTCAAATATTTATGAATATCAGCACTTCCAGAGGACACTGATCCCTCCCTTCTTTTAGGTGAAATAGATAATCGCGCATGCGCACTAGGCGAATTTAATTACAAATTTTCTCATGGAAAAAAGTTAAACATAGCGAATATGGGAATTTTGCAAACATAGGACGAATATTCATCCATATATACATGAAATATCGCTGATTCGAATTTGGCCCCTGCCGCTCATCACTACTGTCTACCCTAGAAGACACTGATCAAATATTTTCCGGATTTGCTCATTTTATGGTGATGGTAACAATATTTGGCCACTGTTCAGAAAGGAGAAGATCAATGATAAACTATAACATTATGGTTTTTAGTAGTCATGCTGCCATGAAAATCATTTATTGTAAAAAAAAAATCGATCAGTAACTGAATGATGCTCTCATACATCTAAATCCTGCCATACCATGAATTGAATAACACCATCATGCTGTGACTAGATAGCACCATAACACTAGATTTCCGCATAGGTTTTTTCTGGCAATTTCTTACAAACAGCAGTTTTTTGAACCAAAGCCAGAACTGTATTTAAAAGGAATGGAAAATATAAAGGAGGGACTTATACTTATAAACTAACTGAAAAACATCACATTTCTGAGACTGAATAATACCTCCATACTGTAGCAGAGTAATAAAACAGTATGAGACCAATATTAGCGCACAGGCGGTCTGCAGAGTAACATCATGCAAGGTCTGGGCAGGTGAAGACACTTCTGATCAGACAGTCAAAGAACAAATAAACAACAATTCCTTCCAATGATTTACAGATGAGGTCACTGATTGTAGATGTATTTTGTCCTCTTCTCCATCCGGCCCATTCTGCCATAATGTTTTTTTCTTTTCTTCTTCAGGGTCCTATACAATACACAGTGTCCCAAATGTTGCCGCCCTTACTTGGTGTCCAATGGAGCAACTAACCCTGGCACAGGTAAGGAGTAGTATGGAACTTGTAATTCCTCCCTGTACTGTAGGGGGCGCTACCAGACAGCCAGTCAGTGCTTATACTTCAGTAATGGAGGTGACTTACCAGTAAAATGCCAATTCTGATTGTTCAGTTCCTCCAGTTGTGACACGTTTCACAGATCTGGACTGTCCGTAGCATTGTATGTTGAGTCTGGTCCAGAAAAGACCATTGTATGTTGAAACTATAGTATGTTGAGGCCATTGTAAGTTGAGAGATCACTGTATTGTCATGTGATCACCAAGTTTGTTATTCTGGTACACCAAAATCCCACTTTGTTTTTCTCATTATTATGGAGTGTTGTAAACTTTACTGCAGAAAAAATAAAAAATAAAGAATACAGTAAAAATAATAACCAAGCAGCGCTCAAAACTGATTCAGAGCAATTTAGACAACAAAGTATACTGGTGGCTTCTCACTGCAATTTCAAGCAGCCTTGGGTAATGCTCTGTGTAGTGTTTGATTTAAAATGGTAAAATATTTGCAGAGGTTTTTCTATAGCATGGTGCTTGTATCAAAATGAAATGACTCATAAGAATCATAAATGCAAACCAGATGGGTACAGACGCTAAGGAAGAGGGAAAATATGAGATATTCAGAGGTCAGTGTGGGTCTGAAGACCTTGTCTGAGTTACTAAAAACTAGGTTTGTAAGATCAGAGAAGAAATGAATGAAATTATTAAAAACAACATTTAATCTTCAATTAAATATACAAACTGTCTACAGCCTCACCCTCCACATATGAACAATACCCAGCTTCAACTAGAACATGCAAGGGCTGATCTGTTTAGGACAACAAAATACACAAAGACTTTCTTACTGTTGGCTCCTTCACATTTTAGTACTACCCTCCCGATTCCAGACATTTTAGGTGTTTGTACAGTTAATGGTAGCGACCTAAATTATTTAGCATCTGTGCCCTCAGTATCCAGGTCCCTACGGGAAAATAGGCCTGGTGGCCTGGTGGAAGCCCGACGTGTGCCGTCCACCATAAGCCGTCCAGCGCAGTTAGTGCAGGGGGCACTATTAGGGTACGTTCACACGCGCGGATGAAGTGAAGGCCCCACTCTATGCTGGCTTTACACGTGCGCCGCTACGAGCAGACACAGTGCAGCGATGTGCGCGACGTACTCGCACATCGCGGCCGCTCTTTCTGCTCTGGGCTAGGCGGAGAGCTCCCGCGATGTGCGAGTATACTGCGACTTGCACATCGCAGTGTGCCTGCTGGTAGCGAAGTATTGCCACTACGAGCAGGCACATGTAAAGCCAGCATAGAGCGGGCCTTCACCAGCGGATCTGCAGTGTAAAATCCGCTGAAAATCCGCACGTGTGAACGTACCCTTAAGGTGGAGGGAGGACCTTGTTAATGGGGAAATTGATGCAATGGGATCAATAATGCAGAGATTTCCTACCTGCCTACTAAATAGGGAGTCTACTTATTATGTGGTGGTCTGCCTACCTACTGTTTGGGGGTACAGAAGAAGGCATTATTGCCATTCGTGGCACTATAGATAGGGTGTTTGTATAGAAGTGCCAAGATTGCTGGAAAACTGCTGCTCCTAAAATGTTTGCCTGACAATTCTGCATAAGGGTGCGTTCCCACAGGGCGTATACGCAGCGTATTTGACGCTGCGCAAAATGTATGGCAGCAGCGGGAAATACGCTGCGTATCCCTTGCTCACTATACACACAGGGCTTTCCGGCCGCAGCCCTATGTGTGTAGTGAGTTTTGGAGGTGGGGCCGTGTGCCGGCGTGTCTGTGACACGCGGCTCCGCCTCCAAAACTCACTACACACATAGGGCTGTCGCCGGAAAGCCCTGTGTGTATAGTGAGCAAGGGATACGCAGCGTATTTCCCGCTACTGCCATACATTTTGCGCAGCGTCAAATGCGCTGCGTATACGCCCTGTGGGAACGCACCCTAAAGGAGTCACGGCTAGAAGAGATTGCCATAGCGGTCTGAGCCAGATGGAAAAGAAAAAAGGGCAATTCTGATCAGAGAAGACTTCTCCCGTGAGTCCAAACCTTTCCTGATGTGGGAGCTTTTACACGTAGCATCTTTGCAGGTAAAAATGTGTGTGTTTTGCTTTTACATTGCTAATCATTGTCATTGACCAAGATGCACACATTTTTACATGCAGTTCTCCAAATGTATTTTATTGGGTATAAAACTTTTTTTTACAACAATGTGGGGAAGATTTATCAAAACCTGTGTAGAAGAGGATTGGTGCAGTTGCCCATAGCAACCAGATTGCTTCTTTTATTTTTACAAGGCCTCTGATGGAAGTGATAAATCTCCCCTTGCATACACTGTATGCCTTGCTATACAGTGATCCCTCAACTTACAATGGCCTCAACATACAATCGTTTCAACATACAATGGTCTTTTCTGGACCATTGTAACTTGTAACCAGACTCAACATACCATGCTATGGACAGCCCAGATCTGTGAAACGTGTCAATACCCGGAAGAACTGACCGATCAGAATGGACATTTCACTGGTAAAACCCCTGTATTACTGAACTGCATGCACTGACCGGCTGGTAGCGCCCCCTACAGTACAAAGAGGTACTACAAAACCCTGTAGAAGCTCCTGTCCTCTACATAGACCAGCATTTCTCAAGCAGGGTGCCTCCAGTTGTTGCAAAACTACAACTCCCAACATGCCCGGACAGCCTTCGGCTGTCCAGGCATGCTGGGAGTTGTAGTTTTGCAACAGCTGGAGACACTCTGGTTGGGGAACACTGACAGACAGTGATTACAGCTCCCAGCAGATCTTTCTTACTTTTATATGTAAGGATTTGCTTTATCTATATTAGGTATATTGTATGACATTTTGGGGCTTCAGAACCAATTACCAGGTTTCCATAGAGTTCTGGTCTCAACATACAATGGTTTCAACATACAATCGTCATCCTGGAACCAATTAATATTGTAACTTGAGGGACCACTGTATACCTACCTAGGTATCTGGCTCTCTACCTAGCAACCTACATGGCTACCTACCTAGCAAACAACCTATCTAGCTACATACCTACCTGACTAATTACTCAGCTAGCTTACAACCTACCCAGCTACCTACCAACCTACCTAGCTAACAACCTTCCTGGCTACCTATTTACACCACATTCTGTGTATCGAGATGTTTTGCACATAAAGTAAATGGCTTCGCACTGCAACCCTCAAATGGCCTCTCCCCAGCTGTTGGGTTGTGTCAACTTTAGGCCCAGCAAAATTATAAGCACCAGGCCCATGATGCTCTTAATCTGGCCCTGCTCAGTATACTTATGTCACAGAGCCCGCCATCCAAAGCCTTGCAAATGAAATAAGACATTGTCCAATATATTGAAGGGATTAATACATACATATTATACTTACATCTATTGTAAAACTTTTTATTTTGATTGTTTAATACAGCCCTGAATAGGTCACTATGTTTTACGTGTTAAACCACTTATCTCCTAGCAATATGGATTATCCAAGTTATATCATAGTGGTTATGACTATTGTCTTGCATCACATAGGCCCTGGATTAAAATAGACACCGTCATTTGAACAAACTTTGCCTAGACCAATAGTAAAACCAAAAAAGACCAATAGTAAAACCAGAAACCGTTTCATATCTTTCGTATTAGACAAAAATGCTTCTTTCTCCTGCGTGTGCAAGACAAGCAATTCAAGTCTATGAAAGGAGGAGGGGAAGCACCATTCACCAGCTCTGGGAGATCTGTAAACTATAGATGAAGCCTGCCGAGCAGAAATCTGCTAAGAATACCATATACAGGTTATATAATGGCCAGAAATAATGCTGCCCCTCATGTACACACACAGGGCAGCTTGTCCTGAAGGATTACCTCCTTTAATATGCTTCTTCAGCTGGTCTAACCACATTCTACATGACATGACTACAGAAGTGCTGCACCCCCTTTCTAATTCTTCTTTAGGAAATGCTCAGTCATTTTATCCATTTGATCCTTAAGAGAACTAGTGCCGCCACACCCCCTCCTATAGACTTGCATTGAGGGGACGTGGCCGGAGCCGTGACATCATGATACTCCGTCCCCTGTATCGCCCATTATCAGCCACAGAGCAATCTTCACTCCGTGCCGCTGAAGAATGGGGGTGCTGCAGGAGAGATCACGGGGGTCTCCAGCGGCAGGACCCCCGTGATCAGACATCTTATCCCCTATTCTTTGGATAGGAAATAAGATGTCTAGGGGCGGAGAACCCCTTTAACCAGAGACTCCACACTCTCAATAGGGAATAGCAGGTATTCTAATAACTTCTCAGAAGGTAAAGAGTCTGACATCCCATTCTCCTTCCTCTGCTGACTCTGGTTCCCGACTCTCTTGGCATAGAGAGCTTCTTGTCATCATCTCGGCATATGCTTTGGATGTTGATGGCATATCTCTTGTAAAGGGGGCATAGTTGTTCTCCTAATGAGACCTGAAAAAATATTAGATAAATCATACATTAAAAATGGGAAATATGTAGCTGACTAGGAAAACAAAAAACGTATAATAGACATCACCCTACATATTCCTCATAAAGGATAGAGATCCTTCTTCCATGAGTTTATTCAAGCAGGAGTTACATTGGGATTTCTTGTATGCACTAGGGTGTTTCTTCCTACATATACCACACTTTTTTTCTTAACTTTTCCCTTCCAAGGAACAAAATGCAAAATACATTTGTGTACCAACTAACCCCTGAAATAGAAGAAAGGGGTGCAGACCCCTTTTACCCTACGATATGATTCAACCTCTGGAGTAGAGTCCTGGGTCTCCACATGCTCAATGGCTGCACACTAGATCACATTGAGCAAGGGCTGTTGATAAAAAACTGTCCAGCTCCATTGGTCAGTGTGTCTTTTTTAAAGAACCTTCTCTGCCTTCAGAGGTCAAGGGGACCAGAGAAAACCACCTCCGGCTAATTCCCTCTCTTGGCCTCTATCACTAAGCACAGTGTGTGGCACCTCCATATGGGAAGAGCCTCTCCACTAACCAACATAAATACTGAAAGCCTTCCCAGTATGTAATGCTGCCCTATAATGTGGCCACATGGCACCGAAGAGAGGAGACTGCCGAAAGACAGAGCATCCTGGACTCCCCAGGGGATGGTGATTACAGAGATGAGAGCCCCGACTGAATGCAGCAGCTTCCTAGGAAGACTTACCCCAACTGGGGATACCTGTAAGTCCCTGATTTTACAGACTGGGCCCCCACAGCTCTTTTGCCGGTCATGCATCCTTCACATCTTCTCAAACTGGTTTCTTAACATGACAATGAGTTCACTGTACTCCAACGGCCTCCACGGTCACCAGATCTCAGTCCAATAGAGCACCTTTGGGATGTGATGGAACATCATGGATGTGCAGCTAACAAATCTGCAACAAATGCATGATTCTATAATTTTCATATGGACCAATGTTAGGATTCGGCAGGCTGGATGTGGATCCTCTGTGTCAGCGAGGGATTGGCGTGGACCATGTCGATGGACCGGTTCTAGGTTGCTACTGGTATTCACCAGAGCCCGCCGCAAAGCGGGATGGTCTTGCTGTGGCGGTAGCAACCAGGTCGTATCCACCGGCAACGGCTCAACCTCGCTGACTGCTGAGAAGGCGTGGGACAGAAGGACTAGGCAAAGGCAAGGTCAGACGTAGCAGAAGGTCGGGGCAGGCGGCAAGGTTCGTAGTCAATAGCAATAGCAAGAGGTCAAGAACACTGGTAAGGCAAACACTATAACGCTTTCTCTGGCACAAGGCAACAAGATCCTGCCAGGAAGTGAAGGGGAAGTGAGGGTAAATAGACAGGGAGCAGGTGGAGGCTAATTAGACAGATTGGGCCAGGCACCAATCATTGGTGCACTGGCCCTTTAAATCTTAGAGAGCTGGCGCGTGCGCGCCCTAAGGAGCGGAGCCGCGCGCGCCATGACGAGACAGCCAGGGACCGGGACAGGTGAGAGACTTGGGACGCGATTTGCGAACGGGCGCATCCCGCTATGCGAATCGCATCCCCGCCGGCAGAGTCAGTACAGCGCTCCCGGTCAGCAGGTCTGCGCTCCCGGTCAGCGGGCGCTGCAGAGAGAGGAACGCCGCGAGCACTCCGGGTAGGAGCAGGGACCCGGAGCGCTCGGCGTAACAACCAAAATCTCTGAGAAATGTTTCCAGCACCTTGTAGAAAGTATGCCGCAAAGAATGAAGGCTGTTCTGAAGGCAAAATGGCCTAACCAAGTACTGGCAAGGTGTACCTAATAAAGTGGCCAGGGAAAAACACAGAGGGAGCCAGCACTGGATGACCACTGGGGATGTGCCCGTAATCCACCCAAACTCCAAGGACGGGTACACTTCACACTCTCTCCAAAGGAAACAGCAACAATCGCCAGGACCAGTATAATAGCAAACTGGTGTTTATTGCATCAATAACAGCAATGTTTCGGCTAAAAGTAAGCCTTTCTCAAGCATGCTTGAGAAAGGCTTACATTTAGCCGAAACGTTGCTGTTATTGATGCAATAAACACCAGTTTGCTATTATACTGGTCCTGGCGATTGTTGCTGTTTCCTTTGGAGGTAATAAAGTGGCCAGTTAGTGTATGTGAGATATAAAAAAAAAACGACAACATTTTGTTTGTCCCTTGGCAATAAAAATCTCAACTAATATAGTTAAAGGATACATTAGTTTGCCTAGGTATGTTGTATAAGCATTGTATAATACCACTTCTTCCTACACAGCAATAACCTTGTTTATAAATTTATATGGTACAGATATCTTTAACCACAAGTTCAAGGCGTATTGCCAGCTTTTAGCCCAACTTTCAAGCAGACCACAGAAGAAACCTCTTGTTGAGGTTCTTATGCCAAAAAGGTCATACCACCCAATATTTTTTCCTTTTCCTGCCTCAAAATGAGTTTTTCTTGAAGATTTTGTATATTGCTGTCACCAATTTACCTACATGAAACCTCCCAGCTTTACACAAAGGGAAAAATAATGTAGGAGTCTGAACTGAACAATAATATTTCTTTTTACTTCTAATGAAATTCCAATTATGTTTTACTTGGACAACTAAAAGTGAACATTGTAAGGAGCAAGAACAAAAAGCAATCTTCTCACTGCCAAAATGTATAGAGGGTTTCATGGCTGACATACTGCACATACCAATAAATGTAGATTGTGCTATATTGTACTGGAAGAGCGCAGCTTGATGGAAACGTTGTTGCTGTGCTTTACAGGACACCTATCATCAATGCTTCGTACAATTTTATATCTGTTTAAACAGAACCCTAGTTTTATGGCCTGTACGAATAAAGTGATATTGTTTTATTACTCAAAAAAGTTTTATGGGTTCAAAGTTTGCCATTCTTTTTCTCGCAATGGAAATCATTTAATAAAATGGCAAAAGAGCAGAATGGCCTTCTCTTCTGGTTGTGTGACCTTATTTGGCTATTTTTACATATATGCAAAGGCTTGGTAATGGATTTGACTGCTATAAGGGCAAAAGACTTCTTTATATGTAAGATTAATGGAGTTATACAGTGTCAAAAAATGTATCCCCTATCCACAGGATGAGTGTCTGATCTCCCGTAAGGCGCCCCGCTCTCCTCAGGAATGGAAGCTTGTCGACCACGAAGCGGCGGCTGACACCCCCCTTCATGCATCTATATGGGAGAGCCTATACAGCATTGGAGTACCTCCAGTTCTCCCATAGAGATGCATGGAGGGAGTGTGTAGGCCACACCTTCGTGCCATGGTCGCCCCACTGCATTCATGAGGAGAGCGGGGCGCCGGGTAGGAGATTGCGGGGGGTTCCCAGTGTTCTGACACATCCCCTATAATGCAGATAGGGGATATGTTTTTTGACATGTTTTTGTCTTCTATTATCACTTTATTGATTGCTGCTTATCTGCCCTAGCACCACCACACCTGGCATACCTGGTTTCCTGCCTGAGTCGTACCTTTTCCATCTCGTGGAGCTGCGTGGATAAGGTATCGGTGCGACTTGTCTTTTTTCTTATTTTAGCTGATATGTTTTTTGATACTGGACTACCTCTTCATGGAAATGTTCACACGTAACTAACCTGCTGCAGGTTGTCCGCAGCTGAATTTCTGCATGCGTAATTTCCGCAAGCGGTTTATATTGCTACCCATTGACTTCAAAGGGTAGCAACGTTATATGCTTGTGGATTTTCTACAGTAAAAATTCCACAAACTGAATTTCAGCTGCAAGAAACCTGCAGTGGATTAGTTATGCATAAACGTACCCCTAAGGGGAGATTTATCAAGATCGGCATCTCACAGGCCAGTCTAAATGAATCCACTGGATTTATATAGAGGCACGTGCTTCAACATAAATTCTCACACATCTGAGGCTGCCTCTGCGCCCTCGCTGAAATCTTTGCTAGCTCTGAGCTGATGGAAATTACAACTACTCTTGGTAGCAAACTTAAACTGTAGTAAATTTGAGGAGAAGATGGAGAATGTAAAAATAATTTGCAAGCCAGAGGGAAACTATGCCAGATGCCTGATATATGTGAACCTAGCCTTATTTGGACAAAAATACTGAATTTGATGCCATCTGACACTTGTATGGCTGGGTTCACATATGTCCGGCATCTGGCATAGGTGAACTCAGCCTAGATCTGGACACAACTGATGACAAGTTGTCATCAGTTGTATGGCATCCGACTTCCATTGTTTCTGGAGCTGCGTTCCCCTGTCTGGTGCTCTCCGGCGTGTCCAACCATCCAGCATCAAAATTGAGACGCTGGATGATTGTGAACTGTCCCATTCAAATGAATGGGAAAAGTTCTAGCATCAGTTTTCCTCCAGTGCACGCCAGAGGGAAACTGTGCCAGGCGCATGTAGGTGAACCCAGCCTATCATGTATCAATCAGTTCTTTTCATGCAATGTCAAACATTTTATAATCCATTAAAAATTACAAAACAGCCAATTTTGTATCAGTGAATCACTTAACCTGTTCATAAGGCTGGGTTCTCACACAGTATTTTAATTAGTATTTTTAGCCAAAACCAGGAGTGTACAGATCTGACAGATGTATGGTATGTTTTCACACATTCACACATGTTTTTTTAAGTAAAAAAAAAATCATATCCGTCTTCATGTTGTGAATGCAAACTGTTTTATTACTATGGAATCTAACTGTCCAGTGTTAGAAAAAACAAAGGTTTGTTTTAGCAAAAGTGTAAGAAGATATGATTGAAAAAATATATATAAATAAATAAAAATAATGGGGGGGGGGCGCCGAAGGAAATGGCTACACATTAGGACTGCTCCCTCGGCTGCAAATTAGCCTTTATTAGCCAGTGACCCTGCTCTATTAGATGGGGAGAATCTCCCAGTGCCGACAGAAGCCCTCCTACACTGCCTGGCAATCTTCCTCCCTGTCTGGGGACATTGTTCGATTCGTGCAGCTGCCTCCAGACTCCCCACCTGGCCGCCCGCCATTACGGGCCCAGAACAAGGCCTCAGGTCCCACTCTTTGGGCCCCACTTACTGTGGAGCTGCTGACTCGCCTGTACTGCACAGTCACTAGCTCCGGAGGACCCGCCAGTATCCCTGCAGCTACCGCCTCCTACCTGGGCCACTCAGTCTACGCTCCTTGCGGAGTGACGGACGCCTCCTCCTTGCTCTGCAGCCGGGGCTCCTGCCTGTCCAGATATGCCGGTGAGTGTGTCCTCTTGTTCTCCTGCCTTGATCTCCAGCCCTCTGGGTGCCCCCCAGCTATCCTTCTCCCGGGAGCTCCCCTCCTCCACCACCTCAGGGCCCCACTATCTGCCTCTGTGGGGCCCTGGACTGAATCCATGGGCCCTCCTCTCTCCTTGACCTCTGAGCATCTCTCCACTGACATTGTCCTGTCTGCTTCGCCTAAACCACAGAGGAGCATGTCTGTGCACAAGCTTAATGCGGAGGCCCCACAGTTCTCCTCCCAAAGGAGCCCTTCAATCTCCCCTGGGCCCTTGGTGCCCCCTGTGCGGATGACTGATGGGTCGTCATGGGATGCCCTTTCAGAGACTGATCTAACCTGCTCTGGACTGCCTGCACCTTCACCTGCTCCTCCGGATTGGAGTCAGCTTCTTACTAAAGAGGACTTTCGCTCACTTATTGCTGAAGTCAAAGATACCGTATTTATCGGCGTATAACACGCACTTTTTAGGCTAAAATTTTTAGCCTAAAGTCTATGTGCGTGTTATACGCCGATACCGCCCCAGGAAAGGCAGGGGGAGAGAGGCCGTCGCTGCCCGCTTCTCTCCCCCTGCCTTCCCTGGGGTCTAGAGCCCTGCTGCCGGCCCTTCTCACCCCCTGGCTATCGGCGCCGCTGCCTGTTCTGTCCCCCTGACTATCGGTACCGGCGCCGACAGCCAGGGGGAGAGAAGGGGCAGCGGCACCCATTGCCGGCGCCGCTGCCCCATTGCCTCCCCCCATCCCCGGTGGCATAATTACCTGGGTCGGGTCCGCGCTGCAACAGGCGTCAGTGCGCCGCGCCGTGCATAGCAACGACGCAGGGGATGCACGCCGGAGGCCTGCTGCAGCGCGGACCCGACCCAGGTAATTATGCCACCGGGGATGGGGGGGAGGCAACGGGGCAGCGGCGCCGGCAATGGGTGCCGCTGCCCCTTCTCTCCCCCTGGCTGTCGGCGCCGCTTCTCTCCCCCTGGCTATCGGCGCCGGCAATGGGGCGCCGGTACCGATAGTCAGGGGGACAGAACGGGCAGCGGCGCCGATAGCCAGGGGGAGAGAAGGGCCGGCAGCAGGGCTCTAGACCCCAGGAAAGGCAGGGGGAGAGAAGCGGGCAGCGACGGCCTCTCTCCCCTGCCTTTCCTGAGGGTATATCGGGGTATACACGCGCACACACGCACCCTCATTTTACCATGGATATTTGGGTAAAGAACTTTTTTTACCCAAATATCCTTGGTAAAATGAGGGTGCGTGTTATAGGCCGGTGCGTGGTATACCCCGATAAATACGGTACCTGCCGGGCAGAAATATCGTCCCTACACCAAGACTTGCAGCATGTTTATGACAGAGTGGAGGGTTTGGAGGATGCTCATGTTTCCACCAGGGCTTATATCGCCCAGCTCCATTCTACCATTGCCTCTCAGATGGAATTTCTTAGTGATCTCCATTCACATGTTGAGGACTTGGACAATTGGGGGAGACGTAACAACATCCGGGTGTGGGGTCTGCCAGAGGCTACTCGTGAGGAGGACCTCCATGTGACCTTGGATGCTATCTTTAACCTCATCCTGGCTGAACCCTCTTCCCACAAATCAAACTGGACAGAGCTCATCGGGCCCACCGCTCAAGATCTGCTACTGGGACTCCCAGGGATGGTATTTATTGCGTGCATGACTTCCAAATTAAAGAAGCCATCATGGCTAAAGCTTGCTCCCTGAGGGACTTTGATTTTGATGGGGCTCCTATCCAGCTGTTTCAAGACCTGTCCTGGTTTACGCTGCAAAAAAGAAGAGGAGGAAAATAAAAAACAGGACACGCGCCCCTAGTGCAGTATAGTTATAAATTTGTAATAGAGGAAAAAACATATGAATCTCACTCACCCTTTGGTGTTGCGCTAAGAGCACAACACCTGTATTCGCATGTGGAGTGAGTCTTTTGGTCCTGCAGCTCGCAATCCTTCCAAACACTCCCTGGAGTCGTCGGTAGTAGTATATTAGGTAGACGAAAAAAACGGATATTTCTCTTGCAGCGCTGGACCAGTGGAATTAGAAGAGACCAAACTCTTATGGTTGTAAAGGAGTAGCGTTTATTTGAAAGCAGAAACGCATTGATGTGCTTTCAAATAAACGCTACTCCTTTACAACCATTAGAGTTTGGTCTCTTCTAATTCCACTGGTCCAGCGCTGCAAGAAAAATATCAGTTTTTTTCATCTACCTCATTTGCTGCAAAAGAGAAGGATACTTCAACCTTTTCTGGCGGTCATGCGCTCCCACCAAGTTCCTTACAGATGGAATTTCCTGTTTGCTCTTCATGCCCATAAAAACAAACACTCTGCTGTACTGCACTCCTTCACAGATCTTCCGGCTTTCTGTTCAGCCATAGATCTCCCTGTTCCTCAGATGGTGGATTGGGACCTAACATCCCCTTTCCCTCCTCTCCCTCCTGTTTGGCAGCCTGTCCGCTCTTTACTGGCTAGACAGAATAAAAAGTCTCCCCCCAGGTTCCTAGGGGCTCGCCAAGGGCCGCTCCATGAGCTGCTGCCCGAGGACTGTTGCTCCCTCATTGTTTATTGCCTTGGGGCTTTGGTCGGCTCTGGATTCTCTCTTTATTGCTGTTGCCACTTTGATTATAGCTATATTATTGTCATTTTCATATTTACTGTTATTACTGTTTTATTGCATTTTTGGTCACCTGTTATTTTTCTTCTAGCATGTGTCCTTTTGGCGCGGCCCTAGGGAGGGGTGTTCAACCTTTTGGTGGTAGGTCTCTGCTATCGTTCACCCATTTTTCCCCCCCCCCTTGAGGCTGTGACAACGGGCTACCTATGTTCTGCGTATTTGTTGACCCAGTCCCCCTGTTAGGGTTTTGGCCTCAGCATTTTGTCTGTTTGGCTTCTTGTCATCCTTTTGTTTTTCTCCCCTTCTTTCTATTGCTTTCTCTAGGTCCTTTGGTTTTATTCTCCTGTTGCTGGACTTCTGTATGCGGTCTCTGTTGCTGTTGGTCTGGAGCAGCTCTTCTGGGATCCTTTGTGAGTATGTCTCTCTATTGGCTGTATTCCTCCTCATTCATCCACTATGGTTAAGTGTGTCTCACTGAATGTTAAGGGTCTGAACTCTCCACGCAAGTGGCATTTACTGCAGCGTGAGCTGGTTGCACTGCAGGCCGATGTTGTTTTCCTTCAGGAGACACACTGACTGTTCTGGATCCTTTCAGTTTCTTCATCATCTTTATCCTCAGGTTTTCCCTGCTTACTCTGTTAGAAAGGTTGCTGGGATTGCTATTCTTGTCTCTAGATCTTGCCCGCTTCAGGTCTCCTCTTCCTTCCTTGATCCCCAGAGGCGGTTTGTGGTGGTGGAGGGTGTCTTAGGGGGTATATCACTATTGCTCTGTAATCTTTATGCTCCTAATACTTCTCAGATTCCGTTCTTACGCAGGGTGTTTGCTAAACTCCATAAATATCCCTCTTCTGCCTGGCTTCTTGGGGGGGGGGGGGGGGACTTTAAAGGGGTTATGCAGGAAAAAAATGTTTTATATATATCAACTGGCTCCAGAAAGTTAAACAGATTTGCAAATTACTTCTATAAAATTTTAATCCTTTCAGAACTTATGAGCTGCTGAAGTTGAGTCGTTCTTTTCTGTCTAAGTGCTCTCTGATGACACCTGTCTCGGGAACTGTCCAGAGTAGAAGAAAATCCCCATAGAAAACCTCTTCTACTCTGTGCAAATATCTAGACAAGCAGAGATGTCAGCAGAGAGCACTGTTGCCAGACAGAAAAGAACAACTCAACTTCAGCAGCTGATTATTATTGGAAGGAATAAGATTTTTTTAATAGCAGTAATTTACAAATCTGTTTAACTTTCTGGAGCGAGTTGATATACTTTTTTTTTTTCCTGGAATACCCCTTTAATCTTGTTTTCTCTCCTTCAGTAGATCGCCACTCCCTTACTGCTGCCCCTCTTGCTCCCGCTCAATTGCGCCTAGCTTCACTTTTTCACCGCATTATCAGGGCCTCGTCTTTATAGGATTTCTGGGGGATTAATGACCTGACAGATCGTTCTTTTAGTTTTTATTCCGATCCCCATAAATTACATACTCGTATTGACTATTTTCTGGGTAATCGTCCCATGGTGCATCTGCTCTCCCATGCCTCTCTTGAGCATATTTCTTGGTCTGACCACTGCCCTGTTCTTCTTTCTTTTTCCTCTTCCCCCTCTTTTCTTCGTAGCTGCCACTGGCGTCTTAATGTCTCTTTACTTAAGTCCTTGCCCTCCCGGGAATCGATCCAGACGTGCCTGACTAAATATTTTGCTAACAATGAAGGATCAGTGTCCTCTCAGGCAGTTCTCTGGGAAGCTCAAAAGTCGGTCGTCTGGGGCCATTGCATTGCTCCGGGTGCTAGACTTAAACGTGATGCTCTGGCTCACTCCCGAGATCTTCAGGCACAAATTGCTCAACTGGAAACTCTTTTACTGTCTACTCCCTCTCTCTCGGTGCTGAGGTGACTGGTGACTGCTAGGGCTCAATTGGGTGATCTTGCTCTTCATCATGCAGAGAAACAATTGTTGTATGCTAAGCAGTGTTTTTACGAAAAAGGTAATACCATGTTGGCCAGAAGCCTACGTGATAGAGTGGTCACCCAGTCTCCCTCAGCTCTGAAAGACTCTTCTGGTGTTCTTCATTATCATCCGGCTGATGTTTCTCGCCTTCTAGTTGACTATTACTCTGGTCTATACAGTGGTCCCTCAACATACGATGGTAATTCGTTCCAAATGAACCATCATAAGTTGAAACTATCGTATGTTGAGGGATCCGTGCAATGTAAAGTATAGGAAGTTATACTCACCTGTCCCAGCCGCTCCTAACCGTCACCGCTGCCCTGGATGTTGCCCTCCATGGCTGTCGCCGCGTCCCCAGGGTGTCCCCGCCGCTCCGTACTGTCTCTGTTGCCTGGGATCATCGCTCTTCTTCGCCGTCATCACGTCGCTGCGCACGCCGCTCCTATTGGATGACGGGACGGCGTGCACGGCGACGTGATGACGAAGGAGAGCGACGGCGATGCAGGGGATCCTGAAGAAGATGGTCCGGAGCGCCGGGGACAGGTGAGTGATCATCACCGGACCACACAGGGCACCGGAAACGGCTATCCGGTGGCAGCTGAAGCAGTCTGCGCTGTCGGATAGCCGTTTATGCGATGGCCTCGACATACAAAAGCATTGTATATTGATGCTGACTTCAACATGCGATGGCCTCTGAGTGACCATCGTATGTTGAAATTATGGTATGTCGGGGCCATCGTATGTCGGGGGGTCACTGTATTCTCTTCCCTCTCAGCTTCTGTCTGACCTGGTGCAGCGTGCAGCTGATCTAGATGCTTATCTCTCACAATGTGGTTTATCAACTTTGTTGGGGGCGGACCGTGAGGTTCTTAATGCTCCCATTACTAGTGAGGAGCTCTTTAAGTCTCTTCCTACTGGTCACTTATTCTTCTATCCTTGTACCTAAATTTGTTCCTCTCTTTAATTCCTTCATGGAGGGTGAGGAGATCCCACAGTCTTTTTTACACTCTTTGATTACTCTGCTGCCTAAACCTGGTAAAGATCCTCACGATTGCTCCAGTTATGGACCCATTTCTCTTCTCAATTCCGACCTGAAACTATTTTCTATGGTCTTAGCTGTCCATCTTTGCGCCTTCCTTCCCTCGCTTATCCATAAGGACCAGGTTGGGTTTATACCTTGCCGTATGGGAAGTGATAACACTAGAAGGGTAGTGGTTCTTAATAATTTAATCAATCAGAGGTCAGTGCAAGCGTTGATTCTCAGTTTGGACGCAGAAAAGGCCTTTGATAGGCTGGGATGGCCGTTTCTTTTTGCCACTCTCCGAAAGTTTGGAATCACTGGTAATTTTCTTACCGCACTGCGGGGTCTTTACTCCTCTCCTACTGCCTCTCTTAAGCTTCCTCAAGCCCCCTCTCCTATCTTTCCTTTATTTAATGGTACTCATCAGGGTTGTCCTATATCCCCCTGATCTTCGCATTATGTATTGAACCTCATGCAGCCATAATCCGGGGGGATCCAGACATTACGGGCACTTCCCTTCATGATAGGTAATTTAAGATTTGCCTATTTGCTGACGATGTTTTGCTTACCCTCTCACGTCCTTTGCTTTCTCTTCCTGATCTCTATAGGGTTTTTCACACTTATGGTGTAGTTTCTGGATATAAGGGTAATCTCTTCAAAATTAGGATACTTCTCTTGTCCTTATCTACTCTTTTGTGTGCTAATTACTCTTTTAAGTGGTCATCTTTTGCGATTAAGTATCTGGGGGTCCACATCACCTCATGCTATTCTTTGCTCTATCCTACTAATTTCCTTCCCCTTTTCTGTGAACTCAGGGCTCTTATGGAGAAATGGCGGTCTCAGTATATATCATTTTTCGGATGTACTGCAGTGGTTAAAATGACTATTATTCCCAAGCTGCTGTATTTTTTTGAGGCACTGCCGATTCATGTCCCACTGTCTGCCCTTCGCTCTTTTCAGTCGGCCATTTCTCGGTTTATCTGGGATGGTAAGAGGCATCATCTCCCAATGTCTGTTATGATGACTAGGAGATCATGGTACCATGCATATAGTCACTGGATGGAGCTGGAGAAGCTGCGGTTAGCCCCGATACACCCCATTGCCCTCCTCTGGTGTGTCCCTTGCCTACTGTCTCTCCATTTCCCTTGTTGGGTCCCATGTCTTTTTCTAAGTATGTGTGGGGTTACTGCTCTAGGAGGTTCAAATTGTTTTCTTCCCCTTCTCCTTTGAGGTCTTTTCTCTACCATCCTGATTTTCCTCCTGGCTTGTCCTATGTTATGGTTCGGGAATGGGGTTCCCGGGCCTCTTTTGTTGGGCTGATGTAGTTGACCCTCTCTCTCGCTCACTCTTGTCTTTTGATCAGCTGGTCTCTCGCTAGGAACTCCCCTCCTCTGAGCGGTTCCACTATTTGCAATTACGGCATGCTTGGTTCTGTGATGGTCTCCCAACCTACAAGCTTTGAATGATTATGTTGTGGTGGACCGCAGTCGAGGGGGCTTCTCTCTGATCTGATCTACTCTCATCTTCTTCATCCTCCAGATAGTGACCCTCCCTTGCACTGCTATATGGGTTACTGGGAAGCTGTCTTAAACACCACTATTTCCCTTCCTCAATGGCGTGTCATCTGAGAGCGGGCATCCAAGGCCTCTATTTGCACTGCATACAAGGAGACCAAATACAAAATGCTTATGGGGTGGTATCATACCCCAGAGTTGCTGAAGAAGCTGAACCTTGATATCCCCCCTCAGTGTTGTGGGGTTGGACTGGGATCGGTTTTCCAAATTTTCTGGTCCTGCCCACTTATTTTGGACTACTGGAAAACAGTTTGCTCACTGATGTCTTGGGTGTTTCTGTTCCCTTGGACCCCCAAATTTATCTTTTACACCTATCCTATCGTGCTCTGTCCAAGAAGCCCTTTAAACTCTTCATGCATATTGCTCTAGCTGCTAAGATCCTTATTGCCTCTTCCTCCCTCTGAGGCTGATTTATTGGCACGCATACGTGAGATCCGCTCCCTGGAATCTCTCACAGCCTCTTTAAACAACTCTGTCCTTTTGTTTCTCTGTCTGGGAGCCATGGGACCGTTTCTCTGTCTGACAGCCTCCTTGATCCCCTCTGCTTCTATTTTCCTTTTCTTTCTTCCCTTCTTTTCTTTACTTTTCTTTTCCCCTGCCGATTTTGCGGACTGTCTTTTTGTTCATTGTCGTGGTCTCTTTTTGTTCACCTCTTCCCCTCCCTCCCTCTCTCCCCACCTCCCTTAACCTTTGGGGCCCTTCGGGCTAGTGTTCCTATGCTTAATACCTGGTTGCAGAACTCCTGCTAAAGTTTTTGATAAATCTGGCATTAAGGCCTTATAGCGCTGTGAGGGGACATTGTACTGCTTTGTTATTCCTGCTGGCCTGGCGTGGCTTCTTTCATGTTCACTTATATATTGTTTTACCGCTTGTAATTGGGTCCCTGACCCCTTTTGCTTTTTTTTTACATGTCTTTATTTTTTGCTTGGTTTGTAAAATGTAAAACCCTTAATGAAAATTACAGAAAATACAAAATACCAATATATATATATATATATATATATATATATATATATATATATATATGCTTTTTTACAACTCAGAGTTATCTTAGTGTGTATACAGTTAAATGAGGTTATTTATTGTATCTTTTTATAATGTTCACCAATTTAGTTATTGTTTTGTATTCCATTAGACATTTTAACTGGATATCTAAGGCTAAGTTTACATTGCGGTTGTGGTCCATCCTGTTTTGGTTTCCGTTTCACTGCGAACGGTCCAAAAAATGGTTCGGAGCACAACTGGTTCACTGCCAGGTCCTGAGGAATCCCATTGACTTGAATGGGATTCATCGGTAATCTAATAATTTACTGGAATTTAGCAGTGAAAATAATTAGTGCATGCACAATTTTTTCTCTGCTAAAATCAACGGAACTGCCGACGGAGCTCCATATAGCAGAGCCTGACGGCAATGTGAACCTAAGAGAAGCCTAAGAGTGAAGAGTGAAATTGGCCATGCCTACTTCCACACAATGGCCCTCATTTACTAAGGTAAAACCCACTAGTTTTTGATGGGTTTTTCTAAGTTATTTTGGTGTGTAGTGTCTGAGACATGTCTCAGACAGTGGGCCTCATTTACTAAGAGTGTCAGGTTTTTACTAGTGGGAAAAGTTGTTTCAGACTTGCAGGATTCCTCTCTATTTACTATGGGGAAAAGTCGGGAACATTTTCTGACCAGTTTTTTCTAGGTCGATATTTCCAGCCATTTACCCACAGGATTTTCTGTGAATTCCATAGTAAATCGGTCGGGCTGTGAAACCACCCCCCTTTTGCACCAGACCACGCCCCCTTTTCGGGTTTGCCGGATTTTTCAGGCGCACACTGTCACACACTATTGGCCACATGTAGACCAATATATGGCGGGTTAGCACTCAAGTTCAATTCCTATAGGTCACCTAGGTGACCCAAAAATAACCCAATTTCCCATATATCCCGAAAACTTTATTATTAACTCATAAATTAGCACACAAAATTATTTTAAAAACCCAGTGTTTTTCGCTCCTGAAAGTATTACTCAGATGCTATACAGCATTCCCAATATTCATAATCGGTGTACACCTGCAGTGTGCACAACCAATGCAGGAGCTAACACTGATGTTTAAAATCAAAGCTCAGCCCCCCTCAACATGTTTTGCTGCTGGACGCAGCTTTGTCAAGAGGTTAGCGGGCACTGAGGTTGGAACGCCAGAACCGGGGTTTAAAGAAACTCCCCTTGATGACATCAATGAATTAGAAGCTAACTACTGATTGGCTAACACGCCATCAGTCCTATCCGCTTGCTGTCATATTGTTTGACAGCCTTTTCAGCCTATAGTTGTAATCGCTGATCAGCAAATCAAATTCCCTGGTGCAATATCCACTTGTGATTGGTTAAATCCTTTTATGACGTATGTGCGCGATGAATCCTGTGCCGACACTTAGTGCACGAGCGCTCAGAGATTCGTCACCTGCGCGTTGAACCCTGCGCGGACACTTTGTGTGTTTTTTCTGCCGGCAAGTGACGCAATCACCTCCGGCTATTGTATCTACACAAATGATGACAGCTGGGGAAACTGCAGGCACTCACCAACAACAATCTTTTTTAGGGGAAGGGATACAACTAGGGGACAGAGAGAAATGGGCCTACCCATCCAAAACCAAATAAACAAGGATGACGATGAGATGCAGATAGTTAATCTGTCATCCCATACATTAACAATGGAACAAGAGGGACTATTGAGGAAGGGGCTTTCCTATACACCTACCCCCCAATATGACTCATTTGAGTGGGTCAAAGATGTTAACCTCTTTGCGAGGAAGCTCGCTCTACATAAAATAAATAAAAGGATGGAGGCCAATTCTGATCAGCCCTCGAGACAGGACCAACAAGTTCTTACTGATTTGCAAGATCTTCTTGAGGAGAGTGAGAGTGGAGTAAGAACGCCTACTCCCCCCTTCTCCACATTAAAACCTAGATCCCGAACCACCCCGAATTTTGGTCAGTTTGATAATATTAACATCTTTGTACAAATGGTGAGCAATAAGCTAATGGATATTAAACCAAATAGAAGAGTGAGAAATCTAACCACCCAAGAAAATCAGGCACTGAAAGAGCTACAAGAGAACCAACAGATTGTAGTAAAGCCCTCTGACAAGGGGGGCAATATAGTTATAATGGATAAAATCGACTATGTGGCTATGGTTCAGAGGTTACTAAGAGATACCACTACATATCAACGATTGAGCTCCAATCCAACTGAGCAATATGTGACAGAATTAAGAACAATCCTATTGGAGGCAAAGACGAAGGGCCTTATCACTGAAGATGAATTAAAATACATGCTTAATCCAAAACCAACATTGGTAACCATGTATGCACTGCACAAGATACATAAAAAGAAAGTTCCCATCCCGGGGCGCCCTATTATATCTGGGAATGAAAATCGAACGGAAGGCATCAGCCTGTATGTGAACCAAATGCTTGCCCCGTTTGTGTGCACATTACCCTCTTTCAGCAGAGATACTGCGGACGCAGTCTCTTAACTACAGGAAATTTCCTTTCCGCCTTCAATATACATTGCCAGCCTAGATGTGGAGGCATTGTATACAAATATACGACACGAATTGGGACTCACAGCTGTTGAACATTTTTATGCACTAGAGTTACACAGTTCACTGAACACAATCGATTTATTTTGACACTTCTTAATTTCTTACTCACTCACAATTACTTTATTTTTGATAAGTTTTATTTACAACACAAAGGCACAGCAATGGGCACGGCTTGTTCACCAAATTTCGCTAATTTATTTCTTGGGTGGTGGGAAGATACTTTAGTTTTTACTGATTTTCTTCACCAGTACACCCAGCACATTTTATTTTGGTGACGATTTATAGATGATGTTTTAGAATTTTGGGACGGCACTATTGCACTTTTTCACAAATTTGTTTCTACTTTAAACATGAATACTATAGGGATGTTGTTTACTTTTGAAATACACGAAAACACTATTAATTTTTTGGATTTGGAGATTGTCCTGGACCCTGGAGGTAGTGTCAAAACCCGGATATATAGGAAACCCACCTCCACCAACAGTTTCCTCGAATGGGGCAGCTACCATCCAACCCCATTAAAAAGAGGAATACCTGTTGGACAATATCTCAGGGCTAAAAGAAACTGCTCTGATGATGAAACATTTCTACAGGAAAGCCGATTGCTATATCAGCGATTCATTAGGAGGGGTTATCCTAAAAAAGTACTCCACCAGGCTTTTGCTAGGAATTATTAAGAGATAAAATTCACAAACTCACAAACTAAAACAGGGAGATGTATTGCAACATATGATGGCAATAATAGACAGGTGATGGCTGTATTACGCCAATTTTGGCCAATACTCCTAGCTGATAATGATCTTAAGGAGGTGATTCCTCCATATCCAGCTGTCACATACAGGAGGGGTAAAAATATATGCGAACATCTGGTTCATAGCATGTATCAAGACAAACGGGAGGACACTTGGCTACGGTCCACTATAAAGGGGTCACACCCGTGTTGCAATTGTACCTTTTGCAGATTTTTACCCAGAGTTAAAGAGTTTACAAATCCAGTTGGCAGTCGCAGATATGTAATCAGGGACTTTATTAATTGTCAAACGGCAGGGGTGGTGTACATTGCCCAGTGCGGGTGCACCAAGCTGTATGTGGGAAAAACTACGCAACAGCTTAGAAGACGAATATCCAAACACCTAAGCACAATCCGCACTGGAGAGGACACACCACTAGCTAGACATATTCACGACTGTCAAGGTGGGGAGGTCACTACCCTCAAATTTTGGGGATTGATGAAAGTGACTCTAGGCCCTAGAAGAGGGAACTTGGATAAAAAGTTACTAAGAGAGGAGGCGAAATGGATTCAGCGCTTGAGAAGTTTGAGCCCATTAGGGCTAAATGAGGGTTTCACCTTTGCACCCTTTATATGATGATACCTGCAAATACTATGATACACCGTTTAAAAGTCTAGACGCACACAGCTAATTTAGGATGGACATGGAATAGGAACCAATTTTATATCCCTATGTTTTGCACCAATATGTGATGGACAATAAACAGCTTGACCCATTAATTACTAGTTATAAATATACCTTGACATGTAGGAATCGTAGTAGTTAGCTTCTAATTCATTGATGTCATCAAGGGGAGTTTTTATAAACCCCGGTTCTGGCGTTCCAACCTCAGTGCCCGCCAACCTCTTGACAAAGCTGCGTCCAGCAGCGAAACATGTTGAGGGGGACTGAGCTTTGATTTTAAACATCAGTGTTAGCTCCTGCATTGGTTGTGCACACTGCAGGTGTACAACGATTATGAATATTGGGAATGCTGTATAGCATCTGAGTAATACTTTCAGGAGCGAAAAACACTGGATTTTTAAAATAATTTTGTGTGCTAATTTATGAGTTAATAATGAAGTTTTCGGGATATATGGGAAATTGGGTTATTCTTTGGGTCACCTAGGTGACCTATAGGAATTGAGCACTGTCGCACACTTGCGCAGACATGTCTCAGACATGTCTCAGACAAAATAACCAGGCAAAAACTGGTCGGTTTCAGCTTAGCAAATGAGGCCCAGTGTGCGACAGTGTGCACCAGAAAAATCCGAATAACCCGACATTGCATTGTGAAAAGCCAAAAAGGGGATGTGGTCTGTCACAAAGGGGCATGGTCAGACCAAAAAGGTGGCATGGTTTCACAACCCAACATATTTACTATTGAATTCACAGAAAATCCTGTGAACAAATGGATGGAAATTTCCCCCTAGAAATAGTTGGTCAGAAAATGTTCCCGACTTGTAAATCTGTGAATCCTCATAGTAAATAGAGCGGAATCCTTCAAGTTTGAAACACTAGTAAAATAGTAAAAACCTGACTCTTATATATATATGAGGCCCAGTGACATTGTTTGTTTGGCACCTTGTTTGACATATATACTGTCATGACCGTAAATGTTGGCACCTGTCAGGCCCAAGGCCTGATTATGGATACATACATGTGTTTTATAATTGTATCTGTGTATAAACTAAGACCTGGGGGTGTGGGTCATTCAGACTGTGTTTTTGTGTATTGCATTTTAGTATCAAACAACCAATTTTATTGTAATAGGCAAAAAGGTAGCAATACCAAAGTAAAGCAGAAGTATCGGGACGCAGCCCGAATCAACAAAAAGGCTAAATCAAATGAATAAAAGGGAATAGGAAAATAAACAAGTCCATGGGTCAGACATGTGTGGATAAAAACAGACAGCAGGGTAATAAAACAGAACGGGTGTTGTCAGTGATTACGTTAGAGACAAAGTATGGCGAATCTCCGGGCAATAGGAGGATGATATCCAAGGAGACCAGACCCTCTCGTAGGAGGCCATTATGTCGGCGCGAACCGCGTTAATTTTTTCAAAGATCAGAATATCATTAACTCTATCAATTACTCTATCAATAGATAGGACTGGGCTCTTCCAGCACGTTGCTATATGGATCCGCGCAGCCAGCAGTTTGAATTGCGCTAATCTAAATTGGCTGTTGGGCATCCTGCGTGGCCGTCTGCTGAGGAGACAAAAAGCAGGTTGGAGGGGACAGCGAAAAGAGAGAACAGAACGAAGAATAGAAAGAACAGATGTCCAGAAAGTTCTGGCGAGAGGACAGGTCCACCACATATGAAGCATGGTTCCCCTATCTGCGCAACCTCTAAAACATAAGGGAGAGGCACAGGGGAAGATGGAATGAATTCTCGTGGGAACATAATACGTCCTATGTAATATCTTCAGTGACGTCTCAGTAAGGGACACTTGCCAGCTCCCTCTACTCAAGGTATCGCAGCACTCCCTCCATTCCTCCAGAGACAGCTCCATATGGAAATCAGCCTCCCATTGAATCATGAACGACAGTTTAGTGTCGGGTGGGGGAGAATTTAGTATACCATATATTATGGCTAGAAGTCCTCGTCTAGAAGGACTATATTGCATAAGACGTTCAAACCTAGTCAACTGTGGTATGGTGCGTGCAGGAAAATTAGAATGTAGGAATGAAAAGATCTGGTGCATTCGGAAGAGTTCTGAGGGTGGGGGGTGAAATTGTAGAGTAAACACTTCCTTTGTCATCAGAACCCCTCGAGTATGGAATTGATGAGCAGTAGTCAGGGACTGTGAAGTCCACCAACGGAATGAGGAATGAGCAAGACCGGGTGGAAAAAAAGGGTTACAGAGGAAGGGCAGGAGGGGAGGAGGGCAAGATTGTAGGTGAAAGCGAAAGCGGACCAGTCGCCAAAGGGAAAGGGAATGAAGAGTGAGAAGAGCAGAGTAAGGGACGTATTTAGCGACAGGTTGAGTAGACCACATTAGGGAAGAGAAGGAGTGGGGAGAGATGAGAGAGGATTCGAGGTGAACCCAAATGGGGGTATCGCCATCCGCCAGGAACCAGGCCATCTGTCCTAGTCTGGCAGCATAATAGTATTTTTGGAAGTTGGGGACGGACATACCACCTAAACGCTTATGAAGGTACATTACATTACGTGCTATGCGGGGGGTCTTGGATTTCCATATAAATCTAAAGACATCGGACTGAAGGGACTTGAGATCCGCAGTCGAGACCGGAACTGGAAGAGTACGAAACAGGTATAGTAGTTTAGGCAGAATCACCATTTTAACCGTGTTTATTCTTCCGAACCATGATAAGTATGGCCTGTCCCAAGTGCGGATATCATGTCGGATAGATTTGTATAGGGGCGGGTAGTTCGCACCATAGAGGGAAGCAACCGCCGGGGTTATACGAACACCTAAATAGGACAGGGCAGGCATTGGAGGGGGAAAGTTAAAGTTAAGGGAAATCAACTTTTGCGTATGGAGGGGAACATGTATATAGAGTGTTTCAGACTTAGATGGACTAATCCGGAGGCCCGAGCAAGAAGAGAAGTCTGTGAGTAGGCGAAACAGGTTAGGTAAAGATGATAGGGGGTGTGTCAGGGATAGAAGGAGGTCATCGGCAAACAAACAAAGTTTATGGATGGAGTCCTTAATCGTGACCCCAAGTACAGTGGGGGAGGCTCGTAGGGATCTCGCCAGGGGCTCCATCGCCAGAGCAAAAAGAGCAGGGGACAACGGGCATCCCTGGCGAGTGCCCCTCTTAATAATAATCGGGGAAGGGGAAGAGGTAGGGAGTTTGAGAAAAGCCGTAGGATTGGAGTACAGCAGGTGCAGAAGGTGTACAAACGGCCCAGTGAACCCCATTTTAGAGAGGACCCCCCAAAGGTATGGCCAGAGAACTGAGTCGAAGGCCTTTTCTATGTCTAAGGCCAATAGCATAACAGGAGTAGAAGTGGAGGAAGCCCAGTGTACTACCCCCAGCACCTTTCTAATATTGTCCGCCGCCTGTCTCCCCGGTATAAAGCCCACTTGGTCAGCGTGAATAACACGGGGCAATATAGTGTTCAGTCTGCGTGCCAGGATAGACGTTAATATCTTCGTTTCCAGATTAATTAAGGAGATTGGGCGGTAATTTGAGACCAGCGATGGGTCCTTCTGGGGTTTGGGGATCACCGTTATAAGGGCATCTAAGTATTCAGGGGGTAAAGAGGGAGCCTTAAAGAGGTTATTATAAAGGTTAACTAGATGGGGAACTAGAATAGGAGAGAATTTCTTATAATACATTGCAGACAGGCCATCTGGGCCAGGGGCTTTTCCCAATTTCAGGGACGCAATTGTATCTGATACATCTTCGTATGAAATTGGAGAATTAAGGAGATCTCTCTCGGGGTCAGTGAGAGAGGGGAGGGAGGTAGAGTCAAGAAAAGAGTTCAGACTGGGAGCAAAGGTAGGCGACTGGTCAGGGATAGAATAGAGTCTAGAGTAGTAAGAGTGAAAAGTCTGGTAAATCTTGTCGGGGTGGGAAGACCGGGAACCAGGGTGCAACTGAATGGTGTGAACATAATTAAGCCGTTGTTTGCTGCGGAGCATATTGGCAAGCAACCTATCCGGCTTATTGGCATAGCGGTAGTATGTGGCCTTAGTCCACCTAAGCGCTTTTTCCACTCCGGTGGACAGGACAGCATCCAGGCGCAACCTGGTGTCCCGGATAGCATTGTGGAGATAAAGAGAGGGGGCACGCTGGTGAGCCAGGGTGAGTCGAGAAAGCTTGTCGTGTAGCGTATGTTGAAGGTGGGAGCGACCTCTTTTCATGTATGAGGCTAGCGATATGAGCCGTCCCCTAATGAAGGCCTTGTGGGCAGACCATACCCAGATCGGATTTGAATTCGGAGTAGCATTGGTGGAGAAGTAGGATGTGAGATCCGCTGTAAGAGAACGTTTAACTGTCTGGTTAGTCAGCATAGACTCGTTAAGTCTCCAGGTAAAAGGTGTGGTAGGACCACCTATAAGATCCAGCTCTACACATACCATCTCATGGTCAGACCAGGGAGAGGCAATGTGTCTCGCGTACAGGAGGCACAGCAGAGTAGAGGTGTTGAGAAGTAGCCAGTCTATGCGAGTGTAATTTTTCTGGGAGGATGAATAGTAAGAATACCCCCTCGAAACCAACCTTTTCTGCAACGCTCTAGACCTACCTAAGGGACTAGGGGAGGACCTATCCAAGACGCCATCGTAGACGAAATTAAAATCGCCCGCCCACACCAGAACATCATAAGAGTATGATAGGAGTAAAGAGCAGAGAGAAAGAAAGAATGAAATAGGAGAAGAGTTAGGAGCATAAGAGTTAAGTAGACAGATCTGCTTACCATACAGGGTGCCCAACAGCAAGACATACCTGCCTTCGGAGTCTGTATGAACACGGGTCACCTCGAATGGCAACGTATTTTTCAAACAAATCAGTACCCCCCTGCTTTTGGAGACAAAAGAGGAGACATATAACCGGGAGTACTGGGAATGGAGGAAGCTAGGGCAGGAGGACTGGGAGAAGTGAGTCTCCTGAATGCAAATTATATCCGGGCGGTAGCATCTATAATCTATGAAAGCTTTCCTCCGTTTGGAGGGGGAATTAAATCCCCTGACATTATGGGAAATTATCTTACACATAAGACGGAAGACCAGGCAATGCAGAGACGGGACAAACACGCAAAGACAGAACAACCATAGAACACATGGACCCACTGACGAACAAAAATGAACAACATCAAACCACAAACAAAACACTGAACAAACAGAAAAAGGTCAAACTGGAAAGCGAAGCCGTATAATATAGCGGCTCCGCTTACTTCCATCTCTTGAAGTAAACGAAGGACACATCAGTCCAGTCACACCAGCCCTTCTAGGATCGGTGGCTTCAGGGCACCAGGTGAGAGGGGGTCACTGGCAACGGTGAGTCAACCTTCCGGGGCCATCCCCAGGCACCGCTGTGATTTACGCTGGGCCGAGGGAACACTGGTCCAGGACCTGGAGGGTCGGGGGCCCCTTCGAGGCAAGTCGGTCGCAGGAGGCTGTTCTGGGGCAGTCCAGGGGATACCCTCTTTAGTGAGGGTAGTTTGGGCCTCAGTCAGGGAGCGAAATTGGTAGGGGCGCCCCTTAAGTTGGCAGATGAGGGAGAATGGAAATCCCCATTTATACTTCACCCCCTCCCGGACTAGGGCCAGCGTGATGTGGCGGAATGTCCTGCGCCGTTCCAGCGTGGACGGGGATAAATCCGAATAGAGGCGCACTTCAGCGGGCATGCCAGGTAGCGCTGTCAGGTTGCGGGCAGCAAAGAGCAGGGGATCTCTCACCTCCGGGTAGTGCAGTCGGAGGACCACGTCCCTCGGCATTTCAGAAGATCTCGGGCGACCCAGGGCTCTGTGGACACGGTCCATACGGAGAAGCTCGGGCTCATATTGCGGCAGTAAGGCCTGGAACATCGCATCGACCGCAGATTTCAGGTTAGTCTCCGACTCAGGTAGTCCCCGAATGCGAATATTGGCTCTGCGGGAGCGGTTCTCCAGATCTTCAAGTTTGAGGTCGATAGCATCAAGCTTGGCCGCATGTAGATCGATATCCCGGCGGTCAGACTCCGTGGCCTCTGCTAAGTCGTCCAATTTGTTTTCATTGTCGGAGACTCTCTGGCCCAGATCTTGAAGTTGCGCTGCGAAGTCTGAGACAGCTTTTCTGAGCTCCGACTGGAACATTTGCTTGATCTGGCGGAACATATCTGCCGGGGACATCTGCGCCAGGTCCGGCTCCCCCTCTTCATCGGACGCCATATCAGAGCGGTGTGGGGAGGCTGCCGCTGCCGCCGCCGCCGCCGTATTGGGTTTCGGGGAGGCTCTGAAAAAGTCTGGAATGGACTGAGAAAGACGCTGAGAGAGGTTCTTATTTCGTGACCGCTGCCTCCTGGGCATGACCAGGTCCAGTTCGCACTGAAACCACAGCATGTGGAGCCTTTAGGGCGCTGATTAGGGCTTAGATAGGTGAGACTGGCGCGGAGCTTACATCACCCACGTCTCTTCCGGTAAGCCGCGCGCATGCGCCCTCTTGTGTATTGCATTTTATTGGGGTCTGGCTGTTTGGTATCTCCGTTGGTATCTCTTTGAAGTCATGCACTCTGGTCCCATCATATAATCAAACAGATAAGGGGTCAGGAAGAGAGATGCCCCACCTGGTGGGATCAGAGGGGAGGGGGGGGTGGAGTTTCCCTCCAAAGAAGCAGAGATAAGATTTAAAAAATGCTGGACTCAACTGTTGTTCAATGCTGTGCCAAAAGCTGACAAGAGCTGGACTATCACTCACAAGGACGGCTATATCATCATGCTGTAAGAACTTCATCTTTTGTTTTCTGAACTTGTCTTGCTAAACTCTTTCATATTTTTGTAACTGTATGTCATTTGTTTCTGTATTTTTATATATATAGCACTGTGATACCTTTTATCAGATGAAATGTTTAATTAATCAGCTCTGGTCTTTCATCTCTAAATATATGAGCTCACCTTTCTGAAGGCGGCTCTGGTGGAAACACGTTTATCTAAGGGTTAATTTGGTGACTTGCTGGGACTAGTAGTGGATACCCAGAGGTCTGGTGGCTTTAACCCTTGTGCCATCACACTCTTTCTAGCGTCTTAGCTGGACTGATAGGGTGTGTTCGTGACAGCACCTCTGAAATTTTTCTAGACAATTAAAGGGGTACTCTGCTGCTCAGCGTTTGGAACAAACTGTTCCGAATGCTGTAGTCAGGAGCTCGTGACCTCACGCTCCGCCCCATCAATGCAAATCCATGGGAGGGGGCGTGACGGCTGCCACGCCTCCTCCCATAGACTTGCATTGAGGGGGCGTGGCTGTGACATTACGAGCTCCCAGCGCCAGCTCCAGCTTTAGGAACAGTTTGTTCGTTTGGAATAGCGGAGTACCCCTTTAAGTTTTTTCTCACAGAAAATGATTGCAGTAACACATGTTTTGCTATACACATGTTTATTCCCTTTGTGTGTACTGGAACTAAACCAAAAAAGGGAGGAAAAAAGCAAATTGGACATAATGTCACCCCAAACTCCAAAAATGGTCTGGACAAAATTATTGGCACCCTTAACTTGGTTTGGTTGTACACCCTTTGGAAAAAAATAACTGAAATCAGTTGCTTCCTATAACCATCAATAAGCTTTTTACACCTCTCAGCCGGAATGTTGGGCCACTCTTCCTTTGCAAACTGCTCCAGGTCTCTCTTATTGGAAGGGCGCCTTTTCCCAACAGCAATTTTAAGATCTCTCCACAGGTGTTCAATGGGATTTAGATCTCGACTCATTGCTGGCCACTTCAGAACTCTCCAGCGCTTTATTGCCATCCATAGTTCTCGTCTCCTTTTTCTGGTGTCCATGCTTAGTGTGGCACACACAGACACACACTGCAAAGACTAAGTGAACTTCTCTCCTTTTTATCTGCTTTCAGGTGTGATTTTTATATTGCCCACACCTGTTACTTGCCCCAGGTGAGTTTAAAGCTGCATCACATGCTTGAAACAATATTATTTTTCCACAATTTTGAAAGGGTGCCGATAATTTTGTCCAGCCCATTTTTGGAGTTTGGTGTGACATTATGTCCAATTTGCTTTTTTTCCTCCCTTTTTTGGCTTAATTCCAATACACACAAAGGGAATAAACATGTTTATAGCAAAACATGTGTTACTGCAATCCTTTTCTGGAAGAAATACTTCATTTTCAAGAAAAATTTCAGGGTTGCCAACATTTACAGCCATGACAGTACACTCTCAGTCTCATCTATTTGTATGATGTATTATCCTAATTTTTGGGGGTTCTTACTCAAGACATTCTACAAGAGGTGTAGAACAAGTGCTTTTTTCCCTTTTACCTCTTGTCAAAATGAAAAGTATAGGGCAACACCAGCATGTTAGTGTAAACAATTTATTTTTTTACACTAACATGCTGGTGTAGACCCCAACTTCACATTTTCATAAGGGGTGAAAGGAGAAAAAGCCCCCCAAAAATTGTTAGGCAATTTCTCCCGAGTACGGGGATACCCCATATGTGACCCTAAACTGTTGCCTTGAAATACGACAGGGCTCCAAAGTGAGAGCGTCATGCGCATTTGAGGCCTGAATTAGGGATTTGCATAGGGGTGGACATAGGGGTATTCTACGCCAGTGATTCCCAAACAGGGTGCCTCCAGCTGATGCAAAACTCCCAGCATGCTTGGACAGTCAACGGCTGTCCAGCAATACTGGGAGTTGATGTTTTGCAACAGCTGTAGGCTCCATTTTGGAAACAGAGGTGTACCAGACGTTTTTCATTTTTATTGGGGAGGGGGGCTGTGTAGGGGTATGTGTATATGTAGTGTTTTTTACTTTTTATTTTGTGTTAGTGTAGTGTAGTGTTTTTAGGGTACAGTCACATGGGCGGGGGGTTACAGCGAGTTTCCCGCTGTGAGTTTGAGCTGCCGCGCAAAATTTGCTGCATCGCAAACTTGCAGCCTGATACTCACTGTAAGCCCCTGCCCATGTGAATGTACCCTGTACATTCACAGGTGGGGGACCTCCAGCTGTTGCAAAACTACAACTTCCAGCATGCACAGTCTATCAGTGCATGCTGGTAGTTATAGTTTTGCAACAGCTGGAGGCACATGGGTTGGGAAACACTGAGTTAGGAAACAGACGTTTCCCAACCAGTGTGCCTCCAGTTGTTGCAAAACCACAACTCCCAAACATTCTCAGTCATGCTGGAAGTAGTAGTTCGGCAACATCTTTAGAGACAGATGTTGCCGAACTACAACTCCCAGCATGCTTGGAGTTGTAGTTTTGCAACACCTGGAGGACTACAGTTTACAGACCACTAATACAGTAGTTCCCAATCTGTGCCCTTCCAGATGTTGCAAAACTACAACTCCCAGTATGCCCTTACTGTCCAGGCATGCTGGGAGTTGTAGTTCTGCAACATCTGAAGGGCCAGATGTTACAGAACTACAACTCCCAGCATGCCTGGACAGTAAGGGCATGCTGAGGATGTGTAGTTTTGCAACATCTGGAAGGGCACAGTGGTCCCAAAACTGTGGACCTCCAGATGTTTCAAAACTGCAACTCCCAGCATGCCCAGACACCAAGGGCTCTCTGGGCATGCTGGGAGTTGTAGTTTACAGGGTCCCATTACAGCAATGCATGTCGCTTTACGGCTGGAGATCAACTCACCTGTCGCCGCCGCCGTCTTCATTGTCTGGATCCGGGTCTTCAGGAACGATGTTAGTACCGGGGCCGGGCCCCAGCACTCCCCCATCCCCCGCTGCGTCCTCCGGTCTTCCTCCCGTCCTCTCCGGACTTCCAGGGGCCGGGCAGGACGGGAGGAAGTAAACGCCCCCCCTCCTGCAATTGGTCGGTTAACTAACCGACGGATCGCAGGGTATAGGAGGAGGTGGCAGGCTTGCCACCTCGCTCCTATATGTAAGCATGGTCCTGGCTGCCTGTGACAGCCGGGATCATGCGAAATTACCGGGCGGTCGCGTCCCAGAGACCCGATCAGCCCGGTATCGCCGCAGATCGCAAGGGCGATTTCCCTTGCGATTTGCTGCGATCGCCGACATGGGGGGCCTACATGGCCCCCCTCGGCGTTTGCCCTGGATGTCTGCTAAAGCACGGCAGAGACCGGAAAACGCCAGGGCGTATGGATACGCCCTGGGTCCTTAAGGCCCAGGGTGTGAGGGCATATCCATACGCCCTGGGTCCTTAAGAGGTTAAAGGGGTACTCCCGTGGCAAACTTTTTTTTTTAAAATCAACTGGTGCCAGAGGGTTAAACAGATTTGTTTGACTTCTATTAAAAAATCTTAATCCTTCCAGTACTTTTTAGGGGCTATAAACTACAGAGGAAATGCTTTTCTTTTTGGATATCTCTGATGTCATGACCATAGTGCTCTCCGCTGACCTCTGCTGTCCATTTTAGGAACTGTCCAGAGCAGGAGAAAATCCCCATAGCAAACATATGCTGCTCTGGACAGTTCCTAAAATGGACAGCAGAGGTCAGCAGAGAGCACTGTGGTCATGACATCAGAAAAATCCAGAAAGAAAAGCATTTCCTCTGTAGTATACAGTCCCTAAAAGTACTGGAAGGATTAAGATTTTTTAATAGAAGTAATTTGCAAATCTGTTTAACTTTCTGGCACCAGTTGATTTAAAATAAAAAAAAAGTTTTCCATGGGAGTACCCCTTTAAGCATCTGTGGCTAGAGCTTGCAGAAATCTTAAGGAATAGCTTAGCACAGCATTTTATATTCCGCTGCTCTGTACAGATATTGTTCCTGTCCCCAGTGGCCTAACAATCTAATTTCCCCCTATATCCGCCACACACACACACACACACACACACACACGAGAACAAATTGCATAGGAAGCCAATAAACCTATCAGTATGTTTTTAAAATATGGGAGGAAACCAAAGTACCCAGAGGAAACCCACACAAACACAGGGAGAACATACAAACTCCAGGCAGATGTTGCCCTTGGTAAGATTCCAACCCAGGTCCCCACTGCTGCAAGGCAACAATATATTACTTTAAAGGGGTATTCCTATGTTACAATGCTATGGCATGGTTTACTAGGATATGACATAATATTCTGATTAGTGAGGATCCAACCTCTGGGACCCCCACACAATAAAAACACAGAGCTTTGGCATTTTTCCTGCTAAGCAGGCACTCCCAGTCACCTACTTGGTTGAAGCAAATGTGGCTGTGTTGTAGTTCCCTGCATGGTGGGTGGCTGGGAGTGTCACTGTATAGGAAAAATCAGTGAAGAGGCCACAGCTTTGATTTATTCTGAGGATTGTTGGGGTATGTATGTGAAAGTACTCAGATGGCTCTAAGAAATATATCATTTTCAGCATATAAGCCTACATCTTTTGAAGGGTTCTCTCTGACCCTAGATGCCTGCATTACTCTATTTTTACTACATAGCTACTGATCACAAACACAAACAAAAGTTCTTTCCCTGGAAACCAAGTCGAAAGAATATAATATTTCAAGTGGGTGATGGCAATTTACTGCTTGTGGTGGCTAACCTCTTTCAGCGATGTTCTTTAAGGTCCCCTTAAAGAGCCAAGTTCAATAATAATTTTGGAATTACAGCTATTCAGAATTTCCGTGAATAAATATTCCATATATTTATCAATAGTAGCACCATGCTGTCTTTGTCTATGTTCTTTGTAGTTCCTTGAAAAACTCTTCTGTGCTGCTTCCTTACAGCTGTTCTAGGAAGTAAAATGCTACCAGACATCTACAAAATGGACCAGTGGGTTGGCACATGGCAGTACCAAGACCATTCTTCATAGATCCTCCGTCATGATGAGGTCATATTAATGTTTTGCTTTAGCAGTTCTTAAAGGGGAAACAGGAAATAAGGCTACATATTATTTATGATGTTTGAACCCTCTTTAAGTAGTTACTTCAAGGAGGTGCCCAAATGTAAGTTAAATATGTTGTAAATATCTAAAGAATAGCACAAATCCCACAATCGTCATCAAGTCCATGTGGTGCAGCATTGCTTACTGCTAATAACTAAAACACAGTCTATACATCACTGTGATGATTCCAGGAAAGGAACATAGGGTTGTAAGTCTAGGAAGATGACGGGCCATGGTCTTGTTTACTATTAGCTGAAGACACAGTTAGCTACAATAGTGTAAACAGGTTGTAAGTATACAATAAATAGTACCCCACCACTACTAAATTACAATACTTATCTATAGTTGGTAGATAGCCTTAAAAGCAAGTCACAAAATTATTGTTCTGTGTAAGATATTTTAACCCCTTAAGGATCACAGGTTTTTTCATTTTTGCACTTTCGTTTTTTCTAAAAATGTTAACGCTTTCAATTTTCCACCTACAAACTCATATGAGGGCTTGTTTTTTGCACCACCAATTTTATGTTGTAATGATATCAATAATTTTACCACAAAATCTTCTGCAAAACAGGCAAAAAAAATATTTGTGGGACTAAATTGAAAAAAAACCCAGCATTTTGTAACTTTTGGGGGCTTTAGTTTCTACACAGCGCACTTTTTGGTAAAAATGACACCTTATCTTTATTTTGTAGGTCAATATGATTAAAATGATACCCAACTTATAAAGGTTTGATTTTGTTTTACTTCTGTTAAAAAATTATAACTTTATGCACGAAAATTAGTAGGTTTAAAATTTCCTGTTCTGACTCCTATAACTTTTTTATGTTTCCATATACAGGGTAGTATGCGGGCTCATTTTTTGCGCCATGACCTGACATTTTCATCAGTACCATTTTTGTTTTGATTGGACTTTTTGATCGTTTTTTATAAATTTTTTGAGAGTATACAAAGTGACCAAAAACACGCAATTTTGGACTTTGGTATTTTTTTTACGTATACGTCATTGACCGCGTGGTTTAATTAACCTCTTAAGGATGTAGGGTGTATCTGTATGCCCTACGCCCGTTCCCGGTGTTAAAAACGGGGGTCACAATCTGATTGATCCGTGCCCCTATCTGACTGATCTGTGCAAAGCTATGGCTTTGCAGGGATCAGCATAGGAGATCAGTGTGTGCAGTGCTATAGCTCCCTATGGGAGCTATAGCACTGCTAAAAAAAAAGTTTTAAAAAAAAGTTAACAAAGGTCATTTAACCCCTTCCCTAATAAAAGTTTGAATCACCCCCCTTTTCCCATAAAAAAAACTGTGTAAATAAAAATAAACATATGTGGTATCACCGCGTGCGAAAATATCCAAACTATAAAAATATATTGTTAATTAAATTGCACGGTAAATGGCAAAAAAATTCCAAAGTCCAAAATAGTGTCTTTTTGGTAACTTTTTATATCATGAAAAAATTAATAAAAAGCGATCAAAAAGTCTGATCAATACAAAAATGGTACCAATAAAAACTTCAGGACACGCCGCAAAAAATTAGTCCTCATACCAGCCTGTACACGGAAAAATAAAAAATTATAGGGGTTAGAAGATGAGAATTTTTCACATATAAATTTTCCTGTATGTAGTTAGGATTTTTTTCCGAAGTACGACAATATCAAACCTATATAAGTAGGGTATAATTTTAACTCTATGGACCTACAGAATAAATATAAGGTGTTATTTGTACCGAAAAATGCACTGCCTAGAAACGGAAGCCCCCAAAATTTACAAAATGAAATTTTTTTCTTCAATTTTGATGCACAATGAATTTATTTTACGTTTCGCCGTGGATTTTTGGATAAAATGACTAATGTCACTGCAAAGTAGAATTGGTGGCGCAAAAAATAAGCCATCATATGGAATTTTATGTGCAAAATTGAAAGCGTTATGATTTTTAGAAGGTGATGAGGAAAAAATGAAAATGCAAAAACAGAAAAACCCTGCGCTCTTAAGGGGTTAACATTATATTTTTATAGTTTGGACATTTACGCACGCTATACCACATATGTTTATTTTTATTATGTTTTTATATGGAATTTGGGAAAAGAGGGATGTTTTCAACTTTTGATAAGGAAGGGGTAATGTGTGTTTTTTTTTTTTACTTTTATTAAACTTTATTTTTACACTTCATTAGTCCCCTTAGGGGACTTTTAGGAGGAATAATTAGATTCCTCATACAGATGAATGTGGTTCCATAGAACCACATTGATGTGTGTGCTCTGTACTCGATTGATAAAGCCTGGTTCAGCCAGGCTTTATCAATGCAAGAGCCAAGACCAGCAGAGGTACAGAGGTAAGCCCTCCGGCTACCTCAGCAGTGGATCGCCCCACTAGACTACCAGGGAGTGTTTACAGGTTCCTTTAGATGCCGCTGTAAGCTTTGACAGCAGTGATCTAAAGGGTTAATAGCCGCCCGCATGTCAGCTATTAACGCTGGACCTCAGCTACAAGAATCAGCCGGCCGGTATGACACAGGCTCGAGTCGAGACGAGTATGAAGGCTTGTTTTTTGCGCAACATACTTTTCTATTATTGTACCGCTTTAAAGAAAACTGCTAACTTTTTAAACAAATTAGTACGTTTAAAATCCCTTTATTTTGCTGACCTATAACTTTTTCATTTTTATGAGGGCTAATTTTTTTGTGCCGTGATCCGTACTTTTAATTGAGGCCACATTGCATACATAAAACTTTTAATAAATTTTTTAGCAATTTTTGGGGGAATAACATTTTACAAAAAAGCAGCAATTTTTTTTTTTAATGTTCACGCCGTTCACCGTAATGCAAAAACAAAAAGAAAAATAGCCAGCACAATTACCTAATACACAGGTGCACGCTGCTGTGGCAAATACAAAGTATACAAAAACAAAGGTTGCAGCAGCACTCTTGGTCAAAAAATGGAGGCTCTTAGCGCACTTTTTGATCAAAACGTGTCCCCATGCGGAGGTGGCCTAATTTCGGATGGGAACCTAACACTCATTTCACTCACCTCTGCTGGGCATATAGCCTTTGACTGGGTGACATGCTGAATCCAGCCCTCTGTAGCTGTGCACCCCTTCCTGTTTCACAGGAGGTTTTTAAAATTGATAGTGGATCCAGCATGTCACCCAGTCAGAGGCAATGGCCCAGATTTATCAAACTGCGTGAGAGAAAAAATAGAGTGATTTTCCCACAGCAACCAATCACAGCTCAGCTAAGGTAAAGTGAAAGCTGAGGTGTGATTGGTTGCTGTGGGAAAATCACTCCACTTTTTCTCTCACACCGTTTGATAAATCTGGGCCTATATGCCTACATGTAAAATTTAAATTGTCCGTTTTTCCCATTTCACTCCTAAAAAGTGTAAAAAAAAAAATGAAAAATTTATTAATAAACATACATGTGCAGCGATTTTTCAAATTTTTAACTTTTTGAAATTTTATTTTTACACTTTATTAGTCCCCATAGGGGACTATTTATAGCAATCACTTGATTGCTAATACTGTTCAGTGCTAAGCATAGGGCATAACATTGATCAGTGTTATTGGTCATCTTCTGCTCTGGTCTTCTCAATCTCAAGCAGAAGACCCTTGGAGACAGCCGGAGGCAGGTGAGGGGACCTCCATCCACCATTATGGATGATCGGATCCCAGCAGCAGTGCTGCGGGCGATCCAGTCATTCATTTTAGTGACCGAACTGCCACAGATGCTGAGATCTGTATTGATCACAGCATCTGAGGAATTAATGGCACACAACAGCGCGATCGCTGACATGCGCCATTACCGGCAGGTCCCTCACTGATGACAGCAGCCGGGACCTGCCGCGCATGACCCGAGCATCGGTCCGATGCTCGTGATCATGTACAGGACGTAAATGGACGTCCTGACGTGTTAAGTACCACCGCACTAGGACATTCATTTACGTCCTGCGTTGTTAAGGTTTTAAAGGCACATTTGACAATTTATTCTTTCTGATAGATGTACTAGTGGAACAACAGTCGGTCAGAAGTCTGGAAACGGGAGTTTATCGCGCCACCAAGGAACAATCCACAGAGTATATCCTCTTAGGTAGAGATGAGCGAACTTTTTAAAAAATTTGATTTGGCCGATTCGCCAAATTTGCCGAGAAAATTTGTTTCTGGTCGAATTTATTTGTGGCAAATCTGTATTAAAAACAGCTATTTCTGGCCAACAGAGAGCCTCAATTCGGGTGTAAAACCCTTTGGTTTGTTCTAACACGCATATGGAGTGTGCTGGGGAAGTGAAATAATACAGTTATTCAGTATGAAATGCAGATTACAGGCATTGCTATTAGAATCAATGTTTTCATGTCTTTTTATTTAATTTAATTAGAATTTATTTATATTTTTTAATAACCCATTCTAGTGAGCATCGAGCTGGCGGTCCTCCGCCATGCGAGATACCACCTGTTCCAGCCCCTGCCTGTCAGCGCCCCCCTGACTATGCAAGTGCGAATGTTTAATTTAATCAGTTATGGTTCATTGTTATTGCTCCAAGCTGTTTCATTGGATTATTTTGATAATTCCACAGGTTATATGATGATGATACCATAGGGTCTCAGTCTTGAAAAGATTACATAGATTTTTTTTTACATTTAAATTTAAGATTTATATAATTCCAAAGTTTAATGTCCCAGTGTTTACTTTGAACTAATACTGTATGACTACAAAACCCAATCTAACAAGTAGTCACACGGCGGCACAATGACAGAGCCTAAAGGTGGCAGCAGCATGAGGAGACCATAATCTGTCAGAATGGCATAGCCTGGAATTGGAATTTAAGGTAATGTCCCAGGCCCAGCAGCATCACTAAACTATATAGTTTCTGAATGGCAAAGCCTGGAGCAGCATGAGTAGACACCAGGGCTTCACAATCCCTAAGCTTAAAAGATGAATTTTAAAATTGAAATTGAAGAATAATGGTAGCTAGTGCTACCATAAAATATTTGTAGGCAATGTCCCAGGCCCAGCAGCATCAGTAAACCATATAGGAGACAATATAGTGACTAAATGGCACCACCTGGAGTTGGCAGAAGCATGAGGAGACCATTGAAATGTAAGATTTTTAAATTTAATGTATTGAAATTGAGGATTCTGAAATTGAAATTTTTGCTAACACTCCCAAGTTTTAGCGTCCCGGGCCCCGGTGTGTGGGTACAAAGGACCAAATTTTAACAAGGAGTCACATGGCAGCACAATGACAGGGCATGGAGGTGGCATCAGTATGAGGAGACCATATAGTGGCTTAATGACTGCCTGGAGTTTGTGGCAGCATGAAGAGACCATATAGTGTCTGAATGGCATGGCCTGGAGTTGGCTGAAGCATGAAGAGAGACCATATAGTTTCTGAATGGCACAGCCTGAAGGTGGCTGAAGCATGAGGAGACCATATAGTGTCTGAATGACACAGCCTGGAGTTTGCAGAAGCATGAGAAGACCATTGAAATTTAAGATTTTGAAATTGAAATTTAAGATTTTGAAATTGAAATTTTAGCTAACACTTCCAAGTTTAAGTGTCCTGGGCCCCGGCATGTGGGTACCAAGGACCAAATCTAACAAGTAGTAACATGTCACAGTGTGGCACAATGACAGAGCCTAAAGGAGGCATCAGTATGAGGAGACCATGTAGTGGCTGAATGACTGCCTGGAGTTTGTGGCAGCATGAGAAGACCATATAGTGTCTGAATGGCACAGCCTGGAGGTGGCTGAAGCGTGAGGAGACCATATAGTGGCTGACTGGCACAGCCTTGAGGTGGCTGAAGCGTGAGCAGACCATATAGTGGCTGAATGGCACAGCCTGGAGTTGGCTGAAGCATGAGGATACCATATAGTGGCTGAATGGCACAGCCTGGAGTTGGCTGAAGCGTGAGAAGACCATATAGTGGCTGACTGGCACAGCCTGGAGTTGGCTGAAGCGTGAGGAGACCATATAGTGGCTGAATGGCACAGCCTTGAATTGGCTGAAGAATGATGATACCATATCATGGCTGAATGGCACAGCCTGGAGGTGGCTGAAGCGTGAGCAGACCATATAGTGGCTGAATGGCACAGCCTGGAGGTGGCTGAAGCATGAGGAGACCATATAGTGGCTGAATGACACAGCCTGGAAGTGGCAGCAGCAGCATCAGGAGTTCTTAAAGTGGCCCGGAGTGTTGCAGTGGGTGGCAATACCAGTACCCGGTGAAGGTGGGTGAAAAGAGGTCTGATTCAGAGGATTATTTGTAAATGGGGAGCAGCGCCTTATATCTGTTTGGCACTATCCATATTTGTGAAGTGTTGGTGTGGCACGATGGTCAATCTACTCTGATGCATCAGGCATTGGTGGGTGGAAATCCTGGCTGATCCATGCCTGATTCATCTTCACAAAGGTCAGTCTCTCCACATTTTTCATGGACAGATGAGTTCTCCTGCCGCACTAAACACCCACTCTGATGGCAAACTACTGGCTGGGCAGGACAGCTTTTCCAGGGCAAACTATGCTAGTTGCGGACAAAAAACAAGTTTGGCTGCCCAGAAGTCCAGCAGATCTTCAATGTGTGTTGGCAGGGGCACGTCAAGGTATGCCAGCACCTGCTGGTTCAGGTCCTGCTCCAGGTCTACCTGCTGATGAGTTGTTTCACTATGCGGGTGAAGAAAGGTACTCATCAGCGACTGTAGACTCAGGCTGCTGCTGATGGAGCTGGTACTGCTCCTGCCACCCCTCCCCTTCCCAGCAGCCATGGCAGTGGAAGGTGAGCGCAGGGGGCCCACCGATTCAGACATGCAAGAGGATGGTCGATGGCGCCGATAGGCATCAGCCAACTAACTACATAGGATGTCTCAGTAGTAGGTCAGTTTGTCCTCCCTCTCAGTGGGTGTAAAAAAGGCCCCTATTTTGTGGTGGTAGCGGGGGTCCAATAAGGCGGAGATCCAGAAGTCATCCCGGTGCCGAATGGTGACAATTCGGCTGTCACTACACAAGCAAGTGAGCATGCCTCGTGCCACAAGTGACTTGGAGGGACTCCCTGCCTCCATCTCCACTGCATACTGCCACGGTGTGTCTGGGTCCTCTGTCTCGCCTTCCTCATAACCCTCTAGCTCCTCTCCTGTCAGATTGCTTGAAAAACCGCCCATTTGGCGAAACCTAAACTGTGCTCCACTGTGCCCCTCCTCCTCCTTCTCCAGTTCAGCCCCCACATGGCTCATGTGGCTGTGAGATGTAGGCACCACTTCTCCAGTGCCCTGACCAGCCTTCGTTTCCAACACGTGTTATAAGAAATTAAGCAGTGGAATGACGTCGTTCATCCCGTAATCCTGGCGACTTACTAATAATGTGGCTTCCTCAAAGGGCCTGAGCAAACAGCAGGTGTCACATATGAGCTGCCACTGGTTCACATTGAAGTTCCAAAAGGGAGTACCCCTATCCGCTTGGATCATCAAGAAATCAGTGATAGCTTTTCTCTGTTCATACAGTCGATCCAACATATAAAGGGTGGAATTCCAATGTGTGGCAATGTCACAAATCAGACTATGTTGGGGGACACACTTTGCGGTATATGAGTGCCTGAAATGCATGAAAAGTTTCCTTCCCATTGTTAGGATGTCTTACCAATGGGGGGGGGAACACTTTAGGAACCGCTTGACAACCAGTCTCAACACTTGTGCCTTCGCAGTCGTAGCGCATTCAAGATGTTCTTCCCATTGTTAGTCACCATGGTTCCCATTTCCAGTTTTCGTGGAGTAAGCCATACCCCGATTTCTTTACGAATGATTTTAGCAGTTCCTCCCCCGTGTGACTCCGTTCGCCAAGGCGAACCATGTGAAGAACAGCGTGACACCGCCGTGCCCTGCACACATGGTATACTGAAGGGCCACTGAGACTTGTCTAGGCAGAGGAGGATGAGGACACAGTGGGGGATGAGGAGGCAGAGTCACACACTGTCACAAGACCAACGGCCTGAGAGCGTGGAGGAGGAAGCGGCGTGACCTATCCAAGTTGGTGTTGTGGCTGTGCATATTCACCCAGTGAGCCGTAAAAGACATGTATTGTAACTGACCATAGTTACAGCTCCAGACGCCGGCGCTGCCGTGCATTTTGGTACACACTGACAGGCTCAAGGACTGGCTCATCTTCCACAAAATTGTGCAGGGCTGGTACTGCCTTCTTTGAAAAGAAATGGCAGTTTGACACTCTCCTCCTCGGCTCGGAACAAGCAATCAGTTCTCTGAAAGGTGTAGAGTCCACCACTTGAAAAGGGAGGGACTGCAGCACCAGTAACTTGGACATGAGCACATTCAGCTTCTGCGCCGTTGGATGAGTGGGCGCATACTGTTGTCTCTTGGACATGGCTTCGCCGATGGATTGTTGGCGGAATGGCTGACTAAAAGTAGGAGGAGCAGGAGCATCTGGAGCGACCGAAGGAGGGCATGACACACAGCTCCCTTTGGCTGAGGTGGTGGAGCCTTGGAGCCACTGGGTGATGCAGCAGGCTGGACCACTACATCGGAGCCACGGTTCTCCAAGGCCGCTTTATGGCGGCGAAGCATATGTTGACGCAGGGCCGTGTTGCCAACATTGGGACCCTGGCCATGCTTCAACTTCTGCCGACATCTCTTGCATTGGGCTATATGAACCTCCTCTGGATGCTTGATGAAAAACTGCCACACCGCCGAGTAGCTGATTTTCCCACCAACAGTCCGCACTAATTGAAAAACTACCACACCGCCGAGTAACTGATTTTCCCACCAACAGTCTGCACTAATTGACTGCTACTGCCACCGTCTCCAGGAACCCCTGTTCCACTACCTCCCGGGAAGGTAGGCTGCCACAAAGCAGGTGGTCTCCCCCGGGCACATTTGGCTCCAGAATTTCCACTTCTGCCACCATGCTGACTGCCAACCATGCTTCCACCTTGCTGGCTCAGCTGCTTCCTCACGGGCAACCTGCAACTCTCTTCTCCAGATGATGATGATGAAGCCCCTTCTGCACCCAGCTCCCAATTGCGATCGGCTTCTTCATCATCAACAAGTGTTTGCACATCACTGATGTCCTCCTCAGGTTCCTCAACAGTGTCTGCTTCAGGACCCTGAACGCTGGCAATACCGCCTCCCACGTCACTCTAATCATCACTGCTTGCCTACCTAGCGGAGGAAGCGGCAGATGTCTCCTCTACTTCCTGGCTGGTCAGTAGCTGCTGACTGTCCTCTATTAGATCGTCTTCAATGAATAGTGGAGCTGAACCCACAGCATAAGATACTTCTTTAGGGGAGGGAACAGCATAGGACAGAGGCAATGGGAGGACAGGGACTGCTCCCGGGCCATGCCAACTGAGGGTTGTGTCTGAGGAGCCCACTGACTGTTGACTGGGGTATCAGATGTAATTTGTGATGAAGTGGATGACTTTGTTGTTAACCAATCAATGACGGCAGATGGGTTGCTGGTCATGACACGACCGCTAGCTCCGGCCTCTCGCTGCAACTCCTGCTGCTACTCACCCATAGTCTGCTGCCACCTCTGCCTGATGAATTTAGGCCTCCACTCCTCTGTCCTGGCACTTCTCTGCCTGACATACTTAGTGCATGTATGAGGGGAGTACAATACGCGTAACTACGCTTAAAACAGTATTTGTCTACAACAGCAGCAGGTGTGCACTTTTGGCTGGCCTTTCTCAGTATCTAGGCCCTTGACAGATTAAGAGGCGCAAAATAGTACACTACTTAGATGTAGGTATGTGGTATGCACTTATGAGGGTAGAAAAATGCGCTATAGTATGCTTAAAAATACGTATTTTAGTAAAATACCAGCAGTACCCAGTCGCTGTGTACTAAACCCAAAACTGCACTCTCTCAAAGACTATTAGGAATTGACTGCTGGGTATGTATTATACCATCTACAGACTAGTATAACCAGCAGATAATTTGTTGTGGAACAAAGAGGGCAGAAAACATGCGCTACAGTATGCTTAAAAAAAACATATTGGAGTAAAACACCAGCCAGTGATTACTTTTGCCTGGACTTTCACAGTATCTAGGCCCTTGACAGATTAACAGGTACAAAATAGTACACTACTTAGATGTAGGTATGTACTTATGAGGGCAGAAAAATACGCTACAGTACGCTTAAAAATACATATTTTTGCACACCAGAAGTACACAGTCGCTATGTACTAAATCCAAAATTGCACTCTCTCACAGACTATTAGGAATGAACTGCTGGGTATTATACCATCTACAGACTAGTAGATCTACAGCAGATTTGTTGTGGAAAAAAGAAACAAAATTGCGCTGAAAAATTATTCCTGCCTCCACTGCTAAGGTTTATGAAGTTGAGGCAGCTTGTTGAAATGTACGAGGCAACACACAGCTCTCTGCCCCTCTCTGTAATACAATGCTGTAGAAAGTGACTGGGAGGTTAATGGCTGCAGTAAAAATCCTTTTCAGTGGAAAAAAAAGCACTGCTCTCTGTCCACCAGAACGCTGATGTGACTAGGAGGTCTATGGAATTCCCAGACTATTCCCAGCTAACCTCCGTATGGACACCAAGGTTGATGTCCCCCTATATAGTCTTAGATTGTTGGTAGTGGTGCATGGATGGATGGATGACAAAGAAAAGAGGCTAAACCAGAGGTATACCAATGCATAATAGCCTGACCTGTGGACAGTAGACCTGAAGATATGTTCACTGTGTGCACTGGATGCTTTCCCACGTATGTACTGAATGCAAAGAAAAAGTACTATTGACCATAGCCTGAAACACAACATTTTGGGGAGCTCTACGTTTAATACACTTCATACACTACAGCTAAGGATGGAATAGGGCTTTCCTAAATAAGCAGATATACTTTTCAGTATACGTTTAAAGATGGTCTTTGGCCAACCCAAAAAAGTGAGACTGCATTTCCAAGATATGTGGGATTGCATTCTTTTGACAATTCAGGGAATCAGTCAGATGGACGTGAACTTAATTCTAATAATGGGAGTCATGGGCAGGATTTTACAGTCATTGGGGTTACATTAAGCACTGTATAATCCTGCCCAACACCTGATATTCACCCCAATTATTATAATTAAGGTCACACCAATCTGACAAACTATAAACCCTCATATCTCAGGAACAAAAGAAACTGTAAAATGGTGTTTGATCAGGCTGCTCTACTCTATATATCTTAATTTTAGGGGGGTTGGTTACAGTTTCTCTCTAAAGGTGCAATTGGTGATTCAACAATCCGTATCCAGTTATATCATTACAATGTTATTGGAGACAAGACGTGTGCTAATGTTGTGGTGGCAATGACCTGTTTGTTTCATGTGACAGGGGTAACCTCAGGACTCGTCGTTATTAACTATTTCCAATAGGAAAGTTTTACACTGCTCCCCCCCCCCTACGACCCCCCCCCCCCCCCCCCAATTAAGCTGGCTTCTTACATGACAGTGCGCTCAACCTATCACCGGCCGAGGCGGAACATCGCTGCGGCCGGTGATAGGCTGACGGCTTCCCGTACCCAGGAAGCAGGTGAGGCCGGTACCGAAGGGGAGTTAAAGTTTATTTTGTTTATCTTTTGCAGCCTGGGCATAGGGATACTGTGTATAGTCAAAGAGAAAGGAAGGAAGTTCCGGCTCCCAAGGCTGGGTAAAATTCCAAGTTTATTTCTTCATATAAAAATCCAGTGCATGAGCAATAATAAAAACATAGAAAAATAGCAACACAAAAGGTACCAACTCGTTTCGACTTAACGCTAAGTCTTAATCATGGCAACTACAATAACCAGCATGACTTCCATATATACCCTCATATCCCATAGTTGATAGAGGAGGGGGGTGTATACCGCCCATGGGCGTGAACCCACAGGTGAAGTATAAATTAATCAAAGAGTATCAAAATTTGTCAAAATGTATCAAAAAATATCAAAAAAGGAGAAATATATAAATGTATAAACTGGGTACAGGGGTATATAGCAATAGACACATATAAAAGCTATTAATAAATATAAGACAAATCATGTCTTTAGTTAAGTCCAGACGGGAAGCGTGAGTCCATGCATAGGATCCAAAACGCCTCCCGTCTGAACAAAGCCTTGCACCAGTCTCCCCCTCTCCGGGGAGGGCGTACTCTCTCCAATCCTGTAACCTCTATCCTGGGAACAATGCCGTCATGGTTTTCAACTATGTGTCTTGTTATGCCCGACATGGATCTGTTTCTAAAATTGACCATTTGTGGGTAAGTGTAAATGTTCCTGGATCCTGACTTTAAGTTTTCTGCTGGTGCATCCGATGTATAGTAGCCTGCAGTCTAGGCATGTGATACTGTACACAACATGGTGAGTATGGCAGTTGATGTAGCTTTTAATGTTGTAATTGATACTAGTGACACAAAATTTGAACGTGATGGAATTAGTCATGAATTTACAGTTGCTACATCTATTTCTTCCACACTGATAATTCCCTTTAGTGGGAAGCCAGGTATCACCCTGTTTGTTATAGGTAGTAATGTCACTAGGTGATAATTGGGAATTACTTTCACATTGTTGGCTTGTAATATTTGTGACATAAATGTCACCAATATTACAAGCCAACAATGTGAAAGTAATTCCACGCAAAGCCAGATCCCTATATACCTAATTATCACCTAGTGACATTACTACCTATAACAAACAGGGTGATACCTGGCTTCCCACTAAAGGGAATTATCAGTGTGGAAGAAATAGATGTAGCAACTGTAAATTCATGACTAATTCCAACACGTTCATATCTTGTGTCACTAGTATCAATTACAATATTAAAAGCTACATCAACTGCCATACTCACCATGTTGTGTACAGTATCACATGCCTAGACTGCAGGCTACTGTACATCGGATGCACCAGCAGAAAACTTAAAGTCAGGATCCAGGAACATTTACACTTACCCACAAATGGTCAATTTTAGAAACAGATCCATGTCGGGCATAACAAGACACATAGTTGAAAACCATGACGGCATTGTTCCCAGGATAGAGGTTACAGGATTGGAGAGAGTACGCCCTCCCCGGAGAGGGGGAGACTGGTGCAAGGCTTTGTTCAGACGGGAGGCGTTTTGGATCCTATGCATGGACTCACGCTTCCCGTCTGGACTTAACTACAGACATGATTTGTCTTATATTTATTAATAGCTTTAATATGTGTCTATTGGTATATACCCCTGTACCCAGTTTATACATTTATGTATTTCTCCTTTTTTGATATTTTTTGATACATTTTCACAAATTTTGATACTCTTTGATTAATTTATACTTCACCATGGGCGGTATACACCCCCCTCCTCTATCAACTATGGGATATGAGGGTATATATGGAAGTCATGCTGGTTATTGTGGTTGCCATGATTAAGACTTCCTTCCTTTCTCTTTGATTGCTCCACCTGAGGACTTGGCCTCAGAGACTTGTCCGAAGCTCCCGCTGGTTCAGGTGTATTGTGCCACGATTTCACGTATCTTGGACACGACTGGGTAAGCTGATATACCTCCTTTTTTTCTATTGCCATACTGTGTATAGTACAGAGTTCCGGCGCCGGCGGCCCGCAACAAACAGGAGGACGAGGAGGGCAGTGCTTGCGGGTGACATGTGATTAGTTCCCCGAGGGGGACAACGCAGCACTGGGCTGATAATTAATTGGGGAGGGGGAGAGAAGCAGAACAGCACTCGCGGGTCACATATGATTAGCTCCCCGATGTGGGGACAGCGCAGCGCTGATAAATCATTAATTCCCGAGGGGGATGGGCCCAACTGGTATTGCGGTATGGGAAAAATTAATATCGTGCAGGACAAAAATTTCGGTATTCTGTATGAACCGGTATACTGCCCAGCACTATGATGGGATTTTGAAAAAAAAAAGGTTTATAATAATAGTGAGAAAAATGACATTTATCAAATGAATTCTCTGCATATCAATAAAATATTCATCTGATCAAGGTGAAAACCAATTCATGTGAACCAAGTCTTGGAGAAAAGCAAAGAGGAGATCACATGTGAGGTGAAATCAGGACATAAACAGAAAATCTCCTCAAAGCTTCTCTCATCACCTTATATGTGTAACAATGGAGCACAGTATGTTGTATTTATAGACTTTGTTAAACAAGGAGGACTGTCAGATATTCTGTGTTCCATTCATGTCAAAGTCAGACAAGCCGACAGGAAGAGTAGAGGTTAAGACTGAGGAACTGGGAAAGGGAAATGTATTATGGCAAGTGCCATACAACGTTTCCTGTGTCTGAACTACAAGTGCATTAGAAAAAGGAACCAAAACACTGTGCAGAACTTTACACTGATAGTATTTGGCTTTGTTTGTGTGTGCTTGTGTGCTTTGTTATGTGGAAGGGGTGCCTGGAATGTTTATATAGTGAAATAATGAAGACATCAGTATTTTTGTACTGTGTGTTACCAGTTATGATACAGGGGCTAATATGTTAGAGAGAAACACAATCTCAATATTCTCAGCAGCAGATTACACATTAGATCAGTGTTGGTGGATGGCTGATCGCTTGTTGACTGAACAATCAATCCTCTCATGAATGATCATATCTATTAGCTATTTTAGTTATTATGTACCATTACAGTAGTTCGATGGGATGATGAATGTGCACCATGGCTTTAACCCCTTAAGGACTCACCCCATTTGGACCTTTAGGACTTACGTTTTCGTTTTTTCCTCCTCCCCTTCAAAAAATCAGAACTCTTTTATATTTTCATCCACAGACTAGTATGAGGGCTTGTTTTTTGCGCGATCAGTTGTCCATTGTAATGCCATCACTCACTTTATCATAAAATGTATGGCGCAACCAAAATAATACAATTTGTGTGGGGAAATTAAAAAGAAAACCGCAATTTTGCAAATTTTGGAAGGTTTTGTTTTCACGCCGTACAATTTATGGTAAAAATTACATTTGTTTTTTATTCTCTGGGTCAATATGATTAAAATGATACCCATGATAACATACTTTTCTATTACTGTTGTGCTTAAAAAAAATCGCAAACTTTTTAACCAAATTAGTAAGTTTAAAATCCCCCTATTTTGAAGACCTATAACCTTTTCATTTTTCCGTATAAGTGGTGGTATGGGGCTCATTTTTTGCGCCGTGATCTGTACTTTTTATTAATACCATATTTGCTTATACAAAACTTTTAATAAATTTTATTTTTATTTTTTTGGAATAAAATGTTATAAAAAAAAGCAGCTATTTTGGACTTTTTTTTTTTTAACGCTCACGCCGTTCACCGTACGGGATCATTTACATTTTATTTGAATAGTTCGGATATTTACGCACGCGGCGATACCAAATATGTATATAAAATTATTTTTTTACACTTTTTGGGGGTAAAATAGGGAAAATGGGACAATTTACGTTTTAATTGGGGGAGGGGGTTTTCACATTTTTTTTACTTTATTTTTTTACTTTTATTTTTACACTTTAATAGTCCCCATAGGGGACTATTTAAACAATCACTTGATTGCTAATCCTATTCAGTGCTATGTATAGGACATAGCACTGATCAGGGTTATCGGTCATCTTCTACTCTGGTCTGCGGGAAGGCAGATCAGAGCAGAAGACTCCCGGAAGACAGCGGAGGCAGGTGAGGGGACCTCCGTCTGCCGTGCAGGATGATCGGATCGCCGCGGCAGCGCTGCGGGCGATCCGATCATCCTGTTAAGTGACTGCGATGCTGCAGATGCAGTGATCAGTATTGATCACGGCATCTGAGGGGTTAATGGCGGACATCCGTGGGATCGCGAGTGTCCGCCATTACCGGGGGGTCCCTGGCTGCGATCCACAGCCGGGACCTGCCGCGCATAATGCCGGCATCGCTCCGATGCCCGCGGTTATGCTCAGGACATAAATGTATGTCCTGGTGAGTTAAGTACCACGTCACCAGGACGTATGTTTACGTCCTGCGTCGTTAAAGGGTTATCCAGGAAAAAACTTTTTTATATATATATATATATATATATATATATATATATATATATATATATATACATATATCAACTGGCTCCAGAAAGTTAAACAGATTTGTAAATTACTTCTATTAAAAAATCTTCATCCTTTCAGTACTTATTAGCTTCTGAAGTTGAGTTGTTCTTTTCTGTCTAAGTGCTCTCTGATGACACGTATCTCGGGAACCGCTCAGTTTAGAAGCAAATCCCCATAGCAAACCCATTCTACTCTGTGCAGTTCCCGAGACAAGCAGAGATGTCAGCAGAGAGCACTGCTGCCAGACAGAAAACAACTCAACTTCAGCAGCTGATAATTATTGGAAGGATTAAGATTTTTTAATAGAAGTCATTTACAAATCTGTTTAACTTTCTGGAGCCAGTTGATATAAAAAAAAAAAAGTTTTTTCCTGGAATACCCCTTTAAAAATGCATAAGCTGCACTGACAAGCACTTTAAGTAAGTCAAAGTTATTAATATATACAGTTGTCCAAGATACTTCTAAAAAAAAATATATATATTTTTTAAATTTAAAACTTTTAAAAAATTCTCATGTTGCTTGAAACCTATGCTTACTGTTAGTACAAACGTTCATTATTTACATCCAGTGCACAGAAGTCTGTCCTGGTCATGTGATGGAGACACAGGTACATGTCTCATAACACTGAACACGAAGCTGTGCATTCATCACATGACCAAAAACAGATTTTTATGCACAGAAAAAAATCATGAGAAAGCTTGAAATTGATAAAGTACAGTGGTCCCTCAAGTTACAATATTAATTGGTTCCAGGACAACCATTGTATGTTGAAACCATTGTATGTTGAGACCAGAACTCTATGGAAACCTGGTAATTGGTTCTGAAGCCACCAAAATGTCATCCAAAAATAGGAAAAAGTGAGAATTAAAGAAAAATAAGTAGATAACTAATATAGATAAAGCAATTCCTTACATATAAGAGTAAGAAAGATCTGCTGGGAGCTGTAATCACTGTCAGTGATCTCAAGCAAGGAACCTCCAGCTGTTGCAAAACTACAACTCCCAGCATGCCCAGACAGATAAAGGCTGTCCGGGCATGATGGGATTTGTAGTTTTGCAACAGCTGGGGGCAAACTGCTTTGGAATCACTGGTCTATGTAAAGGACAGGATCTTCTTTGGGGTCCTGTTCAGTACACGCAATGTCCTAAAAAGTAACATGGAGTCGCCCTGACCTGGTGTCCAAAGGATCAGCTAACCTTGGTACAGGTAAAGAGTACAGAACATGTAATACCTCCCTGTACTGTAGGGGGCGCTACCAGACACCAGTCAGTGCATACACTTCAGTAATACAGGGGTTTTACCAGTAAAATGCCCATTCTGATTGGTCAGTTCTTCCGGCCATTGACACGTTTCACAGATCTGGACTGTCCGTAGCATTGTATGTTGAGTCTGGTTTCAACTTATGATGGTCCAGAAAAGACCATTGTATGTTGAAACTATTGTATGTTGAGGGATCATTGTATATGAGAAAAATGTATAACTTATTGTACAAAAAACTTTCTTTGCTGAAACCCGTACTACCTCTTTATATGGCTGTAGTATATATATATATATATATATATATATATATATATATATATATATATATATATATATATATATATGGCTGTTTACATAAACAGACAAGATCAGCCCAAACCAGTTATTCAGGCAAAGCAAATTCCCTATTTCCTTTGTCCAAATACGAGCTAGTTTTAGTTTACTTGACAAGTTTCTTCTAATAATGAACTCTTATGCCTCACAGGAAGAGTAAAAACAAATCACTGGAAAACACATGTGCAATTTTAGTTTAGTAATATAAAATAATCCATCTTCTTATGGAGCACATAAAAATATTTGAAACATGTAATATGGGAAAGCTGCATTTATTTGGCTTGAAATTACACTCCCAAACTAACTTGGGTTTCCATGCATTAAACAAAGTTTTATAGAAATGACATATTTTATCGTGCAGGAAAGCATAAAATTCAGATGACAGACAGCACAGCCTACAAATGTTACTTTGTATACCTAGAAATGTTGACTTTGTCTCTTTCACATAGAAGTCACTGGTGTTCTTCCTCATATACTGTTTTGTTTCAAGCAACTGTTCTTACATGACTGTTTATAGCTGCAATGCTTATAAAAAAAACTTAATATGGCCAAAAATATAATTCCCTTAAACCCCTGTTGATATTTTTATATGTCATTCTGTCGATTTGTACTCCGTCCTCCAACATAGGGTTCTAGCCTGTTTGTTCTTTCTGTATTAACCCTGGGATAAGAAGGGAAGGTGTCTAGAAATGCCAAAAGACGTACTAAGGCTTCTCGCACACCAGGTTTGATCATTACTTTAGCTGTATTTGCTTGACTAATATGGTGTAGACATATGTCAAAACAGTGTATTTTGGCCTATGTTTGGCAGTTTTGTGTGTGTACACTTTTTACTGCTTCTGGTACAGTTTTCAGAAAAAAACTACACCTTAAAGTGGATGTCCACATTTTTAACACTTAGCACTCCCATGTAACATCTAGCGGTAACCACAGACAGACAATAAAATATTATTTAAACATTATAGATAGAGTTGGAAAAATGTTTTGCTTTTTATTTTATTACTATTTTTTTTTTTTTCATAATCAAAACATTTTATTGAACCAAAAACAAAAACATACAGATGGGCAGCACATCAGTAAAGTACTTCAGGAAAGGAGGGCAACAGCCCCCCAAAGCGGAAGTGAAAGGATGCATCACATAAGAGTTAAGGTATGCTTTTTATTTATAATGGTACAAAAAAAAAATATTTTAAAACATGTATTAAAAATCTAGCTTAGTTTTGCTTGTACCGTTTCCTATATAAGCTCTATTTACTGTCTCCCTATACTTGTACACCCTCTATAGGCTTCTGCCCCACAGACTGCCTTCTATCTGCTATCCTCCCTCATTCCAAACTGTGCGAGTTTCCTAAAAAAAAAAAGAAGTATTCTAGTGAAAAGAATCTTCAGTCTGTTGTGCCCAGGCTGCAAAAAAACTTAAAAAAAACTTTAACTGACCTTCCTCCGTTCCTCCAGAGCGCTGCTACAGCTGATCGGTCCTCCAGTCCAGTCTTCTTCCTTCTCCTGTATGCACGGATCGTCACACTGCGGTCAGCGTATCATCGGCCACAGCGATGGCCAGTGATCTGTTGAGCGCCTGGTGACGATCCGTGCACACAGGAGAAGGAAGAAGACTGGACTGGAGGACCGATCAGCTGTAGCAGCGCTCCATGGGAACGGAGTCCGTTAAAGTTTTTTTTTGTTTTTTTGCAGCCTGGGGACAGCAGACTGAAGATTCTTTTCACTAGAATAGTCCTTTAAGATTCCATTGACCTCCCAACACTTTTTGAACTAGTGTGAACTGTCAAGGAAAAGACTTATGTATTCTCTGAATTTCCTACCCGCAGTATCTCAGTATAGACTGGAAGTTTTGCAGCACGTCTACCCTGGGAGATGATGTCTTCTCATGTATAGTGACAACTGAACTGAGTTAATCTCTTGCAAGGAAATAATTTTAATTTTTTAAGCTTATTTAACCACTGGGCTTAAAGGGGTAGTCCACTGGCCAGTGTTCTGAAGACAATGTTCCGAACGCTGTTTTCGCGTTGCGGGGGTCGGACACGCCCATCATGATGTCATTGTCATGCCCCCTCAATGTAAGTCAATGGGAGGGGCGTGACATTGAGAGGGCATGACAATGACATCATGATGGGCGTGGCCAGCCCCCGCAGCACGAAAACAGCGTTCGTAACATTTACTTCTGCACGCTGGTCAGTGGAGTACCCCTTTAAAAACCAAACAAAATGTCTTTATTGCATAGATCAGCATTCACAACTGTAAGACTCTGTTCAAATAAAGTGTTTTTTGCTGAGCTGTATAACACCTGTATAACTGGCAAATAAACAACATATTTAACTCAATAATATAACAGCCATTTGTTAATACACATATTTCACAGCCATAATTTTTGGACCGTAAGTTTTTTCATTTTTTTTTTCAACCTTTAAAAAAAGTTTGATAAAAAGGCCCAAATGTTCAGCTGTTTTTACATGAAAAATGGCTGTTTTTAAGGTTAAAAAAAAAACCTGTGGGAACATAGCCTGAAGGTATGGCCACAAGAGACAGGATTTTTATGGATTTTTATGGATTTTGTAAATTTGCTGCACAAATTTGTTTGAGTAGGATTGTTGCATCTTTCACTGCAGTTTGATGTGGAATGTGCATAGGAAAGAAGTTATGTATTTAAAAATCCACAGTAATAGACTTAGACTATGTTTACATCAGCTCCATTCGCTGATACCGCTAAAATGATGGGACTAAAACGGGACTAAAACTTGCAAAATAACAGACATCTAACGGAAATCTCGATGGACCCCATTAAAAGTAAATGGGTCCTATAAATTCCATTGGTTTACTGTTATGACACCCTCTGTTTTATTTGGAGCTCCACACCCCTCGTGTGAACCCATCCTTAGCTGCAGATCTGCAGCCTTTTTAAGCAGAAACAAACTGCAACGCTGAGGATTTGATTGCAGATTTTTACTTTCCTATTGAAGTCAAAGGGAACATTCTGAAAGAAATCCACAAGGTATGCACAACATAAAATAATGTGATGCAGATTTAGGGCATGGCTTCACATGGCGGATTCATTGCTGATTTTCCGCATAAAATTTCCAAAAGCATCAATAGAAGCAGCAAAAAAAATTTAAATCTCTTTTACACACTGCAGAATAAAAAAAGTTACCCAAAACCCAGGCAAAAAATCTGCACCAGGTGTGGCTTTTTCCTACGGCTATGTACACACAGCGTAAAATGTGCAGCATACCCACCTGGAAAACACACAGGAGGACATTCCGCACAAGTGAATAATCCGGCAGGCACTAGGACTGCTCAGAAATGCGCCATCTCATAGATGGCAATGCATTTCTTTGCAGAGTCCGCAAAAACATTGAGCATGTTCAATGTTTTAGCGGACGTCGGAATCAAGATTTCCACCGGGTGAACAGAGCAGCAGAACCCAATTGAAATATCAAAGAGGCTTTGCTGCTGCAGAATGTCCGTGTGGAACATTCCAGCGGAATTCCGCACGGACATTTCGCCGTGTGAACATACCCTAAAACTGGACCCTGAGGACATGTTCTAAAAAGAATGTGGCTCAGTATGGCACCGCATTCGCTTCTCATCTCTCCAGGCACTTTCTCTCTGGGATTGTCTCGCTCTATTCTTTTTTTTTTTCACATTTCCTGATGAGAACATCAGTGTCTGTTTACAAGTAGTGTCTGCACATTCTGAATAGGCGCTGTCCTCAGCATGAACTCTATCAAAGCAGCCTCCTTCCTTCACCCTAATGATCACCTTTTGTTTCAGCTCCCTAAAACTATTTTTCACCGCCTTTTAAATGTGCCATATGCACTGATCTTGCAACTTACGTTTCACCAATGGAGACATATGTTCCGATTTGGCTTTGATCACAAATGAAGTGAGCGAACAACTGTAATTAAACATGTGAATGGAGTTGGGTGGTCTTCCCCAGCTCTTCTCCCATGGGCTCTTTCCTACATTTCTCAGATACATTAATGTATAATTGTCTTTGTGCATTACGCCTTTGACAACCACATAAGTGTAAGTGCCTTTTTCTTCCAGTCTTAAGAGAAGGCATCAGCAGACAACTGAAAACAACAGAAACCAGACAGGCTAGTTTATCATTATTTAGATATTAAAATGTCAGAATTCCTTTCTACGCCATAGTACCACAGTAAACGCGCCTGCTGGCTTCCTGTCTCTGTTACTGGCTGCAACCTCAATAACTTCAAAATTTGTGTTACTTACTTGTGGGATGTTTCACTTACTGTTACTGGTTAATCCCTTTCAAATCTATTGGCTGCCGAATATGTAACTTTTTATTATTATTATTATTATTATTTATTATTATAATTATTATTAGATGTTGTGGTTACAAGTTGTGTTTGTTTATTGATATTCATAATAAAATGTTTTATTATATCAGCAATAAATGTAAATCTGTTTACTGCAGAATACATAAAATGTTATTAATTATTATTATTAATAATAATAGTTGTAACTTGTGGTTACAAGTTGTATTTGTTTACTGATATTCACAATAAAATGTTTTATTATATCAGCAATAAATGTTAATCTGTTTACTGCAGAATACATAAAATATTATTAATTATTATTATTAATAATAATAGTTGTAACTTGTGGTTACAAGTTGTATTTGTTTACTGATATTCACAATAAAATGTTTTATTATATCAGCAATAAATGTAAATCTGTTTACTGCAGAATACATAAAATGTTATTAATTATTATTATTAATAATAATAATAATAATAATAATAATAATAATAATAATAATAGTTGTAACTTGTGGTTACAAGTTGTATTTGTTTACTGATATTCACATTAAAATGTTTTATTATATCAGCAATAAATGTATTAAACATTATGTATTGCGCTGAATCCGACTGCATACTGTAGGACATAATGCAGTGTTTTCCAAACTTAAAAATCATTAAAAAAAATTAAAAAAAATAAAAAAACACAGTTACACAACTGGTAAATATATGTTTTTACCACCAGTTTACAATAATATATCTAGGTTTCCTAGAAAATGCATATATACATATATCAAGCCAATGCTGCCACCTACTGGAAAAGATAAATATAAAATCTGCTGATAAATTCCGCCAAACTTCAAGCCCCATTGACATCAATGGGATTCCACGGGTGAAATTCCGCAAAATTTAAGACTGGTCTTATATTCTTGCAGAAAATTGAATTTCTGTGGCGAAATGCCTGCTGCAGAAATTCCGCTGTCTGAATGGAACTGTGGAATCTTATTGAAATCAATGGGCAGTCAATATTGGCGGAATTCCGCACAGAAATTCTGCCTTAGTGACCAGACCCCTTCTTTTACTGACAGTTTTTTTTAAATTATTATGATTATTATTATTCATAATAAAGCATTACGTCTTATTATGTTTTTGGTTTTTTTTTCACAATTTTTACTTGACTGCATCCTCTGAAAATTGGGGATACAGAAAATAAAAGGGAAAGGGAAGGAAAATACAATAAACAAAGAACTATATGGCAATATACCAGCAAATGTACTTGTGCCATGGAAAAGGAAGTCACAATAACAAGAAGCATGAATGAAATTTAAAGCAATGCAAAGACATATCCCCAATGCTTAATAAATAAAAAAAAAACTCAAAACTACAGCACAGTACACCCATAAACAGGACCCAATTATGAGGCATTATAGGCAATAAAACCTAACCTAAAAGGCATCATAAGAAATCGGAAAGAGAAAAATGTCCCTAACTAGTAGGAGAAGGCTAAAATCTGTATTTTACAGCCAGGACAGCCAGGAAAACAAGACAAGTCACTTCTCCCCACGGGTAATAATAAGAAAAGAAAATAAATAAGAAGGTTAGGAGGTGACCCAGTAGCATGTGAGGGATGAAGGCTGGTATAGTGTGAGGAATAGGAAATTCCACCAACAAAAGTCATAATGTGTCTGCAACTTTTTTTTTACCTTAATTACCGCGATTGTCTTTTTTTTTTTTTCCTCCTTACCTTTTAAAATCCACTCTTCCAATTGTTCAACAATATTCCATCTATAGTGCTTTTTGTTTGTGGATGACATCACTCATTTTAACAAAAATGTATGGTGAAGCCAAAAAAAAAAAAAGATTTGTGGGGCAACGTTAAAGAAACCCCGAAATTATACAACTTTTAGAGGGAACTAGTTTCTACGCACTTTTCAGTAAAATTACCATTTATTCTGTAAGTCCATATAATTACAAAGACACCCAATATATATAGGTTTTGTTTTATTTTACAAAAAAAAATTATATGTATAACTTTTTGTAAGAAACTTTGCTTAACTCATTCAGGACGTATGGGTACACCCTTGCTTCCTGGTACTTCAGGACGCATGGCATACCTGTACGCCCAAACGTGTTCACAAGCTGAGCACGCTTCATACCTGGTGGGTCCTGACCGATATCAACAGCACCAATCGAGCCGATGCCCGGGATTAACCCCTTAGACACCGCAATCAAAGTTGATTGCGGCATTTGAAATGTAAAGAAAACGAACCCGGCAGCTCAGTGAAGCAGATCGGGACCATCGCGGTGAAATGTCCCAATCAGCTGAGAGGTAGGAGGGCAGTAGGATTTAAGTAAAATAAAATAAAACCTACGTAAATTGGGTATCTTTGTAACCGTGTAAACCTACAGAATAAAGATAAGGTGTCATTTTTACCAAACTGTGCACTGCGTAGAAACGGAAGCCCCCAAAATTTACAAAATGGGTGTTTTTTTTCACCCCACAAATAAGTATTTTTTTTTGTTTCGCTGCAGATTATGTTATAAAATAAGTGCTATAATTACAAAGTATGACTGGAGATACTGTAAACAATATATACAGACTGGGTCTGTAGGTGCAAAATTGAAAGGGTTATGATTTTTAAAATGGGAGGAGGAAAAACGAAAGTGCAAAAATTAAAATTGGCTGGGTCCTTAAGGAGTTAAAATTGCTTTATTTTTATTGGTACCATTTTGTTCTTGATTTTTTGTTTTAACGTCTAAGCTATTTACCGTGGGGTTTAATTAAAGGGGTACTCCTGTTTAATTTTCAGTTGATTTAAAAAAAAAAAAAAATTCCAGTGATTTGTAAATTACTTCTATTTATAAATCTTAAACCTTCCAGTACCTATCAGCTGCTGTATACTACAGAGCAATTTCCTTTCTGTCTGACCACAGTGCTCTCTGCTGACACCTCTGTCAATTTTAGGAACTGTCCAGAGTAGGAGCAAATCCTCATAGCAAATCTATACTGCTCTGTACAGTTCCTGACATGGACAGAGGTCAGCAGAGAGCACTTGTGGTCAGACAGAAAGGAAATTCAAAAAGAAAAGAACTTCCTGTGGATCATACAGCAGCTGATAAGTACTGGAAGGAATAAGATTTTTTAATAGAAGTAATTTACACAAGTAATTTACACAAGTGTAACTTACAAGTGTGTAATTTACACAAGTAATAACTTTCTGGCACCAGTTGATTTAAAAAAATGTTTTCCAGTGGAGAACCCCTTTAACTTTATTTTTACTAGTATGTACGTTTACTCACATGACGATACCACACGTTTATATAACATGCAATCTTAAGATGCACAGCATTGATCAGTGTTTTCTGCGTTCTGCTGCTCTAGTCTGCCAAAAAATGTTGGAGCCACAGAGAGAAGATCGGGCAACGTGGAGGCAGGTAGGGACTCTCCAGCCATCATGTAACCTAATTGGAACCCCGCAATTACCTTGCGGTGGTCCCAGGTGTTTATTTTTACTGTGCAAAACATGGGACAATCTATTCTGGTGCCCATTGTAGGGCATTCGCAATTAGTTATGAAGGGTTGTTCCCCCATCCAGTATAGAACATATTGTTACAAATCAGTTACTTTAATATTGATAATTCTAAGAATTGTCATAGTCCACTTACCGTATTTTTCGCTGTATAAGACGCACTTTTTCTTCCCCAAAACTGGGGGGAAAAATTCGGTGCGTCTTATACGGCGAATACACCCCTATCGCGGCGGTCCCTGCTGCCATCAACGGCCGGGACCCGCGGCTAATACAGGACATCACCGATCGTGGTGATGCCCTGTATTAACCCTTCAGACGTGGCGATCAAAGCTGACCGCCGCGTCTGAAGGGAAAGTGACACTAACCCGGCTGTTCAGTTGGGCTGTTCGGGATTTCACCGCGGCGGTCCCGAACAGCCCGACTGAATAGCCGGGTTAGTGCTTACAGGACACCGGGAGGGGCCTTACCTGTCTCCTTGGTGTCTTCTCCGTTCAGGGATCCCCTGTATGGCCGGCGCTCTCCTTCTTCGTCATCACGTCGTCGCGTACGTGCGTCGGCATGCGTAATGACGTGATGGTGGCGACGGAGAGCAAGGATACCCGGCCGGAAGCAGAGACGTTCCGGAGCGACGGCGACAGCGATGGAGCGACATCCAGGGCAGCGGTGACGGGTCCGGAGCGGCGGGGACACGTGAGTATTACCTCCTATGCAGTGGTCTTCAATCTGCGGACCTCCAGATGTTGCAAAACTACAACTCCCAGCATGCCCGGACAGCCAACGGCTGTCCGGGCATGCTGGGAGTTGTAGTTTTGCAACATATGGAGGTCCGCAGGTTGAAGACCACTATTGGGTTCAAAATCTTTATTTTTTTTAGATTTTGCACCTATAAATTGGGTGCATCTTATACGCCGGTGCGTCCTATAGGACGAAAAATACGGTATATAGAATGTTACACTATCCATTTGTTATTAATAAAGCTGCAACCTAAATCTTTAAGTCCATGGTGAGCATGTATGTACAGTATAAAAGTTGTCTACGATAACAGCAACAAACCCCAAAGAAAGACAGTATATAACATCACCTACAGGAGAGTATGTATTAAATGTAGAAGCTTCCATACTGATGAAAGTAGCAATTGGCATTGAAGCAATTGAAGATCTCATATGTCTAAAATGTATCATTGTTTTTAAATCTCAAGAAATCATATAACACTAAACTGTATGAGCCATGTCTTTATATTCTCAGCAATCCTTCACATTTCACAGCCTTAAAGGAAAGGTCTCATTGGCCAGTGAACTTCAAGGAGTCCATTCTATGGAGAGCTACCAAAGAAAAGATCTTGATTGAAAGCATCCTGCATGAATTGAAGTCAAATACAAAGCATCTGGAAACCCAGCAAATAAACATTAACAGTAACACACTATCTCTAGAATAGATCAATAAAATGTCATAACCATGCTGAGAAAAGTAATGAAATTTCAAGACGGTGAAATCAAAACATCTGATGTGCATTAACATATTTTCTCATTTGTTCTACTTCAATACAAATGAGCATTTAAGAAAGAATCTGGTTTTCAAAAACTTGTGTTTTGTGTGTTTCATTAAATGCCGACGAGTAATGGAGACCAGTAAAGCATTACATTCCTGCCGCACAGGTCAACATTTGTGTTTTTACAGACTTTTTATAAGGTACAAAAAGACATATTAATCCTCTCCATCTTTAAGCATGACTGTTCCATCTTGAAAGATACAAGATAAGACCAAGTAAAAAATGATTTTTTATTGTTTTCCATTATGATGCCAAAACATAACCTTCTGGGGGCATTGTTTAACCAGACACTAAATAACCAAACTGATCTGATAACAGTTTTGGGAAACAAATATATGCATTGCAACAGAAACTACAAGTATGAAATCTATTATTTTAAGGGAGGTTTCAGTATAGGACATTCAAAGCATATTGTTAAAATTGGGGGCAGTGCACATACAGCTTTTTGGCAGTTTCTATGGCATTTTTTAAGTGCAAAGGAGGGAAACCAAGGTATTAAGGTAATGGGTGGATTGCAGTTTCAAGACAGTTTAGCAAATTTGGGGTTAAGTCATATACTTACCTCTTCCTGGTCCAGCGGCTACCCTGGTCTCCTCTTTTCTCTGCCAATGGCACCGCTCTATTGCTAGGGTGACCAGACCACTGACATTAGGGCTGCTTTGCCTATCAGGGAGCAGGGACGCTGTGCCAATCAGATTTGGTGGCAGTGTCAGATTTAAAGGGGTATTCCAGGAAAAAACATTTTTTATATATATATCAACTGGCTCCAGAAATTTAAACAGATTTGTAAATTACTTCTATTAAAAAAATCTTTATCCTTTCAGTACTTATGAAGTTAAGGTTGTTCTTTTCTGTCTAAATCCTCTCTGATGACACCTGTGTCGGGAAACGCCCAGTTTAGAAGAGGTTTGCTATGGGGATTTGCTTCTAAACTGGGCGTTTCCCCAAACAGGTGTCTCAGAGAGGATTTAGACAGAAAAGAACAACCTTAACTTCAGAAGCTCATAAGTACTGAAAGGATTAAGATTTTTTAATAGAAGTAATTTACAAATCTGTTTAACTTTCTAGAGTCGGTTGATTATAGATATATATACATATATATATATATATATATATATATATATATATATATATATAAAAAGTAGAGGTGCACCAAAATGAAAATTTCAGAACCGAAACGAAACCGAAATAAAAAAAAATGTCCGGCCGAAACCGATACTAAAACCGAAAATTACTTCTCCTAGTCTTCTGGTAAAATGCAGCCAGGGCTGGTGCAAGGATTTTTGCCGCCCTAGGCAAAAGCTCATTTTGCCGCCCCTTGACTCCGCCCATTGGCTCCGCCCCTTGACACACGCCTTACCCTACTACTGGGGTGTCGCACTGTAACAAACCTCCTCCTCATATAATATCCTTACTACTTGGGTGACACACTGTAACAAACCTCCTCCTCATATGATCTCCTTAATACTGGGGTGACACACTGTAACAAACCTCCTCCTTATGTAATCTCCTTAATACTGGGGTGACACACTGTAACAAACCTCCTCCTCATGTAATCTCCGTACTACTGGGGTGACACACTGTAACAAACATCCTCCTCATGTAAACTCCTTACTACTGGGGTGACACACTGTAACAAACCTTCAGAGTGCCTCTAGTTGTTGCAAAACTACTATGTCAGGGCATGCTGGGAGTTGTAGTTTTGCAACAGCTGGAGGTACTCTGTTTGGGAAACACCACAATAGCCCCTTATAAAAGCCCAAGTGTACCTGTCCCTTTAATAAATTAAATTACAACAATAGAGTCAGACACAGGCTGACTATCAATGGCTGATGGACTACTATACCCAGCATGCCCTGAAAATCTGCAGCAGAGATAGTGCCAAGCGCAGTGCACATGCTGCAGCCCCATGTGAGGCCACTAACCCTACCCCTCCTTCACCATGCCGGTACCTGCTATGCTCCAACTTCCAGGGATACATGGCAGCATGGTGCCCGGGGTTTCTCGGCCCCAGGCGGTCTGTCCCAGGACGCACCAACTACAGCCCTGTAGGCCTTGGGGCTTTTACTAAGGAACCAGAGGCTGGCGGGCGGTATGGACCTGGCTGGTCACCAGGCAACCAGGGTGCAGAGGCAGCGGCCCATTCTGTCTATGGGTTGCGCCGGCCCTGATTGAAAACAATAGCAAACCTGCTATTGGCTATTTCAAAATGCAATAGCCAATCGCAGGTTGGCTATTGGACCCGCCCACTATCTGCAGAGGAGCGGACCTGAAGGAGAACTTACTCCTTCAGCAGGCAGAGGGCGGGTCCAAAAGCCAACCTGCGATTGGCTATTGCATTTTGAAATAGCCAATAGCAGGTTTTTCTATTTGGTAAATGGTATACGGGAAGCGGAGCTTGCAGAGGCCCCGGAGCAGATCGGCCAGCGGGAGATGGTGAGTTGGGATGGTCTTGGGGGGAGGTGGGTCATTATCGGCAAATTTTTTGTCGTTTCGGCATTTCCCCAAAATAGCTATTTTCGGCCGATACGTTTCGGCCGCCAATATATCGGTGCATCCCTAATAAGTTTTTCCTGGAATACCCCTTTAAACTGGTGAATGTTGTCCACGTGTTATCCTGAATATACAGAGCCTCACGTGTTATCCTGAAATTAGATTCCAGGATTGCTGACCCTTGCCTGACTTCTGATTTTGCCATTGTTGATCCCTCCTGGTTTGGACCCCTGCTTGGTGTACTGTTTTGCTTTGGTTCTAAGTCTGCCTTTCGGATTCTGACCCTGTATGTCTGACTATTCTCCTTTCCTTAAGCTCAGTGTTTCTCAAGCACGGTCCTCAAGTACTCGCAACTGGTCATGTTTTCTGGATTTCCTTAGTCTTGCACAGGTGACATTATTCTGGTCAGTGAATCAGACATCACGACAGTTGTATCACCGGTGAAAGACTAAGGAAATCCTGTAAACATGACCTGTTGGGGGGACTTAAAGGGGTACTCTGCCCCTAGACATCTTATCCCCTATCCAAAGGATAGGGGATAAGATGTCAGATCGCTGGGGTCCCGCTGCTGGGGACACCCGGGATCTCCGCTGCGGCACCCAACTATCATTACTGCACAGAGCAGACTCGCTCCGTGCCTAATGACCAGCGATACAGCGTCCGCAGCATCGTGACGTCACGGCTCCGCCCCTCGTGACATAACGGCGCGCCCCCTTAATGCAAGTCTATGGGAGGGGGGGTAATGGCCGCCATGCCCCCTCCCATAGACTTGTATTGAGGGGGCGGGCCGTTATGTCACTACCTGACATCCTGGTAGTTAAGAACCAGGGCGTACCTGTATGCCCGTGTGAATTTCGGTACCCACCACGTGTCGGGCTGGGACCGGACCGGAATGCCCGCTGAAGTCATTCAGCAGCAAACCCCCCCCCCCCCCCCCCGTGCAAACCCCTGGGGGGGTCCTGAGAGCCACCCCCCGCACACGTCACCTCAAATCGCCTGCCAATTCAGACCACCGATTTGCGGCGATTCCGGTTCAATCGGGTCTCTGGTGACCTAGAAAAAAAAAGGGTGAATGGGGCTGTGCGAGACAACTCCATTCACCCTTACCCAGCAGGAGTGATGTGGCATGGGTGTCACCTCACGATCACGATTGATCGGTTGGAAGTACCGACCAATCACTATCCTGCTGAGTGGTGATCGGGGTGGCAAACGGGGACTGGCGGGGTCTCTTACCTCTCCCTGGCTCAGGGAGGGTTCCCTCGGAAGCGGTGGCAGGGACAGGAGCGGTGGCAGCAGCGGCGGCGGTCCCGGCGGCAGGATACAGCAGGAGGTGAGGCCTGTTCACCTCCTGTTGTTGCTTAGCAACAATTCTCAGCATGCACAGCCAAAGGGCATGCTGGGAGTTGTAGTTTTGCAACAGCTGGAGTTCCAACTACAACTCCCAGCATGCCCTTTGGTAGTCTGTGCATGCTGGGGGTTATAGTTATGCAATAGCTGGAGGCACATTTTTTCTATGAAAAAGTGTGCATCCAGCTGTTGCATAACTACAACTCCCAGTATGCACTTCAATTGTCAATGTATGCTGAGTGTTGCAGTTTTGCAACAGCTGGAGACACATTGGTTGTGAAACAGTTTGTGTCCTAACTCAGTGTTTTGCGACCAGTGTACCTCCAGCTGTTGCAAAAATACAACTCCCAGCATGCACTGAGAGACTGTACATGCTGGGAGTTCTAATTTTGCAACAACTGAAGGCCCACTGGTTGCGAAACACCGAGTTAAGAAACAAACTCTTAGTGTTTCGTAACCAATGTGCCTTCAGCTGTTGCATAACTACAACTCCCAGCATGTATGGTCTGTCAGTGCATGCTGGGAGTTGTAGTTTTGCAACAGCTGAAGGTTTTTTGTGGTGGATGCAAATCCCCAATTTAGGCTTCAAATGCACATGGAGCTCTCTCGCTTTGGAGTGCTGTCATATTTCAAGGCAACAGTTTATGGCCACATATGGGGCATTTCCGTACTCGGGAAAAATTGTGTTACAAATTTTGGGGGGCTTTTCTCCTTTTATCCCTTATGAAAAGGTAAAGTTGGGGTCTACACCAGCATGTTAGTGTAAAAAAATAAAAAAATGTACACTAACATGCTAGTGTTGCCCCATACTTTTAATTTTCACTAGCGGTAAAAGGAAAAAAAAGACCCCCAACATCTGTAGCCCCATTTCTGTAAGAACATACTCCATATGTGGATGTAAAGTGCTCTGCTGGCGAACTACAATACTCAGAAGAGAAGGAGCACCATTGGGCTTTTGGAGAGAGAATGTGTCCGAAATTGAAGGCCATGTGTGTTTACAAAGCCCCCATAGTGCCAGAACAGTGTACCCCCCCCCCCACACATGTGACCCCATTTTGGAAACTACACCTGCATAGAATTTAATAAGAGGTACGGTGAACATTTGCATAGACCCCCCCATGAGTGAGCATAGACCCCCACAGCTGAAATTTAATTTTTCATTTGCACAGCCCACTGTTCCAAAGATCTGTCAACACCAGTGGGGTGTAAATGCTCACTTCACACCTTATTAAATTCTGTGAGGGGTATTGTTTCCAAAATGGGGTCACATGTGGGGGGGGCTTTGTAAATGCACATGGCCCTCGACTACTATTCCAACCAAATTCTCTCTCCATAAGCTCAATGGCGCTCCTTCTCTGCTGAGCATTGTAGTTCACCCGCAGAGCACTTTACATCCACATATGGGGTTACAAATTTTGGGAGGCTTTTTCTCCTATTACCCCTTGTGAAAATGAAAAATTTGGGGTAACACCAGAATTTTTGCGAAAAAAAAATCTCATTTTTAATTTTCATGTCCAACTTTAGCGGAAATTTGTGAGCCTTAACACCTGTGGGGTGTTAAGGCTCACTGTACCCCTTGTTACATTCCTTGAGGGGTGTAGTTTCCAAAATAGTATGCCATGTTTTTTTTTTTTTTTTTGCTGTTCTGGCCAGAGCTGTGGAGTCGGTAGAAAAATGTTCCGACTGACTCCTCAGTTTTTTGTACTTCCGACTCCTCTGTATTAATATGTGAATGTATTTATAAACACTTACATTTGAATCCAAGAAGCTGTTCCACCAAGTTCTTCTAAGCTCTTCTAGCAGAAAGAGATAGTTGGGCAGAAGCTGCTGCCTTCTCCTTTTTGTGTGCTGATCTGCTGCTGAAGATAGGGCAGTGGGAGGATCCAGGAAGGGGCATTTAATATAAAACATGATTTCCCTAGTAGAATCCCATAGTCATGTTTAAAGTTTAAGCTAACAATCAGAGTTTACAAGTTTCTATAGCCTTAGCTGAATGACAGCAGTTTTTCCAATGGTTTACAGCTTTATTTGGCATGTCCATTTTCCTTATAGCAGAGAGTTTCAAAGTAAAAAAAAAAATGCAACATTTTTATCAAATCCTTTCTTGGTGAAAAATCCCAAAATTTGATGAAAAAGTTGAAAATTTAGCATTTTTTTTTACTTTGAAACTCTCTGCTTATAAAGGAAAATGGACATACCAAATAAATGATATATTAATTCACATATACAATATGTCTACTTTATGTTTGCATCATAAAGTTGACATGTTTTTACATGACAAGTAACAACGAGACTTTACCACTATGTTAAAGTAGAATATGTCACGACAAAACATCTCGGTATCAGAATGAAAAGTAAAAGCATTCCAGAGTTATTAATGCTTAAAGTGACAGTGGTCAGATTAGCAAAAAACGCTCTGGTCCCTTAAGGTGAAAATGGGATTGGTCCTTAAGGGGTTAAACATGATTTTTACTTTTTGATTCCTTATGCCAAATAAATAACTTTTGTAATTGGCTTTCATTAAAAAACAAAAAAAAAACATTAGTTTTCCGGCTGTATACCTCTGGCCACCTTCTCCCTTCTTGGCCAGAACACATTCCGTCTGGTCAAAATCTCAGATTTTGGTCTCCTGCTTGTAATGGCAGGAGACCAAACTCAGGAAGTGTTTCTCTGCACTGAGCTTGATTGACAGCTGCAAAGATCCTCACTGACAGCTGCACAGACTAAAAGCTGCACAGAGCCTCAATGAAAGATACACAAACTGAAAGCTGCTACACAGAGCTTGAGGTCTTCTATTCATCACATCACCAACAATGTGAGGGCAGAAGTGGTCCCCCCAGAAGACTTCAGTGATGTCATGCCTGCTGGGAAACGCCCACCTTCTTCTGCCGGTAGATTTCACTATATGAGCAAGAAGAAAGGTATGATACACAGCTTTTTAAAGCTCTGAATTTTTTTTCTAAGGGTGGGAGGGGTGATAGGAGTAGTAAGGGAACAAAGCCTGAGTTAGTTTAGAAAAGTTTATTTAGTGACAGGTGCTCTTTAAGGACTTTTTTTTTTGTGCAAATCAATCATTTCACCACAAAATCTACGTTGAAACCCCCAAAAAATTATTTGTGGGGCCAAATTGAAAAACAAAATCCCATTTTGTAACTTTTGGGGGGCTTCCGCTTCTAAGGAGTGCACTTTTCAATAAAAATGACACCTTTATTGTGTAGGTCCATACAATTAAAATGATACCAAACTTATATTAGGTTTAATTTTTACTTTTTAAACAAAAATTAAAACTTGAAAATTAGTATGTTTTAAATTTTCCTCTTCTGACGCCTATAATTTTTTCCCGTTTACGGCAGGGGTACTCTATTTTTAGTGAGGGTCCGCTTATTCAGGTCTGCCATTGGTAAAGGTCCAAGCAAAGCGCTGAGGACTGGTTCTCACCTAGTGGCCGCAGTGCCATGCAGGAAATAGGCAAAATGACTGAAGTCTGGAGGATGTAAACCTACTTTTTCCTGTATTTTCTGAATACTGCCAGAGACTGTACCCCTGAATATAATACTGCCACACGCTGTGCCCCTAAATATAATACTGCCACACGCTGTGCCCCTAAATATAATACTGCCACACGCTGTGCCCCTAAATATAATACTGCCACACGCTGTGCCCCTAAATATAATACTGCCACATGCTGTGCCCCTGGTATATTACTGCCGGACACTATGCCCCTGAATATATAACTGCCGTACGCTGTGCATCTAAATATATTACTGCCGCACGCTGTGCATCTAAATATATTACTGCCGCACGCTGTGCCCCTGGTATATTACTGCCCACGCTATATCCCTGGTATATTACTGCCATACACTGTGCCTCTGAATATATTACTGCCACACGCTATGTCCCCAAATATAACTTGGATGAACACTGTACCATAAAACAATGAATGAGGCCACCGTGCTCCCACAATTATTGAGTACTGCTGGTATATATGAGTACAAATTTTTTTTCATAGTAGACTTTTTGATCGCTTTTTATGCACATTAGGTATACGCCATTGTCCGTGCATTTTAATTAACATTATATTTCATAGTTTGCACATTTACACATGCCGCGATACCACATATGTTAATTTTTGTTTACATATTTTCTTTTAAAATGGGAAAAGGGGAGTGATTCAAATTTTTGTTAGGGAAAGGGTAAAATCACATTTATTAATATATTATATATATATATATATATATATATATATATATATATATTTTAACACTATTTGTTAGTCCCCACAGGGGACTATAACATGCAATCATTAAGTTGCATACACTGTTCAATGCTATGGCATATCATAGCATTAATCAGTGTTATCAGTGCTCCAGCCTGCCATGGCTGACTGGAGCCTTGGGGAACCGATCGGACGGCAAGGAGGTGGGTAAGGGCCCTTCCGCCATCCCCTCAGCTGTTCGAGGCATCGCATGTTTTTTTATTTTTTATTTTAAACGCCATGATCAACTTTGATTGCAGCGTCTAAGGAGTTAATGCCAGGCATCACAGATCGGTGATGTCCAGCATTAGACACGGGTCCTGGCGGCTGATAGCAGCCAGGACCACCCCGCTATGACGTGCGCTCAGTTCCTGAGCCAGCGCCACAGAAGGGGAGCGGGCGCAGGGAGTACATGTATGCCCTGTGTCCTTAAGGGGTTAAAAGTGAAAAAAGCCAGCTGACTGGTTTAAAAATACAAGCAGCATGAAAACAGACACAAGCTTCCTTATTACAATGAGCAATGACTTATTCTGACTTGCTGTAGTGTTTAGAGAAATTATAAGTTTTAAGACAAGCTGGGAATAAGGCATATAGACAAAGAGACCATATATCCGCCAGCTACTCCCTACCTATGTAAGGAGACAAAAATGCCACCAAAACACCACTAACAAAAAAATCTTCTAGTTTTAAAATTGCACTATAGACTTCAATGTAAACACCTGGCCACACATATAAAAATAAGAAAAAATTTTATTTGTGAAAAGCAACGGGAAATAAAAAAAATTATTAAGTTAGAATTATATAACTGTATATATTTGGTAACAGTACAATCATTACAACCTATAAATAGAGTTAACATGTCATTTATGCCCCAAAAGGGTGTTACTAAAATCATTAACATTATGGTTAATGACCAATGAAAACGAATGAAAACAAAAAATTGCTGTATCCTTAAGGGGTTAATAAATGTACTTGAACAGAGTGGATATGTCCCAGTGTAGTAGCACTGATGCTATAGAATATACAGAAGAAAAATCTCATATGGTTTAAACCAAAGATAAAAGGTTTCAGGTGCTGCTCACATGTGGATGCCATTTGACATGATGAAAGTCCTCACTGTGTAAGCAACATACTGCAGACCTCTTCAGAAACTGACGCTGCAGATATAAAAAAAAAGGCAGCTGAACAAATGGAAGATACAGACCATACATATAGAAGTGTTACAAGTAAGGGGTTAGCACTAAATATAAAGAGGCGAAACTGGATCCGTTATCTGTTTACAGAGCACTTCCACTTTGGGATTTTATAAAATATCTTAGGGAATTGCTTAAACAGAATTCCCCTCAGATAGTATTCAGAGATGGACAAAACATTTTGAGATTTGCTGCAAAAGTAGGTTTTAAAAAGTGGAAAACATCCAGGTTAACCTGAACAGCAAATTAAATGTGGACCTTGGATCCCCCGCACCAAGAAAAGTTTGTGCACTACAAAATCCTATAATGTTGGTGTACTGTGCTATTTGGATTCTGTGGTGGCGGAGCCTTGTGGGGGTGTAGGGTAGTTAGGGTGTTGCTGTTCGGGATAGTTAAGGGCGCTGTTAACCCTTGTCACTCGTGATGCCAGGGTGAGGGTTAAATGCTGTATTCATGGTAGGCCTATTGCCACCCTTCCCAAGAGCAATAGGTGATGCAGAAATGAAGGATTGTCCACAACCACTGTTAACTGAAAACTTGCAGGAACTTTTACTGAAGAATTTATGTACATGCAGCAATAGTAACAGTCCAGATAACAGTCTCTATAGATATAGCTGAGCAGCGATTGACAGTTGGTTGGGATCAGATAAGCTCAATTTAGCTTCTTAAGGATTGTATAGCTGGATTTAAGGGTGCGTTTAGGTCCAGTGATCTTGCGGTGAGTGGCGGGGAATTGCTTAGTCTATCCGCTATGTTAGAGGCCTAGGCCGCAAGGCTTTGGCCTAGTAAATCATCTTGTAAGCTGCGGAGGTCCTACCTCTTCCAGAGTCAGCAACCCAAGAGAGATGCTGCTTGATTGGCAGCACAGGAACAAGAGAAAGATTAATGGCTGCAGCTCCCTTATATGGGCAGGGGGTTGAGCGGTTTTAGATTGGTCCATACAGCTGTCACTCACTATTACAATGGAATGTGGGTAATCACATGACTAAACCACCAAAGGTCCTGTAGCAAAACCAGAGTTCTAACCTAATCACGTGACCCGCAGGTCCTGCTACGCTTGAACAGGTAGGCAATTAAATGTATACATATCTATATATTTATATTGATAAGAACTTCCATACAGTCATTGACTAACTGAGGGGTGACAAGGGGGAAAACTACAAAAGAGGGACCCCGACGTCCTAGGGACTCTGACTATGGGGACCTCTATAAAGGTAATGTATACAATACGGTACAGGGACACCACAGATTCCAGAGATGCTGAAGGACATGTCAAATCACAAGGGTGATTTCAGAGTGCTGTATACATCAAATTTTTCATTACTGATACAAACAAAGCACAAATCAAAACATCAACACCAGTATCACCCTTATTACATAAAGGGAACCACTGCTCCCATTCTAAACTTAAGGGGGTTATCCACCACAAGTGATTTTAGTATGTACCTACCAGACAGTAAAGGACATGCTTAGGAAGGATCCATGCTTGTCTTGGGGATAACTGGCTATTTCCCCCCTCCATTAAAATACACCTGTGATCCTTTCCATGCAATACACCATCCATCTCCATCTGTTGCAAACCAGCAGGCAGAATGAATCTCACTATCACCAAGGAGTCGCTCCACTGATTAAAGCAAAGACAGGCTCCCTTTCAACACCTGACTAGTGATGTAATGTCTTGGGCCGCACTACAACTTGAAAAAATCTGAGACAACAGTAATTGTGTATGCAGTTAACCTGTCCTTAACCAGCCCTGATGTCCTGGTACTTAAGGACCAAGGGCGTACCTGTACACCCTGATCCTGATAACAGGGTTTAACCCCTTAAGGACCAAGCCCATTTTCACCTTAAGGACCAGGCCTATTTTATTTTAGCGTTTTCATTTTTTCCTCCTCGCCTTCTAAAATCTATAACTCTTTTATATTTCCATCTACAGACCCATATAAGGGCTTGTTTTTTACATGACCAATTGTACTTTGTAATGAAACCTCTCATTTTACCATAAAATGTACAGCGAACCCAAAACAATTTTTTTTAAAGAGGAAATTTAAATGAAAGCCAAAATTTTGCACATTTTGGAGGAGTTCGTTTTCACACTGTACACTTTACGGTAAAAATGACATGTGTTCTTTATTCTGTGGGTCAATACGATTAAAGTGATACCCATGGCAAGATACTTTTATATTTTTGTACCACTTAAAAAAAAATCTATTTGTACAAAATCAGTAATCTAAAATCACCCTATTTTGACCACCTATAACTTTTTCATTTTTTCGTATATAGGGCGGTATGAGGGATCATTTTTTGCGCCGTCATCTGTACTTGTTTTAGATACCACATTTGCATATATAAAACTTTTAGATCATTTTTTGTAAATTTTTAAAAATAAAATGTGACAAAAAAGCAGCATTTTTGGACTTATTTTTTACGCCATTCACCGTACGGGATCATTAACATTATATTTTGATAGTATGGACATTTACGCACGCAGCAATATCAAACATGTTTCTAAAAAAAATTACGCTTTTTGGGGGGGAAATGGGAAAAAACTGACAATTTTCATTTTTATTGGGGGAGAGGATTTTTCACTTTTTTTAACTTTTTATTTTGACATTTTTAAAGAATTTTTTTTTTTTATTACACTTTTTACGTCCCAATAGGGGACTATCTATAGCAATCCTTTGATTGCTAATACTATGCAGAGCTATGTATAGGACACAGCACTGCTCAGTATTATCGGTGATCTTCTGCTCTGGTTTGCTCGATCTCAGACCAGAGCAGAAGACCACGGGAGACAGCCGGATCCAGGTGAGGGGACCTCCAGCCGTCATGCTGGACGATTGGATCGGCATTGCAGCGCTGCGGGCGATTCGATCATCCAAAGTACTGCAATGCCGCGATCTGTATTGATCACGGCATCTGAGGGGTTAATGGCAGATATCAGCGCGATCGCGGGTGTGGCCATTACGGGCGGGTCCTGGGCTGCTTTTAGCAGCCGGAACCTGCTGTGTATGACGCGAGCACCGTCCGTGGTTGTTAAGGGGCTAAACCGTTTTCACGAGCGGAGAATGGGTTAAAACCGGTGAGTCCTGGTTGCTACCTTTTCCCATTTTTTAAATAAAATAATGTAATAAAAAATAATCATGTAGTACCACCGCGTGTGCAAATGTCCGAACTATTAAATTATAAGGTTAGCTAAACCGCACAGTCGATGGTGTACATGTAAAAAAAAAAAATACCAAAGTCCAAAAGTGTGCAGTTTTGGTCACTTTATATAACAAAACCTGCATGAAAGATAAGGTGTCATTTTTACCAAAAATTGCATTGTGTAGAAACGGAAGCCTCCAAAAGTTACGAAATAGCTTTTTTTATTTTAGCACACAAATATATATTTTTGATTTTGCAGTAGATCTTGTTATTAAATGATTGATTTAATTACAAAGTATAATTGGTGGTGCAAAAAACAAACCCTTATATGATATGAGTCTGTAGGTGCAAAATTGAAAGAGTTATGATTTTTAGAAGGGGAGAAGAAAAAAAAAAAAAAAAGTTTGAAAATGAAAATTAGCCTGGTCCTTAAGGGGTTAAAAATAAACATTGGGGTAAAAATCTGAAGAATTGCGAGACCCCCATGAAAAACACAGGTACAGACACTATATTATGAACTACACTAACTTTACAGCATAGTCAAATAAAAAAAAATCCTGGAATATCCCTTTAGGGTACATTCACACATACAGGATTTGTAACTGCAGATTAGATGCTGTGCTCAGTCATTTAGATTACATTGAAATCTGTTGCAGAAAATCCTGTGCATCAAATCTGCATACGTGAGAATGTATCCTTAACCCCTTAAGGACTCATGACGTACGTGTACGTCATGAGTCCCAGTCCTGTGATATAACGCGGGATCACACGGCGACCCCGCATCATATCGTGGCGGCCCGGTGTCATAGTGACGCCGGGACCCGCCGTTAATAGCGAACGGCACCGATCGCGGTGCCGCGCACTATTAACCCTTTAACCGCGCGCTCAAAGCTGAGCCGCGCGGCTAAAAATTAAAGTGAAAGTTCCCGGCTAGCTCAGGGAGCTGTTCGGGATCGTGGCGGCATAATCGCGGCATCCCGAACAGCTGCAGCACAGGAGGAGGTCTTCTTATCTTCTCCTGCGCTGTCCGATCGCCGAATGAATGCTTCAAGCCTGAGATCCAGGCTTGAGCATTCAATCGCCGAAAACACTGATTGATCCATTCTTATGAAGATGCATCAGTGTTAAAGATCAGTTAATGCAATTAGAGATGAGCGAATTTACAGTAAATTCGATTCGTCACGAACTTCTCGGCTCGGCAGTTGATGATTTATCCTGCATAAATGAGTTCAGCTTTCAGGTGCTCCGGTGGGCTGGAGACTCTTTCCTAGGACTGTATCCACCTTTTCCAGCCCACCGGAGCACCTGAAAGCTGAACTCATTTATGCAGGATAAGCCGAGCCGAGAAGTTCGTGACGAATCGAATTTACTGTAAATTTGCTCATCTCTAAACGCAATGTTATAGCCCCTTATGGGAGATATAATATTGCATAAGAAAAGTGTAAAAAAAATCATTAACCCTTTGAATTATCCCTTCCCCTAATAAAAGTTTGAATCACCCGTCATTTCCAAGAATAAAAAAAAAAAAAAAAAACTGTAAATAAAAATAAACATATGTGGTATCGCCGCATGCGGAAATGTCCGAATTATAAAAATATACCGCTTTTTAAATCGCACGTTCAATGACGTACGCGAAAAAAAAAAATCCAAAGTCCAAAATAGCGCATTTTTGATCACTTTTTATACCACAAAAAAGTGAATAAAAAGTGATCAAAAAGTCTGATCAGAACAAAAATGGTACCACTAAAAACTTCAGATCACTGTGCAAAAGAATTAGCCCTCATAGCGCCCTGAGCACAGAAAAATAAAAGTTATAGGGGTCAGAAGATGACCATTTTAAACGTATACATTTTCCTGCATGTATTCATGATTTTTTTCTGAAGTGATACAAAATCAAACCTATACAAGTAGGGTATCATTTTAAACGTATGGACCTACAGAAGATAAGGTGTCATTTTTGCCGAAAAATGTACTGCGTGAAAATGGAAGCCCCAAAACTTACAAAAGTGTTTTTTTTCATCAATTTAGTCGCACATTGATTTTTCTTCCCGTTTCACTGTCGATTTTTGGGTAAATTGACTAATGTCATTACAAAGTAAAATTTTCACCTAAAATTCTATATGATGGCTTATTTTTTGCGTCACTAATTCTAAAGAGTTACGGAGGAAAAATTGAAAATGAAAAAACTGAAAAAGTCTGAGTACTTAAGGAGTTAATGCTGCGTTCACACACTGGTAACTAGCAGCAGGTTTTCCTCTGCTGGAAATCTATTGCGAGTGACCATGGGTTCGCACCACGTTTTTAACCACTGTTTTCAGTTTTTCTAAAGAAAACTGTATGGCAAAAAAACGGATGGAGCAATATGCGGTATTAAACCATATACTGTTTCTAAAAGTGCATACGGTTCCGTCCGTTTAAAAAAAAAACACATACATTTTAAAAAATGTTGTCCATTTTTAATGGGAGGGGACTTTAGAATGCAAATGCGCATGTGCAAAGTAAAAACCATATACGGTTTCCCGTATGGAACTGTATACATCTGCGTTTCCCACTGACGTCCATGCAAAAAATTAAAAAAAATAAACTTAAAGCGGTTGCAGTACGGTTTTTAAACTGAAGACAAAACCGTGGTCAACCACGGTTTTGAGTACGGGGAAAAAAAAACATATTGCAAGCAAACCGTACGCAATAGGATGCATCCAGGTGCATACGGTTTTCAATTATTTGTATATGTATACGGTTCCATACGTTTTCAATAATGAAAACGTATACGGGAAACAGCACCTGAAACTACGGATACTGGAAGCCTGTGCTAGCATTTCTCCTGCGGTGTTGCTATCAGTGTGTGAAGAGTGGGAGAAGAGGGTTGCATTGACAATCCAACACAATGGGCAGCACATTGAACACATTTTATAAGTGGTCAGAAACTTGTAAATAACTTCTATTGGATTGGATTCAAAATGGCCGACTTCAAAATGGCCACCATGGTCTCCCCCCCCCCCCCCCCCTCACATATACTAATGTGCCACAAACAGGAAGTTAATATCACCAACCATTCCCATTTTATTAAGGTGTATCCTTATAAATGGCCCACCGTGTGTGTGTGTATATATATATATATATATATATATATATATATATATATATATATATATATATATATATATATATATATATATATATATATATAATGTGCGTGTGTAATAAAAAAAAAAATAATAATAATTATATATATATATATATATATATATATATATATACTTAAAAAGGAGACAACCTTTGGATATATGCTGCTTAATAAAACCCAACAATACAAGTCATAGAGGGAGCCCCAAGCTTTTACTCCCCACCCCACGAGCTTTGATTCATAGCTTCTCTATACACCAGGGGTATCAAACTCAAATTATCCGGGGGTAGCAGCTGGGGGAGGCTGGGCCACATGCGTCCCTTACATATAATGCCCCCATCATGCGCCCCTCACATACAATGACCCCATCATGCACCCCCCATCATCCACCAGCAACCCCTCCATTCCCCCTACCCCGGTGTGGTAATAGCATGAGCTGACGGATGATGGGGGTGCTACTTCTGTGGGTTCCCCACATTAGGTAGGTAGTAGCAGGTTCCCAACATTAGCTAGTAGCAAGGTTCCCCACATTAGGTAGCATTGACGTCCTGCGATGTGCTTCTCTCCAGCGGCGGCATGACGAGTGAGGTCACTGAAGTCCTCCTGTGCGGGTCTGCGGAGGAACGTCACATGCACAACGTCCCTCATCAGACTCGGGCCGGCCAACCGGAGACCGGGAGGAGAAGGGTGGGGTAAGTGGAGCCTTCCGGAATTTAGCGCTGCTTGCCCGAAGCAGGGCTAAATGCCTGAAGAAACCACCTGCCCGGTGCCCGGAACTGCATGTCCCGGGCGTCGGGCAATACAAATCACACATCCCTGGTGTGGGCCGCAAATGGCCCGCAGGCCGGGAGTTTGAGACCCCTGCTCTATACAGACATCATTCTCAAGGAGTCTCATTCTGCATGATATATGTACTTAAGACCTGCATTTGTTTTGCAGCAATTACTTTGTAGAGTATTCATGTGTAAAGAGCACTTGTGTAAAATGCCAAAAACAAATACATACACAAATGTAATATTTTCTAAACACTCTCTGCCATCCTACAATTATAAATGCTTAGCCATACATTAAAAAAAAAAAAAATAAAAAAAAAAAGGGGGGGGGGGGGGGTAAGGCATCCCGGGAAATTGTTTGCAAACTTTCTTATAAGTCAGTGGCGTAGTGTGGGGGTGCAGGTGGCACAGTTGCCCTGGACTCAAAACTTTTCTGCCAATCAACAAATTTGGTCAGTGGTGGTACATACATATGTGTATGCTCCGCCAACAGTTGCATTATTGGTTTGTGTATAGGAAACCTTTTTAAACCTTTTTAAACCCCACCCCTTGAGAAAATCCTATGTATGCCCCCGGTGAGCAGAGAAGTATTCACTGCATCTCTGCCTGCTTAGCACAAGGTGCTGGCAACCTACACTATACCACTGCTATGGGGTAAGAAGAAAACCCCCTTCATTTGTTTTACTTTGCAGTTTCAGACAACCTATTAAAGCTCAGGCAGAAAACGAAACAAGAAACAACATTATAAGCAGTTGTTCAATAAGTTCAATTATAATAGACAAAACTGAAAGACAAATCTAAAAGTAAATTTGTTTTTACTGTAAAGGAAAAATAAAAAAAAATATTTTGAAAAATGTCCACATTTTTCTTCTCCAGTTGCACTTCTGTAGAGGTCTTCTTACCAATACTATATACATTCACTTAGTATATAATTAGATCTGATTCTACCAGGCAAGTCCTTTTGTGTTTTTAGATTTTCCCTTCTTTTTTCCACGTTGAGCTCTCAGCTTCTTTCTTTGTCTCTGATTCATCCATACAGGATACTGGCCATGCTCATCTAGGAGACTTTTCTTATTTCGCTTTACATCTGTTTCCATCTTCATGGTATCACCTAAATAAGTGCCATAGGGAACAGACCGAAGAAAGTTATTACAGGTCTCAAGCCACAAAATACTTTCTATCATTTATACCTAACTTTAGCTTTTATGGTTAAGTCTTAGCTGTTAGTGGGTATACCCTTCAAGTAATAAATAAGCTGCATGCCCTCTAGGTTTTTTATGGGAGAGCCCCACAGAAATACTCCATGCAGCAGGAAGATTTGGCGCCCAGAGGTAAGACCCCAATGACTAGACACTTATCCCCTATCCTGTGGATAGGGGAAATGTTTTTAAACACTGGTATACCACTTTAAAGATGATCAAAGTAGTAGCAAGGTATAGCAAGCTAGGAGAGAGAGTACCTACATTTTCTACTTAACATTAAAACCAGCATAAGCATTGTTTTATTTATTTTAATCAGAAACATTGATGCTTAACAGAAAAGTGAACTAAAGTTAAAAGGGGATCTCCGTGATAGAAAAATCTACCCTAAGGATAGAGATAAGTGTCAGATTGCAGGGGGTCCGGATGGACATGTCCATTTGCCGTGCGGACACCGGAATCAGAATTTGTGTGCCAAAAACATCTGGCTCGGGAATTCCACCCTGTGCACAGTGCAGCAGAATATCATTGAAATCAATGGGACTCTGCTGTTGCGGAATCCCATCATGTGAACATAGCCTAAATCCAAAGGCCAAAAAGGGCATAAGAGCTAGGTAGGATTTCACCTTTTCTCTACTTTATAGCAAATGTTTAATGTTATAACAGTTATATATTTCTTTAAGGGTAGGGTCACACATAGTGAATAATTATTTCACGCTACGCCAAATCGGGTAGCTCTGTGTCTGTTTATAGGAGAATATACAGCTTATTTCCCGTTGTGCAGCTGATTTAGCGCAGTGTGATATTTTAACCCTACCCTTATGGTGTATTTGAAGAATAGCCCAGTCAGCATTTGATGGTATCAAACTGAACACAACATGATTTTTAAGCTTTAGAATGGAATAAAAAAGCCAGAAAATTCAATAAATAATAAACCCTTAAGGTAGATTTACATGCATGTGTGGTGGATTTTATGTGGTGTTCAGTTATTCTTCTACTATAATTGAACACAGCATACACAACGTGCAGTGTATACGCTACTTGTGAACATGCTGTAAAGTGGTTTATCCACAAAAGACATGCAACACCTATCTTTAGGTGATGTCATAATTTGGGGGTCGGAGTCCCACCCATTAGACACTCGAGTAGGGGTCCCATATGCCCCTGAGTGAATGGCAGTGGCTGGATGTGCACGCCATCATTCCATTCAACTCTATAGGACTGATGAAGATAGCCGAGAACAGCCCTGACATCTGTGTTGGAGCCTGGGATAGGACACAGCTCATAGCGCAGAAGTAAATACTAATAGGCAATACGGACGCAACACTATACATGTAAAACCAGCTCTAGGAGGCAATTGTGCTACAAAACACATATTACAATCCAAGGACCAGTCAAATGTTGTCAAAAAGAAAGCACTTTGCCTGTGACAGAATGAAGGCTAATGTGAAAGGTGCTGAGACCAGGACATCAGAGTTTCCATGTGCGCTGCAGGGCAACCCCTATAAGGTCCAGTATAAGTCTGAGAGAAGAAATAGACAGCTTCCATAGACATCAGAACGTCTCGCCTTTAGAAGCAAGTTAGTATTTCTTTTACGTTCCTTTGTGAAAGAGCAATAAAAGAGAAGTAGTAATTGGTATTGAACCATATAACATGCAATGTGGTAGATCCCTAACTAGAAGGAACACAGCTAAATATGTTTCAGTGTTTGTTTTGCAATTTACAACACTGGAGACTGCCCAGAAAATGTCATAAGAAATTCTCCAGAGGGGCAGCGGAATCCCTGCGCACACAGCATGGCCGGCACCCCCACAGGAAAATAAACGGCTCTTCTGAGGAGATGAAAACCGGTACCATAAAAACAAAAGTCTTCAAATAGACACAATGGAGTGTGTGCCAGGATCTCCCACCACCTCCCCGTCTGTAGACAATCATGTGGATTCATTTCAAAATAAAAAAAATTATAATCTCCTTTGTGAAAGGGAAATGTATTACAGATATTTCAAGATACCTTTAAAGTCTGATCACTCCAGCTAATCCAGACCATTAGAAATATTTTTAGGATTGTCGCAATTTTTTTCTTCTTTAAAAACATCCCCTATACATTCCTTACTAAATTCAGATACTTTGCTTAACCCCTTAAGGACCACAGGCTTTTTCATTTTTGCACTTTCGTTTTTTTTCCTCCTCACCTTCTAAAAATCATAATGCTTTCAATTTTCCACCTACATACCCATAGGAGGGCTTTTTTTTCGCACCACCAATTGTACTTCGTAATGACCACAAAATCTACAACGAATCCGGGGAAAAAAAACAAAACAAAAAAAACAGCACTTTTCTGTAAAAACAACACCACAATATCTTTATTCTGTGGGTCCATACAATTAAAATGATACCCTACTTCTATAGGTTTGATTGTGTTTTACTTCTTACACGAAAATTTGTATTCGTATTACTTTTTGCATGAAAATTTGTATGCTTAAAAATGTCCTCTTCTGACCCCCTAGAACTTTTAATTTTTCCGTACACAGGGCTATATATTTTTTGTGCCGTTGTCTGTAGTTTTTATCAGTACCATTTTGTTTTGAGAGGACTTTTTGATCAATCATTTTTTTTTTTTTTTTTTTTTATATTTTTTTTTAGGGAATACAAAGTGACCAAAAATACGCACCCCACTGGACCACCAGCTGGTGCTTACTGGTCCCTTTTGACGCAGCTGTCAGCTTTGACAGCGGTAATGTAAAGGGTTAATAGCCGCCCGCTGCGATAGCGGCATATCGGCAATTAACTGCGGCCCCCAGCTACAGGAAACAGCTGGGGGTCGCCGGGTATGGCACAGGCTCGAGTTAGGAACCTGCACCATACATGATTTGCCATCTTAGGATGAGCCAGCTCGTCCTTAGATGACAACCAATTAAAAAGGTAAACTGCACATTGTGACATTATTTACAACAGTCTACAGTAAAATGTATGGAAAACAGCAAGCCACTTTGCTTTACTTGTTTATCTTGTTTACATTACTTCTGTGGTGCACATTTTGGGGGAGATTTATCAAAACCTGTGCTGGTAAAAGTTGACTAGTTGCCCTTAGCAACCAACCAGATTGCTTGTTTTATTTTAGAGAGGCCTTTTTAAAAAAGGAAAGAAGCGATCTGATTGAAATCCACCAGAATGTAATGGGCTCTTTGGGTCAGGGTATTAAGACAGGTGGCAGGGACTCCTGTCTTAGACAGTTTGACTTTAGGCATGCATTGGAGAGCTGGGTTTGATTGAGAGTTGTGGCAAAGGTTGTTTTAAGAGTTTAAAGGGGTAGTCCAGTGGTGAAAAACTTATCCCCTATCCTAAGGATAGGGGATAAGTTTGAGATCGCGGGGGGTCCGACCGCTGGGGCCCCCTGCGGTCTCTCCGTACAGGGCCCCGGCTCTCCGGCCTGATAGTGGGTGTCGACCTCCGCACGAAGCGGCGGCCGACACGCCCCCTCAATACATCTCAATGGCAGAGCTGGAGATTGCCGAAGGCAGCGCTTCGGCTCTGCCATAGAGTTGTATTGAGGGGGCGTGTCGGCCGCCGCTTCGTGCGGAGGTAGACACGCCCCCTTCCCGCAGGCTGTCGGGGCTCCGTACAGGAGATCACAGGGGGGCCCCAGCAGTCGGACCCCCCGCGATCTGCAACTTATCCCCTATCCTTAAGATAGGGGATAAGTTGTTAACCACTGAGTCACCACTGGACTACTCCTTTAAAATGCCCACATCGCAACTAGGAAACCACACATTTGTACTGTCATCTTTTCAGGTCACATAGTTAGGGGTTTTGCCACACACTTTGAACCCAAAAATCCTATGCAAAGACTGTAGCACCCCTGAGGTGGTCAAAGAGTTCAGTAATCAGAGGAATTGGGTACATATTTTTAACTGTAACATACGAACCCCCAGGACAGTG